>NW_027103721.1:1040135-1727278 GCF_902728285.1 Clytia hemisphaerica | reverse complement strand
TAACCATCCTATAGAGAAGGCCTGGAGAAAGTTTCAGCTGGATCTTATTTTTTTCCCTTAAATTATGCTAGACAACCCCACTATTATAGGACAATATGTATAACATCTACAGCAGTCTGCGACAAATCTATCAGCCTAGCTTCATTCTTGCCATGTTCGGACCCCCATCGACCCTAAATGATACATCATCATGACAGAAATGTCACCCACAGGGACAAAAAATTAAAAATTGAAAATTGATTCTCAATTTTTCTTTTTTCAATTTTTAATTTAAAAACAAAAATGAAAAATTGAAAATAATTGAAAAAAATCAATTTTCATTTCATTTTTATTGTGAAAAATCGAATACACGCATTATTATCAGATTTTAAAGATTACCATTTTACATCAAAGTGAAAAAAATCAGAAAAGAATATCGATCCAATAGCGAAAAATGTTCTTTTTCCCTAAAAATGACATAAGGGGATTTCCCCAAATAAGAAAATCCGAGTTTTACGGCCAAAGAAAATTTTCCGGAAAAAAAGGCTTCAGTCGTGTTTTAGAGAACCTTGCCTTTTATCTTTGTCCAAAAAAATTGAAAAAACTAATGAAGCAATTTCACAAAGTCCAGCAAAACCCCATTTTTAGGCACATTTTGGCCCAAATTTGCCCGAAAAATTATTTTGGAAAATCGGACTTCATCAGATTTTAAATATTACCATAATACATCAAAGTACAAAAAATCAGAAAAAAATATCGATCCAATCGCCAGAAACGCTCTTTTTCCCTAAAAATGACATATGGGAATCTCCCCAAATAAAAAAAACCGATTTTTACGGCCAAAAAAAATTTTCAGAAAAAAACTGCTTCAGTCACTTTTTAGAGAACATTGCTCTCCATCTTTCTGCCAAAAATCAGGAAAAACTAATGAAGCAATTTTGCACCAAGTCAAAAAAAGACTTATTTTTAGGTAGTTTTTGGGCCAAATTTGCACCCCAAATTTCTTTTTCAAAAATCGGGCTCCGTCACTTTTTTGTATCATTGTGCAAAAAATTAAAAAAAACTAATGAGCCAATCCCGAGAAAAGCTGCTAACAGGAAAATGGTAAAAGGGAATTTCTCCAAAAAACGAAATCCGTATTTTACGACGAAAAAAAATTTTCCGAGAAAAATTACTTCAGCCACATTTTAGGATACCTTGCACTCTATCTTTCTGCCAAAAATCAGGAAAAACTAATGAAGTAATTTTGCACAAAGTCCAAAAAACCTTATTTTTAGGTAGTTTTTGGCCCAAATCTGCCCCCCAAAATTTTTTTTCAAAAATCAGGCTCCGTCACTTTTCGGGCATTGCTATTCTCTCCAACGAAACAATGAACAATATCTCTCTAATAAAACAATCAACAATGGGCCCGAGAAGAATTTCCAGGGGGTCAAAAGAAGTGGTTTTTCATTTTTCCAGGGAGTAAAAAGTTATTCTTGAATTTCAAAAGGGGTGAACAACTGTTTTTAGTTCGTCCACCCTCACTTCAAGCCATGAAAAGAGTTTTTTTCCAAGGGTTCTTTTGCTAATTTTGCCATTTTCCAGGGGGTTTATACACTTCTCCAAGAAATTTGTTTTCACTTGAAAAGGTTTGTCCACCCCCAGTATGGAAATTTTATAGAACAGCTCAATATTTACTCAATAACACGAGTAACGTTAACAATTAACAATTATAACACGACTCAATAATTGACTCCAATAATATTTTCCAATGAAACCATAAACAAACAATGTTCAATTTCACTGGTGTATTTTTAAGCTCCTCCACAGCTATTATTTTGTTAGTTATTGATAGTCTAAAGGTAAAAGTATCAAAGAGGCGGTAAATAGTAAAGGGCATTTTGTAAAATCGCTCGAATGTTTTGATCAAAGCACTTGTTATACATTTTTGGAAAGCTAAGGGGTAGGGGAATCGAAATTACAATGTTTCCAAATTTTTTTCGGACACTTTGGTGTGATTTTCGGACAAATATGACGGTCTCAGGCAAAAATCATAGGGTTAAAAATTAATGAAAATTTTAGCTCGAGAAAACGGAGACCTGTTGTATATTTTTAGAAAGCTCTCAAAAAATTAAGATTAGAGATATATTGCAAGTATAGGTGATTTCGGTACCTAACTCGATATATTGAGCTTCAAAAAGCGCAAAAACTGGACAAAATAGCTGTTTCTGGCTGAAAAACACGGTTTTCAAGGGTTAATATCTCGAGTTAGGTTTCGCATTCTTTGATAAAAAGACAGACCCACTGGCACCCCAGCCCCACTGAAAAATTTGGCAAAAGGTCACTAAGCTTTCACCCTAGTAAGAGAAGAGAAGAGAATATATCATTTTTACCTAGAGGGTAAAGAAAAATTAAAATGACTCAAACAAAGGCAAAAACAGCAAATAATCAGAACTCGCGTTATCATTAACGTATTCAGGCATTGTTACAAATATAGTCGAACGTGCGCAACGCACTGGGCTCAACTTCAGTGGCTTCAAATTATTCATAGGCCCAATTGTAGACCCTCAGATATTCACCCAATGAACAAGTGTGCCAAATTTCAACCAAATTCGACCATTTTGGAGGCCTGTAGGCTGCTCCAAAGCTTTAGCCTCGTTTTGGCAAAAAACTCGTCCCCAGGCCCCAAAAATCTAAATTTCTGAAAAATGAAAAAAATGCACCCAGATATTCACCCTAGGAACAAGTGTGCCATATTTCAGCCAAATCGAACAATTTTTGAAGTCTCCAGGCTGCCCCAAAGTTTTGGGACATACACACACACACACACACACACACCATGCAGACACACATTCTCGGATTCTAACTCAACTGAAATTGAGAACAATAATGACCGGCTAGTGGGAGCTGTAACCGAGGGCAATATTTTCAGTACAGCCCCCACTAACCGGACATTATTGTTTTTGTTAACTGTTTCCTTCAGCTTCGATCGATTTTTTAGCGCTTTATCCAGGAAAAATAGCGAAATAAAGCGAAAAAAAAACAAGGGAAAAGAGATAAAAAATTGTTATAATTTCTGATTTCAGAAATAAAAAATGAGAGAAATGATGTCAACGCATTGTTCCTTTGAAAAAGTGACGTCACAATGAATTTTCCTAACGACGGGCAACTCTGGGTAGTGTAGGCCCGTCGTCATGCGAAAAGAACTAATTGCATTGCGCCAAAAGCCGTGCAGCCCGCTTCGAAAAAGTAACCGGTTAACAATGTCCAATAACTGCTTATTACTATCCGACGCGCGTAAATAGCGACATTTGATTGGCTTCTTTGCTGTCCAATATTTTCGAATATATAGCTTTCATGGAGGCTATATTTCAAAAATTGACGTCACACAAGGAGTTCAATGACAATTGAGCATCTTCTTTTTGACATTACGTCACAAAATCAAAATAAAACTTTTGAATAAAAAACTACAAAGAAACCAGATTTACGAGCTTATAAATTGGAATTAAGTTTGAAAATGAGAAATATTTTAACGATGAACAGATAATAAACCATTTATTTGGACGCAGTCTCATCCAATATATGAAGGAAAATATCTGAATTGTTAGCATGGCCTTTTATTTTAAAATCGGAACTCCTAGAGCCGAAGTTTCTAAAAGGCAGACACTTCTAATAAGTGGACACTAACCCATTTCCCCGATGGTGACTGCTAATTAGTCTTTAACAGGCAAAAATAAAATATATGTGATCACGTGATTCTTTTATTTAAAAAAATTGCCGTCACTAAATACAAAAATTGATATCAAATAAAAAGAAAAAATATTTGACGTCAGTTAGAAAAAAAACATTAGAAAAACAATTTGAAAATTTTGTTCTTTATTCGGGAATCCAGATTTGAGTAAAGTGTTCATAGAGAATTTTTACTCGAATCTTGTATCATTATATTGTTATCATGAGTGATATAATGGCTAATATGGATATTCATACATTGACAGATGATCAGCAAACTATCTTGCAATTGCAAGATACCATTTATTTTCTGGAAGGAAAACTTTCAGAAAAAGATAAAGAAATAATTCGACTAAATGTCGACCTCCGTCGCACAATGGACGTAAGTTGAGCATTCTTATCTTGGTATTATTTAAACATCTTTTTACAGATTTTCTGTCTTTTAAACGAAGATAATGGAGTCACCATAACTCGAAGACGCGCGAGGAACACTTAAGGAATTTCGCTATGGAAAATTCCACTTATAGGCCTGTGGTATGGTGGTCATTGACTTTGTTACTGCACAGGCGACTGAGGTTCGTTCCCCGCTCACAGCGGTTCACTTGGCAAGTGAACGGCCCTTCACCCTGAGGGGAATCGGGTAGTCAGTCCAAGGTGCTGACAGGGCGCTCATTAAAAGCGCCTATAGTTACGAAAATGGGCCTAAAAGCATCGTCCAACTAAACCAAATAGAAATAGAAAAAGTTTGCAACCTGCCAAGTTAAATTGAAATTCCGCTGATTAGCCACCTTAATTCAATTCACCTTTTATTTAGGAGCGTCAGCTATGCCTCCAATTCGAGAATTCTGCTCTAAAAAGGAAGGCCGCTTGGCATAACAAGACCGTTCTACCTTTGAGGAAGGAAAACAATGAATTGCGAGCAGAAAACGAGTCTCTCACCTCAGCCATTATCGAACACATGGAAAGAGAAGCAAAACGAGGGAAAGGTAAAGACGCAGCTTTGCAAACTATCGAGCTGAAACCTAAAACAACCTCCAGCGGTTGTCAAACTATGAGAGCGAAGCCCAAAACAACCTCCAGCGGTTGTCAAACAACCAAGTTGCAGCCCAAAACAACCTCCAGTGGCTGTCAAACAATCGAGCTGAAAGCCAAAACAACCTCCAGTGGTTGTCAAACTATGGGAGCGCAGCCCAAAACAACCTCCAGCGGTTGTCAAACAACCAAGTTGCAGCCCAAAACAACCTCCAGTGGTTGTCAAACAATCGAGCTAAAAGCCAAAGCAACCTCCAGCGGTTGTCAAACTATCGAGCTGCAACCCGAAACAACCTCCAGCGGTTGTCAAACAACCAAGTTGCAGCCCAAAACAACCTCCAGCAGTTGTCAAACAATCGAGCTAAAAGCCAAAGCTACCTCCAGCGGTTGTCAAACTATCGAGCTGCAACCCAAAACAACCTCCAGCGGTTGTCAAACAACCAAGTTGCAGCCCAAAACAACCTCCAGCGGTTGTCAAACAATCGAGCTAAAAGCCAAAACAACCTCCAGCGGTTGTCAAACCACCAAGTTGCAGCCCAAAACAACCTCCAGTGGTTGTCAAACAACCAAGTTGCAGCCCAAAACAACCTCCAGCGGTTGTCAAACTATGGGAACGCAGCTCAAAACAACCTCCTGTGGTTGTCAAACAACCAAGTTGCAGCCCAAAACAACCTCCAGCGGTTGTCAAACTATGGGAGCGCAGCCTAAAACAACCTCCAGTGGTTGTCAAACAATCGAGCTAAAAGCCAAAACAACCTCCAGCGGTTGTCAAACTATGGGAACGCAGCCCAAAACAACCTCCAGTGGTTGTCAAACAACCAAGTTGCAGCCCAAAACAACCTCCAGTGGTTGTCAAGCAAATGCACATTGGTACGTGAAAGATAAGAACCCGTTGAATTTTGGTGGCTTTGGTTTACCTAAGGTATTTATAAATTCCAACATAAAATGGACTAGAAACTAACTATAACTCTGCTTTCTGATAATTTCTGATGAAGCCTCAGCGGGGAAGCTTTGCGATTTTGAAAAATAGATTTTTTTCTGATATCATAACGAATTTCAGCATTCCAAACTACTGAAAAGATTTGGTAATATTACCAAAATTTCGAACAAAAATATTCACAAATTACATATTTTCAACTCAAATTAGATGGAAGAGAGCTAATCTAATAGGCTGTATTTTCTTACTTTTAGGATCACAAAAAGCGATCACCAAAAACCAAGGACCAAAAGCCAAACAACAACCGTGCTTTTGGCGGTCCAAAGAAGGGCAATAAGGCAGCTTTCAAACCATCACAAGCAGCCACAACAAACAAAGGTGGCTTCAGACTTCCTACCGTAAGTATTTTTGTTTCAGTTTGACTGAAATAGATTTTTTTTTAGTTTTTTTGGTAAAGTAGGTTAAGTTAGTAAGTCTGCAACTGCAGTCGGAGGCAATCTGAAGGCTCCTCTTTCGATAGTTATCTACCCGCGGGTAGTGAAGGGCGCCACTCTTTCTCATTGGATTAATTCACTTTACCTTGATACTTCTCTTAATTGCTGAGCATCAAGCAGAGAGGCATTGAGTACTATTTTGGGAATCTTTGGTATGACCCAGCAGGGGATCGAACCCACAACCTTGCGCTACGAAGCCGGATGTTCTACCACTACACTACGGTCGACAGCTATGCTAGTGTAGACTTACAATTATCTCTTTGAAAAAAATAGGGTCTTTAAATTATGAATTTATTTAATTTCTTTCATCTAAAAAGTACACAACTTTTACCACAACTTTCGTTTGAGAAGGGATACCGCTAGAAAACACGACGTCATATCGACTTGCACATATCAAGAATTCTTTAAAAGAGAATTTTATGAAATAAACAATCATCTTTATTTTTTAATTTTAGGAAATGCGAAAGCGCATGTAGAAAAGAAAAGTTCAAGCCAAGGGGTAGATGGAGCTCCGCAGCCCGGGAGGGCAGTCCGTCTAGGAGAGGCTGAAGTCCAAAATGAAACGCAAGGGTAGATAAGGCTCTTTAAAGTCGTGGTGAAGATAACTCATCTAGGAGAGGGAAAACTCTGAATTCAAACCGTGAAAATGCAAAAACATCAACAAAAGACCATAAGAAATATCAGGTCGAGATACAACACAAACAATTAAAAATCCAATGCCGATTGTATTGGTGAATGATACAGCATATTCAATACAATTGTTATTGTTGACCAAAGACAACGTTAAAACACATTAGTGTCATACATAGAGTGAAGAATTTAACCAGCAAACCCCAATTCTTTTCATCAAATCAGTTGGAACATTGATGCAAGATGGAACAAAAACATTTATTTTCAGTATCTCCCAAAGAATCTTCGTAGCAAAGCAAATAGATAAAGAGCCGTGAGATAAAGAAGAACTATCAACAAGAAAAAGCTTTTGATTTGCGAAAAGTGACAATTTGAACTGTCAAATAAAATACTTGAGGTTAAACGAAACGCAGCCAACATAACAACAAATTAAACCTATTAAGGCGGTACTATGACATCTCAGCTACCAAACATACGGTGAAAAAATGATAGAACATCTGGCGATTGTAAGAATGAAATAGTATGAATGAATTATAACATCTTGAATGAAAAATTCACAAGTCCAATCTCTTTTTTTTCACTTTTTTCTATTCTTTAGGCGCGAAAAAAAGACCGGAACGGTTTTAGGGTGGTAAAACAGACAAAGGATTGCCCGCGCGGCAATTGGCAGCTACGGTCGTAAAAGAGTATTACAAAATGAGCTTTTTTAAAAAATTTCAGATTTCCCGAGGATATTTATTATAATATCCTTGAGCATTGTCTAATAATTTTTATCTTAGGATGTTCTGTTAATAGGATGTTCTGTTAAAACTAACTTATCCCTCTACTTGAGAAACTCAGGCCATATTCACACGCATCGATTCCGTTTCAATCCGAAACAAAATGAAGTCATTACGTTATTGGCTGGAGCCTAGAGGTGACGCGAAACTTAAATTTATCCAATGGAATGGCTTCGTTCCGTTTCGGAGCGAAACAGAACCGTAGCGTATGAAAGTGGTCTTAGCCTTAATTTAAACGGCTAAATTTCTTGTCTCCTTTCGATGTAAGTGACGGCATAAAATTCATGGAAAGTTGCCAGCTTACATCTGTGATTTAAACAAGTGTTCGTTTTTTAAACAAAGTTTTGTCAAAATTTTGATATATGAAGAGCCTGAACCTTTCATGAGTCGTTTTTTCATAATATTTAAAACTTAAGTTTCGTATTCTTTGATAAAAAGATAGATCCGCTGGCAACCCAGCCCCATTGAAAAATTTGGCAAAAATTTAGTCCCCAGTGGAAAATACCCTGGAATTTCAGCCCCACTGGGAAATTGACTTTGATTTTGACTCCGCTCAAAATTCAATGTTTAGAAATGGCACTCCAAAACCATCCCCACTGGATGTTTTAACCTTTGGACAATAGAATTTCTACCCCATTGAGATTTCAATAGGAATTTTTATCCCCACTGAGGAAAAAAGTTCCACCGGCGCTGTGAGACAAGGGCATAAAAACTTTTATAAAATTTTCTCTTGCGGACACATCCCTTCACTTGCACACTTAACAAAATAAGATCCGGGATTCGTTCGTTGGAAAGATTTTGAGGTCACTAAGCTTTCACCCTGGTAAGGGAAGACAATATTATTTACCTAGGGTAAGGAAAAATTAAAATTACTCAAACAAAGGCAAAAACAGCAAATAATCAAAACTCACGTTATTATTAACGTATTCAGGCATTATTACATAGGCTTGATTGTAGCTAAATAAACTAGTGGCAAAGCCCCAAAAATCAGTTTTTGAAAAGAAAATCACCTACAAAATATTCACTTAAGGAATAAGTGTGATAAATTCAACCAAATCCGAAAGTATCATTTAGATGTGTGAATAAGGACAAATATCGAAGATCAATAGAAAGTTATAGCAAATATAATCAAGAATTTATTATAGACACTGGATAAACAACGAGCTATATTTTCATTGATTTCTCATGTTCTAGCCTTGTCCGCAGTAAGGACATTATTGTTCACTCTCCTTCCTTCATTAAACGATTTTTGGTAACATTTTAATCATTTTTTTCATCTTAACACAGTCATTTGAATTCCCAAATGAAAATTAAGTTTTACTTAGAGAGGCGAACGCATCAAAACAATTGTTAATTATGTGTCGTTATGACGTTTCAAGTTGCAAGAAAGATACGAAAAATATGCTATGTATAAAAAATTGAATGTTGACACCAAAAATTTTCAAACTTTAACCTCAATAAAACCACCGATCCACCACGAGCCTCCAAAATATTTACATACCACGGTGAAGCCAAGACAATCAAGTCTAATATATATGTCAATCTTAGCTCTTCTCAGAAAGATGTTAGAAGAATATCGCAAACTTAAAATTCTGTGTCATTTTAGTCCTTTTGTTTGATATTTCTTGTCTGATGATGTTTTTGTCACAACAGATTTAATACATATGTATTTTAGCATTATTGCCAAATTTTTGGCGACTAAAAGTACAAAAAGATAAAGATAGAGGACTTTTTAGAATTGAGATTATTAATCATTTTTCAAAATCAGAGAACTTCGAGCCGCCATGACAGTTGTCCTTTGCGGACAAAGCTAGATCCTCGATTGTTTTCTTAAACAAAAGAAAGACAATGCTTCGCTCTCCACCGTTTCATACGTTGTTTATCCAGTGTCTATATTAAACTCATGATATAATACATTATTATCCGACACGCGTAAATAACGACATTTGGTGTCGGCGAGGCCTCGTCCAATATCTTTCCTCGCACGCCCAATATTTTTGCATATTGGATTCGACTTTGTCCAATAACTGCTTATTATTATCCGACGCGCTTAAATAGCGACATTTGATTGGCTTCTTTGCTGTCCAATATTTTCGAATATATAGCTTCCATGGAGGCTATATATTTCAAAAATTCGTTTGATGACAATTGAGCATCTTCTTTTTGACAATACGTCACAAAATAAAAATAAAACTTTTGAATAAAAAACCACAAAGAAACCAGATTTACGAGCTTATAAATTGGAATTATGTTTGAAAACGAGAATTATTTTAACGATGAACGGATAATATACCATTTATTTGAACGCACTCTCATCCAATATACGAAGGTAAATATCTGAATTGTCAGCATGGCCTTTTATTTCAAAATCAGAACTCCTAGAGCAGAAGTTTCTAAGATGCAGACACCTCTAATAAGTGGACACTAACCCATTTCCCCGATGGTGACCGCTAATCACTCTTTAGCAGGCAAAAATATAATATATGTGATCACGTGATTTTTTTTTAATAAAAAAAATTGACGTCAATAAATACAAAAAATGATATCAAATAAAAAGAAAAAATATTTGACGTCAGTTAGAAAAAAAAAACATTAGAAAAACAATTTGAAAATTTTGTTCTTTATTCGGGAATCCAGATTTGAGTAAAGTGTTCGTAGAGAATTTTTACTTGAATCTTGTATCATTATATTGTTATCATGAGTGATATAATGGCTAATATGGATATTCATACATTGACAGATGATCAGCAGACTATCTTGCAATTGCAAGATACCATTTATTTTCTGGAAGGAAAACTTTCAGAAAAAGATAAAGAAATTATTCGACTAAACGTCGACCTTCGTCGCACGATGGACGTAAGTTGAGCATTCTTATCTCGGTAGTATTTTAAACATCTTTGTATAGATTTTCCGTCTTTTAAACGAAGATAATGGAGTCACCATAACTCAGAGACGCGCAAGGAACACTTAAAGAATTTAGCTATGGAAAATTCCACTTATAGGCCTGCAGTATAGTGGTCATTGACTTTATAGCTGCACAGGCGACTGAGGTTCGTTTCCCGCTCACAGCAGTTCACTTGGCAAGTGAACGACGAACCCTTACCCTGGTACAACCCATCATGTCATGTGCACGGAATTGCGTAGTCAGTCCAAGGTGCTGACAGGACGCTCATTAAAAGCGCCTATAGTTGCGAAAATGGGCCTAAAAGCATCGTCCAACTAAACCAAATAGAAATAGAAAAAGTTTGCAACCTGCCAAGTTAAATTGAAATTCCGCTGATTAGCCACCTTAATTCAATTTCATTTAATTTTAATTTAACCCAATTTCTTAGTACTGCAAATTGCAAAAAAATTCTCACAAAATGATGAAAATAAAAAAACTTGAATAGTATATTGAGAGAGGCTTAAAACTCAAAAAGTTATAAGAACATTCAAAGGCATTGATAATTTTAGATATTCTTAAAAAAAAGTGGAAATTAGCGAGCTCATCTCTCATATTATTCATATGCATCTATACACCTTTTATTTAGGAGCGTCAGCTATGCCTCCAATTCGAGAATTCTGCTCTAAGAAGGAAGGCCGCTGAGCATAACAAAACCGTTCTACCTTTGAGGAAGGAAAACAATGAATTGCGAGCGGAAAACGAGTCTCTCACCAGTACCATTATCGAACACATGGAGAGAGAAGCAAAACGAGGGAAAGGTAAAGACGCAGCTTCGCAAACTATCAAGCTGCAACCTCAAACAACCTCTAGTGGTTGTCAAACTATGGGAAAGCAGCCCAAAACAGCCTCTAACGGTTGTCAAACAAGCAAGCTACAACCTCAAACAACCTCCAGCGGTTGTCAAACTATGAGAGCGCAGCCCAAAACAACCTTCAGCGGTTGTCAAACAACCAAGTTGCAGCCCAAAACAACCTCCAGTGGTTGTCAAACAATCGAGCTGAAAGCCAAAACAACCTCCAGCGGTTGTCAAACTATGGGAATGCAGCCCAAAACAACCTCCAGCGGTTGTCAAACTATGAGAGCGCAGCCCAAAACAACCTCCAGCGGTTGTCAAACAACCAAGTTGCAGCCCAAAACAACCTCCAGCGGTTGTCAAACAACCAAGTTGCAGCCCAAAACAACCTCCAGCGGTTGTCAAACAATCGAGCTGAAAGCCAAAACAACCTCCAGCGGTTGTCAAACAACCAAGTTGCAGCCCAAAACAACCTCCAGTGGTTGTCAAACAATCGAGCTAAAAGCCAAAACAACCTCCAGCGGTTGTCAAACAACCAAGTTGCAGCCCAAAACAACCTCCAGTGGCTGTCAAACAATCGAGCTGAAAGCCAAAACAACCTCCAGCGGTTGTCAAACAACGAAGTTACAGCACAAAACAACCTCCAGTGGTTGTCAAACAATCGAGCTAAAAGCCAAAACAACCTCAAGCGGTTGTCAAACTATGGGAATGCAGCCCAAAACAACCTCCAGCGGTTGTCAAACAACCAAGTTGCAGCCCAAAACAACCTCCAGCGGTTGTCAAATAATCGAGCTAAAAGCCAAAACAATCTCCAACGGTTGTCAAACTATGGGAACGCAGCCCAAAACAACCTCCAGCGGATGTCCAGCAAATGCACATTGGTACGTGGAAGATAAGAACCCGTTGAATTTTGGTGGCTTTGGTTTACCTAAGGTATTTATAAATTCCAACATAAAATGGACTAGAAACTAACTATAACTCTACTTTCTGATAATTTCTGATGAAGCGTCAGTGGGGAAGCTTTGCGATTTTGAAAAATAGATCTTTTTCCGATACCATAACGAATTTCAGCATTCCATAATACTGAACAAAATTTCGAACAAAAATATTCACAAATTACATATTTTCAACTCAAATTGGAATTGAAGAGAGCTAATCTAATAGGCTGTATTTTCTTACTTTTAGGATCTCAAAAAACGATCATCAAAAACCAAGGACCAAAAGCCAAACAACAACCGTGCTTTTGGCGGCCGAAAGAAGGGCAATAAAGCTGCTTTCAAACCATCACAAGCACATACAACAAACAAAGGTGGCTTCGGACTTCCTACCGTAAGTATTTTTGTTTCAGCTTGACTGAAATAGATTTATTTTTAGTTTTTTTGGTAAAGTAGGTTAAGTTAGTAAGTCTGCGACTGCAGTCGGAGGCAATCTGAAGGCTCCTCTTTCGATAGTTATCTACCCGCGGGTAGTGAAGGGCGCCACTCTTTTGAGAAGGGATACCGCTAGAAAACACGACGTCATATCGACTTGCACATATCAAGAATTCTTTAAAAGAAAATGTTATGAAATAAACAATCATTTTTATTTTTTTATTTTAGGAAATGCGAAAGCGCATGTAGACATGAAAAGTTCAAGCCAAGGGGTAGATGGAGCTCCGTAGCCCGGGAGGGCAGTCCGTCTAGGAGAGGCTGAAGTCCAAAATGAAACGCAAGGGCGGATGAGGCTCTTTAAAGTCGTGGTGAAGACAACTCATCTAGGAGAAGGAACACTCTGAATTCAAACCGTGAAAATGCAAAAACATCAACAAAAGACGATTCAAAATATCAGGTCGAGATACAACACAAACAATTAAAAATCCAATGCTGATTGTATTGGTGAATGATACAGCATATTCAATACAACTGTTTTGTTATTGTATTGACCAAAAACAACGTTAAAACACATCAGTGCCATACATAGAGGGAAGAATTTAACCAGCAAGTCCTGATTCTTTTCATCAATAATCAGTTGAAACGTTGATGAAAAGATGGAAAAAAAGATTGATTTTCAATATCTCCCAAAGAATCTTTGTAGCAAAGCAAATAGATAGAGCCGTGAGATAAAGAAGAACTATCAACAAGGAAAAGAAAAAGCTTCTGATTTGCGAAAAGTGACAATTTGAACTGTCAAATAAGATTCTTGAGGTTAAACGAAACGCAGCCAACATAACAGCAAATCAAACTTATCTAAGTCGGTACTATGACATCTCAGGGATCAGGTGCAGTTAGCGTGGTCACTGGTTGGATTCTTTAGTAGTGGAGAGCACTGTTAAAGAATATAACCTAATGTCGTTTAACCTAATAATGTTATAAAATACAGACCAGAAAGTATTTCACTGTTAAACAATCTGACCTAGTCCACTGTTAAACAATCCAACCTAGTACACTGTTTAACAATCCAACCTAGTCCACTGTTTAACAATCCAACCTAGCCATGTCCGGTTCACTGTTAAACAATCTGACCTAGTCCACTATTAAACAATCCTACCTAGTCCACTGTTTAACAGTCCAACCTAGCCATGTCCGGTTCACTGTTAAACAATCTGACCTAGTCCACTGTTAAACAATCCAACCTAGTCCACTGTTTAACAATCCAACCTAGTCCACTGTTTAACAATCCTACCTAGTCCACTGTTTAACAATCCAACCTATAGTCATGTCCGGTTCACTGTTAAACAATCTGACCTAGTCCACTGTTAAACAATCCTACCTAGTCCACTGTTTAACAATCCAACCTAGCCATGTCCGGTTCACTGTTAAACAATCCAACCTAGTCCACTGTTTAACAATCCAACCTATTCCACTGTTTAACAATCCTACCTAGTCCACTGTTTAACAATCCAACCTATAGTCATGTCCGGTTCACTGTTAAACAATCTGACCTAGTCCACTGTTAAACAATCCTACCTAGTCCACTGTTTAACAATCCAGCCTAGTCCACTGTTTAACAATCCAACCTAGTCCACTGTTTAACAATCCTACTTAGTCCACTGTTTAACAATCCAACCTATAGTCGTGTCTGGTCCACTGTTAAACAATTTGACCTAGTCCCACTGTTAAACAATCCTACCTAGTCCACTGTTGAACAATTTAACCTATAGTCATGTCCGGTTCACTGTTAAACAATCTGACCTAGTCCACTGTTAAACAATCCTACCTAGTCCACTGTTTAACAATCCAACCTAGTCCTATCCCTTGTCACGAGTAGACAACCTAACCTAGTTTCATTCCTGGTCACTGGGCTCTTAAAGAAAGAAGAGACTCTCAGCTATCCAACGTGCTATAAAAAAAACTCTAAATCTTTCTGGTTCAGGAAGTATTGGCATTTTCATATTTTCCTAGCTCATTGTAGCAAAAAAGGCAACTAAAAGAGGTAACAAGTGGTAACGAGGTGGTAACGAGGTAACCAGTTAAAAACGGTGGCCCTAAAGGCTCTAATTTTGAATAACTCGATACTGGTGAATGTAGAGCAGGACTTAATGTTTCTAGTGAATGTGATAGTGGAGTTGGTGTTCCTGTTGAATGTGTAGCAGGGGTTGGTGGTCCTGGTGAATGTGCAGCTGAAGTTGGTGGTTTTGATGATTGTGCAGCAGGAGTTGGTGGTTCTGGTGAATGTGATCATGGAGTTGGTGGTTCTGGTGAATGTGCATAAGGAGTCGGTGATTCCGTTGAATTAGCAGCAGGGATTGGTGTTTCTGGTGAATGGGAGGCAGGAGTTGATGGTTCTGGTGAATATACTGGTACTGGTGAATGTGATGGTGGAGTTGATGGTTCTGTTGAATGCAATGTTGGAGTTTGAGTTGCTGATGAAGTTTGAGTTGCTGATGAAGTTGGAGTTACTGATGAATTTGATGGTAGATTTGGTGGTTCTGGTGCATATGATTGTGGAGCAGGAGTTTGAGTTTCTTGTGGATGTAATGGTGGAGCTTATAGTCCAAACCTATAAGCCAACACATTATTACTAATATTTGGTATCTGGCAAAATAAGTCAAACACTGACAGTTGTTAATGTCTTTAGATAGCATTTATCATAATTCTAGCCCTAAAGAAAACTGTCAAACACCTGAATACAATATATTCGAAATTCATGATAATCCATCCATCCCAAGTCCTGATGTAGATCTACCAAAACTAACAGTTTTGTGCTAAGAAGCATCAGAACCAACATGTATTTCTGTAGAACCTTTATAACCACAAGGATCTGTTGCATAACCACCAGAACAACCAGTCCCTGCTGCATAATCACCATAATCACAAGTTGCTGCTTCAGAATAACCAGATGCTTTAGGTTTTGTTGCAGAATCACCAGAACAACAAGGTTCTGTTGCAAAGTCACCAGTTCATGTCGCAGAATCAACAGAACAATCATGTCCTGCTGCAGAATCACAAGGACCACCAACTCCACTATCACATTCACCAGAACCATCAACTCAACTATCACGTTCACCAGAGCCACCAACTCCTGCTGCAAAATCATCAAAACCACCATATTCAGCTGCACATTCACCAGAACCACCAACCCCTGCTGCACATTCAACAGGACCATCGACTCCAATATCACATTCACTAGAAACATTAGGTCCTGCTCTTCATTCACAAGAATCGAGTTATTCAAAATTAGAGCCCTTAGGGCCACCGCTTTTAACTGGTTACCTCGTTACCACATCGTTACCACATCGTTACCACTCGTTACCTCTTTTAGTAACAACGCAAATCACACTATGTACTGTATTTCCACCAAGTATAAGTATAAATGCCAATACCTCCTGAACCAATAAGATTTAGAGTTTTTTTCATAGCTCGTTGGATAGCTGAGAGTCTCTTCTTTCTTTAAAAGCCCAGTGACCAGGAATGAAACTAGTAGTAGTAGTGTTTATTTATTTGTCTATAACAAGACTAGCGACCACACCCATAGAAAAAAATCTAAACTAAGGAGGTTGTCGCAAAATTGTTAAGTTACAAGAAATAAATCTACAAAAATTTTTATAAAAATAAGTACCTATGTTAATGTAAGATATAAATGAATCTATGGCTAGAATAGGTAATTTGATAAAAATAATTAGAAATATTGCGACAGGTAATATAATTTAATTAAGTCCTTAAGACGATCCAATTATAAGGTTGACATATCATCAAAGGTCAAGAATTTCTGAAGTTCATTCCAAGATAAAATGGATTGATATAGTACTGAGTAATTGCCATAAGTTACTGTGGAGACCTCGGGAAGTTTTAACAGACCAGATTTACATCGCATGACTTCATGACGCTCAACATCATCAAGACGACTCAAAATGAAGTGTTCTTGCAGAAGAGGTGGTAACATTCGATTAAAGATTTTGTAAATAAAAAGAATATTTAGGTATTTTACGAAGTCAAAAAAGGTTAAAAGAGTATGATCCAAGAAGAGAGGTGAGGAATGTGCTCGAAAATCGGAAAATGTCATAATTCGCAGAGCTTGCTTTTGTAGTGTTAGAATGCGTTTTCCCCAGAGTGAAATAAAGAATAATATAATGCTAAAAACGTTTTCTTGTCGACATAATGCCGAAGTTTACTCAGCGCACCATTCGCACGTTTTAATTTGTTGCAAACAAAATCAATGTGGTGCTTCCAGTTTAGATGTTCATCGATGTATACAGCAAAATATTTCACAAAGTTACTAGGTCTGAGTCTGTGTCCGTTGATTTTTATTTTTAGATCGTAGTTTATTTTCTTTCTAATAGGTCTAAAGATAATAAGCTCAGTTTTGTTAGCATTCAGAGATATCTTGATTGCATTCAACCAATGCAATAGAAGTTTAAGATCGATGTTAGCTTGCTTGGCTAAAGGTTTTGTCACGAGTACATCCTTTACTAAATGTAAATAGCATATTTATTCTAAAGTTAACTTCTATCAATAAAAGTTATCCAATCATAACGCCGTAGCTAACAACAACGATAGCTGCCTTCTATTCTCCAAATAACAACCAATCAAATAGTTTTGTTAATTCACCAATCAAAATTTGGAATGAACTCTGAAAGCAAACGTTTAACGAACGATTCGACCAATCGTGAGAAAAAAAGATAATCCCTGGAATTCGAACATTCCTCTCGGTAGAGACCAAACCACCAACTACGTAAGCACGAGATTTTCGATACAAACCTGACAAAAACATTACCTAATGTTGCAAAGAATCCACCAATCAAACCAAGAAAATAATATTGTCATGAGATTGTCATGGTGTTTATCTAGAGAACATATGTTAAGATGAAAACAAGAGAGTGAATTTTGTTGAGAGGAAGATAGGTAAATTCCTGAGTACTGTAATATTTACAGTTAAAATTAATCACGTGGTCATTATAGTCATACTCGTTAATCTGGTCGTCTTTTTGCGAATCAATGTTAGAAAAAGTATTCGAGATAGAATTCAAATGCTCAAAATATGATTTTAAGTAATTTATGTCTTTACCAGCAGGTAATTCATCATCAGAATCAAAATTAGGTAATGCGTCAATTCTGCAAGTTTTGCAGAGGCAGATATTTTTAATGAATTTTGCTTCTATGCCGTTACACTTAGCGTGGGATCGTCTTTTGCACCTAGGACAGTAGTTAGAATTTTCGATTTTTAATTTTCTAGCGCATATGGAACAGGCTTCTGTCTGCATAGGGGGGTTTCATGGTTGGCGGAGGAGCGGAATCGGCCCTTTTTTCGGACGGAGTGGCGGAATTTGGCGAAAATTTAGACGGAATTACGGAAATTGGGTTCTCTGACGGAGACGGAAAATTAGACAATTTTAGTGCGGAAAAACGGAATTTAGCCAAAAAAATTGCGGAGTTTCGGAATTGGTAAAAGATATTCAAAATTTGCGGAATTTTCGACAAAAATATTGAATTTCAAAGGAATTTTCGGGACGGAATTTTGGTTCAATTTAAGACGGTTTGACGGAAATTGGAGAAAAAATTGACGGAATTGCGGAATCGGGTACCTTCTGAAACCCCCCCTGCATAGGTATAGAACAACCAAAAAAATGTTAAGAAAAAAAACAAAAAAAATAAACACAAGGATAGACTTACGGAAAATGTAAGAATTACCCTAAGTCTTACGAACGAAATGAAACAAAACATACCCCAAGCCTTACACATAAAACCATCAATATTAAAATCAAATGTCAAACATTATTGAGAATGGCTGCGTTTAGACCAGCCTGGCATTTGTAATTGCTTGCAGTATTCTTTTGAATTCTATTGTTCCGCGCAATTGTTCGGTTTGTCAAATGCCTAATGATGCCAGCGTGTTGACATTTCGTTGGCATTTGAAATGCCATTTTGAGCAAAGGAATCCCCTTTTCTGGCATTTCGAATCAAACAAAGGAACCAAAACAGAGAGAAAAAGTGACATTTTTGATTTTTTAAAGTATTTGACGTTTTTTATTCAGTTCTTTCTATAGATTGTAAAATTTGCAAGATTTGCCATAGCCTAGCCCTACGGCAAAAAGTTTCAGTCTTAATGACTGCAGTTTTTGAGAAATTCCATGTTTTTCATTGTTTGATCTGTCAAAGTTGAACTTGAGGGAATCACCTTTTCAGTAATGACTCTAAAAAGACGATTCCTTAAATGCCATGACAGAAAATACAATGGAAAAGCTATTAAAATCGAATCCCTCATGAGGAAATGCCAAATTACAAATGCCAGTTGGTCTAAACGCAGTCACAGATTGGAAATTTCGAAATAAGGTCATTAATATGGCCAATCCTTAAAGGATTGTCGGGGATTGTCATTTTCATTAATCTTTATATAAACGTTTCCATTGAACGACCAAAACTTATGAATTTGATTATCCTTCAACAATGCTTTTGATTTCCCCCATAGTAAACGATTATAGTTACTCAAGTTGCTGTTTATGAAAATTTTGTCTGATAAGATATAGCTTTTTCCTGTATTGCTGTTTTATGAAATTCTTTGCTGGAGCGTAAAAGAGCTCCACAGATTTTTCGATTTTTAAAACGAACAATAGTTCTCCTTGAGAAGGGATGGGACTAGGTTGGATTGTTTATCAGTGGACTAGGTCAAATTGTTTAACAGTGGACTAGGTTGAATTGTTAAACAGTGGACTAGGTTGGATTGTTTAACAGTGAACCGGACATGGATAGGTTGGATTGTTAAACAGTGAACTAGATTGGATTGTTAAACAGTGGACTAGGTTGGATTGTTAAACAGTGGACTAGGCTGGATTGTTAAACAGTGGACTAGGTAGGATTGTTTAACAGTGGACTAGGTCAGATTGTTTAACAGTGAACTGGACATGACTATAGGTTGGATTGTTTAACAGTGGACTAGGTTGGATTGTTAAACAGTGGACTAGGTTGGATTGTTTAACAGTGGACCGAACATGACTATAGGTTGGATTGTTTAACAGTGGACTAGGTTGGATTGTTAAACAGTGGACTAGGTTGGATTGTTTAACAGTGGACTAGGTCAAATTGTTTAACAGTGGACCGGACATGGATAGGTTGGATTGTTAAACAGTGAACTAGGTTGGATTGTTAAACAGTGGACTAGGTAGGATTGTTTAACAGTGGACTAGGTCAGATTGTTTAACAGTGAACTGGACATGACTATAGGTTGGATTGTTTAACAGTGGACTAGGTTGGATTGTTAAACAGTGGACTAGGTTGGATTGTTTAACAGTGGACCGGACATGACTATAGGTTGGATTGTTAAACAGTGGACTAGGTAGGATTGTTTAACAGTGGACTAGGTCAAATTGTCTAACAGTGGACTAGGTCAAATTGTTTTACAGTGGACTAGGTCAAATTGTTTAACAGTGGACCGGACATGGATAGGTTGGATTGTTAAACAGTGAACTAGGTTGGATTGTTAAACAGTGGACTAGGTTGGATTGTTAAACAGTTGACTAGGTTGGATTGTTTAACAGTGGACCGGACATGACTATAGGTTGGATTGTTTTAACAGCGGACTAGGTTGGATTGTTAAACAGTGGACTAGGTTGGATTGTTTAACAGCGGACTAGGTTGGATTGTTAAACAGTGGACTAGGTTGGATTGTTTAACAGTGGAACGGACATGACTATAGGTTGGATTGTTTAACAGCGGACTAGGTTGGATTGTTAAACAGTGGACTAGGTTGGATTGTTTAACAGTGGACTAGGTCAGATTGTTTAACAGTGGACCGGACATGAATATAGGTTGGATTGTTTAACAGTGGACTAGGTTGGACTGTTTAACAGTGAAATACTTTCTGGTCTGTATTTTATAACATTATTAGGTTAAACGACATTAGGTTATATTCTTTAACAGTGCTCTCCACTACTAAAGAATCCAACCAGTGACCACGCTAACTGCACCTGATCCCATCTCAGCTACAAAACATACGGTAAAAAAAATGATAAGAACATCTGAATTGTAAGAATGAAAAAATATGAATGAATTATAACATCTTGAAAGAAAAATTCACGAGTTTGTTTCTGTTTTTAATATACACCTTTTCGATCGCGGTCAGGCGCGTGCCACTTTATAATTTAATTTACCACCCTCTAGACTCGATCCAATCCCTTTTTTTCACTTTTTTCTATTGTCTTTAGGCGCGAAAAAAAGACTGGGGCGGTTTCAGGGTGCACGCAGCAATTGGCGGCTACGGTCGAAAAGATGCATTACTTGTTTAAGAAATTTCGGATTAATATTTATTAAAATCTCCTGAGCATTTTCCAGTTGGAGTTAGTTTATCGTAAGGGTCTACCTATGTAATGCAACCTTGGTATTGTTGAATATGTTTCCATAAAAATTATAAAATTAGAAAAACCAAAAAATTTATTTCACAGTTTTCATTGAGTCTCACTTGTTTTCCTTTGTTCTTTTGTTTCATTCAGTCCCTTGTGACACATCAGTTTCTCAATTCTCATGTGGAGTGTCTTTTGTTTTAAAGTTCATTTTTGTCAACAATGTGTCACTCTAGGATAATTACTTTTAATTATTCATTCATTTAATTGCTTTTTTTCACTTAGTTAATTTAATGACATAATATGGATAGGGACTTATTTTTTATATAAATACAGGCACACATTTCAGTTCACTTCAGATCTGACTTGACAGTCATAGAGTCAAGATGTCAAGGAAATCAGATTTTCACAAATTTTAATAATAATTCATTTTGATTTTCACTTGTGCACTGGGTACTCACAGTATTTATTCACTGGCTACCTGGTAGGTTTTTGTTTTTGCATTTTTGTTTCTTTGCTTTTTTCATGTGTCAGCCATTTTGTTTTTCTGTGCCTTAGGTTTAAGACTTTGTATATTTTCAGTACATTGAAACTTATTCACTCATATAGACTTATACTTTTTCAATTCATATTTACACACTATACTTTCAAACATCTAGACTTATACTTTTATAGACATTCTGGACTTAGAAAATCTTTCAAATATTTTGGACTTTTTTATTTTGAAACTTATTTGACCAATTGTAATTTACCGGGTAATTTACCTTTTAGTTTGAACAATATCAACGTTCCGAACACTGTCAGTCTCAAATCCCTTTGCACTACATTCAAACAGTTAGACACTTCAACTCAATTCAATTGTCAATGTCAAGACGAGGTATCACAAGGATCGACTACAGCCAACTCAATTCAACTGGCCGAATCATTCCCCTCAGAAGCATTGGCGAAGAACTCACCTCTCATTTTCATAATTTATCTATTCGTGAATCAATTCACCCTGATTCCAACGTAACTCATACCGACTCTGACGCAACTCATACCGACTCCGACGCAACTCACACCGACTTCGTCGCAACTCACACCGACTCCGTCGCAACTCACACCGACTTCGACGCAACTCATACTGACTCCGACACAACTCAAACTGTTCAACTAGACTCCATAATGGCAGAGCCAAGTGATGAAGCCATCGATCTAATGATTTTGGCACAAGATGCTATTGACATGATGGAAGAAATCCCAATCAATGATCTCAGTCCTGAAGATTCAAATGTTATCATCACAAAGCTCGAACAAATCAGAAGCTCAATTCGCAAAAAGGAGGTCATAATCAAACGTCGAAAAGAGGAACTCGAGGAAGATGTGAGGATTTCTGTTAATCAAGCAATTATGTCAATTAAAGAATTCATAACAGGCATTTACGACCGAAAATCAAAAGCCAACCTGAGTCAGACCAAAATCAAAGATAACGAAGCAGCCCAAATAGAACGTAAGATCAACTTTCGTCTTGATTGCATCAATAGAGACATTGAAAAGCTAGAGATAACTTTTGATTGTGCAATGGACAAAGCAGAATCCTCTGAACTTTTACTCTTACGGGAAAATCTTTCTTCGAACGTTCATCAACGATTTGATAAAATCACAGAAAGTTATACTGAATGCCTTGACTCACCTATCAAAAGTGCCGAAACACTTATCATGATCCGCAAAACTGGGCAAAGATATGTCGACCTAGATGAGAAGAAACAGGCTTACGTCCTCAATCTTACCAAGGAAATTAGTAAGCGAGAACTTGACAAACATTCTGAGTTTAACAAATCTAAACTCAATATCAAATTAGAGAAGTTCTCTGGTTATGACTCCAATACTGATTTTTATACGTTTCGAACCAACTTCGAAAAAATGCACTTGTCTTCAACTCCGAAGGAACTTTTACCAGATCTTCTACGAAACAATTATCTGACAGATGCAGCACTAACAATGGTGAAGACCATCAACAACATAGACGAAATTTGGGAACGACTCAAAAAATCCTTCGGTGACTCAAAAGTGATGTTATCCAGAAGACTTCATCAACTCAAAAGTATCGACTTCAACAAACGAGATCCTGAGAAGCTCATATCCGGCATAAGCACTCTAATCAATATCATGCAGGATGTGTCGTCCCTTGCAGAAAAACACAACATTGAAGAATATCTGTACTATGGTAGCAGCATTTCAGATATTCATGAAGTCATCGGTGAAAGACGATCAACTCAATTTTTGGTAGATTTTGGTGAAGAGGATCTCAGCCCAAAGGAAACTTGGCAAAAGATGATTGAATTCTTAATCAAGGAGAGACGAGTCAATGAACAAAAACGTCTCTTAAATTTCAAGAAAGAGACAATCAAGAAGAAGGATGACAAGAATGCTGGTGCCAGACGTAATGGTTCATGTCACTGGAATCAAGACGGTGATGACGTACACTGCAGCATTTGCAATTCACCAGAGGGAAGAGCAGACCACATTGCAACCAAAAGCCGAAATGGAAAGAAAATCATGCAGTACTACACATGTAAATCATTCGTATTCAAATCACCTGGAGATCGATACACCATCTTGAAGAAGAAGGGATTTTGCGCTCAATGCTTATTTCCTGGAGCAGATGCATCTTCGGGAAAACATGTCGATGGAAAGTGCCAACACGACTTTGTCTGTGCTCATCCATCCCATCAAAACGACACCATCAAGAAGCATGTGCTAGTTTGTGAGGAGCACAAGACTCAACCATCAAATCAACAACTTCTCGATACCTTTGTCAAGCGTTTCATCAAAAGTCCAGCTTTACCTCAATTCTCAAGGGAGATCAAACTCTACAAAGCCAGCAACGAGATATGCGATGATCGTGGTGTGTATCTCCTTCAACAAATATCCATCAATGGCAACAACTTGTTAATTTTCTACGACAATGGTTGCAGCGATTTCGTTGTCAGCAAGAAAGCAATAGAGCTACTCGGCAGCAAAGCAAAGAAGATATCATCCGAACCGGTCATACTTGGTGGCGTTGGTGAGTGTCAAACCAAATCGTTGAATGGAATCTTCAGTGTCACTATCCCACTTCACGATGATCAAGAAGTCACGTTCTCCGGTGTTTGTCTCGATCGTATCACATCTACATTCCCAACATATCCATTAGACGTCGTTGAACAAGACATCATTGACTATCACATCTCATCAGGAGGAACCAGTCCAATTCCAAAGCTTCCAAACAACATTGGTGGTGAAGTGCATATGATGATTGGAGTCAAATACCTTCGTCATCACCCAAAAATGGTCATCCAACTCCCATCAGGTCTTGCATTGTACGAATCGAAATTCAACAATTCAACTGGGGGAAGAGGAGTGGTCGGTGGACCACATCACAGCTTCACCA
Source organism: Clytia hemisphaerica (assembly GCF_902728285.1). Classification (NCBI taxonomy): domain Eukaryota; kingdom Metazoa; phylum Cnidaria; class Hydrozoa; order Leptothecata; family Clytiidae; genus Clytia; species Clytia hemisphaerica. The sequence continues at coordinate 1,702,819 of NW_027103721.1, read as the reverse complement.
AAATTCATCAGCAATTCAACACATTGACATCCTCCACATTCTTTTCAAATCAATTCAACATGATTAGAAGCCAATCAGCTGTCCCTCTGCTAGGATTCAGCCAATGCAATCCAACAGATCTCGTGCAACAAAATTTCCACGATGAATCACCTACCCACATTTCAACAACAATGAAGATTTTTGAAGAAGTAGAAGCAACAGGTAGTGAGATATCATATCGCTGCCCAGATTGTCGCAACTGCAAAGCATGCAAGCAACCATCAAATGATGTCATCAGCTGCAAAGAGGAAATCGAGCAGAGCATCATCAATTCATCCATCACCGTTGATTTGGAGAGCAAGACTGCAACAGCACTCCTTCCTTTCATAGCAGATCCAGAAGCACGCTTGGTCAACAACAAGGACAAGGCAATGAAAACATATCAGCAACAAGTTCGAAAACTCAATCATCCCAACAATCAAAAGGACAAGCAAGATGTTCTCGAGTCAGAAGCAAAGCTGCAGCAACTTGGATATGTTGAATATGTATGCAACCTCCCAAAAGAAGACCAGGACCAACTGCAAACTTGTAAGATGCATTATTATATTCCATGGAGAGCCGTTTGGAAATCTAACTCCTTTAGTACGCCTTGTAGAATTGTGTTCGATGCGTCCCAACCTACAGCTTCAGGTTTCAGCCTAAATGACGTATTGGCAAAAGGCAGAAATAACCTGAATCATCTTCAAGAAATATTAATCAGATGGTCTGTCCAACCAACAGCTATCCATACAGACATAAAGAAGATGTACAATACGATAAAGCTACACAAGAGTCATTGGTGTTATCAGAGATATCTTTGGCAAAACAGCTTGGATCCATCAAAATCACCAGAACAGAAGGTTATCAAGACTCTGATATACGGAGTCAAATCGTCCAGCAACCAAGCCGAATTCGCTTTGCGCAAAATTGCTCAGTTATCAAAGGAGGAATACCCCAAAGTCAACAACATTGTGCAAAAGGATATTTATGTTGATGATTGTGTAACTGGCGAGAAAGACCTTGAAACAGCTCATCGTCGTGCAGATGAGCTCGAACTTGTATTGAATCGTGGTGGATTCCAATTGAAAGGTATAGCATTTTCAAGAGAAGACCCACCAAGCACCCTCAGTGATGATGGAGAAACAATCCATGTTGGTGGTATGAGATGGCTTGTCAAATCAGATGAGCTAGCTCTCAATGTTGGGGAACTCAATTTCAACAAGAAGATTCGTGGGAGGAAACCTGAACAATCAATAAAAGGTATACCTTCAAATTTAACAAGAAGACAATGTGCATCCAAAGTTGCTGAATTGTTTGATTTGACTGGTAAAGTTTCACCCTTAATAGCTTCAATGAAAATTGATCTTCAGGATCTAGTACAGCGACAACTCAATTGGGACGATATCATCCCCGATAACCTCCGGTCCATCTGGGAATCAAATTTCGACATGATGAAGGAAATAGGAGATCTACGATTTAATCGAGCCATAGTCCCAGAAGATGCAATCGACTTAAAGATGGACACTCTGGACTTTGGAGATGCCAGTCACTCAATGGTTTGCGTTTCAATCTATGGAAGATTTCTACGGCGAAATGGAGAGTACTCGTGTCAACTGATCTTTTCAAGAACAAGAACTGTGCCAAAAGGAACATCTCAACCACGAGGAGAATTGTATGCTGCTGTGATAAACACCCATACAGGAGAGATCGTCAAACGCTCATTAACCACGTGGCACCAATCTTCAATTAAGTTGACAGACAGTCAGATTGTTTTACATTGGATAAGTAACGAGAACAAACATACAAACATACAAGCAGTATGTTCGAACCAGAGTCATCGAAATCAAGCGATTCACTTCAAATCAAGATTGGTTCTACGTCAACACTAACAACATGATTGCAGATATTGGCACTCGAAAGGGAGCAACCTTGAAAGATGTTTCCAGGACCTCAACTTGGATAAATGGCTTTGATTGGATGCATTTAGATCATTCACAATTTCCTATCAAGAGTGCAGAAAATTTGAAGCTAAGTGATTCAGAGATCTCTGAGGTGAATAAAGAAGTTCAAATCTTCCACATTAACAACAAAGAATTCAAGAAGAGATCAACACACTCAAATTATCTCATCGACCCAAACCACAGAAGCTTTTCGACAGTCATCCGAATTCTTGCTTACGTTATCAAATTCTGCAACATCACAAGAAAGAAGTCTTCATCCAAATCAACTCAGCTAACAAACGATGAAATCCATTTGGCTGAGCTCTATTTCTTCAAAAAGGCGACAGAAGAAATTCTTCATCTCGTCGAACCACGAAAATATGAACCAATTTCAACACTTAAAGATGGGATACTAACATACAATGGGCGCATCCTATCAGATACAAAGACAACAATCGTCGGACGATTCACATCTGCCATGTTGGACCTATCCAGCTCATCCTTTTGTGTACCTATAATCGATGGAAACTCACCCATAGCCTTCAGCATTGTGTATGACATCCACTGGAACAGCTCTGCATGTCATTCTGACATTGAAACTACTATCAGAGAAATTCTAAAGAAAGTGTACATCATTAATGGCCGCTCGCTTGTCAAGCTAATCAGAAGAACATGCACAAAATGTCGTATCATCCTCAAGAAGCGGATTGAAGCCATCATGGGACCAATTCCACCTTCAAGTCTAACAGTTGCTCCGGCATTTTATAACTCACAGATCGACCTCAGTGGACCATATCAATCATTTTCACCTTCACACAAGCGAACAACAGTAAAGATATGGCTAGTTGTGTATTGTTGTTGTTCCACCTCTGCAGTGATGATCAATGTCATGGACGACTATTCTTCTTCAGCATTCATCCAAGCGTTTACTCGATTTTCAACGAGATATGGTTTTCCAAAGAAAGTATTCTGCGACGAAGGATCACAGCTCGTCAAAGCTACAAAAGGCATGAAGTTGAACTACACTGATGTCAAATCAAGGATGTTCAAGGAAAGAAGCGTGGAATTTCAAACATGTCCAGTTGGCGGACATAATGTCAATGGAAAGGTAGAGAGAAAGATCAAACACATCAATCTATCATTGGAAAAGACCTTCAACAATCAAAGACTTTCAATCCTACAATGGGAAACACTGACAGCCACCATTGCCAACACCTGCAACAATCTTCCGCTAGCTGTTGGCAACGTCACAGCTGTTGAAAACATGGATCTATTAACGCCAAACAGATTGCTTCTTGGACGAAATAATGAACGCAGTCCTGTTGGAGATTTCATTGTTACAGACGATCCATCAAAGATTCTGAAAACGAATACAAAAATTTATGACTCATGGTTCGAAACTTGGCTCTTGAGTCATGTACCAAAGTTGATGCACCAAAGCAAATGGTTTCGCCAAGATCGTAACCTTCAAATTGGCGATATTGTTTTATTCACAAAAGTCAATTCAGTGATCAGCAAAACCTACACGTACGGGATGATCAAATCAATCGAAACCGGGGACGATGGAAATGTCAGACGTGTCGTGGTAGAATATAAGAATCCAAACGAAAATGTCAAACGTGAAACCTCGAGATCGGTTCGAAGTCTTATTCTTGCACATGGTATTGATGATCCAGATTTGTTTACTGAACTGTTCTAATAGACTGAACTGGAAAATAAATTGTTTTGCTTTGGCCGGGAGTGTTATGCAACCTTGGTATTGTTGAATATGTTTCCATAAAAATTATAAAATTAGAAAAACCAAAAAATTTATTTCACAGTTTTCATTGAGTCTCACTTGTTTTCCTTTGTTCTTTTGTTTCATTCAGTCCCTTGTGACACATCAGTTTCTCAATTCTCATGTGGAGTGTCTTTTGTTTTAAAGTTCATTTTTGTCAACAATGTGTCACTCTAGGATAATTACTTTTAATTATTCATTCATTTAATTGCTTTTTTTCACTTAGTTAATTTAATGACATAATATGGATAGGGACTTATTTTTTATATAAATACAGGCACACATTTCAGTTCACTTCAGATCTGACTTGACAGTCATAGAGTCAAGATGTCAAGGAAATCAGATTTTCACAAATTTTAATAATAATTCATTTTGATTTTCACTTGTGCACTGGGTACTCACAGTATTTATTCACTGGCTACCTGGTAGGTTTTTGTTTTTGCATTTTTGTTTCTTTGCTTTTTTCATGTGTCAGCCATTTTGTTTTTCTGTGCCTTAGGTTTAAGACTTTGTATATTTTCAGTACATTGAAACTTATTCACTCATATAGACTTATACTTTTTCAATTCATATTTACACACTATACTTTCAAACATCTAGACTTATACTTTTATAGACATTTTGGACTTAGAAAATCTTTCAAATATTTTGGACTTTTTTATTTTGAAACTTATTTGACCAATTGTAATTTACCTTTTAGTTTGAACAATATCAACGTTCCGAACACTGTCAGTCTCAAATCCCTTTGCACTACAACCTAGGTTCTGATTTAATAGCCTTGCATTAATAAACAATGTACAATTTCACTGGTGTATTTTTAAGCTCCTCCACAGCTATTATTTTGTTAGTTATTGATAGTCTAAAGGTAAAAGTATCAAAGAGGCAGTAAACTTTTGAACTTTTTTTGAGTCGTTTTTTCATAACATTTAAAACTTAAGTTTCGTATTCTTTGATAAAAAGACAGACCCGCTGGCACCCCAGCCCCACTGAAAAATTTGGCAAAAATTTAGTCCCCAGTGGAAAATACCCTGGAATTTCAGCCCCACTGGGAAATTGACTTTGATTTTGACTCCACTCAAAATTCAATTTAGAAATGGCACTCCAAAACCATCCCACTGGATGTTTTAACCTTTGGACATTAGAATTTCTACCCCATTGAGATTTCTATAGGAATTTTTATCTCCACTGAGGAAAAAAGTTCCACCGGCGCTGTGAGACAGTGGTGTAAAAAACTTTTATAAAATTTTCTCTTACGGACACATCCCTTCACTTGCACACTTAACAAAATAAGATCCGGGATACGTTCGTTGGAAAGATTTTGAGGTCACTAAGCTTTCACCCTAGTAAGAGAAGAGAAGAGAATATATCATTTTTACCTAGAGGGTAAAGAATAATTAAAATGATTCAAACAAAGTCAAAAAATAATCAAAACTCGCGTTATTATTAACGTATTCAGGCATTGTTAGATAGGCTTGATTGTAGCTAAACAAAGAAATAAACTAGTGTCAAAGCCCCAAAAATCTAAGTTTTTGGAAAGAGAATCACCTACAAAATATTCACTTAAGGAATAAGTGTGATAAATTCAGCCAAATCCGAAAGTATTATTTAGACATGTGAATAAGGACAAATATCGAAGATATATCAAATATAATAGCAAATAAAATACATTATTATCCGACGCGCGTAAATAGCGGCATTTGGTGTCGGCGAAGCCTCGTCCAATATCTTTTCTCGCACGCCCAATATTTTTGCATATTGGATTCGACTTTAATACATTGTTAACCGGTTACTTTTTCAAAGCGGACTACACGGCTTTTTGCGCAATTCAATTGGTTCTTTTCGCATGACAACGGGCCTACACTGTCCAGAGTTGCCCGTCGTTAGGAAAATTCATTGTGACGTCACTTTTTCAAAGGAAAATGAACAATGCGTTGACATCATTTCTCTCAATTTTTATTTCTGACGTCAGAAATTATAACAATTTTTGATCTCTTTTCGCCTCGTACTGAAACCGAGGGCAATATTTTCAGTACAGCCCCCACTAACCGGTCATTATTGTATTTGTTAACCGTTTCCTTCAGCTTCGATTGATTTTTAGCGCTTTATCCAGGAAAAATAGCGAAATTAAGCGAGAAAAAAAACAAGCGAAAAGAGATAAAAAATTGTTATAATTTCTGATTTCAGAAATAAAAAATGAGAGAAATAATGTCAACGCATTGTTCATTTTCCTTTGAAAAAGTGACGTCACAATGAATTTTCCTAACGACGGGCAACTCTGGGTAGTGTAGGCCCGTCGTCATGCAAAAAGAACTAATTGCATTGCGCAAAAAGCCGTGTAGCCCGCTTCGAAAAAGTAACCGGTTAACAATGTCCAATAACTGCTTATTATTATCCGACGCGCGTAAATAGCGACATTTGATTGGCTTCTTTTATGTCCCATATTTTCGAATATATAGCTTCCATAGAGGCTATATTTCAAAAATTGACGTCACACAACGAGTTCAATGACAATTGAGCATCTTCTTTTTGACATTACGTCACAAAATAAAAATAAAACTTTTGAATAAAAAACTACAAAGAAACCAGATTTACGAGCTTATAAATTGGAATTAAGTTTGAAAATGAGAAATATTTTAACGATGAACAGATAATAAACCATTTATTTGGACGCAGTCTCATCCAATATATGAAGGAAAATATCTGAATTATCAGCATGGCCTTTTATTTCAAAATCGGAATTCCTAGAGCAGAAGTTTCTAAAAGGCAGACACTTCTAATAAGTGGACACTAACCCATTTCCCCGATGGTGACCGCTAATCACTCTTTAAGAGGCAAAAATAAAATATATGTGATCACGTGATTTTTTTATTAAAAAAGATTTACGTCAATAAATACAAAAAATGATATCAAATAAAAAGAAAAAATATTTGACGTCAGTTAGAAAAAAAAACATTAGAAAAACAATTTGAAAATTTTGTTCTTTATTCGGGAATCCAGATTTGAGTAAAGTGTTCGTAGAGAATTTTTACTCGAATCTTGTATCATTATATTGTTATCATGAGTGATATAATGGCTAATATGGATATTCATACATTGACAAATGATCAGCAAACTATCTTGCAATTGCAAGATACCATTTATTTTCTGGAAGGAAAACTTTCAGAAAAAGATAAAGAAATAATTCGACTAAACGTCGATCTCCGTCGCACGATGGACGTAAGTTGAACATTCTTATCTCGGCATTGTTTAAACATCTTTTTACACTTCTTCTGTATTTTAAATAAATAAAGTAGAGTCGCCATAACTCGGAGACGCACGAGGAACACTTATGGAATTTAGCTATGGAAAATTCCACTTATAAGTTATAGTTACAGGCGACTGAGGTTTGATTCCTACTCACAACGGTTCACTTGGCAAGTGAACGACGAACCCTTACCCTGGTAACCCATGTCATGTGCGCGGAATTGGGTAGTCAGTCCAAGCTGCTGACTGGACGCTCATTAAAAGCGCCTATAGTTGCGAAAATGGCCCTAAAAGCATCGTCCAACTAAACCAAATAGAAATAGAAAAGGTTTGCAACCTGCCAAATTAAATTGAAATTCCGCTGATTAACCACCTTAATTCAATTTCATTTAATTTTAATTTAACCCAATTTCTTAGTACTGTAAATTGCAAAAAAATTCTCACAAAATGATGAAAATAAGAAAAATTGAATAGTATATTGAGAGAGGCTTAAAACTCAAAAAGTTATAAGAACATTCGAAGGCATTGATAATTTTAGATATTCTTAAAAAATAGTGGAAATTAGCGAGCTCATCTCTCATATTATTCATATGCATCTATACACCTTTTATTTAGGAGCGTCAGCTATGCCTCCAATTCGAGAATTCTGCTCTAAAAAGGAAGGCCGCTGGGCATAACAAAACCGTTCTACCTTTGAGGAAGGAAAACAATGAATTGCGAGCGGAAAATGAGTCTCTCACCTCAACCATTATCGAACACATGGAGAGAGAAGCAAAACGAGGGAAAGGTAAAGACGCAGCTTCGCAAACTATCGATCTGCAACCTCAAACAACCTCCAGTGGTTGTCAAGCTATGGGAACGCAGCCCAAAACAGCCTCTAACGGTTGTCAAACAAGCAAGCTACAACCTCAAACAACCTCCAGCGGTTGTCAAACTATGAGAGCGCAGCCCAAAACGACCTCCAGTGGCTGTCAAACAATCGAGCTGAAAGCCAAAACAACCTCCAGCGGTCGTCAAACTATGGGAGCACAGCCCAAAACAACCTCCAGCGGTTGTCAAACAACCAAGTTGCAGCCCAAAACAACCTCCAGTGGTTGTCAAACAATCGAGCTAAAAGCCGAAACAACCTCCAGCGGTTGTCAAACAACCAAGTTGCAGCCCAAAACAACCTCCAGTGGTTGTCAAACAATCGAGCTGAAAGCCAAAACAACCTCCAGCGGTTGTCAAACTATGAGAGCGCAGCCTAAAAAAACCTCCAGTGGTTGTCAAACAATCGAGCTGAAAGCCAAAACAACCTCAAGCGGTTGTCAAACTATGGGAATGCAGCCTAAAACAACCTCCAGTGGTTGTCAAACAATCGAGCTAAAAGCCAAAACAATCTCCAACGGTTGTCAAACTATGGGAACGCAGCTCAAAACAACCTCCAGTGGTTGGCAAACAACCAAGTTGCAGCCCAAAACAACCTCCAGTGGTTGTCCAGCAAATGCACATTGGTACGTGGAAGATAAGAACCCGTTGAATTTTGGTGGCTTTGGTTTACCTAAGGTATTTATAAATTCCAACATAAAATGGACTAGAAACTAACTATAACTCTGCTTTCTGATCATTTCTGATGAAGCGTCAGTGGGGAAGCTTTGCGATTTTGAAAAATAGGTCTTTTTCCGATATCATAACGAATTTCAGCATTCCAAAATACCAAAAAGATTTGGTAAGATTACCGAAATTTCGAACAAAAATATTCACAAATTACATATTTTCAATTCAAATTGGAATTGAAAAGTGCTAATCTAATAGGCTGTATTTTCTTACTTTTAGGATTTCAAAAAGCGATCACCAAAAACCAAGGACAAAAAGCCAAACAACAACCGTGCTTTTGGCGGCCCAAAGAAGGGCAATAAAGCTGCTTTCAAACCATCACAAGTAAATACAACAAACAAAGGGGGCTTCGGACTTCCTACCGTAAGTATTTTGGTTTCAGCTTGACTGAAATAGATTTCTTTTAGTTTTTTTGGTAAAGTAGGTTAAGTTAGTAAGTCTGCGACTGCAGTCAATCTGAATAGGCTCCTCTTTCGATAGTTATCTACCTGCAGGTAGTGAAAGGCGCCACTCTTTCTCATTGGATTAATCCACTTCACCTTGATCCTTCTCTTAATTGCTGAGCATTAAGCAGAGAGGCATTGAGTACTATTTTGGGAATCTTTGGTATGACCCGGCAGGGGGGGTTAAGCCCACAACCTTGCGCTACGAAGTCGGATGTTCTACTACTACACTACGGTCGACAGCTATGATAATGTAGATCTAAAATTGTCTCTTTGAAAAAAAATAGGGTCTTTAAAACATGAATTTAATTTCTTTCATCTAAAAAGTACACAACTTTTACCACAACTTTCTTTTGAGAAGGGATTCATAGTCGATGGCAGTTACACACTGCTTTTCAGGTACTACCGCTAGAAAACACGACGCCATCTTGACTTGCACATATCATTGAATTCTTTAAAAGAAAATGTTATTTTTTAATTTTAGGAAATGCGAAAGCGCATGTAGACAGAAAGTTCAAGCCAAGGGGTAGATGGAGCTCCGTAGCCCGGGAGGGCAGTCCGTCTAGGAGAAGCTGAAGTCCAAAATGAAACGCAAGGGTAGATGAGGCTCTTTAAAGTCGTGGTGAAGACAACTCATCTAGGAGAAGGAACACTCTGAATTCAAACCATGCAAATGCGATAACATCAACAAAAGACGATAAGAAATATCAGGTCGAGATACAACACAAACAATTAGAAATCAAATGCTGATTGTATTGGTGAATGATACAGCATATTCAATACAATTGTTACAACACACCAGTGCCATACATAGAGTGAAGAATTTAAAACAACAAACCCCAATTCTTTTCATCAAATCAGTTGGAACTATTGATGGAAGATGGAACAAAAACATAGATTTCAGTATCTCCCAGAGAATCTTTGTAGCAAAGCAAATAGATAGAGCCGTGAGATAAAGAAGAACTATCAACAAGGAAAAGAAAAAGCTTCTGATTTGCGAAAAGTGACAATTTGAACTGTCAAATAAGATTCTTGAGGTTAAACGAAACGCAGCCAACATAACAGCAAATCAAACTTATCTAAGTCGGTACTATGACATCTCAGCAAAACATACGGTAAAAAAATGATAGAACATCTGAATTGTAAGAATGAAAAAATATGAATGAATTATAACATCTTGAAAGAAAAATTCACGAGTTTGTTTCTGTTTTTAATATACACCTTTTCGATCGCGGTCAGGCGCGTGCCACTTTATAATTTAATTTACCACCCTCTAGACTCGATCCAATCCCTTTTTTTCACTTTTTTTTATTGTCTTTAGGCGCGAAAAAAAAGACTGGGGCGGTTTCAGGGTGCACGCAGCAATTGGCGGCTACGGTCGAAAAGATGCATTACTTGTTTAAGAAATTTCGGATTAATATTTATTAAAATCTCCTGAGCATTTTCCAGTTGGAGTTAGTTTATCGTAAGGGTCTACCTAGGTTCTGATTTAATAGCCTTGCATAAATAAACAATGTACAATTTCACTGGTGTATTTTCAAGCTCCTCGACAGCTATTATTTTGTTAGTTATTGATAGTCTAAAGGTAAAAGTATCAAAGAGGCAGTAAACTTTTGAACTTTTTTTGAGTCGTTTTTTCATAACATTTAAAACTTAAGTTTCGTATTCTTTGATAAAAAGACAGACCCGCTGGCACCCCAGCCCCACTGAAAAATTTGGCAAAAATTTAGTCCCCAGTGGAAAATACCCTGGAATTTCAGCCCCACTGGGAAATTGACTTTGATTTTGACTCCACTCAAAATTCAATTTAGAAATGGCACTCCAAAACCATCCCACTGGATGTTTTAACCTTTGGACATTAGAATTTCTACCCCATTGAGATTTCAATAGGAATTTTTATCTCCACTGAGGAAAAAAGTTCCACCGGCGCTGTGAGACAGGGGTATAAAAAACTTTTATAAATTTTTCTCTTGCGGACACATCCCTTCACTTGCACACTTAACAAAATAAGATCCGGGATATACGTTCGTTGGAAAGATTTTGAGGTCACTAAGCTTTCACCCTAGTAAGAGAAGAGAAGAGAATATATCATTTTTACCTAGAGGGTGAAGAATAATTGAAATGATTCAAACAAAGGCAAAAACAGCAAATAATCAAAACTCGCGTTATTATTAACGTATTCAGGCATTGTTACTTAGGCTTGATTGTAGCTAAACAAAGAAATAAACTAGTGTCAAAGCCCCAAAAATCTAAGTTTTTGGAAAGAAAATCACCTACAAAAATATTCACTTAAGGAATAAGTGTGATAAATTCAGCCAAATCCGAAAGTATTATTTAGACATGTGAATAAGGACAAATATCGAAGATATATTAGACTAGTAAACTAGTCATTGAAAACAGACCCATATACAAAAAATCAAGCTCCAAATAAAAAGAATCGAAGGGGTGAAGTTGCGTCTCTTTTTTGAATTTCAACGACTAGAAGCTACTTCCCTCAAAAAACGTTGTTTAATTTTACAACTTTTTTTAAGTTTTTGAGAATCCATCCAACTTTTTTGACTAAATGATATTTCATCGTAACATTGAACATGGGAACATATAAATAAATGAGCATTTCTAAAAACGCAATAAACAGAAAGAAAAATAAATGCAATTCCGCACGGGTCAGACATACAGAAATCTGTATGTCTCTCCTTACAATTTTAGGTGAAGAAAAAAAGGCGTTGGAAGTAGCTTCTAGTCGGTTATTTTCCTTTTCTCTCGCGCGCGCTGAATATTTAATTAGTCTTTACATTATTTGATTGACAGTTTTATTATAAGGTTATAAGTAATAACCGACTAGTTTACTAGTCTAAAGATATATCAAATATAATAGCAAATAAAATACATTATTATCCGACACGCGTAAATAGCGGCATTTGGTGTCGGCGAAGCCTCGTCCAATATCTTTTCTCGCACGCCAAATATTTTTGCATATTGGATTCGACTTTAATACATTGTTAACCGGTTACTTTTTCAAAGCGGACTACACGGCTTTTTGCGCAATTCAATTGGTTCTTTTCGCATGACAACAGGCCTACACTGTCCAGAGTTGCCCGTCGTTAGGAAAATTCATTGTGACGTCACTTTTTCAAAGGAAAATGAACAATGCGTTGACATCATTTCTCTCAATTTTTATTTCTGACGTCAGAAATTATAACAATTTTTGATCTCTTTTCGCCTCGTACTGAAACCGAGGGCAATATTTTCAGTACAGCCCCCACTAACCGGTCATTATTGTATTTGTTAACCGTTTCCTTCAGCTTCGATTGATTTTTAGCGCTTTATCCAGGAAAAATAGCGAAATTAAGCGAGAAAAAAAACAAGCGAAAAGAGATAAAAAATTGTTATAATTTCTGATTTCAGAAATAAAAAATGAGAGAAATAATGTCAACGCATTGTTCATTTTCCTTTGAAAAAGTGACGTCACAATGAATTTTCCTAACGACGGGCAACTCTGGGTAGTGTAGGCTCGTCGTCATGCAAAAAGAACTAATTGCATTGCGCAAAAAGCCGTGTAGCCCGCTTCGAAAAAGTAACCGGTTAACAATGTCCAATAACTGCTTATTATTATCCGACGCGCGTAAATAGCGACATTTGATTGGCTTCTTTTCTGTCCAATATTTTCGAATATATAGCTTCCATAGAGGCTATATTTCAAAAATTGACGTCACACAACGAGGTCAATGACAATTGAGCATCTTCTTTTTGACATTACGTCACAAAATAAAACTAAAACTTTTGAATAAAAAACTACAAAGAAACCAGATTTACGAGCTTATAAATTGGAATTAAGTTTGAAAATGAGAAATATTTTAACGATGAACGGATAATAAACCATTTATTGCCGACCCAAAAAAATATCAGCGTTTTGATTGGTCGAGAGCATCGAGATATTTGCGATATTTCATATTTCTCTAGTATGGAAATATGACCGCGTTGACTTTTGGGGGACTGGGTAAGCGGTGGGAGAAAAATCAAAACAAAGCAGCCGAAAAGAACCGATTTTCGGAGAAACTAACTTGGGAGTCAAAGGGAAAAACGCAACAAAAATATTTTCAGATTAACTTTTACTTTGGAGTTTTTCCATAAATAACACTAAAATCAAATCTGATGAACTAAGAAATTATAAAACTACTTGAGACCACCCAAATATTTTCAGCTTTTGGTATAAAATTCGTCCGTGTGATAACCAAACAGTTTTTTATCAATGCATACAAAAAAACTTGAGATTCTTGAATGTTTGCCAATAAGATTTCTCATAACATAGCAAGGGAAGTGAAATGTCTTGTATTAAACCAAATGACGAGTGATTTTTATAAAAGTTTTCTCCTAATTCTCGTTCTCGACGAGGTACGTCCTTGACTTTTCAACTCAACAATCATCCTTCTAAAATTCGAGACATTTAGAGCTTGACGATAATCAAGAAAATATCCAAATTGTTTTGCTCTTGAAAAAATGTTGTTCTTCAACCATTATTACAAGCATACATTTCCATCATGGAACTCCTTTCCTCTGCTATTCTTTTCCATGCATCGAAACAAAAACATAGAAAAAGACTGAATGTTATCAATAAGATCAATCTGATTAATCCAATAATGAAAGGTTTCTTCTCTATCGAAACAATACTGTACACTATCTGCATTTTGAATTATCAATCTAGAAACTTTCAAATACATCTCTGAAAAATCTTCAACTCTTCAAAACAAAACTTCTGGACCGAAAATGATCGAAAATGCTTCTCTGTTTTGTTTTTGTGTGAATATTTTCGGCGGGAACATATCGAATGTTTTATTGTTCGAATCTAACGTTCCAATTAGATTTTCGAATAAAAATATTCGAAACTACACAGAAGAAAGAAGCAAGGCGGAAGTAAGTTTTAAAACAAAAACAAAAAGAAATTTATATCAGGACAATTTTTTTGAGTCGACAATAAATTAGTTATCACATGACTTCTCGTGCAATACTCGATATTTTACTCGTTCCGAGATTTTACCGATATTTTTCCTCGCCTAAAGGCTCGGAAAAATATTACGGAAAAATCTCGGAACTCGTAAAATATTTCTCGTATTGCACTCGAAGTCATGCGATAACTAGTACTTATTTGGACGCAGTCTCATCCAATATATGAAGGAAAATATCTGAATTATCAGCATGGCCTTTTATTTCAAAATCGGAACTCCTAGAGCAGAAGTTTCTAAAAGGCAGACACTTCTAATAAGTGGACACTAACCCATTTCCCCGATGGTGACCGCTAATCACTCTTTAACAGGCAAAAATAAAATATATGTGATCACGTGATTTTTTTATTAAAAAGAATTTACGTCAGTAAATACAAAAAATGATATCAAATAAAAAGAAAAAATATTTGACGTCAGTTAGAAAAAAAAAACATTAGAAAAACAATTTGAAAATTTTGTTCTTTATTCGGGAATCCAGATTTGAGTAAAGTGTTCGTAGAGAATTTTTACTCGAATCTTGTATCATTATATTGTTATCATGAGTGATATAATGGCTAATATGGATATTCATACATTGACAAATGATCAGCAAACTATCTTGCAATTGCAAGATACCATTTATTTTCTGGAAGGAAAACTTTCAGAAAAAGATAAAGAAATAATTCGACTAAACGTCGACCTCCGTCGCACGATGGACGTAAGTTGAGCATTCTTATCTCGGTATTATTTAAACATCTTTTTACAGATTTTCTGTCTTTTAAACGAAGATAATGGAGTCACCATAACTCGGAGACGCGCGAGGAACACTTAAGGAATTTCGCTATGGAAAATTCAACTTATAGGCCTGTGGTATAGTGGTCATTGACTTTGTTGCTGCACAGGCGACTGAGGTTCGTTTCCCGCTCACAGCGGTTCACTTGGCAAGTGAACGGCCCTTCACCCTGAGGGGAATCGGGTAGTCAGTCCAAGGTACTGACAGGGCGCTCATTAAAAGCACCTATAGTTACGAAAATGGACCTAAAAGCATCGTCCAACTAAACCAAATAGAAATAGAAAAAGTTTGCAACCTACCAAGTTAAATTGAAATTCCGCTGATTAACCACCTTAATTCAATTTCATTTAATTTCAATTTAACCCAACTTCTTAGTAAATTCCAAAAAAAATCTCACAAAATGATGAAAATAAGAAAATTTGAATAGTATATTGAGAGAGGCTTAAAACTCAAAAAATGGAAATTAGCGAGCTCATCTCTCATATTATTCATATGCATCTATACACCTTTTATTTAGGAGCGTCAGCTATGCCTCCAATTCGAGAATTCTGTTCTAAAAAGGAAGGCCGCTGGCCATAACAAAACCGTTCTACCTTTGAGGAAGGAAAACAATGAATTGCGAGCGGAAAATGAGTCTCTCACAAGCACCATTATCGAACACATGGAGAGAGAAGCAAAACGAGGGAAAGGTAAAGACGCAGCTTCGCAAACTATCAAGTTGCAACCTAAAACAACCTCTAGTGGTTGTCAAACTTTGGGAACGCAGCCCAAAACAGCCTCTAACGGTTGTCAAACAAGCAAGCTACAACCTCAAACAACCTCCAGCGGTTGTCAAACTATGAGAGCGCAGCCCAAAACAACCTCCAGTGGTTGTCAAACAACCAAGTTGCAGCCCAAAACAACCTCCAGTGGTTGTCAAACAATCGAGCTGAAAGCCAAAACAACCTCCAGCGGTTGTCAAACTATGAGAGCGCAGCCCAAAACAACCTCCAGCGGTTGTCAAACAACCAAGTTGCAGCCCAAAACAACCTCCAGTGGCTGTCAAACAATCGAGCTGAAAGCCAAAACAACCTCCAGCGGTTGTCAAACTATGGGAGCGCAGCCCAAAACAACCTCCAGCAGTTGTCAAACAACCAAGTTGCAGCCCAAAACAACCTCCAGTGGTTGTCAAACAATCGAGCTAAAAGCCAAAACAACCTCCAGCGGTTGTCAAACAATCGAGCTGAAAGCCAAAACAATCTCCAACGGTTGTCAAACTATGGGAGCGCAGCCCAAAACAACCTCCAGTGGTTGTCAAACAACCAAGTTGCAGCCTAAAACAACCTCCAGTGGTTGTCAAACAATCGAGCTAAAAGCCAAAACAATCTCCAACGGGTGTCAAACTATGGGAACGCAGCCCAAAACAACCTCCAGTGGTAGTCTAGCAAATGCACGTTGGTACGTGGAAGATAAAAACCCATTGAATTTTGGTGGCTTTGGTTTACCTAAGGTATTTATAAATTCCAACATAAAATGTACTAGAAACTAACTATAACTCTGCTTTCTGATAATTTCTGATGAAGCCTCAGCGGGGAAGCTTTGCGATTTTGAAAAATAGATCTTTTTCTGATACCATAACGAATTTCAGCATTCCAAACTACTGAAAAGATTAGGTAAGATTACCAAAATTTCGAACAAAAATATTCACAAATTACATATTTTCAACTCAAATTGGATGGAAGAGAGCTAATCTAATAGGCTGTATTTTCTTACTTTTAGGATCACAAAAAGCGATCACCAAAAACCAAGGACCAAAAGCCAAACAACAACCGTGTTTTTGGCGGCCGAAAGAAGGGCAATGAAGCTGCTTTCAAACCATCACAAGCACATACAACAAACGAAGGTGGCTTCGGACTTCCTACCGTAAGTATTTTTGTTTCAGCTTGACTGAAATAGATTTCTTTTAGTCTTTTTGGTAAAGTAGGTTAAGTTAGTAAGTCTGCGACTGCAGTCGGAGGCAATCTGAATAGGCTCCTCTTTCGATAGTTATCTACCCGAAGGTAGTGAAAGGCGCCACTCTTTCTCATTGGATTAATCCACTTCACCTTGATCCTTCCCTTAATTGCTGAGCATCAAGCAGAGAGGCATTGAGTACTATTTTGGGAATCTTTGGTATGACCCGGCAGGGGGGGGTTAAGCCCACAACCTTGCACTACGAAGCCGGATGTTCTACTACACTACGGTCGACAGCTATGATAATGTAGATCTAAAATTGTCTCTTTGAAAAAAAATATGGTCTTTAAAACATGAATTTAATTTCTTTCATCTAAAAAGTACACAACTTTTACCACAACTTTCTTTTGAGAAGGGATTCATAGTCGATGGCAGTTACACACTGCTTTTCAGGTACTACCGCTAGAATATACGACGCCATCTTGACTTGCACATATCATTGAATTCTTTTAAAAGAAAATGTCATGAAATAAACAATCATCTTTATTTTTTAATTTTAGGAAATGCGAAAGCGCATGTAGACAGAAAGTTCAAGCCAAGGGGTAGATGGAGCTCCGTAGCCCGGGAGGGCAGTCCGTCTAGGAGAAGCTGAAGTCCAAAATGAAACGCAAGGGTAGATGAGGCTCTTTAAAGTCGTGGTGAAGACAACTCATCTAGGAGAAGGAACACTCTGAATTCAAACCATGCAAATGCGATAACATCAACAAAAGACGATAAGAAATATCAGGTCGAGATACAACACAAACAATTAGAAATCAAATGCTGATTGTATTGGTGAATGATACAGCATATTCAATACAACTGTTATTGTGTTGACCAAAGACAACGTTAAAACACATCAGTGTCATACATAGAGTGAAGAATTTAACCAGCAAACCTCAATTTTGTTCATCAAATCAGTTGGAACATTGATTGATGCAAGATGGAACAAAAACATTTATCTCCCGAAGAATCTTCGTAGCAAAGCAAATAGATAAAGAGCCGTGAGATAAAGAAGAACTATCAACAAGGAAAAGAAAAAGCTTCTGATTCGCGAAAAGTGACAATTTGAACTGTCAAATAAAATACTTGAGGTTAAACGAAAAGCAGCCTACATATAACAACAAATTAAACCTATTAAGTCGGTACTATGATA
Organism: Clytia hemisphaerica; assembly: GCF_902728285.1. Lineage (NCBI taxonomy): Eukaryota > Metazoa > Cnidaria > Hydrozoa > Leptothecata > Clytiidae > Clytia > Clytia hemisphaerica. The sequence continues at coordinate 1,684,903 of NW_027103721.1, read as the reverse complement.
TCTCAGCTACCAAACATACGGTGAAAAAATGATAGAACATCTGGCGATTGTAAGAATGAAATAGTATGAATGAATTATAACATCTTGAAAGAAAAATTCACAAGTTTGTTTCTGATTTATTATGACAAATTGAAGCTTATTTTAGAAATTTCAGATTTCCCGAGGATAATTATTAAAATCTCCTTGAGCATTTTCCAGTTAGTTTATCTTAAGGGTCTGATTTAATAGCCTCAAAACTGAATTCCCTCTACTTGAGAAAATTAGCCTAAGTTTAATGGGCTAACTTTCCTGTCTCGATGTACGTACGACAGGAAAGCCACAGAAAGTTGCTAACTCACAGCTATGATTTAAACAAAGTGATTAATGATTTTGAAAAGACAATTTGAATCTCTACTAATTCGCCTGAAATTCGACATCAAATTCCGTCAAAATTCTGATATAAAGTATAATTAAACATTTTGTAGGTAAATCATTTTTTGACTATTGGTGCTTTTAAAATACATTCTACACTGAAGATTATCTTGATTTGAAAGTAGTTTGGCACTACGCAGGATTGATGAAAATGTAAGATGGCGGTTTGCCTGTCGCCTACAAAAAGGTCTTAGAGAGAGGGAAAGTGTCCCATCAGATAGGAATAATGGTGACAATTTTGAAGTGCCAGTATATTCCCAATTGAAAACAACTGCCCTTGAGCGCAAATATAAAAATATCGTGACTTGATCTTATTTACAAAAAGAATCGGATCGTATAGACAGGTTTTCGCCAAAAAATGATTTACGATCTTTTTATTCGAGACAATAAACTTATTATTGAGTCGGTTTTTTAAATTCATTTGGCGTAAAAAATAAAGATTGTATGTAGATTTTATTATGTTAGCCATGCATGTATTTTCGTGATATTGTGCATGGTCCATCGCTGGAACAATAAAATTCACACAATACATCCTCGCTGGTCCATGATTCATCCGAGATTAAGAGTTGTAATGACTTTACGAAGAAAATAAGTCAATTTAATACCTACATCACGATTGAGGCTTTCATCACGAAAGACATCAACTTCCTCTAGCGTTGGACTATGAACTTTTATAAAATTTTCTCTTGGACACGTGCCTTTCACTTGCAACACATTAAAGGTAAATCAGGAATCTCTTTTAAGCATGGAAAGCATTGTATTTTTAATTCTTATCGTATTTTCGCGATCTCTAACGCCTCCCCTGGTCAAAATTCTTGTAAAATCTGATAGAGATCCTGCAAGATCTTGAGATATTTCAGATCTTTCAAGTTCTTGCAAGAACGTACGCAAATTTTAACAAGTTCTTGGTAGGGTTAACTTACAAGATCTTATTAAATCTTTCAAGAATCTTGCAAAGATCTTACAAAGATCTTGAAAGTTCTTCCAAGATGTTATCAAGATTTTTGACCAGTAGTAGTAGTTGTTATTTTCAACTTTCCGTTTGTATGAAAACCAAGCATTGATAATATAAAGACGAGTGAACAAAACACAAACAGGAAAAGTACCACTTTCCACTACCTTTGGCGATTTTGTTCTCACCAAAATAAAAGAAAATTGCAAACTCGCCAAATCAGTTCCTCGCCAGAATTAGGTTTATTATTCATGGTTTCCTAAAAATTGACTCCTAATTTCGGTGCAAAGAACTCAAGTCAATTCAAAAAAAGAGTCAAATTATCCTGCTATTTGCCAAAATTAGTGCTGTCCAAAATTAACAAAATTGCTGCCTCGCCTAAATAAGTTCCTCGTAAAATGTTTTTGATTTTTGCTATTCGCCAACATTTGTTGCCTCCAAACTGAGTCCCTTTAAAGGTTTTGTTTTTACATAAGTGTTTCTGGTCTATTTAGGAAAAGGAATGAACAAAAAAGAGCAAACTAAGACCTTAATAGTCAATATGAGTGGGCTTATCTAAAGAATCCTGCATTTACTAAAAATAGACAAAAAGAATGACAAATTTCATAAAAAACGACAAATGTCGCCATCCACAACCCCGACCGAAAGTAACTGTACCACATACATATTAATTCCTCTTTGTTTATCATGGGAATTTACTACATATGGTTTAAAGAACGACAAATTACGCATAACAATGCAGAATTCTTTAGAGGAACAGACCATTTCAAAATTTCCAGTGGGTTCCAGACTGATTTTAGTTCGTCTTAACTCACTTGAAAGTGAGGGGAAGAGAAAAATTTCCAAGGGTTTTTCTGAAAATTTTGTTATCTTCCAGGGGCGGATATTCACACATTTCAAAGATTTCTTTTGGCGTGAAAAGGATCATCCACTCTGTGGTGGATTTTTGATGGAACAGCCCAAATAGATATGGTGAAAACGAAATTACCGTTTGAAACTTTTTTATTTTCATGAAAGATACATTTATTTACAATGGCAGTGTTTAATAAATTATTGTGATAAAAAAACATAATAATTTCTACAATACATACTCAATATCAATACTTTACATTTTATTATATATACAATTTGATTTTAAAATAAATTATTTTTATTATTAAAATCCTATAATTTAGTAATTTATAATTATTATCAATTTTAACTGAGATAAAGATCTATTTTGAGAAGCAATGTTGTGACTCGAAACTTATGCTTTTAAGCCATTTTAGAAATGAAGTTGACAAAAATTTGACTTGTTTTTTAGTAAAGCATGAAAGTTGGGTTAAATCAACCAAAAATAACAATAAAAATTAACAATAAAAAGAATAATCTATTCAAAGGAATGTTTTCTTCTTGCTTTTTCAATTTTAACTTTTTCCGCAAAGTTTTTTAATGTTCCAAATACTGTTTCCTCGCCGGTCCGCAAAACAATACCAAGACAAGACCCAGTTAAAATGCGAGTGCATGCGAAAACCATATTAGGCGATCGTAAACAATCATTAGACATGTCATTATGATTTCGAACTTCATGAAAATCTCCTGTAATGATTCTATTGTCTACGATGACGTCACATGATTCTATGATTCGAATATCAGCTGGAACTATATCGTTCTTCTGCAACTCGATAATGTCTCCTCGCACTAAATGTTTTCCGGAAATTTGTTTACGTTTTGAGTCCCGGTATACGGTCACCTCGTCCGGTATTTGATGTCCGAAAATACGTTTCCATTCAGATTTGGAAAAGTCTTGTCTTTGTACTTTAAATCCGTTAAAATCGAACATAAATCGACGTTTTGGACGTTCGAATTTATTTTTACCGATTATTCGGAGTTTATGTTTTGCGTCGTTATCACTCATACCTGAGTCCATGTTGGTACCAAGCCTCTCGCAAAGCACGTCGAGCGGGATAATATGTTCGTTCGTTATAGTAGTCAGAACAATAGGTGAATCACCGCGGCTAGTTTTCTTGCTTCTTTCTCCCAAATCAAGGCTAGTCTTTTTAGTTCTTGATCCAGTCATATCCAGACTAGTTTTCTTTAATCGAGTTGGATCCGTCATGTCAAGGCTATTTCTCTTGAATCTGGATCCCAAATCAAGACTTAAACGTTTCGCCATATTTTTCTCGCTTGAAAATAATTTTCTACTCTGTGTTTGTTGTTTTTCTTGTGTGAACTCAATTGATACATATGTTTGACTGTTACAAAAGACGTCGTCCCTCTCTTTTTATATGCCTGTAGATCAACAAATTTTGCACTCGTTTATTTTTGATTCCCACGCCATTTTGTCACGTTTAGAAAAACAACAATGAACAAACACTACATTTTAATGACTTAAATTAAATGCATGCTTTTTATAAGAATCATAAGTAAGAGTGTTGTGTTTCCTAACTTACATTCATTTAATATTATTCCTATTTTTGGATCTTGGACTTTTTGTTTTATTTACCTTAAAGACACGCCTGTGTCACAGACCCGGTGGGCATCCCGCCCCAAATCAAAATTTGGCCAAAATTTCGTTGCCGATGGGAAAAATACTCCATATTTTCGGCCCCACACGCTAGAAAATTTAACTGAATTTAGTCCCTATTTGAAATTCAATGGAAAAAGCACCCCAAAACTATTATCACTGGATTATGTTGAGCTTGGAACGATAAAATTTCTGCCCCTTTTAGGCTTTAGATTGAAATTTTGATCCCAATTTTCAGAAGAAGACCCACCGGGGCTGTGAGACAAGAGCGTCTAATGCCAACGATAACTGTCACAGCAAGCAAAATCAGGTTGTTGAAAAATATCATACTAGGTCCAAGCATTTGTTCTTAAGGTGTTCTTGGGTCCAATACGTTCTTATAAGAAAATAGAATGTACATTAAATTGTTTATTACTTTTTCTTTTTTATACAAATTGAATGTCATGGATCATTAACCTTCTTTGATGTTTTGATCATACAAAATTATATAAAAGAAATTGAAATATCAAAAAATATCGGTTTTTAGATTTCTCTTTCAATAGATTTTTTTTATTTTTCCGAGACGGAAATCATTGTCATATTTTATTGACAAATTTTATTGATCTCAATATTTTTGTTGACATATTTGTTTATCCCTAGCACGTTCCCACAACAACATCAACAATATAATTTTACTTGGGTGTTCAGAAAATCTCCCCCGTAAAAATAAAGGTCATAACATAATAATTTCAATCGTTCAATTTACGTCATAAAACTTCCTTTAAAAGTACTTTGTTATGAAAAATTCGCTGACTCAACTAATTTTGTTATTAATTTGTTACTTTATGACACATCTTTTCCGATATACTACCCTATAATCCTACCACTTAGTTTAGTGACGTCAAGCTCCACATAACGAGTAAACGTTGTACCAAAAAAGCATGTTTGTAACTAAGGGTGGGCAAGGAAAAAAGTAAAAAATGTTAAATTGGTTTAACAACAAATTTTCATAATTTTAACTATTTTTGTCATTTTTCTGACCTGTGAAAAAAAATTTTTGGCTGACCGAAATCTTAGCATTTTTATATTTTTGTTCATTTTGGGTCAACCAACCTTCGTTAATAATTTCTATTTACGAATAATGAAGCCAGAAATTCCGGAAAAATCAACAACTATCCTGGCATTGGGTATTAGTTCTGAATATGATTTAGTAGCTATTAGCTAGATTATGTACGTTTGATATTTTAATAGTGTCCCCTATTGGAGCTGTCCGAAATCACACTGGTTGATCTGGACAAAACATAAATTTTTGTGACATAATATCCCAAAAGAGTTACGGTATTTAAAATTATGACGTAATTAATTACGCAGCAATTATTTATTAAGATTACTTCCCGTTCACTTAAGACAGATAGTAATTTAGGAATTTTATGCACCCTACGAATGTTTTCGTGGTATCGACAGCCTGCCGGTTCGGGAATTTTATCCCCTATATCAAAATCAATTTTGGGGATGCGCGTGGTCTAGGCTATCTGTGAACTAAACAGAATAAAGTAAGATCGATGAATGACGTATTCAATCCCCAACTGAAAAAGTGAAATTGGTTCGAAGGAATGAATCGACGTATAAACTCAAATCTCACCAATGCCACCTGGCATTGATTTTTTACAGGCTAAACTTAATGTGCGGCTCAAAAGTTGCCTTCTGAAAATAGAACACTCATAAAGGTCATGTAAAGCATAAGGATTTCAACCTACTCTCGGGTACCTAATAGCCGGGGGGTTGGAATAAGCGGGGGAATTGGAAAAATCTCAAAACTTAATAAGCGGGCAGGGGTTGGAATAAAAATTTCCTGGGTTGGAAACTTTCAAAAAGGAGGCTAATACAGCAGAATTAGGGCAAAAGAGGGGATTTTCAAAAAAAGATTTCCCAAAAATCAATAAACAAGGGAGGGGGGGGTGGAATAAGAATGTCCTGGGTAGAAAATTTTCGAAAAATTAATTAGCGGCCCCCCGGCTATTAGGTACCCGATGGTATATAAATGATTTTCCACTTTTTTCAGGACACCTTGTACTAAATATTTAGGCCCAGGGGTAATAGCCTTCGCTGTGCGGCTGAGGTCCAAAACTTGAAACTACTTTTTTGAAAAATGTTATCAAAATTTGTATCACAAGATCTCCTTCTATCTTACCGTTCTGCCCAAGTCACCAAGCCCGAAGGGAGTGGATTCATTTCCCATCCAGAGCGTCCGTGTGTGGTTTTTACACAAACGCCGGATTGGAAGTAAAATCTATCGCTAGATTTCAAAAAATGCAGTCTATTCTAGCCCTTCGGGCTTCAAAGTCAATGATTCTGTCTCATAGAACTTTTTAGTCTCAGATAACAAAGTCCCTCAATGCAGGACAAGGATGTCTAGAGGGAAATGGGGATTGACATGTATTGTGGTGATGACAGTTGCCTAACCATGACAAGTAAATAAACAATAATCAGGAACCCTCGTAAATACTTTACTTTACTAGTAAAATTCATCTTATTTGACACTTGACATTCGTACTCGTGACAAATGACTAACCTCAAAAGAATACATAGTCATCATTTTAGAATTATCATTTGGTCTGGGGTGGGAGATTTCTGCGATTTCCGTTTTCCAGTTACCTCTCTTGACGTGAATTCTATGTAAAAAGGGCAGTAAGTAGGCGATTATAATAGTAGTGTTTTTGCTAGGTAACTCGCTCCCAAGTTCAAAGCTCAAAGGGATTACGTAGATCGAAAACGTCTAAAAGTGCGCAGTTAGGTCTTTCAAAGTAGCTATCTGAAAGATAGGTGGGCGATTTTGAAGATGTTTGAAACGTAACTTCTTTCTGATGATACACCACGCTATTCAAGAACAATCGATGACAAATCATTTTTTGATTAAGAGGTCTGTTTTCGGACTAAATTTATTAATGACTTTGCCCTTTTTCTTTGAATTACGTCGTATCCCAGCGGACACAAGACGTTGTTTCAACGTTCATCTGACGCTATTAGACGTTGTGAACGTTAGATAAACGTTGAAAGAACGTTGTGTGCCTGGGATTTGTCATGTCTGATTGGCGAACAATAACATAGGTGTGTGTGTTTTTATAGATGTGTGGGATAAGCAGCGCTTTAGATAAAAACAAAAACAAAAAAAACAGTGTATCCGAAAAAGAAAGATCCCTTATCTCACAATTTTTTATGAAATTATTACAGTAAAAATGTTCAAAATCAATAGATTATGTATAAATAAGTTACAGAGTCAATTTGAAAAGTTTATTAAAAAGGTATCCATTCGTGAGAAGAAGCGGCATTTGGGACGAGATGGAGTTTTTACAAGCTCTTATTTGATTTAATTGGTCGTTAACCAGTAATAAAACAATTTTGTTACTTTTTCTAAAGAACGCATCATTACTTCAGTGGAACCTCTAATTAGCGCACACCATCGGGGAAAAGGGGGTTAGTGTCCGCTAATTAGAAGTGTCCACCTTTTAGAAACTTTTGATCTCGGAGCTCCAATTTTAAAATTAGGCCATTCCAGGGTGTCGAAAATACAAAATTAGGGTCTAAAGTACTTATCTGCAGACACTAGGCCATAGAAGAACAAGAGAAAGGTTATTAAAACGCAACAATTTAGTTTTTAACAAATAAAAGAAAATCAGTGACTTATCATTTCTTTGGCCCACCTAAATTCGTTGAATGGGTCAAGGGAAAACTGGAAATTTGTAGAAATAATTTGAATAATAAGACTAATATTAATAAGTGCTTGAAATAAAAATAACTAAAATTTTTTTTCAATTTTGGACGTCTGTAACCCGTTTGATATTCAATGTCCGCTAATTGGAGAGCTAAAATAGGGGTTTTGGCCATTTCGTGCGAAAAAGTTTGTCCGCTAATCAGAGGGTCCGCTAATCAGAGGGTCCGCTAATCAGAGGGTCCGCTAATTGAGTGTCCGCCTTTTAGAAACTTTTTTATGAGGATTTGAATAGGAAACGGCCGGGGAAAATGAAATTGTCCGCTAATCAGAGGTGTCCACCTTTTAGAGTGTCCGTTAATTAGAGGTTTTACTGATCTCATCTGCGGCATTTATAAGTTTGAACCTTTTTCAAATCTCTGTTAAGGTCACAAATCTATCAAGTTTTGTAGCAAGATTCTAGCAAGCTCGACCTGGTAAGATGGTAAGGTAAGTTTCCAATGAGAGGGGTGTTTGACGGTCTTGTGATAAATTCAAAAGACCTGCTTTATTAACGCACGTGACCAGGAGGACCCTTCTTATTCAATTTGAAATTGAGTGTATAAACTCCTACTTTACAAGAGTAAGGCCTAGAAGCCTGGAGCTGTCTATTGTATAGACTAGTCCCACCGGATCTGTAGGGGTGTTTGACGGTCTGTGATAATTTTAACGCACGTGACCAAGATGACCCTACTATTTCAATTTGAAATTGAGTGTTATTGTGAAAACCTGTTTTCTAGTTTTGACAAACCGGAAAGATTCAGGGTTGTAATGAAAAATGATAAATTGCTTTGAGATGTAATATCAACATGTCAATATGGATAATTAAATTGTAATTTGATTGAAATCATGATAGTATATACAAATAAGTATGTAGCAATTATTATGTATTAACTATATTAGATATATTTGAACAAAAAAAATAAAATGTCATTTCATAAAAACCTCATTAAAATTATTCTAACCAGACCAAAAGTCATTCACTATCATAGAGACTCCTTGGCCACCTCCTCTATCTTTTGAGAATATAAGTCTACGTCTACGAGGAAAAAAACAGGGAAAAAGTTGGGTAATTAAATTCAAAATTAATTGCCTTCTTTTAAGCAGTTATACCGAAAGTGGCTGTAGGTCATCGGGGACCAGACCATTTCAAGAAAAAAAACTCCAAACTTAACAAAGCATAATTATAATCATAAACAATGCAAGAAACTCCTCTTTGCAATAATCATTAAGACCAGAAGAAGTATTTTCTTTTTTAATATTGAGAAAAGTCAGGACATCCAATCCCATTCAGGGCCAATTTTTTTGCAAATCTTGGGAAAAAGGGTCGGAATAAGTCAGTCCAACGTAAAATCATTTTTTCGAACTTCTCAGGTACAAACCGTCGATCGAAGTAGCCCGGACGGTTGAACTTTGTTTTCTTTTAACCCACTTTCTCTTTCTTATAAAAGTTCAAAAATCAAGATTATTTTTAGACTGTTTTACAGTATACTGCAAACTCTTCAAAAACTATATTTAGAGATTTTTATTCTCCAAGAGGGTCCTTGAGTAAATAAAGATTCTACATCATTGACAGATGAAAAAGTGACGGGAGTTACCATGGAGCATTAACAGTACAAACGTGTACATTTAACGTTAAATGAATGTTGGAAAAACGTCAAGTGACAGTTAGTAGTATGGTGGGTGGAGCAAGCTGAAAGCTGCTAATTCTAAGGTGTGAAAAAGCAAAGAGGCGCTGAAATTAGTAATCACCGGTGCCTTTTTTCTTCCCCCTGTCCTTCGGTACCCCCAAAAAAATTGGTCGCTGGGGATGGGGGCACTGCCCTCTCCCATCACGCTACGGGTGACAGTCCGTTAGTGCAGCTTCAATGATTTCATTGAACATTCATCTCCAACAGTGCCGTAGCAACTGGGGGGGGGGGCAGGGGGGGCTATGCCCCCCAATAATTTTATCAAAATTGGTTATTTTGCAAAATGCAAAGTTTTTCTTTTTTAATTTGTCATAATTGTCTTTATTTGCATGTTTTGAGTGTATTTTTAAGCAATCTAGAGCTCAAATTTTCAAAATTTCCCCCCTCGGGCCAAACCATCGTTGGCCCTCGCGGTGTCACTAAACTTCAGCCCCCCCCCCCAATATGAAAATGTTTCCTACGGCACTGTCCAATCAATTGCTTACAAAGCATTTTAAAACAAAAAATGAACAGTTTTCTTCCAATGCCACGCGAGCACAAATTTGGAGAAATTCTTTTGTTAATACAGCCTTTCTATAACATTAAAAGGGGTATCTTTAAATCAGCCTTAGTGCATCATAACATTTTTTTATCACAGTGATCTTTCATTGGAACTTTTGTAAAATCGGGATTATTTTGGCTAATATCTCTTGTATCTTCTCAAGTAGTGATCATAAGAAGATGATATTTGGTCTATAAAGTCTCCATATAGCAATGTAAAAGTAGGAAAAAAAGTTTTTTGTTACATGAAACTGTTCACCAGTTATTGGGCACTTTCGTTTTCGAGAGATCCCTATATCCCGTTCTCATCCCGGTTGAGATCCCTCTAAATTGGAATCAAGATAATTCCGGATAGGAAAGTGCTAGAGACTTGAATTTTCACAGAATGGACTTATATTTGTCCTCTAAAGGATGAAAGAAAAAGAAAGCATTTCTTCTCAGTTAATTTCCTAAAATTTGGCTAAAACAAGGAAATTTGAATCAGATTAATCCAATCAAAGATCACCGAAGACCAAACCTATAAATCTGAATTTTGACGCACAGTAGACTACACTGCAGTGAATAGCCGTATCTCTCTAAGACTCGAATATATCAAATTTTCCGTTTTTAGTCTGAAGTAAACATTCAATATCAACCCTTTAGGTCCAATTTCATTGCTACCCTTTAACTCTACGCAGTTTATTATCTTTGGCATGGTATGGAACTAAATTTCATAATTATTAAGCTGACAAGATTCAAAATTAGCAGGCCATTTTTCATGCCCTGTAAGCGTCCGATTATTGGACGCTGCCCCTCTTGAAATTACTAAAATTTTGATAAAAACAGCCTTTTTAGTGGAAAAACATAAGAAAAAGTGTCCTTTTTGGCCACCAACGGACGCTACCTTGTCTTTCTAAAATATGGCCTGATTAGCCAACTTTAAACCACAGCCCACACCTTTAAGGGAACACAATGAAGACATGTGGCTCCAGTATTGTTGAGAGAACACTTGAAATATACTCATAAAAAAGGTACATCAAAAAGGCCTTAGTCAAAATGTCATGATTCAAGAGACAATGTTTACTAAACCACCCACCGCACACTTGTCTCCCAGTGTCCCACTTCAATTTTTCATAAGTTTATAAGAACAAGATGCAAAAGTCGGACAGTTTGATCTTCAAAGTGTAGTCAGTGACATCTCTATAACTCGAACCTCTATAACCCGAATATCTCCCTAATTCGAACAAGTTATCTTGTCCCTTAAGTTGACAATACCTAATATATTAAACCAGTAGTCTCCGTAACTTGAAATTCCCTTAACTAGAAAAAATTGCGTTCCCGTGGGCTTTCGAGTTATTTCCGGGTTTTAACTTTTCTACTGTAGATGACAGCCAGAAAACTGAAAAATTTATCGGAGAATCGTAAAGTTTCTTTGTCGTTGGCAAAAGCACCAAATGCTTGTTTTTCAAGCTAGTGTAATAATATTAAGATAAAAACCTTATATTGCAAATCAATGAACCCCTAATCGTGATACAGGCTCTTGCAAAATGTTGTACTATTTTCCATTCCCACTGAATTGACAATGGAATTCAAATCCCCACCCATAAAAAACATGAAAATATAAATTCCCAACGAGCTTTAGTCCGTTATTTTAACCCCACTGACTGAGAAAATCGTACCGGGTCAGTGACAAGGGGATGGTTTTAGAAAACTTGAATTCAAGACATGAGGAAGGAAGGGTTTAGATGACTCATATACTAACATGTACGGATATTATCAAAGACATAAACAACTTCAATGGAAAACAAAAACATAGTATTTTTGATTTCTTTTAATCTGTTATCAAATCTTTCTTATATAAAACATGACGAGGAAAGGTCATCTTTCTTTAAGTTTATTTACTTAACGGTTACAAATACACTTAATTGTTTCTTATCATACTAAAGGCGCCAACGTGTTTTTGCTCTTAACAAAACAAAACCCTTCAAAATTTGTTTCCAAAAATATACAGACAACATCACAAACTCAGAAAATTTACTTTAGAACGTGGAAACGCCCAGAGTAAGTAAAGGAACCAACACAGCTAAAATTCTTGGTCAAAATTTCAAAAACATAGTTTATACTTGGTTTAAAAAATGCTTAAAATTTTAAGATTGTCAATTCAATACTTTTGTTTTTTATTTGTTGTTTGTCATGAAAAACCAAGAAAAAAACCTTCCTAGATTCCTTGGTAAAAATAATAAACAACTTTCATCCAAAACAGGTAACTCACAAGGGAGTCTAGGCAACAACCGGTTAGAGCGCCAGAAAATTGCATTAGTCATTACAACAAACAACCTGTCATGATTTTGGTTAAAAACTAAACAAGAAATTTTCCCACGAGCACAGAGCCAAAATCATGTGTTATATGCATCAGAAAACACCCCCAATACACTTGAAACATAGATCAATTTTCAAAGAACCCTAAATGATAGTCAATGCTTAATGATTTGTCTTGAAGTGGTTGGTGAGATTCAAGTACCCCTACGCTGAACTGAACTGCGTCCGAAAACAATGACACTTGCCAATATCTTGCACAAGTAGAGACATTGAAACTGGTCATTTTTTCAAACACTAAAGTTTATAGAAGACCAAGGTCAAAACTATAGTACTACAAGTAAAAAATACAATCCGAACATCGAGAAAATCAAACTTGACAGAAAAACTAGTCTAACAGTAAAGGCTAGACTTAAAAGATTTTGATTTGCCGTCAGCCGACCCTGGATTTTAGATATGGGTCGGTTGATCGGAAACAAATTACATTTGCGCAATTTTGAAATGAAAACGGAAAAGCTAAAGTCTGTTTCAAACTAGCTTGCAGTGTTTTTTCAAACCTCAATAACTTTAGATAGAATTTGAATTAGTTAGCGGTTTTGTGCTCGTTAAAAAGATAATCCGGAGTGGAATATTATCAAAAAAGAAAAAAAGTTAAAAAAATGGAAAAACGAAGGTGAAAAAGAAGAAAAAGAAAATCAACTTCTTGTAGAGTAATGCTATGATCTTCATTTTTGTATCAGAAATTCTTCAATCTTAGAACGTCATAAATGCGGAAAAATATTTTCCTTCAATCAAAAAATGCAGCTCAAAACTTTGCACTGGTTGGCCTAGGTTGATTTAAAAAAGGGCTCTTTTTGTTGTTTTTGATGATTTTTGAAGTCAATTATTGATGAACTTTGGACTTTATCTTTCGATGGAATAAATTTTTTTGAAAGATTTTTTCACATTAATGATGTTCTAAGATCAAAAAATTACTCGTGTGAAAATGATAATTCTAGCACAATCATTGAAAAAGTTGATTTTCTTTTTTTTCATTTTCAATCTTTATTTTTCTGATCTTTTTTGAGGTTTTTCTTTATAACAATATTCCACTCCATTTTGTCTTTTCAACGAGCACAAAATTGCTACTTAATTCAAATTCTATCAAAAGTTATGGAGGTTTGAAAAAACACTGCCAGCTAATTTGAAATAGACTTAAGAAGGAAATTCGCGGTTCACGATTCACGATTCTTAAGCTTAAGATAGTACTTTAAAAACGTTCTTTAGAATTTGCAGCTATTTTTTTGTGTCGGCAGGTTTCGAGGTACAGTCGGTCGGAAGACTGCAAACAAACATTTTTTAAGTCCAGCCAAATAAAGAGATTTTTTTAAATTTGTAATCTCTTAATGATAGATTAAAGGTGATCAGCAGTAATACTTTCAAAAAAGAAGAAAATAAGGTTTTTTTAGTGAAAATCATACCTGATATTTGGTATTCCCACACCGTCCAGGGATACGTTTATGGATATCAACCTAAATAAGCAAATAAAAAAATTAAATGAGAAAACACAAAGATTAATATGAAAAATGCGTATCAAAAACTTTCACAACAGGACTGGGTAAGTTTTCTTATATAGAATGATATTCAATGTTGGTATCTGTGAATTTGAGCTAATCAACGAAAATATCAATGACTCCTTTCCTGAAGCTTTCAGTACAAGAGTTGATAGGTATACTGGACGACACAAAAAAAATTTTACTTCAAAAGCTTCTTGACAAAAATTTTTGTCTCAAAGTTTAAAATACACGCTTTTTTTATACAAACAACTTTATAAGAGCATGAGGCTTAAAATTGGCCAAACCTAAGAACAAAATTAAGAACAAAATTTTAAGAACAAAATTAAGAAAAATCTGAGGCTTAACTCTAGCTAAGATTTATAAACAAACTTAATAAGACCAAGACTGAATCAAGTACATTTTTTTCTTAGTCGCATGCGTTTAGTGTTAAAACACGATTAGTGTTAAATGTCATTTTTTTAAATTTGTGAGCACCAAGATGTATTTTGCTGACATCAGCAAAAATCAGAAATATTAGAAGTTTTGAGATAAAAACAAAATACTGACACAAGCAAGTTTTCCCTCTGAGAGAGAATATCTTTGGATAAACGCATATAAGGGGTGTATGAAACATCCAGAAAACTTTGAAAAGTTGATTTTATATTATTTTGAAATACTATGTTTTGATTATACACTTCTGATAACCAAATTTTATTTATCTAAATAGTTACTGATGGTGATATAAAATATGGAAAGATGTTTACAATAAAGTTGATATGCTTTGATCAAGTTACCCAAGCAACAGTGTTAAAGCATTGGCTTTGTTTCCTGAGAAAATAAAAGATTTCCGCACATTTTTGGCAATATGAAGAGGAAGCCCAACTCTAGCATGTAACAAAAAAGTAAAATATGTATCATTTTGGTGTATTTTAAGAAATTATTGGAGCAGGGGGGGGGTAAGACCGTCCAGAGTGCTCTCAAAATAGAAGCCTTATTTTCTACTTTCAGGCAGATAAATTGTTTTTGCTGATTACTTAAAATCTTTTTTCAAGGATCAATCACTACTCATTTCACCTATCCCGTTTGTGCCCACTCAAAGAGGCCTAAAAGGGTTGTCACAAATTACTACTGTTTGATTAAATTCAACAAAGTTCCACTAATGTCATCACTAATGTAATCACTAATTAAACTTTAAAATTCTCTTTTAAAAAAAAATTGGTTTAATCGAACTTTATATTTTGAAGAATTTGTGAGTATTCAATTAAAGTTAAACAACTGAACTTATTCAAACATTATTGGACGACAAAGTTTGATTGAGTTTGACACAGTTCGCTTAAAAATACAGTTCGATTGATCTGGGTAATTACGTCTGGCATTAGTAGAAAGAATTTATTAAAGTTTGAGAGGATTTAGTTCGACAGAGCTTAAGAAAAGCTAAAAACCAACCCTTCCTAAGGAAACACAGGCAAATACGGTAAGTTGGTCTAATGTCGACATTCCCCTTCTAATTGGCGAATGTGACGGTCTTTTGAATAACTAATTTACTCCACATACATAACTTTCCCTCAGACAATAAAAACATGATAAATTATCTTGTCTCTAGGTAACTGCTGTGGAGTAATTAGTTATTCAAAAGACCATCACGTTCGCCAAAACAACTATAATAGCGCTCTGCGTTGAGCACATCTTAAGGTGGGCAAACCATATCATCCACCAGGATGTATCCTCTCTTAATCTCCCCCTGTTTTCTACTTTCCTATCTTCTTTCTTGATTTTCTGACTTTCTCAAGTGCTTCTAACTGTTTTCTAATTATTATTCTTAAATTCACCCGTATCGTTGAAATAGTTCTCCTACCCTGGCTCGAACCATCAAATGCAAGCAACCTTAGTTTTTAAAACCCAATGTCTAATCGCTTGCGCCAACGAGACACAAGACACATACTGTTATTCATAAATACTTATAGCATGTCATTTACAGACAAAGACAAAGCTCCCAACTCTATTGGTGCCTCTACAAGTTAAGTTTCAGGGTATGAATGCCCCTCAAGAAGGCCTTTGGTCTTATATTGTGACTCTGGAGTTCCAACCCTAATAGTCTGGGAAATCCTTCAAATTGCGCGCTTTAAAATGCTTAGTTTTAAACGCATAGTTGAACAGCTATCAAATTCCAAAAGTTTTTAGCGTGCTTTTACCTATCAATTTCACCCAGAATCAGTATTATAATAATTGCTTTGATTGAGATACCGGCTAGTTCGAAACGCAGGTCACAGGTCACAGGTCAACAGGTCACAGGTCACAGGTCAACAAAGTGCAGACCGGAAAAAAGATAATAAGATCATAACATATACATAACATAACATCAATACATAACGCATTAAATTACAAAAAAGTAATACGATATTATAAAATGACAATTGAATAAAATAACAACCTAGTGACACTTACTTACAAAAATAATGACAAAATCATAAAACATGATGCCTAACAAGACAAAAACACGAAAAATATTTATAATACAGAATGTGATGTTGATAGTGTGAATGGATATAAAACGGCACCAATCAGAAGCTTGTGAGGTCCCCTAAGAGAGTGGTTTTAGAAGGATGAAACTAATTAATCATTCAATTGTTATTTTAATGACTTAATGACAATTTTTGACAAAAATGTTGACAGAATCACAAAATATCATGTCTTACAAGAGAAAAACACCAAAAATATTTAGCATACCGAATGTGATGATAACAATATGGCTGGATATAAAATTACACCAATCAGAAGCTCGTGAGTTCTCTGAGAAGGTAGTTTTAGAGCGATGAGTTTTATTATATGTAACCATCATATAACATTACAAACATTACAATATGTAATATACCTGTTATACGTATAATATGGTTTAAAATTTTCTGGTCTGCGTTATACACGGCGCAAACTGCGAAAGATCGATAAAAGCACATGGTTAAATTTTGATGTTTGAAATGGTTTTATATGGATGAAATTGCTTGAGAATTATGTTTTTGATAATTCTTTGTGTTTTCCAAACATTTTCCTCTGCAATGACATTGATTAGAGTCAACCTGTCATCACTGACCTGTGACCTGTGACCTGTTGACCTGTGACCTGTGACCTGCGTTTCGAACTAGCCGTTGAGATACATCATTTACAAAAAATTAGAAAATAAATGAAAGCACTTTTTGTTTGTATGAGCTCAAAACAAACGATTTTCCTCAAGTTTTCCCGAGAAAAAATTGAATATGCCAGGATTATTTTATGCAAAATTCAACGTATAGATTCTGATGCATAAATCAATTTCCGTCTGTTTGACCATGGTCTCATCCGTTTTGAAATAAACTGAACTCCACTATTTCACTCAAGCTTCCTCAAGCAGGGCAGAAAATTGAGTGTGCAATTGCACAGGGCGTAATATGATAAGCGTGTATTTACAAGTTTACGCCCGCGAAAGTTAAGCGTGCAATTAGAAGGATCTCCCAGACTGCCTAACCTAACCTGATAGCAGCTGTGGAGTTTTCTTAACGCGACATGCTGAAGCTCTAAAGATCGCTAAAAACTAACATCTGAGGAAAATGGCCCTATCTCTACGGAAAATTTGAGTCAACTTTTTGTCTCGTGCCGAAAAACTTAAAAATTAAAATAGCGCCCCATGGAAAGTGCGTTTTGTAGATAGGAATTAGAATAATGTCCCACAATGCTTTGCGAGTGGAAAGGTTTCAAATTGGAGGCGGAAGGTGAAAATGGATGTTTGTTATTGTTTTAAAACTCAAGTTTTTTGGTCTTTATACTTTATAAGATTCATAAAAGTTAGCCTGGGAATCCAAGCGTTAAACTTTTTTCAGTCTAGTTTATGATATTTTTGCTGCTGGTTTAACGCTTGGTGCAGGTAACTCGCCTGCAGGGGCATTTTTCCCTGCAATGCAGGTTCGGGCTGATTGGCCAGCTTTCGGCGTATTAATTAGCAGTACTTTCGCGCGCATTTTGATAATTTCGATGCGCGCGCATAATTTATGGAAAACAAATGAAAATGAAAACATAGATTCATTTCAAAACAAAATGGCTGTTGGCTGGTGTCTAAATACATGTGGCTGATGTTTTGATGTGGTTTTTAATAGTTTTGAAAGTCTTTAGAGCTTTTGAAAGAGTTTTTATGGTAAGTTGATTATGTGTGTTTGACTGGGTTTCCAAAGTTCAGAAAGTCTGTTAACAAGGGTTCACACACAGACTGTTTATAACATTCTGTGTCAGACTAATCTACCTGCACCAAGCTCTATAATTTTAGAACTTTTTGAGGTGAGGTATTTTTTGTTTTTTCTAAAATTATGAGCTTGGATTCCCAGGCTACATAAAAGTATTCAGTAATGGTTGTATTCATTTTCCATAGCTTCAGTTTTCTTCTACTGATAATATAAAGATGTTTGTTTATGATTTCTCTCTCTTTTTTAAGTGATATTTGTGTATGATGTTATTATATTTTGAGTATTTTATTTTCTGTTGTGTGATCAGTTTAAAGCATATTCATCCATTAAAGAACCTTGTTTGTGATTTACAATAATGTTTTGCTTTTCCAAAAAAGTTCTGATAATCTGAATTTGCTTTGAGAGAACTTGACATATCTCCTGACCCAAAGGTTGTCGGCCATGACACCCTTCCCTGTCGACATTGCACTCGGACCTGTTCCTCTTAAATAAAATTCTACACGGTCCGTGTACAGGTGCGCGACCATATTCTTCAGATTGTATATTTTTGCCCACGTCTTTAGAGCTTCAGCGTACTGGGTCAGAAAATACACAATCTGTTATCAGGTTACCCTAACCTTAACTGATAATAACCAAACCCTTGTCTAGGTCCGCAGATTGAAAAATTTCACTTGCATCTTGGTGGATGATATCGTCTGCTAACCACGTCATAATTATTTAAACTAGAAAATTGCACAAGTTCCAATCTGTAATCTATCCCAACGGTTCATTTCAAAATGATTGGAAAACCGCGAACGTTATATACCATCAACTGCTCTAACTTAGGACGATTGGTCGAAACATGGGACTGTTGATATCTGGCCTGTATTTTTTCACTTACTGTTACAGTTAGGGAAACCATCCAGGATCCTGCCATTCTATAAGCCAGCAAAAACTAAATGACACTTGTAAACTTGAGTTTCTTACTATTTTCCATCAAAAACAACCAAAAACATTGCTACTTCCCAAAGCCGGAGACCAAAACAAATTAGCTTCCAAGATTATGGATCTATTGTTAAGGCCATCTAAAATGGTGGAAAGAGTTGCGGAAAGACAAAGGCACCCGCTGCTTCAAGTGTGGTAAAGCCAAAACGCCCTATACGATCTTCCAACAGAAGGCGAGTTAGTTGCCACGCAAGTTACGTCACGCACTCCACCTCAGCGCACAACGAACGGTGTTTCAGTGAATATCAATAATTATAAGAATATTTTATGTGCTTAACTTCAGTAAACTTCGAGTGCTTCAATGAAGATGAATGAATTGCTACATCGTCTAGGCTAAAAAAGTGAGAAAAGACACGAACGCCATTTTTTAATGAGTGCTGTAATGATTAAATGTGTTAAATCTATTTGACAACAAATTTGTTTTGATAACTCTACCAAGTTTATTAATCATACTTTCTGTCATGACATGTCATGATAACTTTCACTGATATCGTGCCCTTTTTAACTTTTTGTTTTCATTCAAAATGACAGGATGCCGATTGGAGAATTAGAGAACGCCTGCTGCCTAACCCCCTATCACTATCACCCGATGGGATTGACAAATAAGGAGGGTGTAACTTGCTGTGCGAGTGACATTAAACGTTCCATCGTTTTGCCACTAATTTGGTCTTCTTCCTTCCTGATATTCTCATGTGTTCCACTACGATTTTTTTCATATTTCGAATTAAAAGCCTACTCGGTGCGAAAGAGAAATCGTTAATTTCTTAATACACTGTTCATTGACTCCCGATTAATTCAAATCAAATGACTTTGGAGGTTTGGTGAAATGGTGGCCGAATTGCCATCCCATGTTTTGTCAGATAGTCCCAAGTTAGAGCAGTTGGCGACAGTTGACGCTATTACCTTTCACCTCTCTTTTAATTTTATGAATAGTAAACATCCACAAGTACTTAACACAAAGGAGAATGGGATTGCAAGTCCTACAATATGAAGAATTTGTCCCGGATGAATATCACAGCAGTGATAATGAAATGATAAAATCTAATAATAATAAAACATCGGTCGGGTCGGGAAGACAAGTACCGTGAAATCGGGTAACTTGCATCAGTAGAGAGGCTAACATGCATAGCTAGCCCTCAAATTAATGACCTGGCTGGTCCTTAAAATACAAAGTTAAATCAAAACAAAAATGGTATAGAGTAGAGCTGCAAGCGCAGCTGCGTAGTTCATTTGTTTTGATATTTTGCTGCTTTGGTTGGTCAGTCATTTGAGGGCTATGCATCATGTTAGCCTCCACTGATGCAAGTTACCCGACTTCACGGTACAAGATTGTTATTTTACAAAAATCAAAAGGGGCTTAAGCTGGGAGCAAACCAACAAACATTGTTCTTCAAACATTGTGACGTTTCATGTTTGAAATCGATGTTTGACGGTTTGCAGGGGTCAAAAATCGTATCTTTTCAACAAAAATATCCAAAAACATATTTGAAACGATGTTTGAACAAGTTCATAATTTTTTCAAACATTCAACTCGGGGTTTCCCTAAGAAGGAAGACATTGCATTGCTAATCGAACATTGAATATGACTTCGAACGCGTGATTTGAAAAGTAAACAAAAGAAAGAAGTCATTGTAATGGAACAAAATAAATGTTTGAGACACGCAAACCATTCAACAAAAAAGTTCAAATGTTTGAAGAACCATGTTTGATGGTTTGCTCCCAGCTTTACTAAACAGGTAGGTGTATAAAAATCAGTTTACAAAGTTTGTGAAGAAAGTGTGAATATAGAACAAATTCTAACATCCAAAACGAAAACAAAAACATAAAAAACGTACCTACCTTTAGAACCTGAACAACATGTGCTGACTGTGTCTGGAGCACGTGTTGCCATGATGTTTGTTTACGCGGGAGATCTAGCCTATCAAAGATACTAAATCTTCTAGTTTCTATTCGCGCGCTTTTTTTATCAATGTAATTTTCCTCAAAATTTTTACGCTTAGTGTGAAACCTATGGAGCAGTAAAATCTACAGTTAGGTTAAAATAAAATTCGAGCGGGAAAGCATTTTTAATGAATGGTTTGGAAAGCTTGGACGTATGGACGAAAATCAAACTTTCACAAATCATTATCAAAAATCATCATTTTTACAGATACTTCATCAGTTCTACCTGCAATATGGGTATTCATGGACTTACAAAACTCCTTGCTGATAATGCACCGTCTGCAATGAAAGAAAATGAAATGAAGAATTATTTTGGTAAGTTAAGTTCATCAGTAGTCAGTCAGTCAGGATTAAAACCGCCTAAGGGGACCCGTCCATATTCATTTGACAACGCATTTGACAATCTGAACCCTCCCCACCTCCCACAGATAACGTCAAGTGATGTACGTGATGTATATACCAAAAGTTGTAGCCATTTTTTCATCAAAATTTTCTGTTCCGTCGCAAAGTCCGTACTTGGTTGTAGGTGGCTTCTTCACAAAGACAAAAGACAGATCTGGACTTATTTCGTACTTTCCAGTCTCTTGTTCGTAGTTTTTCTGACTTTCTGGTTCTTTGTGAGTTATTTTCTACCGTGAGTGGTCCTAAATCTGACAGCCCTGCCTAAAGGGCCATTCCAGATTTTGTCTGCACGTGCGTTTGGTTTGGGAACGCGAAACACGAACGCAAACTACCCATGTCTAAACTTTTCAATATATCTCCAGAACAAACAGATTTTTTGAAATTCTGTAAAAAGGTCTAAGCTCCTGAATAGTTTTACTATGTTCTGTGAAAAAATCATAACCATCAGTCAAATACTCGTTCGTCTATTTAAGATTGAAGACAAAAATTTGCAAAGAAAAATAAACCTTGAGCACAAAAGATGCTTTTTTAAACACTTTTTTCCACCAAAAAACAAATAACTTTTACAGACTTACCTTCCCCAAACATTGAAGAAGCCTCTACTAATTAAAGTAAATGAGATAAGATAAGATAAAACCTTAAAATCAACCAGAATTTACAACCTTTCGTCCAAAGCAAAAGACGTGCTTTTCTCGCCGCCATCTTGAATTTAAAATGAGAATTCTAGAGAATTCCATTCGTTTCCAGCTTCCGCAGTCTTTTTTCATCCAATCAGATCGCGCGATTTCACTTTCGCTTTCTCTAGTCCAATAAGACTGCGGGATTTGAGTCATGTGACTTATCTATTAAAAAACCCGCGCGAAATACAGGGGGTCACAAATAGAAATACAGGGGGTCACACTACTGGCTACAGGAACTGAAAGCAAGCAATTAAGGCCAATATTTTTGGTTTTTCTGAAGGACAAAAGGTATAGGAAGCTTTACTGAAAGAGGGATAAGGCTGGGACAATCTATTTAAAAGATATGGACATAAAATAGGCACTTTTTTGGGTGATAATTAAGATTTTACTTAGAAACTTTAATTCTCTTACCCCCGTCTCGGGCCCCCCTGATATGAGCAAGGGAACCACGATGGCCACCCCTACTGAAAATTTCAGATCAAAACAAACAAGGAATTAATTCCTGTAACTCGAAGAAAATTGGAAAAAGCTGGTTTTTGACTGTTTCTGATCCTAAAGTGCAATTTTTTGGTAAAAGCTATGCAATTTATGTTTGGATTTCTAGAAAGCTTACCCATTCATTGTTAATACATTTTTTATTTGAAAGTAATCTCTTCATGGAATAAAAAGATATAGTCAAATCTTGTAGGGTCATTTTTCAAAATTTTTTTGCCAAATTCGATTTTCGCATTTCGCCATTTTACCCTACGCAAACGCACGTGCAGGGGGGCTGACAACACAGGATTTCCGAGGTCAAAAGTTTTCATCAAAATTCGAAATTTCCAAGGTGAGAAAAGAAAAATCCAGACGGTGTCAATCGAACGAATCGAACGCCGAATCAATCGAACGCAATTGAACGCAATCGAATAATTGCAATTCGATTGTCGAACGCAATCGAATCACAATCGAATATTACCCAGGATTTACTGTTCGATTGCTTCGATTACGTTCGATTGTATTCGATTACGTTCGATTGATTCAATTGTGTGTTAGATTTTATTCGCTTTGGTATGGTACTTAAGCACTCGGCCGCCCACGCTAAAAAGCTCTAACAGAGTGATCCAATTTGATTTAATCGCAATCAAACTCATCGAACATTAATCCAATGTAATTGACAATCACTCAAACCAATCGAACATAGTAGTCAACTATCAATCAAACATTACTCGAACGCAATCGAACACAATCGAATATTACCCAGGAATCGGCCGTTCGATTAAGATTCGATTACGTTCGACAATCGAATCGCAATTATTCGATCGCGTTCGATTACGTACGATTGGTTCGATTGCGATTTTTGTTCGAAGTTGTTCGATTGACACCGTCTGGATAAATGTATGAATTTCCAAGGCAATTTGAATTAAAAAAGGCAAAAAAGAGTGGAATTTCCGATGCATTTTGCAAAAGTACATGGATTTTCATTTTCCCATTTCGTGGGATTTCCGACCACCACTGGAAAAGAAAAATTATTTCTGAGGCTATAAAAAATTAAAAAATGCGCGTCGTCCGACGGGGGGTAACAAAAATTTTCTGGGATGGCCCAAAACCGATGGGGTTTTTCAAAGATACAAACTAAAATAAAAACAAACCTTTCGCGCGACGCAATGAAGATACCAAAGTGTCAACTAAACTGAGAGATTTGATACACTGAACCAATTGAACCAAAACATTAATTGCTTCTTATTCAAAACATAATTTTTTATTACAAAATTGATAACGTTTTAAACACAAGCAACGGATTCAGAATAATAGAGGTAATTATTTTTATAACTCACTCTTTTTTAATAACATTAATTGACATCTTAACATTATAATCATCTTGTTAGATGTTTTGTTTCGAGACTTCTTGAAATACAGTTTATTGTTCAACTTGGAGAGGGAATGTTTCTAAACATAAAATTATCAGCCCTGACCATGCTCAGTCAGGAATTTTTGTCTTATTAGGAAAGTATTTCACAATTTTCCTGAATTACTTAATTAGGAAAGGCCTTCCTTATTAGGAAAGGCCTTCCTTATTAGGAAAGGCCTTTCCAAATTAATAAACATAAATTTTGCAAAAAATACAAAAAGATGCATGTTCCCAACAGCCAGTCTAAGCTTAAACTCCTATATCTGGATTAGTCTTACCTCTTTTATATCTTTGCCTTTACAACAATACAATACTGACAAGTTGACACAACACCATGATTTCAGCCCCCCTTAAAATAAGGGGGGGGGACAAAATTTTAAGGAGAAATTTCTGAAATTTATGTTTAAGGGGACCAAAGAAAAATAAATTTTAAATTTAGGGTGGGTAATTTTTTTACTTAAATATACCGTTTAAGGGGGTAAACTGAGGGTGAAAAATTGGAAATTTCTTTGTCGCCCAACCATCATGGTGGAGTTCATAACCCTAATTTTTGTATTCTCCCTGATACAAACAAAGAAAAAATTTATATGGCTGAAGAAAAAATAATCAATTGACTTTTTTAACCAATCAATTTCAAAATGTTTGACATTTGATCCAATCGTTTGCTTATCTTTCTTGCGTGGTCGTCATTTGAATTTCAGTATTCAATGCTTATAAAATACGGTTGTTATAAGGGTATTAAACTCCTCACTAAGAGGGAACAGATCATAGATTCGAATTGAACGTGTAATTACTAATAGCAATTAGCATTACATAACGCGTCGACATCTCTCCACTCCCATGAAATGTGATTCAAAATTAAAGTGATGAGCACAAAAACAAAATCAAGAATTGGAAAATTTGACACCCAATACAACAATACAAAATAGGTTAGCAGGCCAAATTTTGTGCCACCAATAATGGCACCCATGAATTTATTTTGGGCGGTATTTCTCAACACTTTGTTCGTTAGATTTCATATTTTTTTGCAGATAGATCAATTTTATCCTATCTATCTATTGTGTGGTTGAGTTGCAGGATTAAGTTGCAGGTTTTCATTGGCCTTTTTTTTATTATTTCTTTGTTTTTTCACACAAAAACATTATTGATAACGATGCCCACCATCAAGTATGATTCAATTGTCAATAAAACTGATTTTTGAAGCCTGGACTTTCTAAAATTTGCCAGAACAGCCAAGAATTGCCGGAAAAACGGTTGTTCTTGAATTTCTTGAGTTGTCCTTGTCTATTTGTCATGAAATTTTGCACACTGGTGCAAAATAGCAATACCTAAAATGTAAGGGAGTCTTATTTTTGAAAACATACTTTCCCAGTTCGAAATGCCTGAAATATCCTAGAAAAACCTGGAAAAACCTGGAAAAACCGGTTTTTGCATTTTCTGCAAATTTCATTATAAATTTTTCCTGATTTTTCAAAATGCAAATTAGCATGTTTAGAATGTGATGGATTTCGATTTTCATGAAGATTTTTTTCTGTCTGAAAATGCCAGAAATTACCATTATTATGGTTTTTTATGGAATTTATTCGTCAAACTGTACTTACGTCCAACATTACAAAAATTGCTCAACTTTATACAGTATATACCTCAAGTGGATTAATTTTGGCAGAAATTAAATTTGGCAAATTTCAGTAAATTAAATTAAATCTTCATTGTTGGTTGTTTGCCAAAATTTAGCAATCAGAGATCCCACTCGGCATGTTTTGCATGATTTTCATGATTTTTGCAATTTTGGCATTTTTCATGGTTTTTGGCATGTTTTTTTAGAGAAATATCAGGGAATTTTGTTTATATTGTCTCTTCTCTGTCTTGATATTCACACTATTCATTAAAGATAGCTCAGGATAGCTCAAAATTGCACTTTCAGTCCCCCAAAGTTCTAAAATTTTCTCCCTTGCCCAACCATGGTGCGGTGGGCAACGTTGAATTTTATCCTAAGTTTTCAATAAATATCATAGACAGAAATGTTAAAACAAGGATGTGTCAGGCATAATCATTTTACTCCGTTCAAGCTCTACTTTATAAAACAGGTAGCCCATATTTGGAGGTTTTTTCAAGACCACATGTCACTGAACCACCTCATTATTCTTCCAGGGTCTATACAGGTCCATGACCTTGTCAAAACACAGGGTTTTTTAAAGCACCATTTTTTAACATGTCTCTTGCATGATTGCTTGTATTTTACAATCATGGTCGTAATTATTTGAGAAAAAAGGGAAATCCACCGGGAAGTTTTGAAACCACAATCAATTTGTAAGTGCTCTAAAGTAGGTTGGAAGGGTAGATTTTTAACTCTGAGTTTTGATATGAGACTTAAAACTTAGGAGCTTAGGATCTGAGTATCCAAATGTTCAAAAATGGTCCAATAAGGCTCATAATATATAGCCTGGAGGTCTATAAACCCGAGCCAAATTGAAATATCCGATTAAATTTGAGAGATGGCCCAAAATTAACTTTCTCGCCCAAACTCCAAATTTAGAAAAAAGAGGAAATAAGCTAAATTCCCAATACATTTCGACCATGATTGTAGTGTCTGGATATACATATGATTTTTAAATATTTCTCCTTTGGGGCCAACCTTGGTTTTTTCAAGAACAGGGCTCCCTATAAGCTAAAATTTGCCTTATGTACGTTTTTCTGATTCTTAGTTATATTGTTCCTACATTTCAGTCTGTTATTTTCTATTTAGTTTTCCACCCTTGAAAAGACGCTTTTTGCATCTTGAAAATCATAAACTTTCCCTATTGTCCAACCATAGCGGGCTACATTTTAGATTGCTGCCTTAATTAATTAATAAATTCTAAGTGAAATGATTTCTACTTATGTTTGTGTTATTGAGGCAATTTTCATCAGCATAATTTGCAAAAAGAGACTAGTTGACACTGTTGTATGAGTGTTGTATTGTACAAGCTGTACGAGTTATACAGTATATATCTAAATGAGCTAGAAAATTCAGGGAAGCTAAGGTAAAATTGTTAATCGATTTTTCATCATGTCTACATCACTGTTCTCAGGTACGAGAAACACGGGGATTTCGTTGATTAATATCTCTACTGTTTAGCATGTTTTTCATGTTTTTCCATTTGAAATTGGCATTATTTAGCATTTTTTTCTGCTATTTTTGGCATTTTTTCATGCATGTTTTTTCAAAAATGCCAGTGGGATCTCTGAATGAAACAATTTATGAAAATTATCACTTTGGCGTTGATTTCATGCATTTTTCATGAATTTTTGTTTCTCTGATTTCCAAATTATTTTTCAACTACCCGAAGTCCAGGTCTTTTTCCACTAGAAAAGTGTGCACTAATTTTTTTCTTATCATTGTTTTAATGCTGGATAATTTATCAACATTACATCCTGATTAGGAAAAAGTATATGAACTGAACTGATCGAACCTCAATTGAACTTGGATAGAACCATAATCAACAATTTTTTTCTTGAAAATCTAAAATCTTTCGAATGATTGGGACTTGCCAGAGATAAAATTTTTCATGTGGGAGAAGTCCTTGGAATTTGACTCAATGTGGGAGAGTTGGCAGCTTAAAAGTATCAAAAACTACAATCCAACAACCAACATGCCATACTTTTCAAAAAATATAAAGTTATTATTTGTGAAATATCCTATGAAGCCTAACTACTCAACTCAACTACTTTTTGCCTTTTAACAATTTTGACGGTGGAGTGCCATCATTTAAATCAGAAAGCAAAAGAGAGTATACGACAGATAACAGATTTTTCTGGCTAGCCATTTTCTCAATTTTAGGAAAATCTACTGTTTATAGAATGAAGTTGATATAAACTTTGTGCAATTGTAAGAAGTCTAGGTCATAAGTGACTTATTTTCAAAGCACAAAATGAAGTTTCTGACATCAATGAATGAAAAGTTCATTTTTGGACCTACCCCGGTGGGGTAGAGGTCCTATAAATTAACCGATGTCCGTCTGTCCGTTCGTTCGTCCGTTCGTTCGTCCGTTCGTCCGTCTGTTACCAGCTTTTCTCAGGATTGGCTCATTAGTTTTTTCTGATTTTTGGCACAATGATGCAAAATGGCAATGCCCAAAATGTGACGGAGCCCGATTTTGGAAAAAAAACTTTCTCCGGCCGAAAATGCCGGAAATATGCCGGAAAAACTGTTTTTTTGGCATTTTCTCGAGATTTTATCATTAGTTTTTTCTGATTTTTTGCTCAAAGATGCGTATTAACAATGCCCAAAACATGGCCGAGTCCGATTTTTGAGAAAAAATTTTTTCCGGCTTAAAATGCCGGAAATCGCCGTTTTTGCAGATTTTCATTGGCTTTTTTCCTTATAATTGATTGTTTTTTCATTCAAAAACATTATTAATAGCAATGCCCACCATCAAGCATGTTTTAATTTTCAATAAAATTGATTTTTGAAGCCGGAACTATTTAAAAATCGCCGGAACAGCCTATTTTCGCCGGAAATACAGTATTTTTTGAATTTCTCGAGCTGTACTTTATATTTTTTTATGAAATTTTGCACATTGATGCAAAATGACAATACCTAAAATGTGACGGAGCCCGATTTTCGAAAAACATTTTTTCCGGCCGAAAATGCATGAAATATGCCGGAAAAACCGTTTTTTTGGCAATTTCTCGAGATTTCATCATTAGTTTTTTCTGATTTTTTGCACATAGATGCGTAATAGCAATGCCCAAAACATGGCTGAGTTCGATTTTTGAGAAAAATTCTATTTTTGCCGAAAATACCAGAAATATACTGGAAATCGCCGTTTTTGCAGATTTTCATTGGACTTTTTCCTATTATTTCTTTGTTTTTGCACGCAAAATTATTATTGATAACAATGCCAACCATCAAGCATGGTTCAATTGTCAATAAAACTGATTTTTGATGCCGGACTTTCTAAAAATCGCCGGAACAGCTGAATATCGCCGGAAAAACGATTTTTCTTGAATTTCTCGAGCTGTACTTTATATTTTTTCATGAAATTTTGCAGACTGATGAAAAATGGCAATACCTAAAATGTGACGGAGCCTGATTTTTGAAGGAAAAAAATTTCGGCCAAAAATGCCGATAATATGCCGTCAAAACCGGTTTGTTGCCATTTTCTCGAGATTTCATTAATCGTTTTTCCCGATTTTTGCATGAAGATGTGTCCTAAGTGTGGCCGATTCGGATTTTTGAGAATCATGTTTTTCAGGCTGAAAATGCCGGAAGTATGCCGGAAATCGCCGTTTTTGCAGATTTGAATTGGGCTTTTTCCATATATTTCTTTGTTTTTTCACTTAAAAAAATTATTGATAACAATGACACCATCAAGCATGATTCAATTGTCAACAAAACTTTTGCAAATTTGCAACCGGAACTTTCTATTTCTTTTTTCCCTAAACCCCTCCCCCCCATCAAATATCAATGATGAAATTTAATGCATTTTCGCTAACTGCTATATTTTCTTAATGATTGTTTTTCTCCTTATTGCTATCTAAGTTTCATCATCAGGTAGGTCCATTCAGCATATTGCTTGTTTCTTCTTCATTTAAAAAAAATTTAAATTTATTTTCTCCAGGATAGCAGTTCTCTGAATTATCTTTCAACGTTATGTATACAATTTCTGAATTGAAAGATTTTTTTTACACAAAAAGGGAATTTTTTAGTCGCATTTTTTAGGAATCCTTTCTTTTCTTTATAAGAAAACAGGGTATCTGTGACCTATGTGTATACTTGTATAACGCTTCATTCAAAATACATAATGCTTTAGGCGTTACGTTTCATGCGTCTTCGTAGTATAATGCTCAAATATTATGCGAAATTTTCAACTTTAAAAAATTCTGCAACTCAAAAAGCCAAAAGCTTTTCTATTTTTTCGTTGAAAAAAGTGTTAATTTTTTCGTTGAAAAAAGTGTTAAAAAGGCAATTTCTTTGCTTAAGGTCTTAATTATCTTCATGAATTTATATCTTTCAGCTTGAATTAAAGATACTGTAAAAAGTTTGGGGCTACCCCATATAAATTAACGTATAATAAAGTTATTGAATATTTGACAATGAAGAGAAAAATTATTTTATATCCTATGATACAAAAAATCTGATATTTTAAAGAGGATTTTAATATAAAGAATAAAAAGGACTTAATACCTTTCCAAATTTCCTGAAGTAAATAATTATGCATATAAGCAAGTTCAGGATGTGTGAAGAAGTCTGTAATGATAGATATTCTAAAGTACACAAATTCGACAAGTTTGGTAGCACCCCTCGGAAAAACATTTGGCCATAAAACAAGATGTGATAAACAAAAATCTTTTGTGTGTGTGTGAAACCATTCTGCATTATTAAGATGTTTTTTATAACTGACAAGAAGTATAGTTGCTAGATGGCAAATTGCAACAGTTTTTAAAGTCAGCGAATTCCCATTGGTATAGTATTCTGCTAGGAAAAGAACAATCGAAACAAATGCATATAATTTATCAGTATGTTTCTGCTGTAAACAGTTTCTACAATTAAATCTTTTAATGAGTGGAAGAGAAGAAACTCGATATAAACCCCAAATAGAATAAACCATCGAGCCAATCGAGGTAAACTACGTGCTAAAATATAAAATAACAGCCAATAAACTGATCTTTTACCATATTTATCATATTCTTGTTTTGCCCAAAGAAGGTGTTGCTCTAGATTTTGTTTTACATCTGGATCTGTTGGAAATACTTGAAAATGAAAATTTCTCATTACCTCCATATTTCTACCATTTGCCTGACCAACTTTCCACTCCATTGCAATGTGTTTGAATAGCTTTGCCATCCTGTTAAGATATTCTGTTTGATAGCCATCTAATAAATTCATACCAGTTAAAAAGAAACAGGTCAATTCTCTTCTTTTAAATGCATATGATAATTCTAAAAATAAGTCACACATAACTTCAATAAAGGCACTCTTTTTTTTTAGTTTTTTCCATTTTTTGCAGCTAGTTTTTTCCAATTTATAAAGCATCATCGTTTTTAAAAGGTATGATGAAATTTCTTTTCCATGTTTATTTGTACTGCAGTACTTGACAGTTCCATAGAAAATGAGCTTTGCTAGAAGGTAACATTTTCTTTGGAAGATACTCGTGTGTTTCATTAAAATTCTTTCTGCTTGAGAAAATGAAATCCGCCAGTCATACCCGCCGTCTTGATAAGATTTAGCTACAACGTAGCAACCATCAGAATATATTTGATGAACTACTTCTTTGCTGGGCCAAAATCGTTTCCGCTTAAACCATTCTAAACATTCTGTAGGCCAAGACTTTACATGAATGCTAGGGACCAGATCTATATCTCTTAATACGTATGCGTCAAAATATGAAATATCATGACTTGTGAAGTTTCCTCTAACATCAAATATTCCATATTCTTTTAATACTTCGCGAAAGGTATTATTTTTATCCTGATGATATTCCAAATTAAACTGGTATGCTTGCGATGGTGTATTTCCTTCTATTGTGGAGGTGAGATTTGGAGAAAAAGGAACCTGGGTCCATTTTTTCTGAACAATGTCACATGGAAGGATCAGTTTATCAAATGGATTCTGCCATTCATCACAATTACCTTCAACATTGTAAAACCCTACATGATTTGTCGGTAATAAAGAGGCATTATAGTAGTTTTCAATCACATGCATTTTGTCAATTTCTAACCTTCCACTTGGTCCAACAAGGCGGCATATAAATGCCCCCTCTACCATACTTCCTGATAATAAGAATTTAGAATTATCAAACATCTGAATTGTTGAATAATGGTACTCCATTGCAAGTTGGTCTTGTTGATATAATTTTGAAAGATACTTATTCAGTGTTTCGTTAGATTTATCCATCTTTATTGTGTTCTAATAAAACAAACAGAAAATTAAAACCTTTTCATGAATCTTTCAAAGATTCAAAGTAAGTGTACAAGTTTAAACTGAGACTTCTATAAACTCTGAAACATCATTTACAAAAAATAAATTTTTCAATAATAAAACCTTAGAAAATGAATAATTGTAATGAATTCAAAAATAGCACGTGGAGAAGTACGAACGTGTGAAACCAATAAAGCGAACCATTCTTCTTTGATAGGGTGTATTAAAATCATAATGATGACGAATTTTGAATTTTAAACACAAACACTTATAAAACTCCCAATAGGTTCTCGTTGTGCTTGTATAGCTTACGATACCTAAGGAAATACACTCTTTTTTTCTCAGAAGGCTTCCCTGAGATAACTAGAACTTAAAAACAAGAGAACAACCAAAATGTTTGTAAAAGAGGTACTTTATTACCTTCGTTCTATGACCCAGTGGGATCTGTGTATCCACCCAACTGGCCACCGTGATGGATTTTTTGACCTAACTAGAAAAAATTACTCACCACATTTTGTTGATTGTATTATGAGCTAATTGATTTTGAAAGGCTCAGTAAAATTTCACACAAAATAGGTCAATTGAAATTTTTCAACGTTTGTGTGATCCCACACTTGAGTGATATTCCAGAAAATATTTTTCATTAGGGTGCAGAGAAAATGACGTGTATTTGTATGGGTGCGTTTACTTTGTTTAGGTCGTAAGATTGCCATCGATGCATCTATGTCCATTTATCAATTCTTGATTGCTGTACGTGCAGAAGGAAGTCAGTTGACTAATGAAGCTGGAGAAACTACTAGGTATGGTTTGATTGATAGTGATATTTTGATTGAAAATAATAGAAACCAAAGAAGCATTGTTGTACTTACATCGCTGCCATATTTCCCTGATTTGTTTTCCAAAAGTTTTTATAATCAATATTGTTCAATTTATGTATCATGGATATGGGAAAGTGTTACTGTTAGACTAATTTAGAGTGATTCGTAAACACATGTTTGAGAAAAATACTAAGTTTGCAACTGTCTGGTCTGTCCTTCTATCAGTATTTATTTGTCAATGTGCAAGGTCACTATGGAATTAGATTTCACAAGAGCATCTCATGAAAAGCAAATAATTCTGGTGATCCGAGATGATCACCTCCATCATTTTAATGAATTAATTTGTTCAAAAGCTCAATGTACCATCTCAGATCGAATTTTATTATTTCTCTAGTCATTTGATGGGGCTATTTTACCGAACCATCAGGATGTTGGATAATGGAATCAAACCAGTTTATGTTTTTGATGGAAAGCCACCATCCTTAAAATCTGGAGAGGTTGGTTAAGAAATTTTTATTTGATACACTAGAATCTCTTTGACTCGAAACTGATCAACTTGACTGCTTCTATTAACTTGGACAAGTTTTATGGTCCCTTCAGCTAACAATGCCTCAATAACCTTACTACACAACTTGAATTTTCCTTATAAAACTAAAACAAATTTTTGTTCCCCGTGCGTGTTCGAGCTATGGAGACTCCACTGTAATAATAATTCATAAATATTCCAATCTTAATAACAATATTATTATCCCTTCCCCCTGCTCCCTAACTCGCAAACAAATTTATCTCTTAACTTCTAGTTTACCACCTAACCTCTTCCTTCTTATCACAAGTCCTCTTGTCTCAAATTTTTGTCAGCTCTAAAACTCTAAAATTACTTATTCAATAATACTTACCTCATTTATAATAATTACTGTTAATGAAAACATAGAACAGTTCTTGGCAGCAACATTGTAGTGTTTTCACCAACCTTTTGATTCTTAAAATGTGCTCTACTCACCAAGCTTAAATTAAAGCCTCAAAGAGGCTAGAGATGAAACATTAGGATGTGGAATGAAGCCGATTAATTCCCATCTGAAATGCATCCAGGGGGGTGTCACACTAATACTGGATTTAAGAAAGTGCCTGAGAACAAAGAAAGCGCTAGATTAAAACCATGTTTCAAAGGCTTCACTTTCTCTTGATTATGAAAGTCGGATGAGAACTCCACTCTAGCCGTTTAAACTCAATGGTGCTTTTTTGGTACTTTCTTTATAGCTTGCCAAGCGTACTGAGAGAAGAGAAGAAGCACAAAAACAATTAGATGCAGCTACTGAAGCTGGTTAGTCAAATTACATTATTTCTTCCACAACATGCTGGAAAACAGATTCATCCACTGTTCAAACAGCAAAGTTTCCCAAGATCTCAAAATCATCGAGTTTTTTGTACTTTTCACTTCTAAAGAAAGCCAGACTCAAGTGGAAAATTTATAATTTTAGTCATAATTATGCAAAATCTCCTAAACTTACAGATGCTTAAAGAGAGCTTTATGATCAGCAATATTGCGCACTCTTTTGAATCTAAATCAAATCAATTCATCTGAATCTAATTTACCTTGTCAGTTCCTTAATTAAGAAATTCCGACTCTGTTCTGCTTTTTCATGTTATAACATGTCCATAGACAATGTGAAATTCTATTATTTCTTTCTGCAGGTGATCAAGAAAATGTGGACAAATTTACTAGACGATTGGTGAGGTTTTTACCTTATTAAAAGAAAATAGCGAGCTCTTGACCAGAAGAACAAATGATCCATAGAGAATTGGCTTAAAGGAAACCTCTCATGTCAATTAATTAAAGTTCTGAATCTTTCCTCAAATTAAAATGACGGATCTATTTTTAACTTATTAACTGTCTAATCCGAAAGATGTAAGTACATATTGGCAGGATTAGACATTCTCTTGTCTTCTGTTTCTTACTTAGCCACCGGTCTTTTTTGTAATCTGTTTGCATAGATTTTTCCAGTCAGTATGTGTCACCCCAGAGTGGGACTCACTGGGATAATATAGGGGTACTAGGATTTTGGCCCTTTTAGATTTGATTTTATCTAACTTAGTCCATGATTGAT
Source organism: Clytia hemisphaerica (assembly GCF_902728285.1). Lineage (NCBI taxonomy): Eukaryota > Metazoa > Cnidaria > Hydrozoa > Leptothecata > Clytiidae > Clytia > Clytia hemisphaerica. The sequence continues at coordinate 1,650,317 of NW_027103721.1, read as the reverse complement.
AGGTCTATCTTTCAGTGGCGTTAACCTGGTTGTCGTCAAGGCAACAGCCTCAGCCTCAAGGTCTGTTTGGAGAGATGTTAATCATTATCACTTTTTGAAAGGTTGTTTTTTGTTTTAGGTCAAAGTTACTCCACAGCACAACAAAGAATGTAAAGAACTTCTGAAGTATATGGGAGTACCATACGTAGATGTAAGAATTATTCTATTCATAAAATATGCACCATTTTGATGTCTTCTAGCATTTAGATCATAGGTCCAACAGCTGATTGATTGTTAGTGACGTTAAATCAGTCAACTTGCAAACAGTAAGCTTTTGGGTCAATGATGCAAGGTCCAGGAGACATTTTTATGATGCATCTTGTGAATGTTTAGAAAATTGCTCTATTTTTCCTAAACCTCCTGGGATAAGTAAAGTTATATTTGAATCCCTTTTATGGCTTTGTAATGGTTATACCGGGTGTCTCTGAAAAAACTTCCCTCTGTTTGATTCAAAATTGCGTAAAAGTGAAAAAATATATTAGGTTGAAATCGTTTAGAGGAGGGTTTAACTTAAATTTTGGTATATCAAACTTTAAAATTATTTCATTAGATCAAAAGTTATGACAAAAAGAGTAAAAAGATTTTTCAAAAAGAGCGAAAAAGACGAAAAAACAGGGTATCAAATCTTTTGTTAGAAAAAAAGACACAAATAATCTTTTATTCATTTGGAAATGTATATCCGTTAACTGTGATACATTTATTTACACGATCGACCATACCAGCAAAAGCAGACCTTATCATTTGAGGGTCAAGATAATTTGCAGCGTTTGTTATTGCTGCTTTCAGCTGATTAAGATTTTGTGGCTTTGGAAACTTTTGGAAACATTTTGATAAAAGTTTGTAACTTGTTGAAACTTCATGCTCATTAATGAATCCCAGATGAGCTCTAAATTGGCAATAAAAACCATTAAAAACGAATAATAAAACAAAAAAGATGCACAGAAGTTCAAAAGTAAAACTTTACTGTCAATAAAATACAGTGTTTTCTTGTCTAATTTGATACCCTGTTTTTTCGTCTTTTTCGCTCTTTTTGAAAAAAAATGTTTTTGTCATAACTTTTGATCTAATGAAGCAATTTTAAAGTTTGATATACCAAAATTTAAGTTGAACCCTCCTCTAAACGATTTCGAAAAAATCAAGCTAATATATTTTTTAACTTTTTCACTATTTTGAATCAAACAGGGGGGAGTTTTTTCAGAGACAGTTTCCTATTTTCGAAAATTTGCGATTTAACCAACGTACAATAATAAGACGCAATGATAAAATTACTCGCTGTATTTTTAACTATTTTAATTATTTTGTTCCTGTTCTCTTTTCAGGCACCCTGTGAAGCAGAAGCCCAATGTGCTGAACTTGTGAAAGGTGACAAGGTATAGATGGGCTCCATTATCTTCTTTGTTTCGAGCGTGAAACTCTTCGGGATATGAGCACTGCTCTTGTTTTGAATATTAAAAATCTTCGGATAAATCGCATGCGCAGTGAGGTTTTATTGAAACAATAGAGAGTTTTCGAAGCCAATCAGCTGTGTTTTAAACATTTTTTTATTTTAAATCTCTATTGATAAACATCTTTTGTGAAAATTGTCTATTATGTTTAAACCTATTGATAAGCAATTCCCGGTGGGGGTTACTAATGTAATGTGTAAACTAGGTATAGATGGGCTCCATTATCTTCTTCTCCTTTATCCTCTTCATTCTTTGTTTATTTTCAAAAGCGTTTTTCTACTGTCAAGAAGCTTTTGTATTGACTTTGTCAGAAATTTGACTGGGCTTGACATTGTTAAATGAGTAACTTCTCTCTTAATGTTATGTCACATTACAAAGCTCCAGGAAAAAAATGTATTAAAACACGCAAGCCTAAGCTTCAAACGAATGAAGAGCCTTCTCGTTTGATTCCCATAAGTATTCACGCTATCTCATAAATTTTACTGCTGAAAAGCAAGTTATTTTTTGTCTCCTTATTTTGTAGGTCTATGCTATGGGTTCTGAAGATATGGACTCGTTGACGTTCGGAACGAATATCTTGTTGCGTCATCTCACTTTTAGTGAAGCAAGGTACTGATTGGCTTTCATATACATCATATTCCTTCACACATTAGATAGGCTAACTGACTACAGATTTCTCGATAAAGTTTGCCCAGTTTTGAAGTCTTCTATTTACGTTTTAGATTTCTGAATATTTCATGGCGCATATCATTTACCATTATAACTTCCAATAAACTTCCACTTCTTTTTGTGGCCTTCCTCCAATAAACGCCCCATCTTTGAGGAGAAATTTTCAATAAACGCCCCTTTCGAATAAACTACTCGAGGGGCTTATATTTAAAACAAGTAGCTGTAATGAAGTAAAGGTAAACTTAGATATAGTATTGTTTGTGATTGATGTGCTCAATGAAAAGCAGAGCCAAGTAAAATATACTTAGATATATAATAGTTTGAGGAGATTGAGGAAGTACCCAGGTACTACAATGGCTGATCGCAGGTTTTGGAAAGGGGGTTATTATTTGTTTTCCATGGTTATGATGAGTCGTCTAACCTACAAGATTAATCTTTTCCTCTCTTATAGGAAGATGCCAATCCAAGAATTTCACTACGACAAAGTCATTAACGAGCTTGAATTCACGAAAGAGCAGGTACCATGGGACACCGACAATAGTTGGTTCTATTTCTCGTGTATCACGTGTTCTTTAGAAGATGACTGAAAACCTCTGTTTTTTGCTGTTGTTTGCTGTTTTTTGCTGTTTTTTTACCAAAATGATTTCTTTTTAGAAGTTGTAACTTTTAACGTAACTTATAGAAAAAATAAATAAATAAAAAAACAATTAAATACAAACAATACTGTTAAATACAAACCAGAATGTAAATTTTGCGTTAATCATGTGTGGGCCAGTTGACTATTTTGATCTTACTAAATTTCTTTTCCTGGAGGCTAGTTTGTCAAATGAATGTGACTGGTAACACACTTGCAGCAAATAGACTTTCGATTTTTTCATTCTCAAAACTTTTTCTTTTAGTTTGTGGACCTATGTATATTACTTGGTTGTGATTATTGCGAATCCATCAAAGGTATGTAAAACGTACTATTTTCATTCTACTTCTGGTGACATCAAGTGTGACAACCGCCAGTGCCACGAGAATGTTAGGCCCGACCAAATGCCAATGGAAACCTTGTTTTGAATTCGTATTATTTTCACATTAGAGTGTATATTGATTAATTCTCAATTTCGTCAATAAATTTAGGGGAGAAGTAACAATGCCACCCCCCCCCCCCCAGTATAAATTTTTTGGAGGGAACTAAGCTGCAGGAGGAGACAAGTCTTTTCTCGATACTGAATTTTCTCAAATGATTTCATTTCATTTTTTTTTTTTTTCAAAGGTGTTGGTCCTGTTACAGCGATGAAGTTAATCCGTGAACATAAATCCATTGAAGGCGTCTTAAAACATCTGGAGACTGGAAACAAGGTAATTGTCTTAACTAGATATTTAATTACGATTACTTTATTTCACACAGAAACAATCAACCAAGTCCAGAATTTGACCTCTGTTTTCCTATTTTTAGTAATAGACTGGTCAAATCTCGGATTTTTGGGGTTTTTATTCGATAGAAAAAATTCCCTAATCTGACTCGTTTATATCAAGAATACTTTTACAGGTTTCGTATATTCAACAAGAAGTAAACTTTAACTTAGATTTCGAAAATTTTATAAAGCTATCAACCACTTTGCTGAAGATGTGATTGAACTTCATTAAGAGCCAATGAAAAATTAGCACTGCAAACAAAAAGTGTCAAGTCTTGATTGTCTGTTTACAAAAAAACATGATGATTATCATATCAATAAAATTTTTGGGTCCGTTTTATTAATTTTGTTCTTCCTTTCTCTTTTAGAAATATCAAATCCCAGAGAACTGGCTCTTCAAGGTTTGAAATTTTCCCTAGCCCTTTGTTTATTTAATTTCCAAAGACTTATTTCTCAAAGTATAAATTGTGAATAAATTGAAGTGGAGCTATTAGCTAGTACCACTCGGCACCCACAGTGTGGTTTGCGGTATTTTTGTCAGCGAAGAAGAGTTGCGTACAGGTTACATTTCCTTGCTATCCTAATTACATATCCCACGTCTTTGTATCATTATATAGGAAGCAAGACAACTGTTTATAGAGCCAGAAGTTAAATCGGCAAAAGAAGTTGAGGTAAGTTGCTATTGAAGGAATAATAGGAATAGGAATAGTTTGATGTTTTAGATATCTGTGACGTGACTCATTTTATAGTTCCAAGGCAAACCTAGACAAACCTTATTTTCTATTAAAAACATTGCTTCATTCTATTTTTACCTTTCAAAAACACCCAGAAACACCTTACCTTTTAGTTGAAATGGACGAAACCTGATGAAGACAAACTGGTAGAGTTCATGTGCAAACAAAATGGTTTCAGGTTAGCATGTTTTTTAAATATAGCCTCTGATCCAACTATTGATGAAAGAGCTTTCTATTTAAGTTTTGTTTTTGCGAATGTCATCCTTTTTTTTCGAGTATCCGTTATTCAAAGACTTCGATATCAACTGTTTTTTTGTTCCAGTGAAGAGCGTATCCGTAACGGGGCAAAGAAGATTTTGAAAGCTAAACAATCTTCAACGCAAGGACGAATGGATAGCTTCTTTAAAGTCATTCCGTCCAACAAACCGGCCGTCAAACGAAAGGTAATCAAACTTTCTCAGTATTAACATTGAAACGCCCGTAAGATCGTATTTTGCAGGATCTTACTTCACAGTGATATGAAATACAACAATCTTGCTTAGAATATTTGAAGTGAACCGTGGGCGATAGCCGATTTTCTTCAGTTTTGTGGCAAGTTTTGACTCAGGAACGTCGAGAACTAAGCCATTCTTTTCTTGAAACATCGCCCGAGTTATACAAAACAAGACATGTTAATCCCTGTAAGTGCATCATTGTATATTTGCTATATTGAATGTTATTCGATGTTTTCAGAAAAAAAATGCTCAAGGAAACCCGTACTAGTAACTAGAATTACTATTTAGTGCGTTGTCATTCATATCGTTATGACTTTTTTTTTTTTTTTTCGGGGGGGGGGGGCCATACCCAAAAATATTTGAAAAAGGAGAAGCTGGAAACTTACCAGTATGTTTGAGAAATGAGGCTGATTATTTCAGTTTAATGATTGACTTTGGTTTGGCACATTTTAAACAAGGGGTCCTAGGAGTCGCCTGAATTCTCAAATCTAATAGGGTACAGGATAGGATACATCCCTCAAAGTTTCATTTCGTCTTTGACATAATAGATCATATTTCCCGCACATTGTTTTAGAGCGAAGACAATAAAAAGACACCAGCATCCAAGAAGAAGGCCAAGCCAGGAGGAAAATTCAAAGGAAAATAAAAAAAGCACAGGTTTGAAAAAATAAAATATGGAACAAAAGTTTATGCATCAAAATGTGCACTCGTAAGTGATTAGTATTCACTCGTTTATTTGACTCTTTTGGGACAATTTGTAGCGGCATGACATATGACACTTGGGAATATTCAAACCGTTCAGTTTGAAGAGTATTGCTGTATTGGGAACCTTGGCGGTCGAATGCTTTGATACCATAAAAACTAAAGTATCAAATATCTTAACTAAACTAAAGACTTTTTCAATATTTTTTGTAAATATATGCTTTTAAAAAATCATTACTTTGAGGAATAAAAACTCATCACATTCAAGCTATCATTTAAAATTGACTAGTTATATATCCTTCATCTTTAACATCAGATCCTGTCGTTTTCAGACAAGGCTCGGACTAACCAAAGGAAAGATTCTCACTCTAATGAGTAGATTTACGGTCCCTCCCGACCAAATTTTAGCATAAACAGAAGCATGAAATTTTCTTTATGTGAATTTTATATCTATTTTGAATACTTAATTAAAAACTGTGATATTGCACATGAAAACAATGAAACTAGCAGTTCCAAAAATAAATGAAACTTTCAGTTTATTTATCTAAAATAGCCAAAGAGATTAAGGGAAATTCATGATATGCACCATTGCAATGTCTTCTGACATTACATCACAGACCCAACTGCTGATTGGTTGTCAGTGACGTAAAATCATTCAATAAGTCACTTTTAGCCAATCAGCTGTTGGGTCCGTGGGAGACATTGCAATGGTGCATACCATGAATAGGTATGGTTGCGATATCCTGGTTATTCTTCTTCCAAAGTTTTGGATAAAACCCAAATTCTTGATTTATAGATGTATTGTTTTGAGGAAGTTGTACGTATTCTTTTAGGCAAGGTTTCGAAATGAATCCTATTGGTTGATATACAACTTATGTTTACATTTGCATGACTCGTGATTGATGTAATCCACCTTTTGTAGACTGGTGATTTTGTCTGAAAAAAGGAACAAAATTACAATATTTAAAATTTAAAATTTGCCGATGCCAAGTACTAATCCAGTTATTCTTTCTTTCTTATACAGTTCTAGAAAGTATTCGGAATTTTAGAAAGCATTAGAATATGCTTGAACAACATCAACAGCAACATCTTCTAAAGTAGCCTTTTGAAAATCAACTTTGTGAAAAGTCTGAGAAAGTCTAGTACGAGTACACCTTTTCGGAATCTCGTCTTTTCCCACAACTGTTAAAAATCAATCCTCTGATTAAGATTATTGGGACAATTGTCCTTTGTCTGTTGATTTGGTTGGAATATAGTAGATTTTACAGATAACTCTTTAACTTCGAACCTTTATAACTTGGAAGTCCCCTTTACTCGAGCAATCTTTCAGTTAACAGTGCTTTACAAACCTTATTCAACAACTCGAAATTTCCTTAACTCGAACAAATTTGTGTTCCCCGGGCATGTTTGAGTTATGGAGACTCATGTCAGGGAATTTTTTGTTTACTTTTCTTCGCCCAATGTTAGAGAAAAGATAATCCACATCCTACCTGCGGTGAATCCTTTCGCAACTTTATAAACGTAAACCGATTTCGTTTTCAATTCGTCTGCCACACAGTCCATATTCCCTTCTCTACAGCAACCACCACATCTATCCGCCATGATGCAATGTGGAAACAGAGTATAGCCCTCAGACGTTTGTGCTTTGTCGATAGATATGATGGTAGAACGAGGCTCACATTTCGGTATTTGATAAGCTATGAAAAAATTATGAAACCCGTATTTTCGAACTCGCCCTCTGAGCATTTTTTTATAAAAGAGCTAATAAAATGCTGATAAAAATTCTTAACTTGCAAGCATTTTAACTTAACAGACGATCTCTTGTTTTGACGATTTTGATTCCTATCTTACAGGGCCACAACATTGAATTTCGATCTCTCATACACACGAGACTATGTAAAGTTTTTCATTGAATCTTCGTTCATATTCTTTGAAAATGTTGTGCACAAATGATTTCATATTTGACAAAAATGTCCTTCATCCACCAATTTAATTCCCACCAAGTTTAATTTTTCAAGTTATCCGCCAAATTAAATTCCTCTGGAGAAAAAAAATTCGGCCATCTGCCAAATTAAATTCCCGCCAAAATTTCCCCCTTAAGGGTTTACACTAGGTAATCGAAACAAACATTATTACCTATTGGAATCATATCTTTGCTTTTTATCTTCTTTACTTTATTGGTCGAGTCATTATCTTTCTCTAAAGGTAAACAAATCATTAGTTACAACTTCAAGAATTACAGTCTCTTAACTGGAACTCCATAACATGAATACTCGGACAATCGTTCCTTTAGTCAACATACCTCCTTAACTCGAATAAATTTCATGGTCCCTTCAGTTAACAATGCCTCCATAACCCTTACTCCATAAGTCGAAATTTTCTTAACTCGAACAAATTTCTGTTCCCAATGCGTGTTCGAGTTATTGAGACTCCATTGTATTATTATAGTAGGATGGCAAAGAATTCAGCGAGAGGACTAGAAACTACAGCTGTTGCTCTATACTAATTCGATATTCAAGGGAAATTGGATTCATTTCATCGAGTAAGGGAGCTTATCGAATGGTCGAGAAGTATCGTTAGAGTGTTTTTTTGTTAACGGTGGCTTTCGATATCATCCAATGGAGCTTATCCAATAGAAGAACATCGAATCAGAGAGCGTAAATGAATCATTAGTAAAAAAAGGGAACAATTTAAGTGGATTCAGGGCTAGAACCGTTTAGTAGGGTAGGTGTATGTCAAACTTGATGATTTTAGCCAAAAGTGCACAATTCTATCAATGTTATTTATGCACAGTAGGCCCCAATAAGGTATAGCGGAAGACTACAGAGTTGAATCTCCTTTGAATGATTTGAAGCCACTTATTTCCTACATAAGTTGCACGACCCGTGTGGTTTTCATACAAACGCTTGATTGGTAGAAACATTTACCAGAATTTGAAAAACATAAAACATGAATACAAAGAGTGCTAAATTTTATCGAGCATCCGAATTTTGGCGCAAGTCCGACGGCATCACTTTTGCTTCCTTTGAAGAGGTTAAACATTCGCTTCTAGCCTTCGGCTGTAAAATTGAAAAGAATTGATGGGTTGTGGGATCCCTCTTTGATTCCTACTAGCCAGGGTTTAGCAGCCAGACAATGTTAAGAAGTACATCGATTACAGATCCCTTTAATGTAAATCGTTAAATACCTTCTAATTGCTTTGCCGTCTTCCTTCTTCTGTAGAAATTGATCATATTTAATACTCTCTGAAAAGTGAAAGCAAAATCAAGCATTGGAATCTTCAATTCCCATCTGAGGAAAGAGATTGAGACACTATATCTTTTGATTTGTGTTATACTTAAAAATATTTTAGTTTTTTGTTGGACCTTTGTTCGTTCGAGACTTTTCAAATCAACTTCAAAATTTTAGATACGAATTTTGTTCCTCTTTTCCCCGAACTCGTCACAGCTGAAGTTCATGATTTGATGCGTGAATTTGACACGTGGATTTGCTCAAAATTGCTTTTAATCAATGAAAAAAGTAGTTTTACCTTTTTATGGTAAAATGGTTTTGAGTCATTTAAATCCACAAAACTGTTTGTACTTGAAAGTCCTAGAAAGAAATTGTAATACAGGTATTGCGGTTTTTAATACGCTCGAAATTTGTCTAGCCCTCGTACAAATAACTGTATAATAAGGTGACATTACAGCCTGTTATCTATTTCAAATTGTAAACGTGGTTTCCCTCTTGATTTGTAAACAATAAAGTTTGAATCCCTCACCCGTTAAAAACAACATTACTGGCATCTTAGCTATTTTGACTAAAACTGACCAAAAAATTAGCAAGTTCACTCTTAGTTTCCAAATAAACGGGGGGCGTTGGAAAACTTTCAAGATTTTAATAAACGGCTCCCCTGCCGGGGGGTTGGAAATTGTAATTACGAAAACCCAAAAATAAGGTAAATATAGGCTAAAATTAGGCTATTTAGAGCAGAATAAGGGACCTTCTTTTTGAAAGTTGAAAAAAAAAATAAAAAATTAATAAAGGGGGGTCCTTATAAGGTTTGGGGGGTTGGAAAATTTTTGAAAAATTAACAAGCGGGGGCGCCGTTTATTTGGAACCTATAGCGAGATTATGTATCTGGAATTCTCTACGGCTACGGCTAAAGCGGCGAGGGAAATGGCGAGTAAGGCAAGTAATGTCGGGTGAAAGCAAGTTCGATATTTGACGTACGGCATTATGTCGACTTTGCTTATACGATGTTTTGGTGTTTTTCCCGTACAGAGCAAAGTAGACAACGACATGTCGCCTTTGGTGACGACCTGTGCGGGCAGCCCCGCAACCGTAGCCGTAGAATATCTCTGATACATAATCTCGCTTATATGTTGGACGACGCGGAGTGTCTGAAGCGATTTGGAAAAACCCGCAATTCTGACCCGCAACATCAAGGACTGTAAAAGTGGTGAGTACGGTGAGTAACCGTCTCCTCAGTTAGTCACGATGAAGACAACTTTAAAGCTTACAGCCTCTGTCGCAGAAACACACTAATACATAAACTTGCTATGCTCAGCAGACAGGGATGTTATAAGCCTACTTAAAAACCGCCAGGTAATAAAAGGTGTTCTGAATCTCCAAGTTGAACTCACTTACCTAACTTTACATGATAAGATATCAACCAACAAATGCTAAAGTACCAAGAAATTAAACTACAAAACTCCATGGCAATGACCCTATGATATACACGTTAAACAGTCCAGGCACTGTCTATATCGTTCAATTGAAACTCTTTCAAAAAAATCTTTGTGGAATTCTAAATCTTCATCATTTTATATAATGTTATCATTTTATATTTCCAAATATAGTCCATAAAACAGCGTGTACCCTGTGCGGTGGAGTTTCGTACTATCCAAGAAGGCATTATAAAACAGTCAAATAAGGAAATAGAGCTCTTCTCCTTCTCAGATCTTTAATTTCAGACATCTGTCTCGGACAACATTTCAAAGAAGGTGTGAGTTTACATAAGGGGATAATACTTATTTTCAGTTAAATCAGAAAAACACTCCTTTCCTGAATTTATGCTTTTATCGCAAAATATTTTTAGGACCATATGGTTAACCTTCTTGACAAATTTAACGCCTTCTATTTTATTTTGGCTTTTATTTTTGATATGTCTCAGTTGTAAAGTTTTTCCTGACTAATATTTATGAGGCAGACTCTCAGTTTATTTTTTTCATATACACGAAAGGCTAATTCCTGGTAATGCAAATTCATACAACGCAACGGGGCTACTACCCTTTCCTGTCGACGAGGTTGTTCCACTGAAGCTTGGAAATGAACCCTTTTTACCCTATTTCTTGAGGGGTTTTTTGCCATACATATAACCCTGAATGGGACCTCAATACTAAAATAATACCACTGCTACTTTTGATCTCTCGTGAATAGACCTGGGGATAAATTTTTGAAACCGCAACCCTTTGAGAGCGGAAATTTCGATTTTCGTGAATTTTGGACGTCTATGTAAGGAATGAATTTGCTTTTTAATGGTCTTTGTACCCCTTTGAGAGACTTTAGAGGGTGTGAAAAAGGGACCCTTATTAAAATCATTCTAGTCTCCTTTCATTACAGATTGTATTTGAAGACAAATCTTAAAACAAGTCTCTTGCTCAAATAATAGCCATTTAAAGCTTAGAATATGCTGTTGAATCCAGTTTGTTTCAGAAAAAAATGTGACGTCATCATAATATTTAACAACCTGGATGTCAGTGTGAAACGCTAAATGGGCTTTAGAAGAGAATAAGTCAACGATTTTATATCTTATCTAATTTTCTTTTGCAGTGAAGAAATGATATTAAAATATTCTTTTAGCATCTAAATTTGCATATATAGAAGCGGTAGTTGCATTTGAGAATGTTGTATTTGCATGCATTGTATTGTCTTTGACACTAAAAATAAAAAAAAGATAATGTTACGATTTCTAAGATTAAATTTTAAGCAATCTTTTAAAAGGAGAAAATAAATCATTATATTTTCGGTCAAATTTGACCAAAAAAGGATTATAGGGGAGACATGACCTATGGAATTACGAACAAAGACCTCGCTAGCACACTTTCTTTAAGCTTGTGCCTTTACAACTGGCCTCTTGGGGAAAGGAAAATCCGCCTTTGATGGTAAAAAACATCCAATTGTGAAGGGGTGGTGTGGCAAATCGAAAGTTTTCAGCCGTAATGGCTGAAGCTATGTAACATAGACCTTGGGGCCCCTAGGCCAACAAATAGGTACCAGGTTTGAGCGGTCATCTCCCCTGCAGGATGGTGTGGACCCCAATCAATGAAAATATTTCTGTACTTGAAGAAAAAACTCGATCAAAAGAACATTACATAGCAAAAATATAGGAATTCACCAGTGGGGTTTTCCAAAAATCCTGCAAGACTTAGTAAACATTCAAAGACAAATCACTTCAGTATTTTATTGGTAATATTTAGAACAATTCACTTACCACATTGACACAATACCGATATCTTTGAACCTCCTTCACGTATCTTTCAGCAACACATTTTCCATATGAGGATTCACATTGTCTTCTTGCAAACCAATCATATCCAGCTTTTCTCAAACATACGTATCTCTCCCCTTCACACTATACAGTAGATTGAAAAAATGAATAAGTTTTACGACACTGATTACTACACTACAAAAATCATTTTAAAATAGCTATCCCATAAATTGAAAAACTCTCGATTTTCTTTTAGCTTCATAGACGGACTACTTTTCGCTCTAGCTTTTTTCATACACCTATCAACCTCATTAAATATATTGCCCTCTTTTAACGTCAATCGCAATTAATTATCTGTCAATATTTTAAGCCCGGGGGGGACACTCGATTTCTAAACGACGACATGTGTTTTTATCATTGAAATGTGACTTACGCTGAGACCTCCATCTCCTGATCCCGTATCCTCATCTTCAAATTCTAAACGATCAAAAATTAATTTAGAAGCCGTAAGACTTCAATACGCTAATACACGTTTTTTTTTTTATAAGAACGTCAAAAATTTTCGAAGCCTTCGGATGTTTTTTGGATTTGAAGCCTATAAATGTTCTTAAAATGTTCTTATTTTCAGCATTTTTTGAGCATTTTGATGTAATTTCTTAAGAAAATGCATGTTTTTAAGTCTCCAAAGCCTTAGAATGTTCTTAGAATGTTCTTAAATTTTTGGGCCTCGAAGCCTTATGTTCTTATATAGTTTGTTCTTATAAAAAACGTGTAACCCGCCTTTAAAACATGTATAATTTAACAACAACCTCTAGAAAACCCCATGTAACTAACGTCCACCTATAAAATAAGATTAGCCACGTCTGTTATCAAGGAAAGGTTTGAAAGCTAGCGCCTACCTTCAGCCAATATATCAGAATAACCGAATTTCAAAATGCATGCGGTAAGTAAAAACAAAGCCAAAAACTTCATGATTGTTTTTAAAGATTCTCTTTCTCCGAAGTACTGTACTAAACTGGATTTAAAAGTTGAAAATGAACTAAGAATCGTTTAGATAAAACTACTATATTAGCGTTTTGAGTGGTTGTACAGCTGGATAAATTTAGAGAGGGCGTCGTACAAGAAGTGTTCTTGACTTTTCACAAGTTATTCATTTGTTCAGTGTATTTACTATTTGATACCTTGAGGATAACGATTAGTCTTCATTTATTCCACGGCTTGCGTAATCTAGCAGTACTTTTTCATAGAATCATATTTAATACAGTACAGTACACTCGTTGACAATCCAAGTACCACCAGATGCATTGTTTTAATTCTACCATGGTTGAATCACGTTAAATATTTTGCTCACTAAAACTTAGCTTTTGACACAGGGGTGAATCTTTGTCCTTCAAAATCTTCCTTCCCCAAATTTTTAGACCAAACGACTACTATTTTAACCTGTTTTAACTCATATTCACAAAATGAAACAACTTTTCATTGGTGCAAAAGCTGGTCAAATATTACACGTTAAGTGGGTTATTTTCCGCGTGGACTTTTTTACGTGAATTGAAAATCTTCCTAGGGGCTTTGATTTTTGCAATTTTTCGCTATATACTATATTTCTAGAAAAGGGCCAAAATTAGCGAAAATCGCGAAAATTATTTCACTTAAGAAAACATTTTTAAAAGCCTGTTATTATCCGGAAAACCGTTTTTCCGTTAAAAAACAGAAATACATTTTCTTAGACAGTATTTGGTAATTATCTTTTTCAGTAACGTCATTTGTTAATGAGGGCTATATTGCATTAATTAGCCAAATTCATTATTAAAAAAATGGTGTTTTATTATTGTGATTGGTCAATCAACAAAAACAGAAAAATTGTTTCAAAAACGTTTCTCTCTTTGGTGGCAGTTTGCTTTATATGGAGAATTGTTTTGAATACTTTATATGTGGTTGTAATGTTACAATAAAGTCATGTTTTGACTGACGTTAAGAAAAATTGAAAGTGTAGTGGTAAGATTTATTTATTTGTTAAAATGGAATGTCTCTGAGAGACAATGTTTATTTTATTTTTTTTTTTTTTTCAAAAAAAAGTGGATTCTTCAAATTCAACCGATGGGTTTTTTCGTATTCGTATTACACACCCCTGTCTCAGTGACCCGGTGGCTTTTAAAATTTCACCGGGGATAAAAATTTTTCATTGTAAATCCAGTGGGGAATTTTCAAAGACAGAAAATACCAGTGGGGACACAGAATTAGATTAAAAATTTCAGTGGGGATTTCGAGATTTTCTTTTTTTTCCAAGTTTGTTGAAACAGTACAGTAAGTGTGATAAACAAGCAGTTTTATTTCAATCTTTATGTAATTATATGGATATGCATAATGCATAATAACTTTTTTCTTTCCTCCCACCCAGTCTTGAGGTAGAATAGCAACTATTTGCTAACATGACAGCTATAACAAGAAATAGACAAGCTGTATTGAAGTAGCTACTTTCTTAGGACAGTTGCCATATATATTTGATGAGATCAACGTACTCATGATCGCGGACATAAATTTCTTATACCATGATCCTAATGACCAGATTATCTCAATGGTACAAGATCGACTATTGAACCAATCGACTCTCAATTTAATATTACCCCACTTTTTTCGGATTCGATTGTATTTGATTACGTTTACAGGAGGGATTTAGGATTTAAAAAGAGTTATTATGACGTAACGGCTAGATAAGTGTCTAAGGAGGCGCCACCATGGTTGGGGCCGACGGGGGCAAAAAAATTTTGAAAATAGGACCCTCTAGATTGGCTAAATATGGCCTCAAATTTCAAATTTTTGACAGTAAAACAACAGTTTTTTGGTCGTAATATAGCAAAATTTCAAGGTCTTTTCAGAGTGGAAAAGGAAAATAATGGGTTTCCTAGTAGTTTAAAAATTTTTCATACTCAGGCCTAGAGTTCCTAAGCCAAGTTGCTTTTAGGCCATTTTGAGGCCTGAGCCCTTTAGCACTGCGTTGCTTATAAAATTAAAAACCGTAAAGCTAAAAAAGTTATGATAGAAAAAGAAAAGATCTCACAATTTCTTTTAAAATCCATTCACTTTTGAATAAATAGGTATCTCAACAAAAATAATGTACACATTTTCTATTACAAAATTTTTAGAATTCTAAAGTAACCCCACTTTGAGTTACCCCCTTTTTAATTTTTTTATTGTTAAAAATACAAAAAGGGATTTAGTGCTCTTATACTTCCATGGCGGCAAGCACTACTTTTTAAACAAATTCAAGGGTGTCATTTTTGACTATAATTTTCCAGGGTTTCAAGAGATTTTTATATACCACAAACTTTCAAGGGTTTCTAGGGTTTTTAGTTGATCTTTGCTAGTTTTCAAAGATTTCAAGGAAATCTCACGACAAAAGGAGAAAGGTTGATTTTTCAACTTTTGTGTAAAGGAGGGCCCTTAAATTGGCTGATAATTGATAATTTTACAACCACCCATTCTATCACCTAGACCTGCCGAGCTCATATAATTCCAGTGGCACTTAACGGGTTAAAAGGTAAACCCCCTAAGAATGAACGTGGAATATCCCCTTGAGTCTCAGGGGTTCCAAAAGTATGTTTTCTCATTTTTAAGTCACTGTGATGTTTGTATCCCATGCAATGGGAAAAATTTTGTATTTCTGAAAGTTAAAATGGCTGAAAATGGCCACAAAATTTGGCATTTCAAGGGTTTCAAGGGTATAAATCTTGCATTTCAAGGGACCCAAAATAATATTGCCTTTTCAATGGTGTTTCAAGGGTTTCAAGGAATTCAAGGGTGATGACTTCATACAAAAACAACAGCCCCCGCCCCCACTAATGAAAATGCAGGTACCCCCAAACATATCAGGTACCCCCTAAATTTAAGAATACTTCCAGGTACCTGGCTTTTTTAACACTTTTTTTTTAGGTACTCCCAAATCTCTGGGGGGGGGGGTTGGATCCTATGCCTCACAAAGGGAGAGAGCCATAAAAATATACAAAAGAGATGAACAAGAAAATTGTTAGAAATTTTGTGTATAATCTATTATATCAAAACCTCTGTGAGAGAAAAAAAAAGTTATGTTGAAGCTTTTTTGAATCAAAGTTGTTCATTTGTTTTGAAAAATAAAAATCTATTATCAAGCTTTAATGAAACTAATGGACATTTTTCAACAAAATTCCGTAAGTTGGTCTAATGTCGACATCCGTCTTCTAATTTCGACATCCTTCTTTATAGATAGGAATAATAAGAAGGTCGAAATCACTGATAGACTAAAGATTTTTTCTCTCACCGCGCTAATCAAAGTCAATCAGCGATTCCGACCTTCCTCAGTTTCTATTGTTCCTATCTCTAAAGAAGGGTGTCGAAATTAGACGACCGATGTCGACATTAGACCAACTTACGGTTAAATATGAAATAAAATGTAAAAACTAGACAAACAGTAATATAATGCCTCTACATTAATTTCTCCTTAAATGTCACTTTCATTAAAATTCCAAGAGACACCAGCCAAAACATAAAATAATTCACTATAATTCCAAAAAAATGAAAAACATTTCTCAGTCAAGCAAATGAATTCTTGGTTCTTTATTTTAAATCATAGCTTGGGTTTCTTTACTTCGTGTATATATGCATGTCAGGATGTTAGCGTAACAGGAATATAATCCATCAAAAATGAATTTAAAACATATTCCCAAGTTAGTTCAAGAAATGTCGTTTGATGTTTGAGCTCTGAGTTTGGGAAGAAGCACGTCAAATTATCAATATCATTGACCGATTCATAATTTTGATAACAAAAATCACATTCATGGTCTTGAGAAGTCTGTTTACAAACTCTTTCTATCGGAACTATTTGACAGGTTCAGTATCATATGCAATCAATTCAACAATTTTGTCTTTGTTGGTCACTAGACTAGATAGCCCTATCATATGCTTCTGCTGCTGCTGTATTTTGCAGGCCATGGGTCCATGATGGACAAAATAAAATCCTCCAAAAATTCCTCACAACAAGAAGCAAATCATTCCCATAATTTTTGATTACTTCTACAATGACAATATCCATTCTCTCCCTTGTATAAATTTCGTCTTATGACTGTTCTTTTTTCTTGAGATAGAAATAAATCCAGACAAACATGTCCTCTCAGGACTCAGCTTCTTGCAAAGTTTTCCAAGTTTGTTTTCCTTCTGTCTTCCTTTTCATCAACATCATAATCACAGCAATCCATAGACAGGCCTGTTCATCACAAAAAATCGGGATTTTCTAGCCTAGCTTAGCGCGTACTACTTAGGTAAAGAAATCTGTCAGTTTGAATCTTGAATCTTGAATCTTATAATCGTCCTCTTTGTTGACAGTGTTACATCAACAAGCACCTTCTTCCGCTAAATCACGTATAAGGTGCAAGACATCTGTTTCTTTTTTTTTTTCCTTTTGATTTGTTTACAATGTTTCTTTTAGTTTTTCCTCTTTGTCTCTTTTTTCTATTTGGAGATTTAGAAATTGATTTGTTTGTCTAATGATGTTAAGATCGTCCGTTTCCTTCAAGCATTCTACTGTCAATTCGGCAGGAGCTGTTGTACTTCTACATGCTATCATGTGTTCAGTGCTTTCTTTCTCCTCACATAGCCTGCATGTTCTCTTCCTTCCAAAGTTACTACCAACATCAATCATTTCAAGCCTCCTTCTCATCGTTTCACTAGCTTCCTTTAATCCCATTTTATTTAGATAACTTTTCCTTTCAAACCTTTGTCCACTTTGATGCCTCATCTTTCTCATTTCTTTCTCATCCAACTCCCTTTCAATCTGCTCAGCAATTTTCCCTTTTATTGTTTTCTTCCATAGTTCTTTCTTGTATTCCTTAGCAGTGTTCAAGTCTACCCCAATGTCTCTAGCAATTCTTCTTGTCTCTGATGCCCAATTATTGGTCTTTGCTGTTTCACTGCATTCCTGGTCCTCTATCACCACTCTTCCTAATCTGCCTTTGGCTGACGTTATAAGGTTTTGATAGAGCATCATTCTGTGATAGACCACCTTCTTTTCAATCGGCCATATCCCAGTCTCTTTCAGGATGCCAAAGTAAGGTGTTGATGATGGCATTCTTAGTATGGACTTGAGTATTCTCGCTTGGATTCTTTCTAATTCTTCAGTCTCTTTTTTGTCAATCCTTGTCCAGCATTCCAGGTTGTATATCAGAGTTGGGACGACTGTTCTCTCATAAACTAGCAGTGCTGCATCTGTGGACATTGATCCCAACCATTCTTCCTTCACTGTTCCTTTCAGCTCATTTAACATAGCCCAACTCCGTTTTTCAATTTCCTTTAACTGCTCAGAAAGTTTGCCATCTTCTGTGATCCAGTTGCCTAAGATTTTGTAGCTTGCAACTCTTTCAATTTTTCCTCTTTTGACATTCATATCCAGCTCTTGAACCTCCTCTTTCCTCTTTCCGGTTTTAATTATCAGGTAATTCGTTTTTCCCGTGTTGAAAGTGAACCGCTTTTCATGCTCCATTATTTGTAGCTTTCTCCCAACACACTTAACCAATGAGGGAGTCCCTGCAGCTGTAATATCATCTACGTAAGTCAAGGGGGCTATAGATAGGTTTGGGCTGACTACTGTTCTTGCGTCTTCTCCAATTTCTGCTATCTTTGATGTGTTGCAGCAGCACAGCAATGGTCCAAATATTGTACCTTGCTTGACTACTTCCTCAACCTGAAATTCTTCGGTCTCTCCACAAGGTGTCCGAACCGTCATTCTTGCCCTTTGGTTTAGCTCTTTTAACAGTTGGGTCTCTCTCTCTCTCATGCCACAGTCCTTCAGGTCTACTAGACAGTCATCCAGCCAGAGTTGGTCGAAACACTTTTCTGCATCGGCGCAAATAATGTAGGTGTCTCTTCCCACCTCCCTGTTCTTGTCTAGTATCGCCATCAGTGCTAGCCAGTTGTCCTTGGTCGATCTCTCCTTTTTCAGTCAGTCAGTTTGTTTCGCTTAGCTTGCGAGCGTGCAAAATATATATTTAAAGGTATTTCAAAATCAAAACAAATATGGTAGACAATCTAAATTGGATGTTAAAAAAAATTGGCTGGCTGGATGAAGTTGCTTGACAATGAACAGTCAGTCTTAAAGATAAAGATTATCAGTTATAAGAGTTAATCAAAGATAGAATAGCAGTTAGCAGTTTTCAAACTAAAGTTTTGTATAAATTCTGTTGATGTTTTTGAGCATAGGCGGGTAGCGGGGTTTTCTCAAAATCTTCAAGTTTCAGTGGGGACCGGCGGGGAAATAAAAATTTTGAAGAGCTACTTAGTGGGGATCTAGAAAAATTAAAATTTTTCAGTGGGGATTCCCCGGAGGCAAATTTAGCCCGTTTTTTTCCCCGGGGACAAAATTTTGGACTTTTTTTTCAACGGGTGGGGGTGCCCAGCGGGTCTGTGACACGGGGGTGTTATTACAGTTAAGTCTCCATAACTCGAACCTCTATATCTCGAATGTCTCCTTAACTCAAAAATTTTCCTAGTCCCGGATCCGTCCGTGTCGAGTTTGTGAGACTCTGCTGTACTTTAGTACTACTTTTATCAGGAAAGTTTTAAAATTTTATCTAATTTTTAAGCAATTTAAAGCTCTTCTTACCTTTTTTCCCCAATAGTTAAAGATTCAAGAAAATTTTACGAGGATGGGTGAAACAAGCCGCCCTTTCATTAAAACGCCCATTGGCGCCACCATGTTGATTAATATTGTAAGTATTCAAATTTGTTTGTATTGAGAAAAGTTTGTTATTAAAATTTTTATGATGCCCTTAGCCAATGGTTTACTGAAATCACGATATCACGATATCACGATTTTAATAAACCCTTCCAGGGATAAAACTCTTCAGTGATTGCCTTTCCATTATTAAAACTTGAATATTTGGATGGGTCACAGGCAAGAAACAACAAAAATTTATTTATTTTACTCCTTCTAGGGAGTTCTACTATTTTGAAATTTTTGAATTTTTCTTTTGTCGAAATTATGCGAATAAAGTGATGAGACTAGAATCACATGCTGTTTTTCCAGGCTAACTTCGTAATTCTATACAGTTTACATTCTCTAATTCGACGTTCTGCTATTCGATATGGTCCATTATTCGATAATAGCGAGTTTATGTATTTTGCACTTTTGAGGATGGTAAAGTGACTGAAGCGATTTAGAAAAATACCCGCAAAATCGAAGACGGTAAAAGTGCTGATTTACCGTCATCCTCAGCTGGTCAGGATCTAGTCAAATTAGAACCTTACCCCGTTTCCGTCACAGAAAAACACGTATATATACATAAACTCGGTTATATTGAAAGTGAACATCAAAAAGAAACTCATATAAATGACACTTTACCGATGAAAATCTAATTTCCTTTTAAGATCAAGTTAGAGTGCGTCAACTGTATTCATATATGTTTCTATTTATATTGATTTCTTATTACAGGTTTTCCTTTCTATCACATGGTGTTTAATCATTAGTTGGAGGTATGGGGACGAGTTGCGTGAAAAATTTGCTGAAGAAATTGAGTGGAAAGTCAACTTCTTTTTCATATCGATTTTCATGGTTTGGATATTGATGTGTGTACTATTTGCAACCTTCAGCCTTGGTAAATGCATGAACCAAAGATGTTTTACAATGGTGAGTTTACCTGAGCATCTGCTAATGACTCTTGGTTCTTGTCTCGGTCTCCGTTTAAACGTTTTTAAGCATTGGGCTATTCCAAAAGATTTGTAACCCCTATGTTGAGGAGATCTTTTTTTTAAAAGGTGACCCCCCTGGATTTTTTTCCCAATTTTTCAGGAGCCCTGTTAGACTTTCTTTTCCCTTTTCTTTGGACCACCCTGGATTTTCGACCTCGTTAAACTGACCACCCTGGATTTTATCATTCAAAAAAACCAGACCATCTTGGATTGTTTATTTTCCAGACCACCCTGGACATTACACCTCCTCAACATAGTTATGTGATGATGAAATTTAAGAATCTGGTACTATTTCTTAATTCATTGATCTCTTCATTACAATTCAACTTTATAGATGGTGGTTCTTGGAGGATTGCTTGGAGCATTGGTCATTGTTGCAAGTGGATTCATTGCTTTGGAAGCTAAAAGACATAAATGTACTTTATGGAATTGTCGGATGGTGGATGCAACAGCTGTAAGTTGTCCTTGGTTTAAAAAATTTGAAACGTAGAACCTTTGTTAGCCAGGGTCGTGCATTTGCACATTTGTAGTAAGAGAAAGTTATAAATCTTGGACTTTTAAACGGTGGGTCCATGACCGGTCTGCTCAGCTTATTTTGAACTGGATGGATTATAGAAGGAGGGAGGTTTTGAACCGGGAACCGCCGTTATAGGATTGTGATGCTGACTTTTTTCTAACACCTAATTTTTACTGTTTTTTATTTTGATACCGTGAGATCGGGTAACTTGCATCAGTGGAGGCTAACATGCACATCCCTCAAATGAATGACCAATCAAAGCAGCAAAATTTCAAAACAAATGAACTACGCAGCTCCGCTCGCAGCTCTACTCTGCCATTTTTGTTTTGATTTAACTTTGTATTTTAAGGACCAGCCAGGTCATTCATTTGAGGGCTATGCATGTTAGCCTCCACTGATGCAAGTTACCCAACTTCACGGTAGTTCATTAATAAGAAATGTTTTCTCACCTTTTAGGCATTTGGTTTCCTTTGTACTATTGGTTTGGTTGTCCAAGCATTCATGTATTTCTTTTTTCACATTTATAAACATCGAAGTTGAATATCAATTCTTTCTCCGACGAATCACTTACTCCAGTGTGTTATATATGAAGATTTCTAGAGATCTTGAAACGGTAATATTAAAGTATTGGGGTTTGAACTTTGGCTTTGGTGATGGGCTCATGACAACAACGAAGAATCACTATTAGACCTCTTACACAGGGCCATTCCATTTTATATCTATATAGTGGAACGGACCACTGACCTTTATATACCCTGGACAAAGCTTCTCAATCCCAGCCAAGCAAAATCTTTGATCGGAGTTTTTTGAAAATTGGTACCCTAATGTCGGCACTACTCGATAGCGGTGTAAATGCATCGAGAGCGCTAGGTCTACTTTTCCTCAAATTCTTTTGATGATGTAGCGGCGTTAGACGTTAATTTTTAGCATTGCAACGGCTTCTCCCCTTGGGTACCAATCAATGAAGTATAATCCCGAAGGGCTAGAAGTCAATCTCCTTGGTAGGATTTGAAGCCAACAAATCCTACCAAAGTTGCGCGGCCTTGAGCGGCTCGCCTGGTTTTTACACAAATGACAGATTCAAACTAAAATTTACCCCTAAATTTCGAAAAAAATATCCATCATAAACAAAGGAATTGCTAGATTCAATCTGTCGTCAAAAATGCGGCGCATTTTTTAAGGCTTCACTTTTTCTTGCCTGAGAAAGGTTAGAGGTTGAACTCTAGCCCTTCGGGCTTTAAACTCAATGGTACCAATTCTAAAAAAACTCCAATCAAAGATGGCAGATATTGCTTGGTCCAGGGATATATAAAGGTCAGTGGGAACGGACCAACGGACGAACATTTCAAGGGAGTAATCGGAGAAGAATTTCCAGGGGGTATAAAAGAGTTTCTTTTTTATATTTTAAAGGGAAATATATTTATATATTTTTGATATTTTTAATCCCCCCCCCCAATTTAATGGAACAGCCCAATCTCGGAAAATCTCTAGTGAAAGAAAATTTGAATATAAAGATTTAAATATAAAGTTATGGAACGATGTGGAATTTTTTGAATTTATTTTTTCCACTGTATAACTACTGTAAAATGTTTTCCACTATAAGTATAAAAACTAAATATTTTCAATTTTTTTATAAATACCTAAATATTCTAACGTCACACCCAAGCCAAGATAAATCTATTTACCAGGAAGAATTTTTTTTGACTTTCTATGTTATAATTAAATATCAAATTGAAACGTTACAACATTTAAATTGCTTAAAATACGTAGAGCTAGGAAATAGAATCCAAGATTTAAAAAAAAATTGGAATTACGATACAAATTATATATAGTGTAAAGAAAACTGTCGAAATAGCATGCTAGCCCCAAAAGCATAAGCAAAAGCAATGGAAAAATGGCAAATACCAGGAAGAATGACGTCAATATGTCTGTAGTCATTCCATTGACATTCTCGTAAAACAAATAATTTTGATGTCATTTTCTTGTGAATTTATTACCAGACCCCTCAAAAGAAGATCGCAGCGTATTTTCTTCACGGGCAACGACGTTTTTCAACATCCATACCGATTTGTTCATATTTTTAGCGAGTTTATGTATCGAAGGATATCGAGGGCAACGGTAAGTGAAGTCGACGCAAAAAAAAAAGTCGATAGTTGATGTATGTCTATATATATCGCCTTTGCTCACCTAAACAGACGACGGTATTTTGGTGTTTTTACCTTTGTCGAGCAAAGTGGACGGCTATTTTGGGAACATGGTAACTATGCCATATATCGTCTCCTTCGATTTATCTCGAGTACATAAACTGTTGCGAGCGAGATGGATGTTATGAACGCCATATAGGTGTTATTTTGATGTTTTGGTACCGGCGGCTATTGAGGATCCATATTTATTCAGCTTGGGGGTTTTGAGATTTCTTCAGCTTCAAATCCCTCTTCCTTTAGTCATTTTGCTATATGGAGCGCTTTCTTTACAACAGCAATTTTTCTTTAGTACTCTTAAGTGAAGATACGCCTGAACTGCAAGTGATAGACCACCAATTATACCAAGACTCGCCTGAAATAGAAAAATATATTACGTTGATAGCAGTCCTTCTTTCAAATGTCCGTACCGGGCATCCCAAGGGTTTAAAAATAGTAGAAAAAGTTTTTGAATACTTTCTAAATAAAAGGCATGACACTGCCAACTAATTGACACCGCCAAAAATGTCCCAGGTGAGAAATAAAAGTATCTTGATTTTATTCCAAGAACCTACATTAAACTGACATCCCCTCTGGGATGCCTTTGCTAGTGGTTATGTCAGTTTAGAGTTAGTTTATCCTTAAGGGCTACATACACTTGAGCTCCGGCAATATATTGAAAAGATGTCCGCAAAATATTGTCAGCTTGATTTGCAATATTCTAAAAATATAGGGGGATTGTTTACAGAAAGAAAATTTCTTTTCATTATTTTATTCAATTAAATTTCTGCAAGCAACAATTCACCGGGTCACAAAGAACGGGTTATAAAAAAAACAATATACCGTCTTTGACTCCCAAATAACGCTCTACAAAAAGCATTATACATTGTACAACACTGTACCACCCTGTACAACACTGTACCACCCGAGCTATAAACTATAAGACTTACTGCCACGTATTTGAGGACATTACATCTATATCGTTGACATAATACCAAAGTTGCATTATGATATAATACGGACGAAGCACATATAACGATGATTGACCAGAAAACACTGAAATAGCCAATCTAAAATGATGAATTCCGAAGCAAAAGGATTAATGTACTTATAGCATAAAAACTGCTTGAAAATTTGGCCAAAATTACGTCTGAGGTAGGAAAAAATACCCTACAGCTTTGATCAAACTAAAAAATCGACTTTGTTTTGATTTTCATTTGAAATTCTATGAAAAAAATTATTTCTATTGAATTCTTTTAGCTTGAAACAATATAATTTTTATTCCCATTGGGGTTTGATTAAATTCTTCATACTCACTGTGGAAAAAAGTTCAAATGTGGCTGTATAGAGACAGGGGTGTATACACGTTTTTAGTTTTTTAAGAAACTAGTTTTACCAAGCAGCCTCAGTGTTTCTTAAAAAATCGGCTTTTTGAGCCTTAAATGTTTTTTACATGTTTCTAAACTTTTTGATATAATCAGTCTATTTTTCATGCAAGGAAAAAAGCATTTGTTTTGATTGGAAGGTTCTTAAAAAAAAACAAAATATATTAATTTATATTTATAAGAAATAAATATTTTCTCATTCTCAGCCTCAGCATATTTCTTAAAAGTGTGTTTCTTAAAAAAAAAAACGTGTAAATGTTTACTTACAATACAAAACCAAACATTGATTTTCTTTTTCCTTCTTAATGCCATTAACGTCATCAAAAACAGCATCATAGCCCAAGGTGTAATGGTTGCGAATAAAAAGAAAGATGTGATACCACTTATGTTTTCTGCTTGCCAATGGTTTTCTTTGTTCTGTGACCACGTGACTAATATGACCCAACCAGCGGTCAGGAAAAACTATATAGAATAGAATATAGATGAATAAATCATGAAAAACATGAAATGAGAAAACAGTAAGAACAGCCATCACAGAAATTCTGGCAGAACAAAATTTACTCCGAGGAAAGCAAATTTATCACTGGGAAAAGCATACCTTGGCAAAACAAATTTATCCCTAGGCAAAGAGAATTTACCCTCTTGAAATAATTCAAAACATTTTCATATCCTATGAATACAAACTATTGGAGGGATAACCTTGTCTAGAACCTCTTACACATCCCCTTCTCACAAACTCGGTGGGATTTTATCAGCCAGTGGGGGTAAAAATAACGAACTAAAACTCGATATTGATATCCCCATGCTTTTCATAGCTTGGGATTTGAATTCCATTGTTTTCTAGCCAGAGAATTCAATAGGGATGGAGAAAATAGCACAATAATTTGCAGTGAGGATTTTCAGCGGGGACAAAAACTAGAGTATAATCTTCCACTGGGGAAAATGTTTTGGCCAATTTTTCCAGTGGGGAAGGCTTCCCACTGGGTCTGTGAGAAGGGGGCGTTTTTACAAAATGGTAGTTAGTGCAGCATCCAGATTTCCTTACCAAATAATCTCTCATCTTCAGTATTGGACTATCGTTACTATCTGTCACTATCTTTAATAGAGTACTTCCATTTTTGATTTTTTTACTGTCAATTGGAATTTTGGGTTTGCAAACGTGAGTCCCCCCTTGTATTTCCTGGAGTATTTGGGAGTAGTAGAAAGGTTAGATTGCTGGAATCCACATCTACTAAAGGATTCGTGCTGATATACTATGAATGAATTTACTATGATTTTTTTCAATACTTACAATACTAGTTAGAACGGCATATCCAGGTTTGCTGTTCAGATAATCTCTCATCTTCAGTATTGGATCATGTCTATCTGATGATACACCATCTCCGTCAATATGAATTTCTGTGTTCATCTCTTCGTCGTAAAACTCTATAAAGAAAAGTTTAGTTTGAGTTAGAATCTGAGAAAAGCATTAATGACACTATAACAATTGATTTTAAAACTCGGAGGGTTAGGCAGGAATCTTCAACCTTCCTCAGGCAAGGAAAAGTGGAGCTTAAGATTTGCGCTGCTTTTAAAATAACGAATGGTCCCCGGGGGGGGGGGTACTAGGGCAAGATGGGTTACGGGGATGCTCCGCTGGTCAGGGTACCTTTTTTAACCACCACGAGTCCCAGGTAGGGTCGCAAAAACACCAAAATAGAAAAATCAGTCCCTCGTAGGGTGCCTATTTTTGGAAAATTTGGGGAAAACGTAGAAAATTTTGGAATATCAGTCCCATTCAGGGTCACTTTTTCACAAATTTCGAGTCCCACGTAGGGTCCATTTTTCGAACCTCAGCGGAGCATCCCCGTCGGTCGACAAGGGTAGTACCCCCCCCCCGGGGAATGGTCATAAGCGCATTCTTTATTTTACTCTAGCTCCTTCGTTGCTTTAAACTTGATGACACCAAACCAAACACATAGTATGAATTAGAACACGTAAACAATTATTCCAGTCAAATGATCCCTATCGACTCTAAAAAAACTTTTAGCATAATGATATAGCAATAATTTCACTTTTTAACTACCGGAAAGAATCAGTGTTTCTTAGAAATGTGATGATGATGTCAAAAGTTATGAAAAAAGCAACTGATATTTTTGTTTTTAATGACACTTTCTCTCTGAAAGGTTTTCCCCTTGGAAAAAAAATACTATGATAAAGATTTGCTTTCGTTAACATTAAACAACGAAAGCTCTGTTTTAAACACCATTTCAAATCAAAGTTTATGGTTGTTAGACAGTAACTTTATATGCCAGAAAAATATGTTGTATCGGATTTCTCTCATCTCTTTATAACATCAAGATTTTACATCCCTGTCTCCTTTTCCAATGAGTTCAAAGTCCTGAAGTGGCTAGATGGGAAATGAAGCCACTTTATTTCTTATCTAAGACACGTGACCCGCGTGGCTCTCACACAGACGGCAGATTGAAAGTTAAAATTCAATTGCTAAATTTTGAAAAATATACTGTGTGAAAACATCAATAGTGAAAACAAAGAAAGCGCTGGATTCAATCCGTCAATTTAACTAAAGCGGCGCAAATAAAGGTTCTTCGGGCTTTAAACTTCAATCTCCAAAACATACAGTGACAGTAATAAACACTCTAGTATATAGAAACTCTTCCAAAAGGAGAGACAGTGTTTCCCACTATGGGATATATCCCTTTCCCAAATCTTTTCAACTATTTACATCACCATACACAACACAGCAAAAGATCTTATTCGAGTTAAATCTTTATCTAAAAGCTTCAGACTTTTGTAATAAAGCACCTTGTGATGGGCTTGTGATGTGGTAGTCTTTTTTTGTGATGAATTATTTACGTTGTCGAAACTAATTACTCTATACGTATTAATTAATTAATTATCTACCTGATTAATACAAATTTACATTGCTGACAAAGTTAAATTCTAAATCATTAGTTATCCCTGCTGCGTCAAATAACCAGCAGTTGATATCTCGGTAGGGTAGCAGTATCAGGAGTGTTGTCAAATTGTTTCTTATACCTAGCAAGTATCTGATTTTACTATTTAAAAACTTCGAATGTTTCTAAAAATTTCATCCCTCAAAGATTTCTTGAAATTAAGAAGAGCAATTGCTGTCGGGGTGTTTTGCCTTGTATTTAGCAAAGGAAGTGAACGTGAGCTAGAAATGAGCGAAATACACTTCGAGCTTCAATACCTTGAAGCTTCTCTTCAATATAACAATTCAACATCTTTGTAGTGTTAGAAAAATTCAACCAAAATTTTCGTCTATACGCATACCGTCAGCATCGCAGCTTAGCTTAGCTTTCTCCTTAAATTTAACCTCAATATCTAATAGCCGATCGGTAGTGTGAAGGATTCGATCACAGACTTTGCACTACAATCGATTGTGTTCAAATCCTGTTTACCCCTTAACTAGGGTGTTAAGGCTTGGGAACACGAGAAGTTTTTTTCGCGTTGGTGCAATGGGCTTTTCCAGATTTAGTCCGTACCCCCCCCCCCTGTTGAGGAGGTCGGAATTCCGATGGGGTGTACTAAATGAAAAGATTGAAAATTCCATAGGGGGTAACCGAAACTCAGGCAGGAATTCCATAGGGGTGACTTGAAATTCTGGGTCGGAATTCCATAGGGGTAACCCGAAATTCTGGGCAGGAATTCCATAGGGGGTGACTTGAAATTCTGGGTCGGAATTCCATAGGGGTAACCCGAAATTCTGGGCAGGAATTCCATAGAAGGTGACTCGAAATTCTGGGTTGGAATTCCATAGGGGTAACCCGAAATTCTTGGCAGGAATTCCATAGGGGTTACTTGAATTTCGGGGTCGGAATATGGTATGAATTTCCATAGGGGTAACCGAAATTTAGACCCGGAATTCCATAGGGGTAAGGGAATTTTTGGTCCGGAATTCCGAGGGGGTCGGAAATTTTCGATTCACGACCCTGGGTGATTGCCCAAGTTATTTTCGTTTTCCCTAGATACGCGTTGAATAGAATAGCTTTCTGTCGTCACAGCATAATATAAGAAAGCCACGGTATTCTTAAAAAGACTATGGTCACCGTGTATTAGCCATACATAGTGATACTCACGGGAGCATACGCATATACACGTTTTATAAGAACAGACTATATCAAAACATAATGCTTCGATGGCCAAAATGTTCAGAACAATCAGAATGTTTTAAGGCTTTGCGGGCTCTGTAACATTCAATTTCTTAGGAAAATGGACAAAGATACTCACAAAATGATGAAAATAAGAACATGTTAAGAACATTTTTAGGCATGAATCTCAAAATAGTTAAGAACTTCCAAAGCGTTCAAAAATTTTGGATGTTCTTATAAAGAAAACGGGCACGTCTCTACCTACCCGGGTTCTTTTCTGATAAGATGATTGTAAGGAAGCTACGAACGCTAGATTTTTTTATGTAAAGTTTTGTAAAATTGGAATTGTCCTTACCTTCGTATGGTAGTTTCGACATATTGATTTTTCAATTGATCTTCTTTGCGAATTTAATAAGTAAAGCGCAATCATTAACAATAAATCTGTAATAGCATTTCAGCCAATCAATCAAAAGTAACTATACTTTGGTATATTCTACCAACCAATATAGAAGTTGACATTTGAATCCAAAAAAAATTGTCAGAGAGTTCTGCTTTTAGGAAAAAAGATCAAGCTTACATTACATCCTTACGCTTCTTACATCAAAGTTTGACGATTGTTTGAATGCGTACAAAAAGTAATTTCTGAGCTAAGTACGGATTTCTTTCTTATCAGCATTTATATGTCAGCTTATTAGTAAGTGCATTATTTGCAAGTATTTATGATGTTTTTTATAAGAATATTAAAATTTTTTGAAGCCTTCGGATGTTTTTAACTTTTTGAGTTTTAAGCCTAAAAAAATCTCATCATGTTTTTATTTTCACCATTTTGTGAGTATTTTTGTCCAGTTTTCTAAGAATAAGGGTGTTTTCGAGTCTGCAAAGCCTAAAGATGTTCTTAGCTTTTGGCTATTCTGGCCATTGAAGCATTATGTTCTTATATGGGTATAAAAACGTATAGTTTACAAGTATTTATCACAAGTCTTTCTAAGAAATTTGATACCACTTTTACCGAAAGTGATTAAACATGGTTGTGTCATTTATTGATGTGTTACCAAAAATTCGTAACAGGTAGTTTCCCCTGTTTTGCATTACCTTATTACACGAATATTACTTTGTGTATCAATTTCAAGGCCGTTGATTACTTGCCTAGTAATATTTGTGTAATAAGGTACACGAATTCAATGAACGTTTATATTTTGGAAAAGAAATAAAATTTTAGAATTTTTTTCTCGCCAAAGACGATTGGTGTGCTAATATATTCGACTGGGGAGGGCAGGAGTCTATTAAAGTAATCTCACTACATTCACTCACTTAGCATAGTTATATCCAAACTCTCCTTTACACGCTGATATTTCTTTGTAACTGTGTGTACAACATTTGATTCTTCCTGATTGATCAGTCACCTTTTTCTGTAATCAACAGGACAACAATTTATGCAAAGGTATTTACGGTAGCCTTTATTGAGCCCCCCCCCCCAGTCGACCCTCAATTCACGTATTCACGCAAAATTTTTTGCCAATTCAAGTATTCACGCGCGAAAAAAACCATTTTCACGTTCACGCGCTGATTTTGCTTTTAATTCTTTTGTTAAACGATTGTGACCTTATTGGGATAAATCTGACCTTTTTATGGCCAACATAAAGTTTTCTGCAGTTTTTTGACCTTATTCTCGACAGCGTCGACCTTTTAAGACCTCTTACAATTATTGGAGCTTTCATAGGGCAATGTTTAAGCATAGTCATTATAAAAACACTGGTCTGGAAGGCTTTTGTCTCTTTTTATTGTTAAAAGATGGAGCTTACGTACCAAAATCGATTTATTTTTTAAACTTTTTGATCATGTGATTAAAAAATAGGCCAATCCCAAGAGGAGAATTTGGTAACGTGATCAAAAAGTATGCAAACCGCAACTTGCCTTTTGTTTGTAACAAAAGAAAATTGAACAAAAAGCTACAGCAATACATTACCAGACCGGGGTTTTTTATAATGACTATGGTTTAAGGTCTGTCTATCACGTTTATCACGCCAAAGCTACAAAAAACTACCTCTCTGGCGTACGGTGGTATAATAACCCTGCCTGAATTTGCTTTTTAAGGGAGGTAAGTGCAAAGTTAAGCCTTAGCTTTAAGGTTTCCCCCCGAATTTTCTTCGTCGCAGGCCCTAAATATATTTTATTTTGAGAATAAATTTAAATCGAGGTTTGGCTCAAATTCATGGTCTGGAAAGTCGAGAGCTTCAAAGAGGTGATACAACAAGAGGACGCAAATTCCAAAGTTTGACCCCCTGTCTCATTTAAGAAAAGATGTGGAAAAGAAAAAGCGAGCGAAGCGAGCGCGAAAATTTTTTGACAACTTTCACTCTTTCATTGCTGAGAAAACGGCCTTAACACACTATTGTTACCCTAATATGCCTTGTTTGGTCAAACACTTCATTCAGAATCTTTGATTATTTTCAACACTGACCATTTACTGGTACAAATCTGGTACGCGAGTGACGTACCTGCCTTACACGGTGCGGCGTCAGTTTTTTTCTGAATGTTCGATGAGGCAATCATATAAAATTTTTTAGAACTATCTACCTACTTTTGTAAATTATCGAAGAACCAAATACCCTCCACTGTCTCCAAGTCCAAGTACTGCATTTAGTAACAATATAAGCGATTACAGAAAGACGACCATCATTAGCGCCGACGAAGAAAATTTTCTCATTTAGACTTTTTTGTTTTGGCTCAAAACACTCTCGCTGGATGCAATATTTGCATCACAAAATGTGCCCTTAGAAAAATAAGGAAAAAATATTTGTTTCTGTTTCAATTTTTGATTATTTTGAATAACTTTACAATGGCAATAGGTCAATATGATATCAAGGATTATGCGAGCGAAGTGAGCAAGAAAACACTACATATTTAGGTTTATTCAGTTTTGTTTTAGACAATAATTTTCTTTTCACGTTCACGCTCAAAATCTCGATTCACGAATTCACGCTGGTCAAATCTTATTATTTTCACGTTCACGTGGATATCTCAATTCACGTATTCACGCGTTGAAAAAGTCCAATTCACGTATTCACGACAGAAAAAGGGTCATTCACGCGTCACGCCAGCCCCTGGGGGAGCCCCTTTATTTAGAAACATTTGTAATTGGTAAGTCGGTAATCCGGTGCATGCATAATGCAGTGTTCTCTTGGCATTTTTGACACTCGATCCTCATTTTATCGTTATCTTTAACACAATTATGTTCGGTAGATTGGTTGGTTACATTTTTGAGTCTCATCATCGATCAAGATTTTGGCAGGTGATTTCATTTTTTGTTGAAATTTGGTGGTTTTCCTCATATTTTTCTAGATTTGTTAAAATTAAATAAACTTTCCTAAAGAAAAGCTGTTCCATTTTTTCCCCGAACAATTGATACCAGGAGAGCCCAGGATACAGAACATATTGTTTTTTCCAGGAAAAAGGGACCTCAAGACGGGCCTCAAGAACAGATATTTCATCATACTTCCTAGCCGGTGGCTTCTCTTGACTTTTTTAACCGTTCTTGATTTTTTGGGTTGACACTGCGGGTTATTCGGAATCAACTCAGTTTATTCACTTGGTCAGGCCGTCCTCTAAAGTGCGAATACATAAACTCGCTTCAAAATGAGAGATGTTCTTACAAAAAACACGTTTCTTAGTAACAAAGATTAGATAAATAAAGGAATGCGATTGCCACACCACAACTTTCTAAAATCCGTGCATTTGTAGCATCGCTCTATTCGAATCATTTTTCCAAGTGGTCCATTCAAGATGGCGGCATCAAAATCAAAATATTCTATACTTTTACCAACTTACAATGAGAAGGATAACCTCCCTTTGATTGTCTGGCTTTTAGTCAAAACGTTCACTGAAAGGTATTTTTCTTTATTCTTTCCACAAGAAACTTTTCTTTCACCAGGCTGAATTTTTCTTTGTCAAACTCAAAAAAAGTTATGGTCTAGCTAAATCAATTTTTTATTTAAAAATGTTTGTTCAGGCCATAATATACTAGATAGATAGATGAATAGATAGATTATATATTTACCGATACTCTCATCCTAAATAAAATGTACAAGAGGATGTAGAATATGAACAAAGTGATGAATATACGTTTAAAAGTACTAGCACAAGTTGTAAAAACATCTCTATGATAAATAGATAGAGCAGCTATCACATAGTGTCCTCCTGGGTTGGTTCCCCCCACTAAAAATCAAAATTTTTCTCCATTCCCCCCTCTTTTATTTCCCCCACCATTTTTCAAAATTTTTCGGTTCCCCCCTCTTTTTTGAATTCCCCCAGCTATTTGAAGATTTTGCGGTTCCCCCATATGGTTAACATAAAAATGCCTTAAATCAAGTTTGAAATTTTGGAAAGCTTGAAAAAATAGCCTGGAAAGTGCTGGAAAAATGAAATTGTATTGAAAAGTTGGTTTATCCCAAAAGATTTGCTGATTTCATTGCTTAAACAGGTTTTGCAACAAGATCACCTTGAGATCAGTGAAGTTCCCCCAGTCAAAATCTCCTAAATTTATGGTTTTCCCCCCTCTTTATTTTCCCCCAGCAAATTTCAAATTTTTCATTTTCCCCCATACTTTAAAAAAAGGGCCAAAATCAGAATCCTTTATAAAGGGGGGGAGGACACTATGTATCAGCCTGCTGGATGTAACCTGAGATCAGATTGTGATTGTTTTCTGCACACCACGCTAAAGCTCTAAAGGAATGTGTGAAAATAATCTTATGAATATAAATTGTAAGGACCTCTTTCGTCTAAAAGGACTAGGAACGACAACAAAGTTGTGTGATTGTTTTTATGAATAGGGCTGCGTATCAATTTTTAACTTTCTGGCGAACATCATCAAGACTCTTGTTGTAGAATTTTTCACGGGAGGACTTTTTTCCTCAGATGTATAATTTTCAAGCGTCTTCAGAGGTTTACTGTGCGCGTAAGAAAATTACAAACATCTGTTATCAGGTTAGCTGGATGCCAAACTAAAAGCTTAAAATTTTAGAAAAAACAAAATTTACCTCAACATACAAAGTTCTAAAGTTATAGAGCTTGGTCTCCCGGTCTCCCTAGAGAATGAAATTGCAAACCCATGTTTCCAAAACTTTCCTAGCCAACCAAGGGCAGCAAAACAGAAATTAATAAAAAGCAGCCTTGCAAGATCTAAAACCATCCAAAGGTTAGGCCTGGCAGTCAGGAACAAGTGCAAATTAGGATACCTTCGGCAATCTCTCCTACTTAGGAGAGTATTTTAAATTGGATACAAAAAAGTATCCAAAATAGCAATCAACATCCTAATTAGGATACTAAAAACCAAAAAACCTGTATTTTTCACCAACCAGAGACATCCGCACCATCTTACCACTTCCAAGATGTAAATAATAAGCAAATGAGATTGTGTACTGAATTTCATCAAGTTTGGCTGGCGGAATGCAAAACTATAGCCCAAAACACCACTCAAATGTGCTAACTAGCATACGCGAACGCTTTTTTTGTGCGAAAATCGGACCGTAGCGGGCCGTTCCGTAAAAAGAAAAACAAATCTTTAGCTTGCAAAATTTTAGGCTCTGAACAGCAGATTATCAAGGATGTTAATTTTCAAGGAACCCGCCAGAGAAATTACTTGAAATTTTGGTCAGTGGTGCAAATCTCGATGAAGAAAAGGTTTGCATAGTTTTCCAAACGCAGATCGAAGCAGTAACTTAAAAAATTCAGGTCAAAGTGTCTGCTCTCCTATTTAGGATACCTAGATCTCCCAATTAGGATACAACTCTCCAAGGTAGGAGAGATTGCCGACAGGTATCCTAATTTGCACTTGTTCTAATTTGCACTAATTTGCACTTGTTCCCCAAAAATTTGAGTTGGTCGGTCGGCATTAGCGCAAAAATCTTTGCAAAATTGCAGATAAAAATCTTAAAAATACGCAATGATCAAAACGCTGGCTACGCTGAATCTACTAAATTCTTTGAATAATCGCTAAAAAATCCGACAAATTTTCTGACTTTCTGACTAGAAAAGGGTCGGATTTTTAAGATAAAAAGTGAGTCGGTCAGAAGACGCGAACACAACTTATTGTAGACCCAGGCCTTACCCTAAAATTAAAAAAGGGTGAAAATTAAAGGATGAACGTTTTTGTAATCTTTCTGAACGTGTAGAAATCTCATCTTAGGGCTTTTTTACTAAAATGGGACCTCGATTCATGGTAAATGTACCCTGGTAAAATCTAGCTTGAATACACCACTGAAAACACCCAGAAAATATCCCAGAAATTGCAAGATTAGCGAAAATTAAAGGATGCGCAAATATTCTATTTTACGAGCTGCGCAAAAATTAAAGGCGCATAAATTAAGGGCGCGCAAAAATTTACGGAATTAAGGTAAAAAAGTTACCCGATCTCACGGTACCAGTTAGTGGAAGTACATCGAATTGTGAAGCGTCTTTACGTCACATAGAACAAAAAAGCATAAGAACAAAGGAATTACCCTTAGCCACCATTTCGCAACCATGGGGAATCGCGATTTTACGGAAAAGGGAATCCTCATATCGAATAAAGCATCTTTTGAAAATTTCATTCTTCCCCATAAATGCGAAAATGAAAAACAAAGAAACTTTCGTTTTCTGATTGTCTTTTTAATCTGCCATGAAGTATTATAAAATTCCTTATAGAAAAACACATTCTCCTACAAAGTTCAGACCAGAGAAAGAGAATAATAAACAAGATAATATAATAATAAAGAAAGGAACAAAAGAATAAAGAAGAACAAAGAGAGATGAAAGTAAATAGCCAGAGTCTAATCAGAGGCAAGTTTAGTTAAAATAAAATGATGTAAATGTTTTTAAGAGTTTGCTTAGAGCATTTGTTAAAGTCTTGAATCAAAACCTTGGTATGGAGTTCCTTCCAGTCCTTAGTTATTAGGGAAGCTACACTGTAAGAACCATACTTTACCATACGGTATTGGTTGTTGGTGGTTCAAGTTTCTTGGGTGACTGTCTTGTACTTTAGTGTACAGGAGAGTATCTAAGGTAGTTTGAAAAGTATTTAGCTAGATTATTTTCAATATGGTCTAGAGCAAAAAGGCAGTTCTTTACTTTGAGTTGTTTTTTGATTGGCAATATAGAAGATCTAATAAAGAGTGGGCAAGCCGAGTGTCTGCTATGTTTAAAGTGTATGTTTCTCAAGGCTTTATTTTTTTTGAACTTCAATTTTTTCGAAAGAGGCTTGAGTGGTATAACCTAAAGTTTGAAGAAAATAGTTTAAATGTGAGTCAAATAAAGTATAGTAGACAGAAGTGTTTTGAAGTCCACAAAATGTCTGAGTTTTAACAGGAAGCCAACAGTTCTAGAAAGCTTGTTCGAGACACTGTGAATTTGAGGTTCCCAAGAAGGATGCTCGTCTAGCAGAATTCCAAGATATTTAGCTTGCTTGAGAGATGAAGTTTTTGTCCACTGAGTCTGAAATTAAGATGTTTAGTAAAAGTGTTCCTGGGACTTCTAAATAGAATTATTTCAGTTTTTGAGGCGTTAAGGCATATCTTGTTTGCTCTCAGCCAATGGACCAATAGAGCAAGATCTCTGTTAACCCTTCTGTTCAGATGTTTTATAGATTCATCACAGCAAATAAGACTAGTATGGTCAGCGAAATGAATAGTTCTGAGTTTTCTAGGGAGCGATGGAGATAATTATATAGATGATGAATGACACAGGGGGCCCAAAACAGATCCTTGAGGAACACCATGTTTGATGGGGACATGATCAGAATGTGTGTTTTTATATTTTGACACAGTGAGTACGATTAGAGAGATAAGACCTGAGTAAAGCAAGAGCTGGTCCTCTGATTTCATAATGAACCAGTTTATGTAGCAGTATGGTATACTATGGGTGGTAGACCTTTTTGCCCTTCCATTTGCCATCTAGGATTATATGCGAAAATACAAGAACAAAAAAGCCTTGGTTGCATGTCATTTAAGTTAAGTTATATACCAAATTTTAATTTTATCTTTCCTCTTTACAATGACAAAAAAGTTCATTAAAAGTTCACATTGTTTTGGGCACAGTTAACCATCAAAGCGGGTATTTTTCGATATTTTTCTACAGTATGTGCGCGCATAATTGATGGAAAAAGCTGACATTGCAAAAACACAAACAAATGAAAATGAAAACACAGGTTCATTTCTAAATAAAATTGGCTGCTGGAAAGGAGCCTTTATTAATGTGGCTGATGTTTTGATGTATATAGTTTTTAAAGTAGTTTTGAAAGTTCTTTGAGTTTGTAAGAGGTTTTATATGGTAAGTAATGTGTGTAGTCTGGGTTTCCAAAGTTTTGAGATTCTGTCAACAAGGGTTCATTCTCATACGGTATCAAACAAACTGTATGAGACTTTTTTAGTTGCACCAGACTCTAAAA
Source organism: Clytia hemisphaerica (assembly GCF_902728285.1). Taxonomy (NCBI): domain Eukaryota; kingdom Metazoa; phylum Cnidaria; class Hydrozoa; order Leptothecata; family Clytiidae; genus Clytia; species Clytia hemisphaerica. The sequence goes on along the minus strand of NW_027103721.1, from coordinate 1,613,031 downwards.
TTTTAGAAACTTTGTATGTTGAGGTAAGAAATTTTGAATCTGGATACCCACGAAAGCATCCAGCAAGTAACCATCTGTTTCCCAGGCATATTCCTCCTGGAAAATTTGATCTGTAGCCAAAAGTTTTAAAAATCTTATTCCTAGAAATGAAGATCTATTTCTCCTCAAAACCTAAATTTCTAATCTCAAAGTATCTTCCCTAGAGAATTTGGTCTGTTTCCACAATCTTCAGAATTAAAATTTTGACGAATTAAAATCTGTTCTCCCAAGCTCCCAAGGAATTGGATATCTGTTTCTCTCTCCTGGAAATTTCATCTGTTTCCCCTTTTGATTGATATCTGTTTTCCCCAGAAAGTTCAATCTGTTTCCAATGCAATATCATCCTTTTGGAAACATATGTTCCCCAATTTATTATGTCATCTCCTAGAAATATTGATCTGTTTCTCTCTGATGACGTCATCAGTTGGAGGGAAACAGATATTTCGGGGAAATGGGCTCGTTGGCTGCTTCTGTACCCAGGCTTGGTCACCCGGCAACGTGAAAGAAACATGTTATGATGGTTGCCTAATTCAAAAAAAAAATTACAAAATTACAAAAGTACAGTACAGTACTGTATTGAAAACCTGCAATTTTTGCATTTTTAACTTGTGAAGAGCCAGGTAGATCAGAAGTTTTATATGAGATTTTATATTCAAAAAATGAAGGTAAATGGGGAATTTTTAAATTATCCTGCTAAAATTCATGTCAAATTAATACCTTTTTTACCACTAAACGTAAAAACGTAAAAGATTTACTTTTTGAAAAAATTGAGACATTTTTGGGCCATGAACTACATTAAGGAACTCCTACATTATCAAAATTTTGATTAGTTATAACCAACAAGGTCAGGGATTTCCTCTTGCAATTGTATGAGGTTTACTGCTACTTTAATCTTTATAATTTATCAAAAAGTTATAGTCTTCGATTTTTATCCCATTTCAGGTTTTTAAAACGGATAATAGTAAGTGTTTGTCAAAAATCAAGAAAATTTTACATTTCTGACGCAATTTAAGGGGGAGGCGTGCATATTATACTTTACAATCAAAGGGGAAATTTGTACTTTACTTTCGTCAGCTTTATAAAATTGAGAAATAAACATCTATGAACATTAGTTTTGTGTAGACGTAAGATGTATATCGAATCCAAGGTTTGTTTAAAAGAAAAGAAAACATAGAATTAGTAGTAGTAGGTTTCCTTTAATTTACAAAATAAACATTTTTTAATTAGGTCATAATTACTATTTTAGCCTTAAGTTGTTTTAATTACAAGAACCAAAAATAGAAAACATAAGGTGTGTAGAGACCAGAGCACAAAAGAACAACACTTTCAGATTTAAGAAAATTTTAGGGCTTTTATTTCTTAGGAAATTAAATAAAATTACTCACAAATTGAAAAAAATAACAACAATTTATAAACTTGAAACCCTAAAAAATTCAGGACATCCAAAGGCTTCAAAAAAATTCTAATAGAAAAAGGTGTAATACAATCTAGAAACTACTTTCAAGCAACTCTCTAAAACCTAAGAAAATGTGAAAACTGCTGAACCTTCAAATCTGCTTCTGGAATAAAAGATCGACATATTTTACATAGACATTCATTGACATACAGCATCTACAAGAGACTAGATTAGTTTGGTGGATATTGTTCGAATGTAAGTTACGATAATGGGAAACGAAAATACAAAGACGCAACCTTCAAAAATATACAATGACATGACTCAGAAATGTCCAATTTGCTCTGAAATTCTGTCTGACCATGACGTTAACTTACGCAACAAGATTTGTGAATCTTGTCAATGGGCACATGAAGGGAGGAAAAATCAAACAAAGAAATGTAAAGTATGTAGAAATGTGTTATGCGACCAAGATCTTGAATTTTATAGTGATACATGTGTCCATTGTATTCGAAGGGAAAATAGAAGGAAACAAATAGAAACGTATGGAAACATATGAATGAATGAATGAATGAATGAATGAATGAATGAATGAATGAATGAATGAATGAATGAATGAATGAATGAATGAATGAATGAATGAATGAATGAATGAATGAATGAATGAATGAATGAATGAATGAATGAATGAATGAATGAATGAATGAATGAATGAATGAACTGTAGACTTATAAAGAAGCACTTTTATATAAAACGCTCATATTGGTAATTTTAATTTTGTTTATTTCTAAATTTGATACATTGTGAAAGTAATTCTAATAACCCTCCACCACCTGCTATATTTCATTTTCACTTAACTTATTAAAGTTTATTATATGTAATTATTCTTTTTAAAAAGGCTTATTTCTACAATTTCAAATATTTATAAATTTGAAAGATGCCTAATACAATCCTACAATGCATATTCTTAATTCGATTTCACTCTTTTACAGTACATTGTTGTCTCATCACCCTGTAATAATAATGTCTCTCGTGATGACCCAGTTTTAATCGTGCCTAGTCACCTACACGTTTGTTATAAGAACAAACTAGAACTATAAGAACATAAGGCTTCGATGGACTCTAAGAGGCCCAATTTCTTTGGAGAATGAACAAAAATGCTCACAAAATAGTAAAATTAAGAACATGTTAAGAACATTTTTAGGCTTAGAATTCAAAGTCTTCAAAAACTTTGGGTGTTCTTAAAAAAACCTGTAGTTATGATACCAACTCGCCAAATTAAATCCCTGCCAATTTTGAGTATCAATAAAGTTTATGAGCTTGTGTACCAATATTATGTACCAGTATTGCATTGCAACAATTATCTCAATTTTTTAAACATTTTTCAACTTTTTAAATTAAGAGAATTTCTAAATATTTTATTTTATACATTTGAAAAGTGCAGTAGCACGAAACTCGGAGTAGTGTGCTCTTTTAATTTTTGAGATGAAAGATATCTTTTAATATTTTTATCTTGTGTACCATAATATCCTTATATCATTTATCTTTGAAATCAACTCAAAAAACTTGCTTGGCAAAAAATTGCTAAGAGGAAGAGAATTTTTATGCTGACCAGCATCCCATATAACAAATATAACAAAGGGACACTGGCAACTTACGATTTTTCTTGACCTCATTTTTAAGTTTTTGACTGTTTTCTTCTTACAGTAACATCAATTATGAGATCATTATTATTGATGATGGCAGCCCAGACGGTACACAAGACGTTGCTAAGCAACTAATCGATATCTATGGAGAAGAACATATTGTATGAGAATTATGTTTTGTTCTTCTGTTAAAAAACGCAACTTTTTAAAACATGGATAATTATTCAGCCATGAGTAGTGCCTTTTAAGTGACCCAAGGTTGCAGTTGTGTTTTTCAATGATTTTCAAGACTTCAAGTCTCATAATTTCATAGTTGGAGGGTGGAGGGTGTGTTTTAACCTAATGATTAATTTTTTTCCTTTTTTAGTTACTGAGGCCAAGGGCAAAGAAATTGGGATTAGGTTTGTACAATGATGTCATTTTATTTTTAACCACTTTGATGCTTTAAAAATGCTATTCTTATTCTACGCAGTGCATTCTGTGTAGAATAACTTCAATAATATATTAGCCAGGAAAATGACTAATTTAAAATTTGATCAGGAAGAAATGATCCCCAAGTGAACAAATTCTTTCTTCCAGCTAATTTTTTTTCATGATTGTTCTTCCGATTAAGTATCAATTTTCAATTTATATGTAGGAACTGCATATATCCATGGATTACAGTTTGCGACAGGAGATTTTATCATTATCATGGATGCTGATCTCTCACATCACGTAGGAGATTTACTTTATACTTATTCATAAAAGTGGCCCGCAAGCAGTTTTTGTGATGGCGTGATAGGAACTTTTTTCTAGCGTGATTACGTGATTTGGAAACAAATTTTCGTGATTGCGTGATCAGAGGTCAAAACGTGATCGTGATTTGAAAGATTTTTGAGCCGTGATGCGTGATTTTGACTTCTTCAAAGGGATACGTGAATAGCCAAAAAATTTTGTGATCTTGATTGAAGACAAATAAACCAGCCGCGGCTGGAAAGTCAGCCAATAAGCTAGATTATTAGTTGAATAGCTTGTAAAGAAGTTAAGTAGCTGCGATGGAAGGAAGGACTGGATGCATAAAGAAGCAAGCGAAATTGGAAAATTTTAAGAGCTAAAAAATCACATTTTGCTTAAAAATGTTTGTCCAGGTTACTCTAAACTCCTAGTACTCTCGGGTACCTAATAGCCGGGGGGGGGCTGCTAATTAATTTTTGGAAAATTTTCCACCCAGGATATTCTTATTCCAACCCCTTCGCTTATTGATTTTTGGGAAATTTTTTTTTGAAAGTTCCCTCTTTTGCCCTAATTCTGCTGTATCAGCCTCCTTTTCGAACATTTTCCACCCAGGACATTTTTATTCCACCCCCCCCCCCCCCCCCGCTTATTAATTTGAGATTTTTTCACACCCCCCCCCCTGCTTATCCAAACCCCCCGGCTATTAGGTACCCGAGAGTAGTTAGATTGAGTAGAAAATGAACATTCCGTATGTTAAGCATTTAATTAAATTTATAAATTCAACTTTTAACATTTTTGAAGATAAAGTAAAAATCTAGGGACAAATCACAAAATTTTACATATGTCCTGTGACCAATTTAATTTGTTTCTCTACGGACAGATCGTTAGAAAAATATGGGTCGGTCGTTCGGCTTAATTAGAATAAATTTCTAATTTATAGGGTTGGTAAGGTACCGAGAAAATTTTCCAAAAAGTATCTGGATCAAAAATTCACTTTGTTTTTTATCTTCGATGAAGATCATAATGAAATTTTAGTGTATGGAATGCTTTTAATATGATTTTTCAATTTCTTGAATTAATTTTCAGCTTTATTCAAGTTTAATTCTTACAAATAACTAGTGTGTAAAATATATTGTAGTGGAAATTCAAGATTATTATTTTTTGATTTTAGCAAAAAAGGGTCGGTCGGGCCCGTGTAGAACAACAAATTAAATTGTCTCGCCTTATAAACCTGTACAAGGATTTTATCAAAAAATTCAAATGGCACGTCAAATAGACGAATCATTTACATTTATAAATACAAGTAGTTTTCTTTTTAAATAATTGTTTATTATATTTATTCCAGTAGCATGTTTACAATAACCAAGCAAAACAAAACAATGCAATACGAAATGGTAAATGGACAAGTAGATTAAGTAAATTCTAATCTCACATAACTTTCACTGCAACGACTTCTCAACGGTTAGACGTTTTTTTGAAAACTAACGTCAAAAGAGTGAAAATAAATTAGTTTTTCTTAAAATTCTCACTCAAATTAAAAAGAAGTGAGCTGATTTTTGCTAAAGAAGATGAAGGAAGCTGCGCTCGTCGTAATGGTGTATCTCTTTCTACATCAAATGGGAAGAAGCCACGAGAAATCGAAATTTAAAGTTCAAAACAAAGACTTTTTGACTCGACGTCAAAATCACAACAACAAACGGAGGTTTTGTGCACCGATCCATCTGTACGCAAATCATTCGGCAACATTTCGACTCCTCATCTCTGGTGACATCGAAACTAATCCGGGTCCGCTCGCTTGTCCTGTTTGGCCAAAACTGCCGTAAGAATTCGCACCACTTGGAATGCAAGGTTTGTCTCAACTCGACTCACTAAAATGTATTTATAAAACTGTAAAAAACTTCTCAGACAAACACAATTTATGGACGTGTCACAACTGTCTGCTTACTGAATTACCGTTCAACAATGTCGATATAGACTTTCTACTATCAGACCCCTCGACCGTGAATGATATCCCAGCGCAACAAGATACTCAAATCCAGTTGGATCTTCTAAATGCCAACCGAAACAACTACAGCATTGCGCACCTTAACATTCAATCTATCAAAAATAAGACTGCCCAACTTGAAGCCATGCTCCTAAAACACAAGTTCGATATCCTAACAATCTCTGAGACATGGCTCGTTGACAATCCTGCACTCATCCGACAACTCAACTTCTCCGGATATCATCCTTTCAGATACAATAACAGAAATGGTAAACGTGGGCGGTGGCGTGGGAGCCTACTTCAAAGACGGCATTAAACATCGCCCAAAGAACTGACATTGACGAGAAAGATACAACGATCGAACACCAGTGGTTTGAAGTGAAGGGAAAGAAAAGTCCCTTTCTTATAGCCGTTTCTATCAACCAAGTTCCGAAGACGTTGACAAACGTGCTTGGCTTCAAAAATTCGAAACATTAATATCGTACGTTCACACCATCTGGTCTGATCCAATCGTGATTACTGGTGATACAAATATCGATCTCCTGAAAGAGAACTACAACGTTGCTGACGAATATAAAGATACCCTCGATCGTCTCGGTTTACGTCAACAAGTGAAGAAGCCAACCCGGAAGGGAAAAACCTGCATTGACCATATCGTTACCTCATTCTCAAAAGTCATCCACGATGATGTTATCCCATGCGACGAAATGAGCGATCATGATGCTGCCTTCGTCATATGTAATCTACGCAAGCCACGGTTTGAACCCAGATATAAATTTATTCGAAATGAGAAAAAACTTTAATTTAGCAGCATTTAAAACAGATATCAGACAAATACGTTCAATCTTGTTTACGCTTTTGATACCGCTGAAGAAAAACTAGACATATTTAACAAACTTTTTACCGATTGTCTAGACCGACACGCACCCCTCATAAGGCAGAAATTAACGCGCCCACCAGCTCCGTGGTTAAAAGATCTCAACATCAGCGAGAAGCAAAAGGAAAAGAGATATTACGAACCAAATGGTCATTCCCCGCAGTCCGAGCAAAAGATTGGGGATCTGTTTCGTAAACTCCGAAACGAATTAAAAACTCTTATTCGAGTAACAAAATCCAGTTTTTACCGACGCGCACTATCCTCCAAAAGACCGAAAGAAGTATGGTAACCATCCATCGCATCCTGAAACCATCACCACAAAAGATACGCTGACCCCGACACACTCAATGTCCACTTCAACAACAGCCGGGAGACTTCTTAACTCAAAACCTAAATCAAGCAAATCCTACATCAACTCATCAAACGATTACCTGCACAAGACATCCATTCGACATAACGAAGTTTCCTACGCTGACGTTCGTAAAGCCTTATGTAATCTTCGAAACGACTGCTCAACCGGCCATGACCAGATACCGTCGAAATACATTAAACTCGCCATCGATGAAATCTGTAGTCCCATTTGCCATATTATCAACTCTTCCATTCGACAATCCGTCTTCCGCCAGTGGAAGATCTCGAAATCAGCCCTATCCTAAAAATGAGTCCCCTGCTCCGAGCGACTACGTCCAATCTCATATTAACCGATCCTTTCAAAAGTTATACGAGAGACTGATTTGACACAGATGACAAACTATCTAGAAAGTGAAGAACTACTATCAATACATCAATCTGGTTTTCGAAAGGGTCACTGCACAATAACCACCTGCATCAAAATCAAAAACGACATCCTGAAAGCGATGAATCGAGGCGAAATCACTCTTGCAGTTCTCGCTGACTTTTCAAAAGCATTTGATACAGTTGATTTTGAAACTCTTATCAAAAAACTTCACACACTACGATTCTCAAAAAAGTCACTCTATGTTATCTCCAACTATCTGAGCAATCGACTTCAGTACGTACAGATCAACGACAAGAAGTCATCCATTCTCACAGTTACTAATGGAGTCCCCCAAGGAAGCATACTTGGACCCATTCTCTTCAACATTTACGTGTACGACATGGCAACAAAACCACCGCAAAATGTGTTCAATATGCTGATGACACGACTATATATCGCCACACCAAACCAAACGAGCTTGAAAATTGTGTCACTGAAATGAACTCTGATATTAGCGTAATTGAGAAATGGTCGCTGGATTCGAACTTGATATTTAACGCCAGAAAAACTAAATCGATGCTCTTTGCCACATCTCAAATGGCAAGAAGGCATAATTTTGAATTCGAAATCAAGTCAAATAACGAAAATGTGATTGAGCGTGTTCCCCTATTCAAGCTGCTAGGAATCATCTTCACCGAACACCTAACATGGAATGAACATGTCAAAAAAATCGTCACTAAAGCATATGGCACGCTGAAGAGTCTATCCCTCATCAAACGATATTTACCATACCGTGTACGACGCCAATTGGCAGAATCTCTTGTATTGAGTAAAATAGACTATGGTAATACCGTAATTCACAACGCACCACAATATCTATTCACCAATTACAACGAGTCCAAAATGCCACAGCTAGCTTCGTCCGGAAGAGCTACTCTCGCAAGTCTGACGTAATAGATATGAAATGGCTACCTGTCAAAGAACGGACCGAATACAGTTTGGCTAAACTTGCGTGGAAATCAGTGAATATGAATGACTGGCCCAAATTCCTCCCTATGGAGAAATATGTGCAAGCCAAAACTCGAACGGATGTAATTGGTGGAACTAAATTGCGTGAAACCTGTAATGTTAGTGGTTCCTTTGAATCTGAAGCTTCTAAAATTTTTAATGAACTACCTGTTTAACTGTCGTGACTCAGAAACTTACAAAGCCTTTTGTCAAGAACAAAAAAAATTTTTTTCGACAAGCCCTAGCTAGGAGCTTGCAGTAGTACCTCTTCTACCAACTGTAGTCCCTGCGTCGCTACTCGCTATTTCCTAGCTGGTGCTTTCTATGTTATATTATTTCTTATACCTAGTTTTAGTCTAATTCTCGATTTGATTCACGCGCCATTTTAGTTTTAATTAATTCTGACTTCAATTCTTCTAATATCCCTACTCGTAGCCTTGGTTCCCAAGTCTCCATTCTGATTTTAGATTTAGCCCATCTGTTCTTAGGTTTACTTAGTCTGTATTTTCTTCAGTGCATATATATGACTTTATTATATTCTAGTTCTATGAAGTTTTTTTTTTTTTTTTTTTTTTTTTCCATTTGATGTTTAATTATTTTCAATTAATTTAATTTAGATAGTTGATAGCTCACTTATTTATGTCATAATACTGGTCGTGTTTTGCAAGGTCCAGTACACTTTTACACAGCCTTCGGTGTTGCAATCTATGCAAGTTTTACTCATTCTATCTCACGCTCTGTCGTGATTCTATCTCACTGAGTTCTTAGATCTATTTTGTCGCTTACTTTACCTCTAGCCACCAATAGTACTTGAACCTTAGTCTAGTCTAGCTTATAACATTATGTTAGTATTTTTTTTTTTTTTTAAATATATTCGTTAATTTTTTATAATAGCACACATTGCGATGGCCTCAGCTAGCATACTCAGATACTCGGATTTGTTTAGGTTTTAGTCTAGCTCTATCACTATTCACATTTTACCCCTTATACTTCTTAATCCCAATCATTTTATTCGTCATACTAGCCCACCGCTTCGTCCCTATCTGCTTGTCCATATACGGCCCCAATTTTTCTTCAGTATACTACCAGGTTATTTTGCAATTTTTTTCTAGACATTGCACATATATTATATACAGAATTTTCAGGTGAAGAGCCAAATGTAAATTTTGGAAATGCCGGAAATATATCATTATTATTATTATTATTATTAATAACACTTTGTCACAATTCTTCATGTGTCCTACTAGAAATTCACACTCTAGAAATTGTAACTGACTGTCATTTAACAATTAAGCTAGTCACATACTCTAGAAAAACACAATTTGCCTCAAAAACTTTTCGAAAAGTAGTCCAGTCTCTGTAAAATTTCAACAGAAACTGTATTTTAGTAAGGTAGGTTACCCCTTTATGGACACCCCCTATTATGGACAAACCCTTCTAAAAGATTACAGTACACGTAGTGTTTATATATATCATGATAATTTGTATAAAATTTTATTTTTATGATGGAGCCATGCATAATTACTTTATCATGCATATTGTAATGATTATGCATGGTTTTATCATTGTTTTTCTGCTGGACTACATAATTATTCAACAGGGTGGCCTCTTTGAAAAAAGGTCTATTATGAACAGGTGGGTGTTTCCAACCAAAAAAGCCCAAAACATGCGCCAAGGTCACAAAACACAATCTGCGTCCAGATATGCGAACAATAAAAAAATAATATGTGGTCGTCATTTATCCAGTGTTCTGGCGGCAATCAAATATATGTTTCGTTCGCGTCAAAAATTTTCTTAAAATTGAGTCAATCTAGTCGGGTTTTTTGAAAATGATTTCAAAGTATAGTTTTTAATATTTATTTGCTCGCTTGATGAAAAATTCTAACAATTTTCTCCTCCGGCATCTCGTCTGCCAAGTTGGTTGGATTGGTTGGCCTACGCAAACAGACATATTTTTGATTGTCGCCCTCTGCTGTTGTTGTAGCCAAACACGTCCAAGTCCAAAAACATGATTGCATCCTGTCTTTATCAAATTTAGACAGTAGCTGTACTTTTTTATACTTTATCATATTCCAATAACATTATAACATGATCAATTCTACCTACAGCTAGAGGCAAACAGGAAAACTATGTTTATTTATTGCAAAACACAAAAAGCAGAAATTCTTGGAAATTCAACTAGGTAAAAATAACAAAAACTTGAGCAAATTGCTAAACCTTCAACAAATATAAAAAAGAATCCCCTTGATGAAAATCATGTGTTTGATTTGGCAAGTTTCAAAGTCATTATAAAAAAGATATGACAGAAATTGAAGCTTGCAACATGCATTTTCTTCCTGCATTTACACTTAAAACACTGAGCCGCTTCAGCCGCCATCTTGAAACACCACATCTATGTTTTCTAAAAACAACACACGCTAAAAGTACACTAAAAGTTAACCCGATCGGATATAAACTTTAGAAATCGGGGAAACACGGCTTACGTAATGAGCATGTCGGGGTAACATTTTTTTTGCTTTTGGTCTGATGATGGTGAAAAAGCCTATTTGAATAATCAGCTGTTGGCTGACTAAAAATTGCTTGATATCGTGATCAGACTTACCGCTGGGAAGGCCTCATAATATGTACCACTGCAATGACTTCACAAAAATTTTCAACTTTTCTGATTGTTTTCTTTTCTACGTTACGCAGATTACGTAAGGTAACGTTATATAATGTAGCTAAGAAATGAGTGCGATATTTATCCTGGAAATAATATTTAAGCATTCTTCAGTTTAAACTGAATCAATTTTTCAGATTACCGCTTTTTCAGACTCGTATTATGGTCTAAATCCAAAAAAGAAATCTTTTTTTTTCTTGGAATTAACTTTTTCTTACACCAAAAGTTAATCTGAATCTTATTTCTCTTTTGTTTTTTTCAGCCGAAGTTTATACCTGAATTCATAGCGTAAGTGTTATATTTTGAGGTGAAATTTCACTCCTTTCACTGACTTCGTTTTCAAACGTGTTGGCCGGTGTACAATAAATCTGATTGGTTCATGATGACTTTTCCTCATTATTGCCGACCCAAAAGAATATAAGCATTTTGATTGTTTGAGAATATCGAAATATTTGCGATATTCAATATTTCACATGTGCAAAATATGACCACGTTGACATTTGGGGGACTGGGTAAGCGGCGGGAGAAAAATCAAAACAAAACGGCCAACAAGGTCAAGGATGAGTAAAAAATAGAGCTAAAGCAAAAATAAGTAAATATTTTCAAATCAGATTTTTGTTTTGAGCTCATAATTCCTCCAAAAAAATACTTAAAGAAAATTTAAAGCAAAAAAGTGACAAAACTACTCTTTACCTAACAAATCTATATTTTTTGGCAAGTAGTGTCTATTTTATTTAGCCAACCAAATGCATTAGACTGACAGTAGGATAAGGCGTGATACAAACTGAGCTTCTTGATTTTTGAATCAAATACTAGCCCTCGTGAACAATTATATTTCAAAAAGATTTTTTGTACAAGAACGGTTTAGAGGCCCTTGTGCCTGAACTGTAATTCTCTATAATAATGTTTCATAGAGGTCAATAGACCTGCGAAATATATTGCTATGAAATTAATGATAGCAAAACATTCAAAGCGAATTGACTTAAGTCACTATTTTCTTCGGTATGTTTATTGTGCGTTTAATTTAAGTCAAACTCATCCTTCTCACACTCTTCTTTTGATATTATAGGTTGCAACAGAAACACGATTATGATGTAGTATCAGGAACTCGATACGTTGGCAACGGAGGTGTTTACGGATGGGATTTCAAACGAAAGTTGATCAGGTATTCTATCGGTTTTCAATATTTTGTATCGTATCTCAATTTTCTGTAATTCCAACCTTTGAATATTTTTGATAGTTTGAACATAAATGATTGCATCTATCGGATTGAAAAGCCCTTATAATACCTACACGTTATTGGAACTAATTTTCGCGGGAATTAATTTCAGCGTTTTTGAAAAATTTGAATCCGCGAAATACAATTTTTTTGTAATTTTATCTAAAAATTTGAAAATCCTCTAGGAAAATGAAAGAAATTTGTCCCAAGAAAAGGGCAAAACCGCGAAAATTAAAACCCGCGTAAATCAATTTTTCTATTTTTTTTTTTCGACCGCAAATAATTAGTTCCAATAAGGTAATTCCAAGAGAAGTAAATAATTACCCATCTCAAGACCAAGAGATTAAAGTCAGTTCTTGAAAAAGCAAATTTATACACCGCCATTTTTATTATTTCATTTGAATTTTTGTTCTTGCGTTCAGCCGAGGAGCCAATTATGTTACTCAAGTTTTATTGAGACCCGGAGCATCTGATTTGACTGGTAGTTTCAGGTTTGTATAATTAATCACTTCCTTTGGTTTCTGACTTTGTCGAAAAGAATCAAGAACTTCAAATTTTTTGCAATTCTTAATTTTTTTGTATAAGCAAAAATTTCCTTCGCCCTTCCTTGCTTATGAAAATAGAAGTCGTTATTCTATATTCAAATCGAAAGTCTGTCCACGTAGTAAAAAAAATATAAAAATTGAAAATAATTTTTTCTCTTGAAAATGAAAACTAAATATTTTGAGATATTTTCCAACAATTTTTTATTCGCACAATCAATTTGTTTTTCATGAGGAGACCGTGTTAGTGTCATTGGACACTGCCCACTTGGTTGCAAGAAGAATCCACATCTTTCGTAAATAGGCACGTAAGGGATCGAAATATCGTTTAAAAAAGCTGTTTTGTGTTATTCATGATATGCACCACTGGAGAGTCTTCTGAGAACTTTCAAATTTTCCACCCAATACGTCACTTAAACAATAGAAAAAGTGACGTATTGGGTGGACATTCTTGGAAGCCTCTCCAGTGGTGCATATCATGAACATCGTGATCAGACTTTTAGAAATTTTATTCTCACAATCTTTAGGTTATACAAGAAGGACGTACTCGGTAAATTAGTTTCAGCTTGCGTATCCAAAGGTTACATATTTCAAATGGAAATGATCATTCGAGCACGACAATTCGAATATTCAATTGGAGAGGTATTTTTATCGTGTATTTCTAGCCGTATCAAGGGGAGAGAGGGGGTCTTCTTGTAGTTATTCTAATAATGGAGAAAGGCTGGACATAAAAAAATGTTGGTTTATCGCCAGCCGACCGACTCTTTCTAAACTTGACGAACTTAAAACTTTTATAGCTATTTCGACGAAGAGAGTTTTTACATCATCCTGGTGCAAAACGTCCGAACTAAGTTCTTGAAAGTCTACAACTGTAACCTTATAGATTGATATTCAAATTCTGTGTCAGCTTTTCCTATATTATCTTCCCATTTTTCAGGTACCAATTTCATTTGTTGATCGATTTTATGGTGAATCAAAATTGGGAGGAAATGAAATCTATCAATTCGTTAAAGGACTTCTGTATTTGTTTGCTACAACTTGATCCAGCCCGACAGTTAATTATTGGTATTCTATCAGGAATTTCAAAACGAAGGTTGATGATGATGTAAATTTTACAAAGAAATGATTTACCCAACAGCTTTTGTATTTTCATACACATTTTGCTTAGGTTTCTCAATACTTCATTAAACAAGCCGTAACTTTGAATAAATTCCCCAATCCCTTCTTAAAAAGGGCGTCTTTGTATCAGGGGCGTTATTTGTACCAGGGGCGCTTTTTGTATGTTATTTAAAAAGGGAAAAGGTCTAATCTACATAATCGATATAAATTAAGTTTACCGTGAACTTTCCAAATTTTAAAGGAAAACTTCTATTTTTTGTTTTACTGATGAACCCTCAAATTTTGAGGAATTTTCAAAATAGTTGGAATAATTTCTGTTTTTGGTATAGGTAGGTTTATTTGTATTTTTTTTAATGAAATAGGTATTTGTATTTCGTTGTAATTTCTTTTGTTAACTTATTATATAAAAAATCAGAAATTAAAGAATTTCGTGATTTAATCGTGATTTTTAGTGATTAGATCGGCGAAGTGTGCGTGAAAGTACCTCTCTAATCTTCAGTATAGACCTTTTCATAAGTTACGTCACGAACATCACTTGCCTCGTTTTGAAATTATTGCCATGGTGATTAACTCCCAGCGGATTTTATACAACTACTTTCTATTCATAAAAAGAATTATTTAATGCCTCAAAGGACACAATCACCATCGAAATTGTTTTATTTATGAAAAGGTCTATTAACTAATGAATTCAATAAAGGAAATTTTGATGCTAATTCTATTATGCTCTTAATGACAGATTTGTTTCAGTAAAACCCTTAATATTATCTTTACAGACTAAAAAAATATGACTAAAACTAACGAGAGAAAATCAATAATTATCAAAAGATTGATGAATATTAGTTGACAATAAATGGAAATAAATAATGGTCATGTTACATGAAGAACAAAAACAAGAAAAGTAAGGAAAAATAACAGGTATGTGACTAATTTTATTTTTATTTTCATTTTTATTCTATTTTAAAAATAATTCAAATTTCTACGTCTCTAAAATTTCATAGTTGTCATTTTAAAAAATTACTATTTATAAAATACTTGACCCCCATCCCAAGAAATGTCCTATATAAAAACACCTTTACTTTAGGAGTAAGCTTAACATTAATGCCCAAGGCTTTGGAACACTTTAATTCTGTGAATTTAAAACAAAGTCGCCCTAGTGAAGGCTCTATCAAAATAGTGAAAATTATGATACAAATTTAGCAAAAATGTCCTTTAAACATTTAACTTTTTATGGAGAATATAGTTTTTGGCAAAAATGTGTATCATTAACGCTCTTACAAAACCTAATTGTTGATGGTTTTAAAATGAACGTTTTAGTTTCTGAAACGAGAAATGACTAAAATCGAACAAATATCGATTATCAAGGAATAGCTCCGGGGTGGTTGGTGTTTTCTATTTATTATAGGTATCCAAAAATTACTGAGTCTTTTCGAGGCCAACCAAGATAGGACAAAACATCTTAACAACATCCATGTCACGACCATAACATCCATATAACGCGAGAAGAACGTTGAATTGCCGCGTCGTGTGCCTGCCGAGATAACTAGTACATTCCAACCAATCAAAGTCCTAAAACAGACTAACTTTCGACAAAATTGCAAATGACAACACGGTCAAGCCTTTCACAGGAAGTTTGCATCTCTTTATATTCCGAAGAAAGAAATATGTTTCGAAATCTGTGGATGGTATTCTACTTCTAAATCACATTTGATCCCTCTCTAACATCTAAAAGAAGAAAACAATGAATAAGAATTTTTAGTAAAGAAAAATGAAGCTCGATGAACACTTCCTAAATAGTCCTAAATAGTCCAATTTCTAATTAACAAAAACTCGACAACACAAAAACTCGTTAAAATTTTGGATTCATTTTTTGGTGTTCTTTTTGAGTCTGCATTGTTGAAGCCGTAGCAATTTTTATCAATTTCTCTGTGTCTAACAAAACTAGTTAGTTAGTCTAAAAGGACAACATATAAACAAAATATATTGACGAAAAATATTTAACAATATAGTTTTTGGAGCCGTAATGTACAAAGTAAACATCAGGTACTCTATTATAAAAAATAATTTTTTTTCTTTAAAAATTGTTGGAATATTGCAAATCGAGCTGACAATATATTGCGGACACCTTAACAATATATTGTCTGTATAAATAAATTGCCAATATATTGCATGGCAATATATTGTGTAGTGTATGTAGCCCTTAAGTATAGATTATAGGACCCGCATTTTTAAGGATTTTTAGATCGCGCAGAAAAAGAGTCTTTTTGTGAAATGAGGTCAAACAGAAATTTTTGCACTTTCTGTTACAAAGAAAGATACTGTGATATGCGATTTCGGTTTTGTAATATTTGAAATATGAACCTTAGTTTTTCGTTTAACCATGTATCACAGCGCAGACTTTCTCGTGATTTCCGCGTGACTTTTATGAGAAAGTTTGCCTTCCAATAGAGCTGTTTTCATCAAAGTTCTATATTTCGGCACGTAAAATGTTGCAATGGTTTAATGTCTACATAGTATAGCCAAAATTGCGAAAGCAGCCGGTTTTCAACTGACTGTAAATGGGGGGGGGGGTTTGTAGGGGTTCGAAATACCGTTTTCCCGTCATATTTTTTGCTGAATCCGGGAATCTCGAAAATTGAAAAAAATAATAACACCGTCACAGCGGTTTGTACAGGTTGAAATACCGGCAAATGACAAAAAATAAGGCCAAATACCGTCACCGTCTGATTTTGAAATACCGTTTTCCCGTCTTTTTTTTCGTCAAATCCCGTAATACTGTACTTAAAAAGGGCCAATCGCGTCACACCGTAAAAGTACAAACCCCCCTGTAAAGGCTCTAATAAAACTTAAATATTTAAAGCGGGAGCGAGCTTAGCTCAAGGTTTTTAACATAAAAGTTCTAGGGCTTATTTCTTATAAAGTGACTTTAGAATAGCACATAACAATCTTTCATCAGCTGAAAGGTTTACTATTTTCACAAATTTGCGCATTTTAAAACGAAAGTTTTTTGTCTTTAAAATAAGGGATAGTTCGTTAAATTCACGAGAATTGCAAATTTTCACGTTTTAGTTGCCTCGCAAAAGTAATTTCGACTCACAGAGAAATACAAGTTACCTAAAGATAGAAAACATGAGTAAAAACACAAACCTTTATCTACACACCTTGTTGTGATGCTGCGTATCCACCATTCGTACTGTAGGCTACAGACACATTTTGAGAATTTATCGAAGTCCTTTGTTGTTGTTCCTCAGAGCTAACAGGAGCCTCTACGTCATCAACATGGCGGTCATAACTATTCTCCAATTTGCTATATAAACGGTAATACATATAACGCCCTCCACACATTAGGCAAATACCAAGACCGATCATTGCTGGTCCGAAATAAGCATAGTCTGAATGGAACAAAAACGTTACACATGTAAACAGACCCAAAATGATGAAAACTAAACCAACAGCTTCGATGATCTTATATGGTGGAGTTTGTGGCTTCATTTTATGTTGTTTTATTTTGATTTTCTAAATATTAAAGAGAATATTTACATTCGACCATAAAAAATTTATGGCAGAGTTTTCATTCCCTCGTAAAGAGTATGATTAATATAAACATTATCCGTCGTAAATACCACCTCAGATCTGCTGCTGCTTAGTATAGAGGTTTCTGACAAAACAGTCGAGTATTCATTGAGTAAATGTAGTAAAACATTTACATTATAAAAACAGCTCTATAGCTGCTATACCAAAAAACTCCTTCAGCCCTCAGGCCCAAAACTTCAGATTAATGATTAGCCCAATATAAGCCTAATCCAACGATTGAAGTCGGGGGAGGGGTTGATGTGTAAAAAGACTTGAAATCATGGGGAAAACATTATTGCCAAATTTTCCATGCCTGACTACATCTCTGAAGTAGTGAAATGTTCCGAGTTTCAAAGACTTAGCACACCTAAAATCGAGTCAACCCAGTTCAAGAAGAAAATTGAATATAAGCTCAAGTCTAGCATATTTCTCACACAGAAAAATTGAATCTGACAATAACAGATCCATTTCTCAATTTTGTAATACCCGAAAATTTTATTTCATCTCATACAAG
Source organism: Clytia hemisphaerica (assembly GCF_902728285.1). Classification (NCBI taxonomy): domain Eukaryota; kingdom Metazoa; phylum Cnidaria; class Hydrozoa; order Leptothecata; family Clytiidae; genus Clytia; species Clytia hemisphaerica. Next base: position 1,595,029 of record NW_027103721.1, on the reverse strand, counting down.
CCTATCGACCGTTCTAAGTCATGTTTGATCAAAAGTGTTGTTGCATTATTTTTCTGTTTTCTTGTCTCTCAGCTCATGTTTGTTTGTACTTGCTGAAATCACTACTGAACTTTTTTACAAGATGTTGGGTAATATAAAGAACAGACTACAGACTACTGTTTAGACCAATCAGAGCGCGTTTTGCAAGAAACCGGAATTTAAGAAAATGGTATGACCACACATGACAACTAAATAACGCAATAATGCTTCTATTATTACAAAAAGCAAAGGAAATAGGATGTAGCAAGGTGTAATGCAATAAGGCTTGTTTTATACAACCAATGATATCCTTTTACAAGAATTAGGTAAATTTCATTTGATTAGTGTGGTTTTTTTTTTCTGAAAAGTTAACCAAAAAAAGGGGTTTAAATAATGTCTTATTAATTCTGACATATTCTGAGTTGACTTGATTGATACTTACTTTTATCATGCGCCAGTTTGGGACTTACTTGAAGTTCAATATTTTCCAAGAATAAAGCTCTCATCTGGCTTTTTAACTTGGGGTACTTCGGGATGAATTGAAAGCCTGCCGGCCGTTTTTGTATAATTTCGCCTTGTAAAAGCGTCAACAAACACCTCCATTCGTTACTTTATCTTCAATAAAAACGGTGAAAAGTCTAGTCCTGACTGAAAAAAAAGCCCTGAAAGTCCATCACCATAGAGACTACGCTGGATTCTCGTCCCCATTGAAAGACCTGCAGCAGCTAACATTTGAATAACCGCTGAAAACACAATAACTATAAGAACATGTTTTAGGTCAATTTTCTAAGTTCCCTAATTCTGTCATGTTTACACACAACACCGAAATTTGTTTTCGCAATACATCAGGTTTTCGTTCCATATATTTCCCTAAACCCTTTTAACAGGTCATATTACAAATAGCTATTGCAAAAACTTTCATACCTACGAAATGTCAGAACTGAAATTTTTAACAAAAGAAAAGTGTATCATCTTTCAAGAGCTTTCTGCTGGAACGTCAGGAATTTAGACCCCGTCAGTAGAACCTTAATGTATCAATCCTCAAAAAAATGTATTTGCCACTGGTGGTCTGATTTCCCAAATGGCACACAACGTTCATTTAACGTCATTTTAACGTTAGAATCATTCACTTTTTGTGCCAACTGGAGAGAGTTCGAGGTGAAAACTAATCAAAAATCTTGCTCTAACACTTTATTGATATACTGTTGGCGAGAGAGCCAAATTACACCTACACACCCTTCTCATAACCTTATAAAGTAACACAATTGTAAACTTTTTGTTGGAAAAATTGATCTTCTCATCTCTTGACGTGATATAGAGAATTTTCAAAAGTCCTTACGCGTAAAATAATTTCTTTCTCGAGATTTCTAAGCCAATCAAAATACGAGCACAGAAAGCTGTGCCTGCCAGGTCTCTCCTGACGACCAAACCCGTTGTTAAAGCAATCGCCACCATAAAATATCAGAAAGATTGGATTCAGCCAAAGGATTTGAGAAACTGGTATGGATTTATTCATGTCCATAATCATAACGATATTTGATATCATCAGAAACTTGATAGGGATAACAAATGAATACAATTATAGAATCCTTCTCTCCTCGTGGTGCGATTTCAATCCCCTCCCCTCATTGTCCTTAATTTAGAAAAATACCAGTATCCTGGCCCCGATACACTTGAAAATCCTTTTCCACCATTAACTTCATATCTTCAGAGTTTCGAAACACCTATACAATGTTCAAAATAACCTATAATAACTCTAAGCACAAGATAATGTTAAAGCTAGATATCAGGTTTTTTAAATTTTGAAAATTCTTTATAAAGTGAAATCATCTTTATGAAACTTTTATTTGTGTACTGTAACTATGAATATATATCACATGGGTTTATCACAGAGAATTTTGTCAAAAGACGGTCTTGAGCTTGTCTGTACACAAACCCAACATCTACGGCTAATTTCAAAATTCATTGCCGTAGAGGACTACGCTACGATAATCGTGAGATACACTCTGGTACAGAGTAGTCTTGAGCAGGAGTGATGTTGTTGTATTCATAAAAAGGGTGTTGGAGAGGTTGACTCAAACACAATGAGACTAGAGTAATCAAGTTTCTTAAGAAGTCTGTCGATACTAAAATAGAAAAGCAAAAAGTCTTTAGTTGGAATCAAAATAGAAAAAAATATTTCTTACCTTGAATGAAAGTGCCCGTAAAGCACAACAAACCACCAACCTGAAAAACTGAATAATCCTTGTACACTTTTAATAATTATAGAAAACTGAAGCTAAATTGCAAATACTTATTTGAGAGTGTAAATAGCAAAAACAACTAAGATGTAAAAGTTACAAAGCTTGAAAAGTGGCTCATCCTTTACCACCAAAAATTCAAAATAAATTAAAAAATGCTATTTCAAAACTCTGATGGATGGAATATGCTTTTTCCCCTTTTTCGTCGAAATATGTTACTTGTACAATCCTGATATTCTACTAAGTGTAATTTAGAATGGAAACTAAGATAAATAACAGGTTGCCAATATATATTTTCAAGACCACCACAATCTGGTGGTCCGTCTCAGTAAACAAAAAAAAGTTGGGTGCCATAGAGCTTTTCATAAATTAATTCACGAACATCACTTGCCTCGTATTCAAACAATTACCATGGTGATTATGTCCCTTGAGACATTAAATCCTTTTTTTATGAATAGAAAGTAGTTTTAATAAAATCCGCTGGGAGTTAATCACCATGGCAATAATTTCAAAACGAGGCAAGTGATGTCCGTGACGTAATTTATGAAAAGGTCTATTGATCTGGGTAAATCAGGGATATGTTATAGCGGAGCTGGATGAAGGACGGGAATTCCTTAGCGGATTGCTCCTTTGTCTTTTCTATTGTAAACTGTTCATAATAGAAATCCATCTCTGTCCCCTTGAGTGTTCTGTTTTTATAAGAAAAATGAAGCAGACAAGTATTCATGCAGTACGTTTGCATATATTTTATCCTATTTTGCTATGATGTCCCCGCTTTTCATCAAAATAATATTTGCAAAAGATACCCCAAAAGCTTCTTTGTAAATGAAATCTAATTTTATCAGCGTGTGTTATGAATTTGAGAAGCTTTCATGATTTCTCTTTAAAAATTTCGGATGTAAATATTTTGACAAATATTGTTTCAATTGACTTGAAATTTTTTCCATAATCAGACATACCGACTTTGCTATCTGAAAATATCAGTTAGAAAGTGAGGCACCCCGCGGTATAATAGCGCGGTATTTCAAATGAAAAAGAGCTATTTATAATCTTACAGAAGAAATTTCTTATAACTTTACTAATGAAAAAAATGTTTTTCATTTTTTTTAATTGTCATTCACCAATGTTTTACAGACCCTCTTGATAATTAAAAGTTTTTAATCGTGAACAATAAATGCAGCAGCAGAATCATTGGCTAAAAAGAAATCCAAATTTCACGAATTTGTAATTAAAAAAGTTTAATTTCATATCAAATTTTGTCAGGGACAGAGATACAGGGTATCCCTAATTAAAGTATCGAGTTTGAACATGCGATTGAGTAGAAAAGTTTGTGTGTGTTATCGCTAAAATATAAGAACGTTCTCCATCACACAGCCTTATTACAACAGGTAGTTACAACGTATAAATTAATTGTAATGACAAAGAAAAAAGAGGGAGAGCTTAAAATACAATTTTGTGAACACGCACATAAAACTTTCTACTCATAGTTGTGTTTCGACTCGATACTTTAATTAGGGACACCCTGTAGAACAAGGCTTTTTCAAATGTGCGTTATCCAGCTCCGCTATAACATATCCCTGGGTAAATCAACAGCGCTATATCGTAAAGTCTTTTAAGTGCATCAAGCGCTTAGGAAAAGGTAGAAATTTGTTTGCCTCGATTTCAAGCTATGATTAATCAATATATACGGTAAATATTACACAATAAAGCGTTAGTTCCCTTGTATTCTTCTCTTAAGCACTGTCGTAAAAACAGGTGGGTTTAATGTTATTCCAAAAATTCCGTCTCGCAAAGCCGGTAACTTTTCTCCCGGACCCAATGAATCTTCAAAGTTGCGAAAGAAATTGGTCACCATCATGAATAGTTGCATTTTGGCCATTATTTCTCCAAGGCAAACACTGTAATAGACGTCGTCAAACAACAACATTACTCTCATCTTTTTGCATAATGGCCTTCATTCTCCTCCCATTTCAGCTTCTATGACGAGTTGTATATAGTTATGGAAAATCTTTTCTGGTACGTAATTTACTCGTTGTAAAGTTCATTTATAAATGTTGAAAGTTTTGTAATCATCCAATTTCCTCAATTGACCTTCTTCCCATCCCTAGGTGTCAAAACTATTTTAAATTTGCTTGCAGGAGAATATGTCAATCCCATAATTCCAGCTTTCAAATCGGGCATTGGTTCTCCAGGAGCAAGAGAGACTTCAAAGTTGACCAATAACCTTGTGACGATCAAAAAAATTTGTATTTTCGCCATTCTATCCCCAAGGCAAACACGAGTTCCCGCACCAAATGGAAAATAATGTGAGGGCTTTTCTTTCTTCAAACTTCCATCAGCATTCAACCAACGTTCTGGTTTGAATTTTTCTGGTTCATCCCAGTGTGCAGGGTCGTGATGCATGCTGTAGAGGTTGAGAAGAATTTTAGTACCCTTAGAGATTGGATGACCTCCAATTGATGTGTCAACGGTCGTTTTGTGTGGTATGGCAAGAGGTGCAATTGAACCTAATCTGTTGGTTTCTTTTAAAACAGCCTCACTGTAAGGTAGATTTTCTTTATCTTCGGCGGTAATTTGGTGCTTTTGGCCAAATTTGTTTACAATTTCTTGGTACATTTTAGTTTGATACGCAGGATTTTGTACGATAAATACTACGAACCATTGAAATGTGGCTAGTTGTGTTAAAGTCCCAGCAAAGAAGATCGAGTTTACCACAGATTCTAACTGGGATTGAGTGACTTCTTCGAATCCAGCATCTTTCCACATTTCTTTATCTAACGAAAGATGTAAAAGATTATCGGTTAGATCTCTGATATTCTCCGGATTGAATGATTCAATGTGCTCGTTGAACATCTTATTTGTGAAATCGTCTCTTTGTTTGGTGCCCAGTTTCAAATTCTTGAATTTTTCTGTATCTGGAAAGAATCGAAGCCAAGGAAATATGACGATGGCTTGTCCAGGACTGAGTCCCACATCGATTAGTTTGCTGAAACTCATAATGTGTTTGAATTCTGGGTCGTCAGCATGGTATGTCTTGTTGAAGCAAAGATGACAAATGGTGTTGACCAAAGAATTGCCTAGTAAAAGTTCAAAGAACTGTCAATAATCACTAATTTATTACCTTATTGGAACTAATTTTCGCGGGGACTAATATTTGCGGTCGAAAAAAAAATCGGAAAAATTGCATTTCGCGGGTTTAAGTTTTCGCGGTTTTGCCCTTTTTTGGACAAATTTCTTTCATTTTCCTTTGGATTTTTCAAATTTTTCGGTAAAATTGGAAAAATTTGTATTTCGCGGGTTCAAATAAAACGCTAAAATTAATTCCCGCGAAAATTAGTTCCAATAGGGTATTCCAAAATCTTCCTTTCGCATTTTAAGTTTCCGCATGAAAAAATGCATCATGGAACAAATTTTCAAGAAGGCTATTTTCTTCGAACTTACCTATAAAGGACGTGATCAAAGTTGGCTGGCCATTTTCTTGAGACAATATGGAGCACATTTTGTCAACTTCCTCTGTAATAATATCTTCGATTTTTTTCATTCCTGTACCATAAACATGCAACCCCTTGTAAGAAAGTTTCCTCAAAAATGCCCAACTTTTGGAATAATCACCATGTCCAAGACTGGTGAAATTTCTGCTGGCAATCTTGGCAGGGATGCTATCAGTGGGTCGACCTGCGAAGTCAGTTCCACGTGTCATCAGGGCTTCCTTGATTCCTTCATACGAATTCAAAATAACCACCCGGTTCATCCCTAACAAATAGAAAAAAAGAGTGAAAAGTTCCTGTATGAAAGATTTTATTCAGCTTTTATTTAAAGAACTTCTAAAGTTGCAAAGATTTCCTTTGTTGGATTTTCTCGAATAGATCCTATCGGAGTTTTTGATTTTTCTAAAAAAAAACGATGCATTGTGGGATTGTTTCGGGGATATTACAATAGAAGTCTCTTAGGAATTTCTCGAGGGAATTCTATTGTAATGCCCCCGAAACAATCCCATAATGCATCGCTTTTTTAGAAAAATCAAAAACTTTGATAAGGTCTATTTTGGTCCGAAACCCTGAAGATTTTGGGTTGACTTTTCCTGTTTTAGCAAAAAAAGACCACCATTTGTGAGTTGGGTTGAAGAGGACATTATTGATGTAAAGAGAGAAAGGAGCTGTGACCAACTGATCACAAATATGATCAAAAGGTTCTCTTCATGTTATTTGAACAATATTTGAAATCATCCTCTATCTTATCAAAGCTTATACTGAACACATCGCCATACGTTTTGCTCATTTCATCGAAGTCGAGAAAAGGTTTTTTGCTCAACAACAAAATGTTTCCGATCAAAGGTAAAGGAAATGGTCCTTGTGGATATTTCCTCAGACTGATCAAATGTTCCACATAAGTAATTAGCACCCATAATAAAACAAACCCAGGTATTGCTAACAAAATCGTTCCAATCATTCTGGACCAATATTTCCCAAGTCTTCAGATATCGTTTATACACTCAATGTTGTGCACTGTTTATATTAAAGCTTCTAGGCGCTCCTTTTTATAACTACATTGAGGAAAAAAGCACTTAACTTAACTACACAGCTGCTGAAAGACTATTAACGATGATTAGGTAATTTATTGACGAATGTATTATCATACACGTTTTTTATAAGGAACAAACTATATAAGGACCTAAGGCTTTGATGGCCAAAAAGTTAAGAACAAGTTTTAAGAACATTTAATAAAAGGGACCGATAAGGCACTTACGACATTTACCAGTTTCCTAAATTAACTTTAAGCGTGATTTTAACTTTGACCTAAAAGCTTGAACTCATATTCAGAGAATTTTCACCTTGATCAAAATACTAAAACTTCAAAGTTATTTGTCATGAATTGTGCGTCATAAGAAATCTTCCACTACAGTACTGTCAAAAATCGGGATATTTTCGTAGACATAAATACTTTAATGAATATATCATGAATACACCCCCTTCTATCACAGCATAATAATCAACAATTTTGTCACTCTCATTATTGCGTGTGTTGACTAAATTTTTTGGAACGGTTAAAAAACCTGTTTTAGGTTAACGCGAGAAAACCTGGTTAGTTTTATCATGACTGCCAGATTGCTGCCTAATAACTTGACCCTCTACAACAGGCTCAATCTTACAAAGATTTTCTGACAAAAAAAAAACAACCTGTCCTAACTGTCAGCACAGGAAAATTGAATGTACGGGTGGAAAATTGAATGGGTAGATCTTTTGCTAGTTAGGATGTCATGTTGAATAACTTATTAAAGCAGAAAGATCGTTAATGGTCGGCATAAATATAGAACCTACCCTCTAACACTAAATCTAAATTACACGTTTTTTTATTTATAAGAACAAACTATATGAGAACATAAAGCTTCGATGGCCAAAATCTTAAGAACATCCGAAGGCTTTAAAAAAATTGGATGTTCTTATAAAAAAACGTGTATTAACAAGTTTATGAACTACATACTCCATTCACGCCAAATCAAGCAAGATTGGTTTAATGCACGTCTTGATGAACAAAAGTCGTGAGTTAGCGCATAACTCTACATTGACGTCATCTTTAAATAACATTCGTGCTTTTACATCATAATTAAGACATTACATCATAATTGATAGTGTTATAAGAGACTTTCCAAATTACAAGAAAAATCTTGACCAGGTTACCACATTTGATCGCAGACATGTTTGTACATGGGCTATGGAAGTGATAAAATCTTACCTCTTATTCTTAGAACAATAGAAGAACTCTGGACTTCTGGGCAAAAATATTATACAATCTCTCACTTTTTTCTTGAGAAAGAATATCGTTGCTGAAATCGTTTGCAAATTATTTTTCGCGAGGCACTACAAAACAAAAGTTTTAAGCCTGAAGGATCAGACCCATGCTTGATTTCTACTATTGGTGTTATTGGAGATGGCTCAACAAAGAGAATTTCTACATAATATCATTAGTCTTTGGGAGATATAATGTTGAAACTATACTTTTGAGTTTTCGTTCTTCAAACCATGCCCACAAGACATGCCCATGTCAAAAAAAAAGTTCATTCCTACAGAAAATTTTACCTAACCTATAATTACCATTTACATTTCATAGATTGGAAAAAACGTTAGAATCTCAACAACAAAAACAAAACGATGAAAGGTGTTTGGCTTGAAAACAAAGAATTGACATTTCGTTATGATATTCCTGAAGATTTTGCGAAAGATGAAGTCTTAGTCAAAGTGTTACGTTCTGGTATCTGTAATACAGATATTGAGTTGATGAAAGGTTACTATCCATACACTGGCATTATTGGTCATGAGTTTGTAGGTATGTACCCTACATTATTATCCATATTATGAAAACAACCAACTTAGGGTTCCAATACTGGATGCTAAATGTTGGAAGAATTTTCTTTCACCAAAATCCAACATTACGACACATTTTTTTGATTTTTTCTTTGAATTCAAGGAAGATATTGGATTTTCCTCGAAATGAGTCAATAAACAAATTTTTAATCATTGAAAAAAACCTTATTTCTTTTTTTCAAAGGTGAAGTCGTTGACAAGACAAGCGAGTTGTACAGTAAGAGAGTGGTAGGTGAAATTAATTGTTGTTGTCATCAATGTCGCTTTTGTTTGGAAGGGATGAAAAGTCATTGCTCGAAACGTACAGTCATGGGTATAATCAATCGGTCAGGTATGTTTTCATTGGAGTGCACTGTCACTGATCTTTAAATTTAACATTTTTAGTTGGTTGAATAAAACTTTTTCCGCACGGTGAGCTATTTGGAAATTGAAATTTGTTCTTATGAGGCCTACTGATGTTGTAACCACTGAAATTTTCAAATATCGAAAATTAAAGTGCATTTCGTTTTGGCACAATAAAACTGATCCAGGGCTGTATTTGTTATGGTTTTTCACCGACCCTTCGAAGGTAGTCGAAACGATGGCTTTTACTGGTTAGGCTATACTTTCTAGATAGAGACATTATTCCCATTAAATGGTGTCTTATCTACCCTTTTTACATTTAACTTATCTCATAACATTTGATTACACAGTATTTTTAACAGAAAAAAAAAAACAATTTTCAGCGCCTACTCTATCAACTTAAGAGGTGCTTCTACTTCTACAATCAAAAAGATTGTCTTCGATCAACCAACACGCCCGATTTTGAAAAAAACACTTCACCAATAATTTAATTCTTATTTAAAAGAGATTCGAATTAGAGAGGTTCGGATTAGAGAGATTTGACTGTATTCTAACATACGGGTATCTGTTTCAAATTTCAAATCATTATCTGTTAGGTACACATGCAGAATACTTAACACTGCCTGCTGAAAATCTTCTACCTGTTCCTGAAAACGTTTCCAATAGCGACGCTTGTTTTGTGGAACCACTGGCTGCCGCTCTTGAAATACAAGAGCAGTTGAAATTTACTGAAAAACATAAAGTCGCTATAATTGGGGATGGAAAATTGGGTCTGTTAATTGCCAAAACGATTGCATTAACACCAAGTCAGTTGACAGTCTTTGGTCGCCATCATGAAAAACTTGACATTTTGAAGAATGATAATTTACAGACCAGAATAGGTGTAGAATCCAGTGATGCATCCGCTTTTGATATTGTGGTCGAATGTACTGGAAACGAGGATGCTTTTAACCAGGCTATTAACTTATTACGTCCTAGAGGTACTTTAGTCATGAAAAGCACCCATGAAGGAAACACAAAAATCAATGCAGCCGCTGTAGTTGTTAAAGAATTAACTCTGATTGGCTCTCGTTGTGGACCTTTTGATAAAGCACTTGCTCTTTTTGAACAGAGGAAAATTGATTTGACTGGTTTACTACAGAAGACTTTCCCGTTGACGGAAGCGATGGATGCTTTTGAGCATGCGCAAAAGAAAGGTGTAATGAAAGTTCAATTAGTCAATGAATGATGTATCGTGAAGGACCCGGGGGGTGGGGGTAGTCAAGGTAATTCTAAAAGCCAATTTTTCGCCGCACATGCGGTCTGCTGGTAAACCCACCCCCCCCCCCCATGATGAAAGGTTATACAAATGACAATAATCAAACCACTTAAAAATATATAAAAAAAGAAAAATGACACTCAATCTAACAACAATACTCAGTTAGTAACTGATTTTCTTCAAAGTTCATTTTTGAATAAAAGGAGCGCCAGAAGCGAAGAAGGGACATGTCAATTACTGGAATCTAACCAATCAGCAATTTCATGGAACAAATGAAGCAACGTCCTCTGTCTAATGGTCTAACAAATTGAAGATTTTTCATCTGACCAATTGAAAGTTATTACTAGGAATGCAATCGGTCCTGGTTACCCATGATTCATTTTACGGTAAAATGGCCTATTAGAAATGCATTATAAAATGAGAAAGTATGGTCAACACTTCATTCATTAGCTCTATTGTCGCGTTGTCGTGGTCCTATATAACTTATAATATATTTATAACATTTATAACAAGCATATTCTACCCATTTACTCTTTGCTTCTACCAATGTTTCTGAAGTATTAATATTAATGATTTATAGCCATATTTACCACCGGTCAAATTTTCAGTGATAGCCGAAATAGAGACATTTCTCTTCTCTATTCAGTTAGAGCTTTAAAAGGATCTTGAAAACCTAGATTTTATACAACCTACTTTAATGAGATAAATTTTCGCGGGGATTAAATTTCGCGGATTTCGCTAGCATCAGAAGAAGCGCTAATAATGCGTATTTCAACAACCACTATGCTTAATTTGGCAATAAAAAGACACAAAATCATGAAAATATTGTCTTCTAAGAATGTCATCCGCAAAATTCAGTCCCCGCGAAATCTTAAAATTTCGCGGATGGTCCCAATTATACTAATTTTAATCCCCGCGAAAATTTATCCCATTAAAGTATATCTTATATATTTAACCTTAAACGCATTGTAACCAATAATAAACAATACGACAATAATGATTTATTTCAATTTTTTTTAACACCACGACTGAGGACTGCGAAAGTTTCATCGTTTCCACAGCCCCCTCCTCCATAAACTTTTAGGACATAACTCTTACTAAGGCTTTTATGTTTTGTATTTAACCCCTTTTATCAGTGATTTGGTCGAGAATATTTTAGCTTGTCGGAGTAAAATGAATGCCAATGGGAATTGAAAATTTTAAAGGTTTGTAGATTAGAATTTTATATTTTAGAGAGCTTAAAAATCTAGTGGGGATTTTGAAATTTTTATTGATATTCTCAGTGGAGATAAAACTCCAATGCGCAAGAATTTCAGGGTATTTTATTCAGCGTAGAAGAATTTTTAATATTTTTTACCAATGGACTAGGGCACAGGGTCTGGTTGAGACAGGGGTGTTTAATATTAATTTTTCCAACCCTCGTTTCCTCTTCTATCTCGTATATTCCCGATGAATCTTGTTTCATCATCAAAATTAAGCTTTTCAATTCTCACCTTATCTTTAGATAAATAGTTAAAAAATGAAAAACCTCCGTACTTTAGATAGATATGATTTTGAGATATTTTCGGGAAATCTCAGCAAGTTCAAGCATTGTGTCATTCTCACAGGCAAAGATTTTTCGAGGTGAGTTTCTTTAGTAAATATTGGTTCTTGTAATTTTTGCATTATTCAAATCAGCGATTGTCATAATTTTCATTATATTCTTTTGTCAAATGCGACATCTTGCCTTGATTTTTCACTTTTCATTTTCCAAGTATCTCCTATGAATGGTCTCGATGATCTATAATTTCGCCCGCCCCTACTAATAGTGTAGACAGCTATTCAAAGGTAGCCTTCGGGTCGCTTTGACTGCGGTGGCAAGACTAAATTTTATCATATTTTTGTATCCTTCATGTTTATTATCTTAGGATATGAGATACTCTTTGGATGGACTAAGACGATCGAGTGTCCGAGTTTTTAAGCATGGAGCACGTGACTTGCAAGAAAGGTAAACATATTTTCTTTAAAAAGACTCTTCTCTAATTACAATCGTTTCTAGATACATTCAACTCTCTCTAATTGGAACCTCTACTTTTGGAATCTTTCTCTAATTCGAAGAAAATGCCTGGTCCCTTGAGGATCAAATTAGAGGGAGTCGACTGTACGAACGTGGTATCTTTTGATATTTGTTGGCGTCACGTGACTTTCTTGGTCGGAAATTCTTCACTCTTTTCTATACAAAGCAAGGATATCCGCCCTTCTGGCTCTACAACAACGGAACTCCCAAAGTCGTTGTTGTTTACTTATCACGCGGGCACATTATTTTATGGTGCACGCGGAAATTTCCTCAATTACATTCATTAATGCCCTCGTTCTTAAAAGATGTTCAAATGAAATACGCTATGGTTTATTATCATTGATTACATAGCTAATGAGGTTCCTTTTTTACAAACAAGAGAAAATTAGATTTTTGAATTTCCATGTTGTTAATGATACACTCATTAAAAGTGCATGTTAATTCAATTTTTATCATCTCAGCATGTTATTTGTTTATGTGAAATTGAAGGAAAATAATTATATACAGGTTCTAGAATCTTTAAAACATTGATGTAAGCATAACGTCATTAATTAGCTTAAAAACGTTTTTAAAAAGCTGATAGCGTTTTTATTCAGTTCTTTAGAATGGAACTTTGGCACGTTAGACATGGGACTTTCCTAATTTAATTTTAGCTTTACAGCAATAGGTTGATGACATGTAAGGCTGATGACAATTTTTTTTACGTCAAGTTTAGAGAGAGATGAGAAGTATTGATAAGAATGGATTTAATCAGAGTGGACTTGTTGCGGTCTTAGGTAAATGATGGTTTGATTTGTTCTTGTGGTTTATGAAAAATAGTCAATTGGTTTCTGTTAGACGATGTTATCGTCCGTTACAGTGATATTAAAGGCGGGAAAATATGGCGGTGTGACGTTACGTGGTATACGTGAAAACATCAACGGGTGAAACGAATGGCAAACTCTACCGACTGTAAACTCTTTTCGGCAAAAAAAACTGTTTGCGTTGGGCTAATTTCTTAGATAGTGATTTGTCTTACACTATATCATAGTCTAGTTTTCTGTTTGTTTTTCTCCTAAAAGGGACTGGATGGTATGCCCGGGGGGGTACTACCCTTGTCGACCGACGGGGGTGCTCCGCTGAGGTTCGAAAAATAGACCCTGCGTGGGACTCGAAATTTGCGAAAAAAGTGACCCTGAATGGGACTGAAATTCCAAAATTTTCTACTTTTTCCCCAAATTTTCCAAAAATAGGCACCCTACGAGGGACTGATTTTTCTATTTTGGTGTTTTTGCGACCCTACCTGGGACTCGTGGAGGTTAAAAAAGGTACCCTGACCAGCGGAGCATCCCCGTAACCCATCTTGCCCTAGTACCCCCCCCCCCCCCCCCCGGGATGGTATGGGTTTGCTGCGTTCTCAAGCCAAGCCAAAAAAAATGAGACGTTTGTCATATTACACCAGGCCACTTATCAGCGCCATCCAGGCTTTCAAGAAAGTTATAAAGTATAGCCCTGGGCTATGTGGTTTTTTAGGTACGAGATTGAATGCAATTTCTGAGAATCCTTCTCCCGCAAGGCCTCATGCTGTTTTTTCACGACACAATATGAGTTAGAGGGTTTTAGTAGTAGCATTAGGAACATTTTCTGGACCATCCTAGTTTGAACTCTTTGAAACTTTTCAGTTGAATTGAAAGCTTTTTTTTAACAACGCGCATGAAAACGAATTACACGTTGTTTTTTTATAAGAACCTCCAAAATTTTTGAAGCTTTCAGATGTCAGACCTAAAAATGTTCTTAACATGTTCTTATTTTTACCATTTTCTGAGTATTTTTTGTCCATTTTCCTAAGAAATTGTGTGTTTTAGATTCCGCGAAGCCTTAAAATGTCCTTAACTTGTTCTTAATTGGTCATTGAAGCCTTATGTTCTTACATAGTTTGTTCTTATAAAAAAACGTGTATAAGTTTTTTTAATAAATTCCGGATAAGTTTCAAAATTAACTTTTTCATCTTTTTGCACTGTGGGATTAATTTTTTATGTCGCTTTTTGTAGCAAGTCGGTAAATCTGTCAGTTAGACAGCGTTTTTAAGCTGTTTTCATTTCCGCCAATACAAAAGCTAGCTATCCAAAGTATTTTGTACTGCTTTCGGATTAGGAAATCTTTTTTAAACTTTAAAACTGTAATATATCCTTCTTATTTTTGTTTTGTTTCCCGGTTTTGAAATTTGTGATGTTGGTTAGTTCAGCTTATGTATAGCATTACAGCTTTTGAGATTTTATAGAAAAAGGTAATCTGTAGGCGATGCTATCGTCAGCTGATAAGAGATCTTAAAAGCGGGGAATGTGAGTTTTTAACAGCCATATGATATGGTGGTTTACGGATAAAAAGCGGTAGTAGAGTTTGGCTCAAGGTTTCGTTGATACTATATATACATTTTACTGCATGGTATTCGGTATTTAGGGAAAGGGATGCTGCATTTCGGTGTTAAAGCCGTTTTTCTTTCATTGCTAGAACCTAAGTTCTTTAAGACATTGATTGATGCTTATAAGCATGAAATTATGTTCATACACCTCCTCGTGGTTAATCATTTCAATATCTCCCGTAAATATTATTTTTTATGACAAAGAAAGGAGGCGCGCCTCTATGGCTTAGGAAGAAGAAGAAACAACAGACTTTTTCAAAATTTGTGATCGCGCGGCAAGGGAAGAGGGAGAAAAAAGTTGTTCTTTGTTTTGTTTAAAAATGCTGTGTAATCAGGAGATATTTCAAATGGTGTCCTTTAAATCAAGACATTGTAGCATTGCCATTTAAAATCAAATACAAACTGGGACGCCTCAGCTCAAATTACAGTGGCTCTCAGGTGAACAGCTTTTCTCCTACATCCTAATATGGTAAACTTTCATATGGTCCAAACTATCTATTTTAAAGTACTCAGTATCAGCATATCTCGCAACTATTTTATTTTATAAGAACAAAAATGAATCTAAAAAACGTCGACAAATAAGAATAAGACTGAGTCAGGAATTACTGAATTTTAAGCAAATAAAGGGTTCACTTTAGTAAAAATTAGGTACAAAGAGCTTAAAATTCATCAATTTTTGCTCTTATGATAAGAACAGGATAGGAACAATTTGAGACTTTACGAAGTGTTTAAAAAAAAGAAGAATAGGCAAGCCTCAACAGAAATTTACAGGTTCTTATAAAAACATAAGATTCTGTCTTATCAATGAAATACCACACGGTGTAATAATGTTTAAAATACATTGAATAAAAATCTGTTCTGTTTTGTGTGCATACATTCTCTAATACTAATCGATTTTCCATATGGCGCTGGGATTAATAAAAATCGTTTTTTATGTCATACTTTTTTTGCAGATTGGGTAATTTATTATGAAGTATTTTTGATAGAGAAAGCACTTTTGGAGGAGTTTTTTGGATTTTTAAGCCGGCCGCTCAAATAAGTAGACAGGTCTAAATTATCAAACAGACATTGTAATTTAACCCATAGCAAAAATTAAATGGTTCAAATGATTAAGAATTCAGAGAACGGAAACCTTACCCAAACTATCTAGAACGCAAATATCGCTTTAACCATTTCATTTTTGTTATGGGATAAATTACATTACCTGTTTGATCATTTAGACCTGTCTGCTTATTTGAAGATCAGCATAGTGTGTCCACTCTGCAGGGGGGGGGGGTTGGATTTTTGGGTCCAAAACAGCCAGGTGGGAGTCTGAAATTTTGGACTTTCAGGTGGGGGAAATAGGTTGAGGTGGGACTAGAAATCTTTAGGTGGGACTCTTATGGAAATCTTGAAAGAAAAATTATTTTAAATTTTAGATTTTTACATATTTGTCTTTGAATCCTGTAATCTGTTTTTCATTGAAAATTCCCCTAACTTTTTATTGGAATTTTCATTCCAAACTGCCCGAAGTGCCAACTGTTTGCCAATCAAATATGCAAAAAAGTTGGCCTTCATAAGGCAAAAATTATGCTTTAAACGAGTCATTCGAAAGTTCGAAAGAGTCTGCAAAGCCAATTAAAATCATTCTATTCTTCATGTACGTTAGTTCCCTATTTTAGGTGGGACTTGGAAAGTCAACTATCAGGTGGGAGTTTCTCAAGTGCTGGGACCTGAAATTTTAGGTGGGACCTTGACCCCCCCCCCTGCACACTATGATCAGCTACATAGCTCACTGTTGATCTATGAAGGATTTGTAGCTGGCCGTTCGGCGTTTCTGTTTGGAAATCTATTTTTTCTCGTCTTAGAAGGTTTGTTTTCTTTAGCGTCAAGACATTAATGATAATGACATGATAGAATTCTTAAGTCAATATTTAATGGCTCTGCTAGCAAAGTTACATTGCTCAAGTTTCTCTATATATATAGCTTTTTTGCCGAATTAAGAATTTAGAATTTTTGTCTGAAATGCAGACCACTATAGATGTACTTCCTATTTAAGAAACCTTTTTCGCTGGAAGATAAGAAGTTTCTGTTAAAAATTGGCTTGATAAATCTTTCAAAGATCTTTTTGTAGGTGTATGTTTAAATTCATTTTACGGATTCTAGATGTCCTAGATTATAGTGACGCGAAACATGACCTCGTTTAGTAGTAAAGGTTTTTTAATCCTAAAGTCAATAGTATGAATCTGTTAGAGTAAATGTGAAAATCAATTCTGCTTAGCGCGTTCCTTTTGAATATTGATCTTTTTATGTCTTCAAGAGGTTGACAGTTAAAGTTTTAGTCTTAACGCCGTTTTATTTTTCTGTTGTACTGTTTAGTGCCGTTGAGGAGTTAGGATGGGCTTGATCGACAACATGGTTTTCAAGAGCTTTTCTTTCAAGAATCAGTAATTTCACTTTCACTTTATCTACAGTTGACTCTCTCTAATTCGATCACCAAGGGACTAAGAACTTTTTATGAACTAGAAAAAGATTCGAAATGTGGAGAGTATTTTATTATTTTAGTTCGAATGAAAGAAAGATTAAAATTATAAAGGTTAGAGTTACTTAGGGTGTTGACTGTAACTGTATCAATCATATCAATGAATCGAAAGATTCTCTAATAATGTGTCGAGTTTCTCTAATTCAAGAGTCTCAATCTGCTCACAGTTTTTGAATTTTTTCATTCTGGTTTTCAGCAATAAATTAAAAACAAAGAAAGCCGTCAAGATGACCTTCACAAGGCATCACATTCGAAAGCAGACGTCACTAAAGGAAGTGAGAGTGACCTCTTATGAAGTTCTCAGTGATGGTCATTCGGTACCAGTCTACGAACCAGTCGAGAAAAGCAAAAGATTACGGCAACGGAAATATAATGAAGCCATCAAAAAATACGCAACCAATTTACATAAACTCCTTAGTAACGGATATCGCGTCGTTTGTATCGAAGGCTATAAGTTATCCCCTCAACCCACGGAAGAAGAAAAACTTCTCAGATATACACATCGGGTCTTAGTTCTAAAAAACGGAGATAAAACAATTGAATGTATAGTACCGATTCAGAACAGATCTTCGAATACATATCTAGGACACGTTACTACTAAGCACTCAACTCTGTCCGACGAAAATGGATTAGCCGAAGCTATTGTCAGTTTCCAAGGCGACCAGCAAGCATTTTCTGCCAAATTAGATTTGACGTATATTGATTTTTATTCACTTGAAATGCAACAAATTTGCCAAGAAATACAGTTAAATTTCAAGGAGAATTTGAAATTCGATATAATGTTGAGTCGAGGGATACTATGTATCGTGTGGCGTTTTCAGAACTTGTGTTTATGTTGGGACTTTAACAAACAGGGTGTTGACGCCCATTTGATGGAAGATAACGCCCAACACAGCCCTATACTTGAAGATAATAATAATTCTACCGAAAAAACACTAGCCCATTTTTCAGGCTTAACGCTAGATGACTCTAAAAAGCAACTGGCACCTACTGAAATGATATATTTTACAACGGACGAAAAACGGGCTAAAAACATTCGCCAGATTGAAGACGGTACTAGCCCTACAATACAGGCTGCACCAAGACTTATGCAATTTACAACCGATGAGGAATTAACGGATGCTCTGTATTTAACGTTAGAAAACGATCATTTGAAAGTCGTTTCTCGGGACGAAGATTTTTACGACTCCGTGTTTTCATCCGACGACGCCTCGTTACGTATGACGTCATATTATTCATGTAAGACGGGGGTACGGTTCAATTCTAAAAACGTTATTGCTCAGATGATCCGACAAAGCAATCTATCTCACGTCTCTGATACAGTGTTTTTGGATATACCCTCAAACCCCAAATGGATGGTCTTAGAATGGATGCTACCTGATATCACCTTAAGCTCTATTTACATTTACCGGCAACAAGAGGATGGGGCTTTAGTCAATGATGGTGTTATTAATTTCCAAACAGATTTTTCGGAATACAAAACATATTTCGGTGCGTTAAATAAACTTCAATCAAAAGTTGTAATCACTAGAGCTCCATGGCGAGCCTTCATTTGGGTCTCCTTAAATCACGTTATAATCGTTGATCTACAAACTTATGAGATTGTTGGTATCCTACATGCTGATTTATCTCCATATAAAGACATATCGAGTCGCTACATTCACGAATTTCAACTTTCGGTTTCAAGGACATCTCATCGAGTCGTACTATTTGTCAGATGTAATAAAGAACTTGTCCATTACTGCAGATTCAACTTGTTGCCACTTCAGACGTTAAAACAATTATCCATGAGACAGGTTGTAGATACATACGCTCCCATAGAAATTTCGGATATGGAAGATGTTGAAATGACTTTGAAACAGGAAATAAAAGACGCTTATTAAAGTTGATTTTTTTCAACGTTTTTTTATAAGAACATCCAAAAATTTTCGAAGCCTTCAGATGTTCTTTTAAAACTTTTTGACTTTTAAGCCTAAAAATGTTCTTAACATGTTCTTATTTTCACCGTTGAGTATTTTTGTCCATTTTTTTTTAGAGATCGGGTGTTTTAGAGTCCGCAAAGCCTTTAAATATTAAGAATGCTCTTTTTCTTGCTACCATGTTGCACTCTTCATTGTTTTCCTAGTCAAAAGGTTGTCTGGCACCCATTTCATCCGACATGGCATGCCAAAGCTCTGAAGGTCTGAAGAATTTTCAACATTAGGAAGATTTAGATTACGAAATTTCGCAGGACCGCCTCAAAGGCTTTTGCAGCGGTAGGCCTGAACGTCTTCGGAAATAGGCGAGTCCAACCGAAATATTTTCAGGTTTACGAATTCGACTAGGGATGCGGCACATCAAAGGCCGACTATCATTCATCTCCGATTCATCTTCATCTTCCTTCAGAACTTTAGCGTTAGATGGCTATTCTGACATCGGAATATTAGATAAGTCAAAAAACTAACCTTGTTTTATACTACTCTTGTACTACTCTTTTCGATTGTAGCCGCCAATTGCCGCACGAGCATATTTTTCATCCGATTTCAGTCTTTTTTTCGCACCTATAGACGATAGAAAAAGGTGTCAAAAAGATCGAGTTTAGGGGGATAATTAAATAATAATGTGGCACGCACCTAACCGCGCGACTCCGCTCAAAAAGGTGTATTCTCCTAATTCGCTCTGAACGCTTTGTAGACTTTTTAGTATATTAACAAATCATTCATTCTACCACGCTGTGCTGTAAATATTTCCGAATTTTTTTTATTTTCATGTTATATTTTAATATGTCACGTTTTTTATTATTTTCAATAGAAAGAATAATAACGAGAAGAAAAACTATAATTGAACTATAAATTATCGGCAGCTGTAATAACTTTTGCCTTTATGCAGCTGAAAATTTTATTCCAGTTAATTATTTTTTCCACTTTACGTCCTTGCCGCGCGGTTTTTCACAACTTTACAAAGAGCTATCAGAACTATCAACGTACGCGTATCTAAAATGTTGTTTTCCCTAAAAATCACACAACGTGTCTTATATAAATTCATAATTTTGAGGATCGTTGGACACAGACATCGTTTTTTCTCATTTTGAAACATTTTTTGTGGCTACTAAAAGAAATCAAATGAAAATGATGTCGCTCAAAGGTATATTTCTTCGTTATTTTTTCATGAGAGAGATATCCTGTTCTTACAGGCCCACTGGGACAAATTGGTCAAATTATCGGTGGAAAATTATCCTCCAATTCTTGTCCCTACTGAAAATAATCAAATTAAACCAATCCTCACTGCAAATTATTATGCTATTTTTCCCATCCCCATTGAATATTCTGACTTAAAAACAAAAGAATTGAAATCCCCAGCTATAAAGAATATGGGGATATCAAGGGGGGTTTACGGTGTGACGGGATTGGCCCTTTTTTAGTACGGTATTACGGGATTTGACGAAAAAAAAGACGGGAAAACGATATTTTAAAATCAGACGGTAACAGTATTTGGCCTTATTTTTTGTCATTATACCGGTATTTGAACCTGTACAAACCGGTGTGACGGTGTTATTATTTTTTTCAATTTTCGGGATTCCGGGATTCAGCAAAAATTTTGACGGGGAAACGGTATTTCGAACCCCTACAAACCCCCCTATCAACGCCCATCGAGTTTTGGTCCATTACTTTTATCCCCACTGGCTGAAAAATCTTACCGGGTCTGTGAGAAGGGGGTGTGGTAAAGGACCATAAAGGTGCACAAAACATGATCCACTTAATAAAAAAGACGATTCTAGAGCCAAAGTCAAAGTTTAATAGCTGCAAAATACACCGGACAAATCTTACATGAATTTTTATAATAAAAAAAAAACTTTGACCTTCCTTATTTATATGTCATCATCATTGATTAAATATCTAATTCAAAAACATGAAATATTAAGATATCTGTTTTTTATAAGAAAATCCAAAATTTTTGAAGCCTTTGGTTGTTTTTTTGAGTTTTAAGCCTAAAAATGTTCTTAATATGTTCTTATTTTCACCATTTTATGGGTATTTTTGTCCATTTTCCTAAGAAATCGCGTGTTTGAGAGTCCACAAAGCCTTAAAATATTCTTTTCTTGTTCTTAATATTTTGGCCATCGAAGCCTTATGTTCTTATATAGTTTGTTCTTATAAAAAACGTGTATCTAGTTTTACAGTTCCTTTAGAAAACTAAATCTTAAAGCTTAAACCAACCTACTTCATGTCGGGAAAAGAAAATATTTGTCATTTTTTATACCTATTTCGTTCCCAGGGCTTTTTTCTTTCTCTCATAATATCATATCCTATATGACCTCATACTTATAACATGACTGACTGACTTTAAAAATCTATTTTATTTTAAAAAAAAGTCATTTTAAAATGGAGTAATAATTTTTTTTGCTGGTCGTTTCTCTGCTCTGGTTCCTCCATCGTCGTCACAAGAAAGAAATCAAAGATGAAAGGTTTGTTTTTACACCCCCTTCTTGCAGACCCACTGGGAACCCTTCCCAATGGAAAAAATAGCGAAAATATCGTCCCCGGTGGAAAATTATCCTCCAATTTTTGTATCCACTGAAAATAATCAAATAAACCAATCCTCATTGCAAAATATTTACTATTTTTCCCATCCCCACTGAGTTTTCTGACTACAATCTCCATTCATAAAATATATGAGAATATAAACCCCCATCGAGTTTCAGACCGTTATTTTTATTCCCACTGGCTAAAAGTATCCTATCGGGTCTGTGAGAAGGGGGTGTTTGTTAGACTCCTGAGCTGTTCATCAATTACATTATTTCATAAAAAGGGTGTAGTGACCTTAAAACCCTGGCACACAAAAATTTAGCACGAATTTAGACCCTGACAGATGAAAAATTAACCCTTTCAAATGCAAAATTTCCAATTTTAAAGCTTAAAAATGGATCTAATGTTTCCTGACTCGATGATGGTGTAAAACTAAATCAAAAGTATAATTAATTTATAACAAAATTTCAAAAAAGTATGCTAAAAAAAAGAAAGTGCTACACTCAATATGTCGTCTCAAATGCGGCATAACTTAAGTTTTTCCTTATCCATCCTTGCTTGGGGAAGGTTGAAGATTCCTCTCTAGCCCTTAGAGCTTTAAACTCAATGGAATTCAGGACCATTTTAACGCCAATGGATTCGATGCATCAATTATGATCATCGGGGAAAGAAAGCTTTAAAGGCTGCGACCATTGACTTCCGAAGGGCTAGACTGTCGTGACTACTAGATAGGAAATGAAACCACTTATTTCCCATCCAGAACGCCCGCGCGTGGTTTTTACACAAACGCCAGATTGAAACTAAAATCTATCGCTAGATTTCAAAAAATGCAGTCCTCAATAAGAAAGGAACCGCTAGATATAATCCGTCGTCATTACGGTGCGTTCTAGGCTCGTTCTGTCGGTCTTTAAACTCAATGGCTACGACGGGCGACGGTGCTTTTATAATCCTCGTCTTATCGAGGGTGGTTCAGTCTCAAAATTTCTATCTTTTACATAACGAATGTTACAGTATAAGTTTTCTACAGTGAAGAATTTTCAGGCTTTTTTATCATCGGGGACAAATTTTGGATCCATCTTTTCCAAGGGTGTATCTGCGGTATACCAAGGTGATGACTGAAGTCTGTTGGTTAGACATTGAAACTAACTTTGATTTTTTGCTACTTAGTTTTTATATAATTCTATATCATTTTTTCTTACTTACATTCTCAAATAAATAAGCTATCATGGTCTGGAGATAAACCATCAAGTTACTATAGCAACGACACAGGCTTCTCCTATAAGAACACTCGTAAAGAACTTAGCTTCGCATTACTTGGTCATCTTGGTATAGTTTTTAACAAGCAGGACTTGATGATATACTTCACCCTATCATAGAACGAACACTAGAATCGCTTGAATTACATTTTGATGCAGTACATCTGGACGTTTAAGGATTTCTCCAGCGTTCTGTTAAATAGAATGTTCTTATAAGATATTTTGTTCTGATATAAAAATGAGATATTCTATCAAACAAGCAACCACATTATTGTCAATTTTTAACGATGATAAGCCCTCATAAAACAATAGCTCTTAAGGTCATAAAGATTATTAATTGCACGATCACGCTATTATATAATTTTTATGTTGTTGTTATATGCCTTATGATCTTTTTAAGTTATTTCTAATATTCTCTCGAGATGATATTATAATGGCAATGTTTTGATTTTTTGCTCGAGAGCTCGAGAGATGTACAGAGGAGGCTTTTGAGCAGAGTTTTGAGCAAACGTTAGGATCTGGCTTCTTGTTCAAGGACTTCAGATTTTCTTATTTCCACAACAGGTAATTGTGGGTTATTTTACACCCCCTTCTCACAGACCTGGTAGGATTTTTTCAGCTGGTGGAGATAAAAATAACGGACTGAAACCGATGGAGATTGATTTTTTATGGCTGGAGATTTCAATTCTTTTGTTTCCAAGTCAGAAAATTCAGTTAGGATGGTAAAAATAGCATAATAATTTACAGTGAGGATTGGTTTATTTGATTATTTTCAATAAGGACAAAAATGGAGGATAATTTTCTAGTTTTTCGAGTAGGAAGGGGTCCGATTGGGTCTGTGAGAAGTGTTATTTTAGTTCTTAGAAAAGTGTTTGAATTAGGTTTTTCTTAAACCGAACCTTGGTATTTTATAGCCCTTGGTCTCCTTCCTCTGATTTGTGGAACACAAATTGATTTTTAAAACATAAAGAATTTATCCAGGTTTTCTAGTATATGCACTTTTGATGAAATTCGGACAATGCGAAAAAATAAAAAAATTGTTTACAATTTGTTCTCACGGCAAAATTAAAATTCCCGGTGTGGTGTGAAGTGTGATTTGGAATTTTTTCGCGATTTTTTGACGATTTTCGTGGATTAGATCAGAAAATAAGCCTTAAAACGTGACGTCAATACCGTGAGAAAGGGTAACTTGCATCAGTGGAGGCTAACATGCATAGCCCTCAAATGAATGACCTGGCTGGTCATTAAAATACACATACGCAGCTCCGCTCGCAGCTCTACTCTACCATTTTTGTTTCGATTTATTTTCGTATTTTAATGACCAGCCGAGCCTTTATTTGAGGGCTATGCATGTTAGCCTCCACTGATGCAAGTTACCCTCTTTCACGGTACCTATTAGACGATTTGTAAAGGTGCTAACAGCGTACGTCTCTAAATCTGGGAACCTTGGAGACAAAATACACGTTTTTTTATAAGAACAAACTATATAAGAACATAATGCTTCGATGGCCAAAATGTTAAGAACAAGTTAAGAACATTTTAAGGCTTCCCGGACTCAAAAACAGACAATTTTTTAGGAAAATGGACAAATATACATTAAAAATGGGGAAAATAAGAATATCTTTGTTAAGAACAATTTTAGGCTTGAAATTCAAAAAGTTAAGAATATCCGAAGGCTTCAAGAATTTTGGACGTTCTTATAAAAAAGCAACGTGTATTTGAAAACGAGGTCTACAATAATAGACGATATCGGCTTTCCGAATTCTCCCCGAATGATTACCCATGATGCATTGTTAGGGTTAAGGTTATCGTCCGTGAATTTTTTTGCGCAATGTATCATGGGTAATCATTCGGGGAGAATTCGGTTAAGCCGATATCGTCTATTAGCTTGTTCTCATTGAAAAAATCCACGAGGAAATGGAAAGGAAAACACGTTCAAGTGATACCAGAAGGTTCAAAATGGTAAAAAAGAAGAGTTTTGATACTAAAATCTTTTCTTCATTCATGTCCAATAACGCTTAGTCAATTACAACTACAGTGTGACCATAATATTTGGCAAGTGACGAAGTGATTTTTAAGAGCCTTAATTTAGGGCTGAAAAGTAGAAATTTTACTCTGAGTTTTAACATAAGACCTTATTATCAGAGGATCCAAAAGCTCGTGAATGGTTCGACTAGACGATGTTATCGTCCGTTAAAGTGATCAAATAAAGTAGAGAGCCTAAAAAAGTCTGCCCAAACTTTAAATTCTGCAAAACGATAAAAATACCCAGAAATGCCATCGTATTCTGACAGATTTTTGATCAACATTTTGTCTTAGACCCTTTAGATTTTCCATATGAACATATCAATGTGAAAATGAAAATTTATACTATTTCTATTTTTTTTCTCTAGTGATGGAAGTCATCCCAGAATTTGAAGAAGGTGATGACGCCACCATCATTGGCAACTTAGTAAGAACATTTTTCCGTTCATTTTTAACTGAACTGCACATGAACAGTACTGTTCTGAACAGTCTGGACACTAAATAGCACACCGGTATGCAAACGTCATAATTATTACTTTTGGTTTTTGACCGAAATTCAATCCCACAATCCTTTTCATATTGATTCGTAATGCGTGCAAGTTATTACTTTTGTATTGTCAATAAGTGTAATTGACTTGCAAAAGCAATTAATGCAAGGGATGATGGGATTAAAACTCGGACAAATAGTAATTTTGATGTCTATTTTTAGAACCACAACGGTACGCCACTGAGAAATTTCACCTCCACTCGAAATTAAATGCTTGAAAATTGTAATCCAAAACCATCCCCATCGAATTTTTTAATCTGTGAACTATAGAATTTATATCCCTATTGGGATTTCAATAGGAAATTTTATCTCCACTGAGGAAAAGAGTTGATCCGGGGCTGAGTGTGAGACAGGGGTGTTCAAAATGGTACTCAGAGCCACTTGCACCACTTATCAATTTTACTTTTCTGAGTAATGAGAATCCAAAAAAAAGCGGACTGGCCTGGAGCATTACTTTTTATGTCCATGCGGCGGCGAGGCTACTTTCAAAAAGGTGTCAGTTACATAAATCCTAATCAAATCATGTATTTTCTGTGTCATAACCCAATCGATCGGTAAAGGTAGCTCGCCTTCAACTCCCGCACCAGGAATTATTATAGACACACTGGATGAATGACTCATAAAACGGTGGAGAGTAATCATTGTATTTCCATTGTTTAAGAAAACAATTTATTTTTTAGCTTTGTCTGCAAAGGACAACTGTCATGGCAGCTCGAAGGTGTCTGAATTAAAAAGTTGTTTATTATGCTCATCTTAAAAAAGTTCTCAACAGTTCTCTGGCCAAAAGACTGTTTTGCTTTGAGAATTGGGTGAGTGGTTTTCGATAAAAAAATGCCAAATACTATACTACGAAAAATAACTTTAATGGTGTAAGGAGAGTGAACAATAATATCATTACTGTGGGCATAGCTAGAACATGAGAAATCAGCAAAAATCAGTTACTTGTACATCCAGGGTATAACAAATCCTAGCCCGCACCTACACTACTTCGACTTTGGCGAGAGCTGCACAACAAACCCATAGACTGCGAACGCACGGGCTGCATTAGCTGGGAGGCTAGCTAGGGCTGCATCATTGACTCCCAAGCCCGAACGGTTAGACACGAAAACTCGTGGATGAGAAATGAATCCATAATTATTTCCCATCCTAAACGCGTGACACCTGCTCTACCGCTAGATTGAAAGTGACACATACACATATCGCCAAAGTTTGAAAAAAATATGCTGCGTGAAAACAAAGAAAGTGCTAGATTCAATCTGTCATTAGCACAAATCTTATTACGCACGAGCGAGCGCAGCGAGCGAGTGCGTCCCTTTTTTCAACGGCGGGCGGGCGTGCGAAAAAAAACCGAAATTAACCCGAAAATCAATACTATGCGTGTTGCATTTTTCAAATCTTTAACTTTTTTGCAACTTTTCGAACGATTCGAACGTTCTACGGACAAACTCACTAAATTAACTTTACTTTTACGAATCTGTTTTTAACTATGGTAAGTCCAACCAAGTATAGGAAATCGGGAAATAGGCGGGAAAGTCACTAATCGGCAAATCGGGTTTCCCCCCGACAACGAGAAAGTAAACAAAACATTTTTGTCAACAAAACCAAAAACCTGGAAACTTTTGGCTGTTGACGACTGACGACATTGATTGGTTTGTTGGGTTTGACTTGCTTTGACTAGAAGATTTGCTTTAAAATTATCAACAACATTAAAAGTACTCCTGTTTTCTATCCTGGTGTTTTTTCTATCTAAGAAACTGGCAAATGTCAAGGCAGAATATTCAAAATGGCTAGCTCCAGCATCACTTTTTTGTTGATTAGAGAATTGGTTGTGACTTGCCTGCTTGTATTACAGCTGTCAAAAACAGTTAAACAGAACAGATATATCTAGGAACTATGATGGTTCAGTTTGGTACCTCATTCTTCAAGTTTTGAAACTGTAGCTACCTGTTCACTGATTGCTTTGTTTGAGCGTAGAACTGGAAGATTTGATTTTCCTAAATTCACGATTCTTCTGGAAATGGCATGGGAACAGTCACAGCTGGTAAAGACTAGATATATCAGCTTACTCAAGTGGATGGAAGAAACAAGGGAACAACGGCTTTATGATCAAGTACGATATATTAATCACGTAATACGTGTGTGCAGGTGTGAGTGTGCTGTATATGCATTAGCGTACATTCATCATATGCTTGATAAGTTTATATGTTATGATATCTGGATATGATTATTATTGATGTTTGACGGACGGTAACTGACAGCTGGACGGACAACAACTGACAGCCTGATGGACCATGAAAGTGCATCAAATGGGATTTGTTTGCTTCAATATAAACTTGTTAAATGGATAATTCTTGGATCTTTTTCTTCTCTAAAATCTGTATATTACCGTCTAACTTAGGACGATTGGTCAAAACATGGGACTGTTGACAATCTGGCCTGCACTCCACCAATTTTATCAATCTTACTTTCTGTCATAACATGTCACGATAACTTTCACTGATAACGCGCCCTTTTTAACTTTTTTGTTTTCATTCAAAATGACTGGACGCTGATTGGAGAATTAGAGAACGCCTGTCGCCTAACCGCTTATCGCCTGATGGGATTAACCAATAACAAGCGTGTAATATGCCGCCCGTGCAAGTGACGTTTTGCCACTAATTTGTTCTTCTTCATTCCAGACACTGGCATGTATTCCACTACGGATTTTCTTCATATTTTTATTTAAAAGCCTACTTGGTGCGAAAAAGAAATCGTTTATTTTTTGATACGGCGTTCATTAACTCAAATCAAATTATTTTGGAGTTTCGGTGAAATGGTGGCCGAATTGCCGTCCCATGTTTTGTCAGATAGTCCCAAGTTAGCAGTTGACGGTATAAATGATTGTGCTGTGCCAGAAAAAACTCTTCATTGGGCTTGGGTGATTTTTCCAGGGACCAGGGGTATTAAGTGATGGGTATGTCCAAGCCAAAAATTGAAAATTGACCCTGTGAGAGACAGAATTTTGCACATACCTGACACACCCAATTTACCTTTAAAGTAACAACCATCCCAGTTCTTGAAAAAATTGCAAAAAACATACCCAGGCCCAGGGGTCGATTTGTCCGGAGGTAAAATTATGGATTATTTCAACAAAAGAGATAGATTTATATATTTTATAATCTTTGACTTTTCTGGGTTTTTGAACTTATGAATTTTTTTAGAATATATGGAATTTATGGAAACTTCTAGGACTTGCTAGATTTTAGATTAAGTTATGTCAATAAATTTTGAGAAATTTTAGGACTCTTGGGGATTTTTCAGATTTTTCTAATACCTTTTCGTTTTACA
This sequence comes from Clytia hemisphaerica, assembly GCF_902728285.1. Classification (NCBI taxonomy): domain Eukaryota; kingdom Metazoa; phylum Cnidaria; class Hydrozoa; order Leptothecata; family Clytiidae; genus Clytia; species Clytia hemisphaerica. The sequence continues at coordinate 1,566,171 of NW_027103721.1, read as the reverse complement.
GTCTCGTTTATTTAAACCGGTAATTTTTTTGTTGAGACCTTGCTGTTCTCATCTTTTATCTCATTTTTATTTCTATGATTCCTATGAGTTTCAATAAGATAAATCAATAAATACTTTATTTGATTACAATTTTATTGTTTACCACATGCTTGAGTTACTCATATTTTCTTCCAAAACTCTTAGTTGAGCCTAGGATGTTTTTATTTTTTCTATACCGAAGAATCGTTATGATATTCTTATTTTAGATCGAAATATTAAGATACTTGAGACTATCTTTGTCCCATTAATTGTATTTATTGAATTTTTATAATAAAAAAGCATACAATTTTTGCTTATTTCACCTCAATTGTTATTTTTTTGTAAGAACTGTGTTTAAAGTTGTTTTTATACCCTGGCCATTTGAGCCTCGACTCTCATAAAGTCGTTCTTATAATGAAATATGTTATTCTATCTTGTATTCCATCAGGATTTACCAAGTTCTTCATTAATTAGGTCTTAGAGTAAACATTCTGACATTTGGTGTAGTTAACACGTTTCCTTTCTATTAAAATTCACCAACATTAACATTTGATGATTTTATAACCAATCAGCCGGTGGAGCTGGGGGAGGGCCAGTGTATCATATAGCAGTATGTAATTTGAGGTTGGTCGGTGCTTTCAGGAAAATGTTCAGTGTTTTACTTACTACACAGATATTATATAATTTCAATGATTTTTGAAAATAGATTCTAGAGCAATACTCTCGGGTACTTAATAGCCGTCCCCCCCCGCTAATTAATTTTTCGAAAATTTTCCACCCAGGACATTCAACTCCCCCTCCCGCTTATTAATTTTTGGGAAAATGTTTTTGAAAGTTCCCTTTTTTGTCCTAATTCAGCTGTATTAGCCTCCTTTTCAAAAATTTTCCACCCAGGACATTTTTATTCCACCCTCCCGCTTATTAAGTTTTGAGATTTTTTCTAACCCCCCCCCGCTTATTCCAACCCCCCCCCCTCCCCGGCTATTAGGTACCCGAGAGTATGTAGAAAAGATTTTCTTAAAAATTCAAAAAGCAGTTTATTTTAAAAATAGAATGTCAACTTTCTAAAAATTTTTTGATTTTCAAAAACTTTGTTTTAAGCATTTTCAAAAATACGTTAACTTCGTGAAAGAGGCTCAATGTCCCAAAATCAAGTTTTTATTCACCAGAGCAAGGATACTTTAAAAGCTAAAGAAAAGCTTTAGCTTTCAAAGTATCCTTGACCAGAGTTTTTAAATGCTTAAAATGCTCTGTAGAAATCTATCTTGCTCTCGTGACAATCATGCAAATCACCAAAAGTGGTTGATACATCATAATAGCCCAAATCACGCACCATGCCTCGAATTATTTCCCGCGATCACGCATCACGCAAACGGCTGGGTTCCCTTAGTTTTAATTTTACCGTACGTACCCCTACTAGTAATCGAAAGCGCCAAAATCGCAAAATTGCGGTATAGCCACTTTTTTGGGATTTCAGCGCTTTTGATAAGGAAGCGTTTGGATTGTTATGTGTAAGTACGGTAGATAACACCCAACTAACCCTTTATTAAACAAGTTAATAAAAATTGGGCTACTTTCGGTCCTTTTCTGTTGTAAATGGGAAAATTTCGCCGGGAATGAGAAATAAGCTTCCTACGGTACTGTTTAAAAAACCTTTCGCTTGCGAACACGAGACTTTCGTTTCGTGCGTAACCCCTTTTACAATTGATTCAGGCCTTTTTCTTGCTTGAGAAAGTTTAAGATTCATCTCTTCTCTAGCTTCCATGTACACTAGGTTCCGCCCAAAAATACCGCCCAGGCCAGCAAGGCGCTTTTTTGAAACCCGATTTTTCCCCGATTATTCCGCTTGTAAACACAAATTTGAAAAAACAAACAGCCACACGCGTTTTTTCAACAAGAAAGTGAGCGTGAGGTGAAGAAAACCGAGCAAACACCCAAAACACACCAGGATAATTTCAAAACAGGCAAGGTAGAGACTTTGACTCATTTTAAAGTTTTTAAGCAATTTAGGTATTGATACTTTTAGCTTAAGTCTTTTGTATTTTTCTTTTAAAATATTCTTAAATCTTTTCAAAACCTATTATGGTCACAATATCAATATTGACAATTACCAGGCAGGGGATGTCAATTGAACATTTCGATTGTCGAACCAATCGAATATAAATCAAAACCAATCGAAGTGATTGACCGAATTTTTCAACAAATTTTTTTTTGCTATAAATGATCTTCACGCAAATTTGATTCGTCTTTTATCTAATTATGCCAAAATGAACTTTTATCAATATTATTGCAGCAAAAAATCCTATTTAACATTCGACACTCTAAAATCTTTTGTTTTCGGACAATTATGACGTCGGAAAAAAAGACTTTCAAATTATGGATTTATTTTATAGATTCAGACTATTTTATTGTCGGACTAGAAAGTGTCGGACTAGTGACATGCACCCGATCAAAGATTTACATATTTTTCCCATTTTGATTGAATTCGATTGTTCGACCAATCACTTCAATTGAGTTCGATTGATTCAAACAATCACTTCGATTTACTTCGATTGAATTTGATTGATTCGACTCCAAATCGAATTCGATTGAGTCAGTTAGTCACACTAGCGTCCCGCCAAAATGCTTATCAAAGATTAATGCTGCGAAAGCGCTATATCGTTTATTTGACTCTCAAGCAAAAAAATGCGCTGCAATACTTCTAAAGGGATTCATGAAAAAATAACCCGGCGCTTTTTAATGAAATTTACATTTTCAAAAACTTTGAGAAATTGCCTAAAATTTGAGCCATATAGATGAAAAAATTTGAGCCAAGCCAACCTTAAAAACTAATTTGAAGATCAACTTCCCAAGAAAAAGATCTACGGGGGAGGCGAAACCCACCTAGATCCGCGCACCACCAGATAGGCTGTTTCCCGGAAATTTTGCCGGACCTCAAACAATGACCCATTTACATGTGTGGAATTATTTTTATTTTAGCCTATAAACAAGGCCTTAAAAATCGAAGCACTTTCTCGGGAATTGAATGACAAATTTTGGTTGGTGATTTTGGCTGCTGCACGTTTTATTTTGTTTCAAACTTTCAAGTTTTAATTAATTGTCTTGCTAACTTGATTCAGGTAACTCTCATCCTTGTTGTGCAAATACATTCTGTAGATGACTGATGTTGTTTTTTCTGAAAGCTAGATTTCCTAGTGTGACTAACTGTCTTTAAAAAAAGTTCTATTTAAACGCAACTAAACACAAATACAATCAAATACCCAGGAATCTGCCGTTTGACTACATTTGATTAAAATTTTTGTACGAAATTGTTCGATTGACACCGACTGGACTGGACATCAGGATAGTTTCCTGATAAAAATTGCAAATAAAAATATTGTCCAGGGCGCAGGGGATGTCAATCGAACTCACAGTTAGTCACTAGGAAATCTAGCTTTCAGAAAAAACAACATCAGTCATCTACAGGATACATTTCAACAACAAGGATGAGAGTTACCTGAATCAAATTCGCAAGACAATATTAATTAAAACTTGAAAGTTGGAAACAAAATAAAAAGCGCAGCAGCCAAAATCAACCAACCAAAATTTGTCATTCAATTCCCGAGACAGCGCTTCAATTTTTAAGGCCTTGTTTATACGCTAAAGTAAAAACAATTACGCACATGTAAATGGGTCATTGTTTGAGATCCGGCAAAATTTCCGGGAGATAGCCTATCCGGCAGTGCGCGGATCTAGGTGGGTTCCGCCTCCTCCGTAGATCTTTTTCTTGGTAAGTTGATCTTCAAATTAGTTTTCAAGGTTGGCTTGGCTAAAAATTTTTCATCTATGGCTCAAATTTTAGGCAATTTCTCAAAGTTTTTGAAAATGTTAATTTCATTAAAAAGCGCCGGGTTATTTTTTCATGAATCCCTTTAGAAGTTTTGCGTTGCATTTTTTTGCTTGAGAGTCAAGTAAACGATATAGCGCTTTCGCAGCATTAATCTTTGATACGCATTTTGGCGGGACGCTAGTGTGGCTAACTGAAAGAGGCAGCCATGTTGAATAATTATGTACTCCAGCATAAAAACAATGATACAGCCATGCATAATTACTGTAACCTGTATCATGCATATTTTAAAAATTATGCATGGCTGTATCATTGTTTTTATGCTGGAGTACATAGTTATTCAACATGGCTGCCTTATTAAAAAAAGGTCTATCACGTTTGAATCACGTTCAATTGGCTTCAAATGTTAGTCGATTATGTTAAGAATTGGTTCAATTACAATTATACGTGCAATAAGTTTAACTACAATATAGATTGGCCCACTCTTAGAGCTTTAGCGTAGTGGTTGCCAAATTTTCATTGGAAAAACAGATGAAACAGTCTTATTTGAATCTGATGTATACTTGAGAAAGGTAGTCTAAGCTTATAAACTCCTCATATCAGGATTAGAAACTAGGCTAGTCTTTTTTGCACATGTAGCCTCTCAGTGCCTGCACAACAGGCGGCTGTATAATCCCACCCTTCATATATTTGTTTCAATCTGTGATCTGTGGCTTAGGTTTTTTCTCATATTTACTGAACAAAGCGGGAATTTGATGCGAGAGTTACATTGTCAACAAAGTGCCGTAAAAAATCATTGAAGAAAAGAAGTTCTTAAAATCTTAAATATTTTCAATTTGAAGAATTGGTGCAAAAAAGCAAAAAGTGAAAAATAGAAAAGTTTCATTTTTCATTGCATTAATCGAAATGGGGGATTTGTATTTGGAAAACTTTCTATGTTTGGTTTTTTGCGCAAACCCCTGTAACTATGGGTGAGCACCCTGTTGGCTTGAAATCGAAAATGAAACCAATGAAAGTATTATTGGCCCGGACTCAAAATCTTGTAATCTTCTATTCGAGTTTAAATCTATAGACTGACAGGTCAGACCAGATCTGTGAGCCCATTTTCAGACTCAAAAACAAAATAGCCTATTTTTCTTGCTGGACTCGCTTGCCAAAAAAAAAAGGAAGCAAGTGTGGTCACCAGCAAAAAGAAGTGTTGCGATTGGTATATAGATTCTTAATATCAACAGTTTTTTATGGGAAAAACTTTCAAATTATCAACTCTGACCATGCTATTCATTTTGCCATGATCAGTTTATAGATAAGAAATCATAGCATGGATCTCCAGGCTAGTATAGCCCTAACTATTCATATAAAATTTTATGGGAAATGCATATTTGGACTTGTACCCAATCAATGGGTCAACGACAAAAGATTTTGAAACTTTTTATCACCATTTGGTCGATAAGGGGGCTGGGCTGGACTAAATTTTCCTGATATGACCCTCTATTTTCAAACACAATCTGATACTTTATTGTTATTCCCAGTCCTTTGAGATGAGTGTGGTCCTTCCGAAATTGAGATTGTATATTCATCAGATTGTTTATGACAGGAGTAATTTAATATGTTGAACTGATTCAAAAGGTCGTAGAGTTCTCCCATACAGCTTTTAACTCATGCAGCAAAACAATGATAAGAGAAAATAATACAAACTTGTAATAGACCTTTTACTAGACACAGTTATGTTAGATAAAACACCATCACGAAAACAATGACACATAAGGTACATACTCTTGCATTGCATGGGGTAATTTTTGGCCAAAACCCGTTATGCCGCCTGAGACATCCTTATTGCCTTTACACATGGTATGGGAAACCGATTGTAAATGTACATCCATGCAATTGCAAGGATATACTAATGGCTAAAGTTTCATGTTTTCCTGAAGGTGTAGGAGCAGTGCACATGAGGCCAGCCAAAATTTCCAGGAAATAGCCTACTGGTGTGTGGAATTAGATAAGCATAAAGTGCAAACCTCCAAGATCTTGTCCAACTTTTTTTTCTATTTTTGCGTGCTTTCCTTGTTTCTTTTGACTGGCTGAAAGTTATCTTTGAAGGTCTGAGTGAGACTGGGGCTCCATCAAGTTTTCAATCATCTTTCAACCAATCAGATATCGCACCGAAAGGGTGGGATTTGATCCACCATGAAAGAAAGACCATCCAATTTAGATGTCAGCGCCCATACCACTGGTTCATCGCTAGACAGTGTCAGTCCAATAACTTCAAACAAAAATAGCTATCACATAGCAAATTACTGGGTATTTTGATTGTGCTCGATTACGCTCGATAATCAATCACATTTGATTGATTTGATTGATTTTCAACTTGAATTGCATCCCTGTCAGAGAAAATCTTACTTTTGTTCTTAGAAAAATTCCTTGTTTTTTTGACATACAGGCTCATTTGTCTGAATTTAAGTTTTTTCTAATTTTTTTTTTTTTGCGTGAAGATAGAGGGCAAGGTTCTGAGTTGACTGAAGTGATTTATCCTGGAAAAATCGATTATTTGCCTTGAAATTGGCACTTTCATTTTTTTGGAAAAATTTTCTTTGTAGGAAAATTATGCTACAATATGTATTTTTAATCTACTTATGCTACCGGGATATGCCAGAAAAAAGTTTCCCTTCTTGATTTGATATTGTAGGCAGTAAAAAAGAAAGAAGCTTTTCAAAAGTTATTGAGAAATTTAAAGCAAAAAATCTGGTGTATTATTTTTTAATTTTACTTCATTGGTTCAAAAGAAAAATGTCCAAAGAACTACCTTTAAGGGTAGAAATTTTTGTTGGAATTTAATTTGGGATTTGGTGGACGGCTTAAAATCTAATTTAGCAGGGATTCAATTTGGTAGATAAAGGACATTTTTGTCCAAAAAACGCCATTAAAAAACAACTTTTTTGGGGCTTGAAATTTTATTATTTGATGACCCAGTCACCAGAATCTTTTAGAGTTTAGTGTATGGTCAATAACAAAATCAACCTCCCAACCTAGCTTAAACGATAATATAATGATTTGAAAGTGATATGAACTTGTTTTTTACTGTAGTCTGCATTTTCTTAATATTGTTGTCAATTTGTTCCTATTTTCTTATTAATCTTCAGGTATTCCATCTAGCAGTTAACTGATTTTATTCAATATTTCTTTTTTTCCTGCAGGCAAGAGACAGAATCTCAGCTGCCAAGAGGAACACCATGCTTCGCAGGAGGGCATCATCATCAAGCTCAAAGCTTCTTGAGAACAGACACTGTCGCCAATGGAATACTTTGTTTTGCTCTCTAATCGATTTGAACGAAAGAACTTACACCAAGAATGGGAAAGATGTTATCATGAGACTTCAAAGTATCATTCAACACGATGTGGTGAACTCTTCAAAAACAGCCACAATTGGTGTATTATATCTGATCTATGAGAGAGCTTTACAGGAAATTTTGTTGAAAACATTTCCAGTCTCAGGAAGCTTAATCAACACATTGACCGAAAATTTATCAGATGATATTTTCAATAAGGTTCAACCACTTATTCAGGAACACATGCAAAGTTTGAAAACAAAACTGCAGGAGAATTCTCCAATCGATGGTACAGATGTTGGTGTTGTTTGTTTACTGGTCAGTATTTTCCGAATTGAAAAAATGGCTCATCAGGATTCACAGATTTGCTCTGTTTTGAAGCAGTTTATAGAGGACACCACAGATTATTTAGAACTGGTATCTTTGGAGAAAAACTTTAGTAACGATGCTTTGATTGTTTTGATTTTTGCATTGATTTGGTTCACCCAAGCTGATGACTCCAGAGAATATGACGTTAAAAAATTGAAGACCTTTGCACGCAAAGGGCACATCAAATATCATAAAACCATGACAATCTTTGGCAGGACTTTATTAATGAACACCATTGAAAACATGCAGAACTTTGACTACAATTACAAGTTATATGCGACTAGCTACAAGAAAGTGATGGCAGCTCAAAAGTTTTTGCTCACTGGAATTGGACAGTATTTAACAGAAACTTCTTTCCCTAATGATGGCAGTGGAAGTGATTCTGATTTGAGCCATGATCAAGAACTCACCAATAAGTTATCATTATTGAAAACTCAAGATTCAATTGAAGCTGATGATGTTTTTAACGATTCACCAGCAGCAGAATCTGTTTCATCCATAGCACGACTTGAACCTGAGGGAAGTTCTGGTTCTGATGAGGAGCAGAAACAGGAGACACCAAAAACACCAACAAGACCAATTTATCAACCACCAGCCTTGAAAAGACAGACATCGTCCACATCATCTGACGAAGGAGATTCACAAAAATGGGCAAGACGACTTTCTCAAGAAGTTAAAATAGAAAAAAGGTAATTTCCCATTGATTTTAAAAGCACATACTCACCCAAACCAATAAAAAAAAATTTCTCGAAAAATCCCAAATCTTTATTCAGAGGAGGTGAAAAAAAACTGGCGTTCCTAGGTTCAGATTGTTGACAAAAAAAAATTGAGTCATCTTATATGATGCCAATGGCATTTAACTGGTTAAAAATGTTTTACTGTCCAAACCTGTCAAAGCAAGAATAAGAACTATGAAATTATAAGCCAGATGGACAGTTGAATGATAATCTGTCTTCATTTTGAAATTTTCTTCCATATAGAGGTATAAAGCCTGGATATAAAGCTAAAGTCTTCTGAAAAATTCTTTGAAGTCATGTGGACATAGTTGCATCAGCCATCATTGGTTATTTTTTCTAGAAATATTTTAAAGCAATTCATTACTGTTTTGTTTTCATAGTAGTCCAATCAAAGAAGAAAAAATCGTCGAAGATGTCATCAATATCCCGGAAAGATATATTGGAAGAGGTTTATACATTATAGTTTGTGTTTGTATTTGTTTAACTGTTTACCTGGGCAGAACTAACAATCTGTAGTAACTTATTTTCCAAAACCAATTTTCATAATTTCAGGTGTCTACTGTGGAAATAAGTTTCAGGAAATAAAACTTTGACCATAACAACTTCTATAAAAAAGAAATAATTTTGGCAAAAAGTGAATACCAACCGTGCAAACAGCAATTTGATACCCTGGTACCTCACGTTACTCTGATAAATAAAGTCCCTGCAAAAATAAGTTTGTCTAACGTATGATTATTAACGTATTATTTTTTATACTTGAGTTCTTCTTGCTTCATAACTTTCATCAAATCTCCCCTTCTCCTTCTTCAGCAAGTTTTTCAGTTCAGGAAATTCATATCTCCCTGGTTAAGCCTGTGGTCAGTTATGATTTAAAACTAGAAATATACTTTCCTTGACAGTTATCGGACACGAAGGTGCAATAGCCAGAAGACTTGAATTAAAATCAAATGCCAGCATTGTAATTGGCAAAAAAGCAGGTGAGACTTTAAAGTCTTTTTGGCACTTTTTCTTTATCCGACTATAAAAGAGAAAATCATATTAATATTGAATTTTTACCTAAAATTTAATTTTAGTTTTTGGACCTACCCCGGTGGGGTGGAGGTCCTATAAATTCACCTCTGTCCGTCCGTTCGTTCGTTACCAGCTTTTCTCCATATTGAATCATAGGAATCATTTGATTTTTGGTACAAAGGTGCAAAACGGTGGTGGCCAAAATGTGACGGAGCCCGATTTTCGAAAAAAAAAATTTTTGGGCAAATTTGGGCCAAAAAACGGCTAAAAAGCGGGTTTTTTGGACTTTGTGAAAAATTGGATCATTAAATTTTTTTGATTTTTTGTATGAAAGTAGGGTACCATCATAGGTAAAAGATGGCTCAAGCAGATTTTTGCAAAAAAAATTATTTGGCTTAAAAAACGCATGTTTATCTATAAGAATCACTATTAATAAGCTTACATCAATGTTCTTAGTCAAATTACTCAATTTCTTTATGAGATAGAAGTTTTTTTTGCACATGAGGGCTTACTTTTGAAGAATATGTGTGTTTAGACATGAAATTTTGGTTGCTTGGCGTGTTTTTATAGAAAAACTGGCCAAGTTCAATATTTTTTTATAAGCACATTATCAATTACTTAGGTATTAGCTTTTCTCGAGATTGGCTCTTTCATTCTTTAAGACTTTTTGCACAAAGATGCATAACTATAAACCCTCGAATGTGACTGAGCCCGATTTTCGAAAAAAAATGTTTTTGGGCAAATTTGGGCCAAAAAACGGCTAAAAAAAGGGTTTTTTGGATATTGGATCGTTGTTTTTTTCTGATTTTTTGCTTGAAAGTAGGTAAATTATGGGTCAAGCAGATTTTTGTAAAAAAAACTTTTCAGCTCAAAAACGCATCTTTATCTATAAGAATCACTATTAATAAGCATACATCAATGTTCTTAGCCAAATTACTCAATTTTTTGATGAGATAGATGTCTTTTTATGCTCACGAAGTCTTGAATATGAAAGAATATTTCAAGAGCATGAAGCGTTTCTAAACGTTTTTTTTATAAGAAACAAACGACTAATTTTAATAAATCGTCACTATTTGTGTTCTGAATGATTGTTTAACGTTCATGCTCACGTAGATATCAATTATATATGTGTTAAATGCATAACCAGGTAGGTCCATAAAAGTATCACTTGTTTTTTTTGAATTGAAAAATAACCCCTTCAACTTGGAGGAGTCCAAAACCATGCGATAAAAATAATTGCATGAAGTAACTCATAGGTGAAAAGTGAAAAGTTTAACGTTTCAAATGTTTATATTAGACCTTTTCGGCCTTAGATTATAATTTTTGACAATAAGCCCGTAAAACAAAAAACTAAACTTTTCTTGCCTTAAGATGAAGAAACTTCCAAATTTGATATTTGCTTTTTCAAAATGATAAAACGATTTATTTCTCTTTGAATCTGAAGTTGGGCGAAACCAAGCCAGGTAATATGTGTATCCGCTGATATCCGTTCTAAAAAACAGTAATAACACATTCCTTTTACTACTCCAGCACCTGCGAGACCAACAACGACATGTTTGACTGCTCACCGCCTGGTAACTGGAGCTCTCGGTGTTCGTCCTCAAATGGCTACAGATCAAGTCTCTGAAGAAAAGAAGAAATTAGCAGATGCTAAAGGTACATTTTCACCAGAGTTGAAACTCTTCTGTCTGTATACAGAAAAACTGTCTTCTCGATGAAATTATTATTTTATATTATTTTACAAATATTCCCTTGAAAAAAAACAAGCTTATTTAAAATAAAGTCTAGTCTTTTAAAAAACTGCCTGTGATTTTTCGATTATTTTCAAATGGACCTCCATGTTTGTTGGCCATATTTTTGAGGGACCCTTTGATTTTTGCTGAATGTTTTTGACAAATATTTAGGTATCCCCTTGTATACCTCCTAGATTTTTCTCGAAATTTCATTCGTTCCCCTATAGAGTCTCTAGACAGAATCTAAAGTTAAAGGTTTGAATAATTGTTGTTCCTCCTTTTAAGTGAGGTTGAGAGGCCCTCATTCTGAAGGAAACTGGTGATTTTGGTAGATTTATTATATGTTGTATTTTATTTTTTTATTTTTCCTTAAAATATTTTCAGTGAAACGTAATACTGGTGAAAAGGAAATACTAACACGAGAAATCATACTTAACGGTACAAAGGAACAGAAAGAGTAAGTTTATAAGACCCATATCTATCCTATGTCTACTTGGAAGAGGTCCAATTCAAAAATTTCAATGTTTGAGACACAATTTTTAATTAGCTTGCATTTGTAGAATTTTAAAATGTACTCTCGGGTACCTAATAGCCGGGGGGGTTGGAATAAGCAGGGGGGTTGGACAAAATCTCAAAATTTAATAAGTGGGGGGGTTGGAATAAAAATGTCCTGGGTGGAAAATGCTTGAAAAGGAGGCTACTACAGCAGAATTAAGACAAAAAAAGGGCGCTATCAAAAACATTTTCCCAAAAATTAATAAGCGGGGGGGTTGGAATAAGAATGTCCTGGGTGGAAAATTATTGAAAAATTAATTAGCGGGGGGGGGGGGACGGCTATTAGGTACCCGAGAGTAGTTGATTAAACTTGGCGTTACAGGCCCGGTGGAACAACCGTAAGAGGGGCAGGCTGAAGGCTCAAAATAAGATAAAATTAGAAATTGGGGAAAAAATCTCATTTACTTAAAAGCGGGGATGCTGAAGTCTCCCTAGTCTCCCCGCTTCCGCCGGCCTGCGTTAATTCAACCTTGTGGATGGCGGATGACAGGAAGTTAATTTGATGGGTGTTCTGCTGAAAATTTATTCTTTGGAAGCGTTATTACTGCTATTGTAACATGACTTCTATACTCAAATTACGTCTATGATTGGTTCAATGTTCGGCTTGTAATATCTCTGATAATGAGTGAAGGTAGAGAGTCTATCACCACGTTTCCCTAACATCCTGCCTGGAACTGCTTTGAATTCGAACAAAATCCAATGCGGTGCAAGTCTGTGATTGAAACCTTTACACAACCAATCGGCAGAATGTTAGTGAGACACCGATAGCCTTTTCCACTCACATCTCTGATAATAATTATACCTAGAAATGTTTTCTTCTTCCACTTTTTGTAGGAAAGCCAAGGACTTGATCAATGAGATCATCAACAATATTGTAACCATCTCGGTACCGGTCAAGCTGACAGTTGAAAGTCTTCTTCAACGTTTCGGAAACAAGATCAAAACGATAGAGGTTAGGGATATTACTTGTATTTTTCAAAAGTTTCACAATCTAAAGGACCCATAGCATGACTATATACTAATGACCGTCTCTTATTACATATAAATCATTCGATGGCAAATGCATATGAATTCATCTGCCGTGTCCCCTTTTTAAGAGTTTTAGATAATGTCAATAGGTCAATAGTCACGGATTTCTGTAGTGTGTTAAGATTTTTCTTCGTCATTCTTTTCTTTATTTTCGATTTTTTTATGGCCAATGTTTTTAAACAACAAACTTATCCAGGTACTACTTAAGTTTGGTTTCCGGAAAGATCTTTCATACAACATCTGCTCGTGATTTTCTTTTCAGGCCGTCTTGAATGTTTACATTGAGATTGAAGAATTAGAAGATTTAACTGTAACCATCGACATCTCTGGCGATAGAAAGAGTTGCTCTGTAAGTTCATGTAAAATTTTTGTGATTGATCTTTTACGATGCATCGAGGATTCAAAAAACCCTTCCTATTTATTGAGATTAAAAAACACCTTTACGAGAACTACTTTACTTTGCACTCATTGGTTTGTGCATCTTAACCTCGTGTGTTGCAATCAAAACGGGGATAATAATGTTGGTCTCCGCCAATAATGGTACACGTTTTTTTTTTTTAAGAAACACACTTTTAAGAAACATGAGGCTCAGAATGCCTGAAAACTAAGAAACATCTAAGAAACATGCTGAGGTTGAGAATGAGAAAATAGCATTTTTTTAATTCGTTTTTTTAAGAACCTTCCAATCAAGGTTGCAGAAATATACATACCTAACAGTTAGAAACACTTGAGAAAGTCAGAAAATCAATATAGAAGATAGGAAAGTACCGTAGATTAGTCAATTAGACTTTTGTATTATCGACATGCGTCCTTTAAGCTTGACAAAGTTTAGAAACATGTAAGAAACATTTAAGGCTCAAAAGGCCGATTTCTTAAGAAACATTGAGGCTGCTTGGTAAAACTAGTTTCTTAAAAAAAAAAAACGTGTACCAGTTTTAAAATCAACATCATTGCGTAGTTTTAATTACTTTACATATTTATTGGTGAACAACCATGAAATGAGTGCGAATCATATAAATACACGTTTTTTTATAAGGACGTCCAAAACTTCGAAGGTTCCTAGCTTTCAGCCTAAAATGTTTTTAAACTGTTCTTCTTTGCACCATTTTTTGAGTATTTTTGTGCATTTTCCTAAGGAATCGGATGTTTTCGAGTCTAAAGAACCTTAAAAATGTTCTCAACTTGCTCTTAATAATTTGGCCATCGAGGCCTTATGCTCTTGTATTGTTTAATAAAAAACGTTTGATATATTTTCGAATTCAAAACTTATTTAACTAGATCGTGCCCATGAGAACCTGATGGTTATATTACTTGATTGATATTATTACTATATCAAGTCCATCTTAAAAATCGACCAAGGCCTTGTTTTAAATATTTTGTGACTTTTTTTATTTCAGGATGCAAAGAAATCGATTCTTGAAGATTTGTGTCAATTTGAAACTTTCCCTGTAAGAAATTCCTTAAATTTCGTACTTAGGGAGGGGTATCAATAGGGGTATGATAAAAAGTTTAAAATGCATGGTAACACTGGGCGTGCTTGAATTTGATTTAATTTAGGGTATTCGTGTCAATTTGAAACATTCCCTGTTCCTAAAATTTCGTACCAAGGAAGGGGCATCAAAAGTACATGTATTACATGTTTTTTTTTCTATAAGCTTAATGCTTATAAGCATATGCAGGCTCAGTTTTTGGTACCTGAACAATGGCTCTAATGTTTAAAAACAATAGAATGCTAAGCATAATGCGAGCCTGATACAGGAGCACAACGCTTATAAAGAAAACGAAAGTATAAAAGTTCAAAATGCATTGTAACACTGGGTAGTACGATCACGATCACGATTACATGGAGCTAACCCACGGGATGCATTGCGACCTTATATGATTTATTGTTTTAATCCACAAAACAGAAAATAAAGCCACTGCTTGTATCTAAATTTTCGTCATCTTTACGTGACTTCCTCAACATACAGCTGAACAATAATAAAAGTCAGCAAAAATCTGTTACAAATCTTATCTAAATATATTTCGTTATATTCCTTACTATCCAAATGTTTTCTTCTTTTACATTTTCAGGGTCAAATGTTCTACATCCCAAATGCCATCCAATCAGTGCTGAAAACTGAAGTTGAAATGTTGATGCTATTTGGCACCATCAAAGACGTTTGCAATGTCAAGATCAATAAATTTGGCGCTCCTAATGGTTAGGACCACCCTTTTTTAACTTATTCATTACGAATTCGTGTTAACCGATTACTTTTTCAAAGCGGGCTATACGGCTTTTTGCACGGCTTTTTGGTTCTTTTTGCATGACGACGGGCCTACACTGTCCAGAGTTGCCCGTTGTTAGGAAAATTCATTGCGACGTCACTTTTTCAAAGGAAAATGAACAATGCGTTGACATCATCAATCATCAAAAAAAAAAAAAGAAGCTCGGTCGTTACTTGACCTCGGGCAATACTTTTCAGTACAGCCCTCACTAACCGGTCATTATTGTATTAGAGTTCGAAGCACTCGACATAAGAATGACCGTACATTTCCCCAAAAAAACCCGCCTTTAAAAACAGACGCTTACAGTTCAGACCATCTCATCTAAAAACTCTTGATTTATCATAGATTTGTTTGTGATTGATGCTGCAGAGTGCTCAATGAAATCAGAGCCAATTTAAATTTTAAAAGTTATCTTATTCACTAATTCTTAATGGAGTGAATTTTTTTTATATTTTGATTTATCATACATAATTTTAAGTTTTAGGCCGTAACATAAAAGGGTTTTCTCCCTCCCCCTGGAAAGTGCGTGCATAAACTAAATTTATGTACATATAAAACTAAACTTATATAAGCTACATTTCGTCTCTTGTACAACACATGTAGCCGCAGCTTATAATTTTGTCTGTGCACAAACCCAGTATCTACGGGTTATTTCAAAATTCATTGCTGTAGAGGTACTACGAAGCGATAAACGCGAGATTATACAGAGTACTCATAATTCTATGAAATTTTTTTTTTAATACAAACTCTTGAGCAGCCTTTATCATTTCATTTATTATTTTTTTACATCACAGGACAAGCTGTTTTCATTTCTGGTCGATTTGAAAAGGTCACAGAAGCAGTGAACATCTTCCAAGCCACAAATTATGAGGTAAAACGTATATATGCTAATCAGCGAAATAAAACAAATAAAATTAATCGAATCGCGAATGTTGTTTTTCACGCGAAATGCTTTGTAAATGTAAAGCTCCATTTACAAAAGTTAATTCTGACGAAATGCTAAATTTTTCTCGCCCATTAATGAAAGTTTCTTACAGCAAAAATTTCTTCCTCAAGTACTTACTTACAATTGCTTTTTGAGCTTTTTAAGGAATTGATCTAAGAAAGGTATGTTTATGCGTGTTTGTGTTTAAATCATAAACTTTTCTGTTGTCCAATTAAAATAATTGATATTTTCTTAAAGTCACAGTAGAGTCTCTGTAACTCGTTCGAACCTCATTGACTCGAATGTTCCATAATCCTAGCGATTTGCTTCTCCCTCTTGCCGTTCGAGTTCTACCGAAGTTCTTTTTCATTTTAGCTTACGTATGCATTATTACAAGAAGACAACACAATTACGGCAGACGATTTGATTGGTTTCATCCAAGAGAAATTTGGTCGCAAACGTGAAGTGCGAAGAAAATATTCAAAATCGCCAACTCTCATCCGAAAGGGTGACTGTGAAGGTAGGATCAAAAAATCTTAAATAACTTAAATGTTTTATTAAAGTTCCTTGTTAGGACACTGAGGATTTTTAAATCGTATTCGAAAATATATAAGGGTATGCTGGTGAATCCATCCTTATATACCTTCAGGGAAGAAATTTCGCAGGAAGAAATTTTCGCGGCTTCTTGGCAAATCCGCAAAATTAAATTCTGCAATTAACACGAATGTTTTCAGGACTTCCCGCTAAAATTGGTAATTTTAGGGCAAAATAGGCGATATCGTGAACAAAAAATTATCTCAAACGCAAAACTAAATTTAGCAAAACTTCCGAATTTGGAGCTGTAAGCCGTGAAATTAAATTCCGCGAAAATTACTTCCCGCGAAAGCTTTTCCCCTTAAGGTAACAGAAATATGTCAAACTTTTTTGGGTTGTCATTAACAAAACCTAAACTAGTATAAAAATTTCTATTCACAAACTACTGAGCTTTATATAAATCGTGAAGGGAGTTTCTTGTGGTACCCTCTTCATCCTATTCTGAAAGCAGTGCAAAGCTTAGGCTTCGCTTCTTCTTGCTCGAGAAAGCTGAAGATTGTTGTGGTTATTACAACACTGCGTGTTTCTTCTCATTACCATCATATTCTTTTTTAGACGAAGCGATCGTCATTTCAGACGGTGAAGAGGAGGAGAAACAACCGAGGAAAAGAATTTCTTACTCTCGTGAACAACTCATCACAATTGGTAAAACTTGCTTAGAATTTCCTCAAGATCGTTTGGAAGATTTTATGAGAAAAGATTCGGACGCTGATCAGGTCATCGTGCTAGAGGTGAGTTCATTTTGGAAGGATAGCTAAACTTTCTTTATTCCCGGGGAAACAATCTTGTCACATTGGGCTTTTCCAGAAAAATTTTGAATATGGGGGGTGGGGATATAACAAGAAGATAACATTTTTTGGAAATTTACCTCCCCCCGGACATTGTGACTTTTGACCTCGGACATCAGGTTTACCCGGACAAGCATTAGTTGATCCCCCTGGACATTCAAAATTACCCTCAAAAAGAGGAAAGTTACCCCCAAACAGAGCAAGTTTACCCCGGACAAGGCAAATTTAATGGAATTTTTGGAAAAGTTTGCGAGATTTGTTTTGAGTGATCTCCCTTGCTTTTATCAATTGTTTCAGGGCAACAAGGAGAGATTGGAAAAAGTCATTACGGATTTGAAACAAAACCAATGGGGTACTCCATTTACCAACTTAAAAATGAAATAATCACTAAAAAAATGATACATCTGGATCCAAAACAGTTTCCTGCCTTAAAAGTGTTGTAAATATTGTACATAAATTTCACTTGTGTTAGTATTTTAAGGATTTATTTGCCCATAACCTTATTTTACCCTGAGGTACATTCAATCTTGCCATGAAGAATTGCTCTAGATATGACCGTTTATGTAAATCGAAGCCCACTGATTAAGACCCATTTGTTATATAGTGCATAGTTTTGTTTTTGAAAAACCTTCCACGTCTGGTTTTTCTTGATTCATTTTTTGTCTTTTTTGTCAAAGTTAAAAATCCATGCATCTTGCGTATTTTCTCCAGAATCCCTTTGACCTTCTCCCATTGACCTCCCTTTGCCCAATCGTTCCAGTCCCTTTTGATGACATTCTTGTGTTTGCAACATATCAATAGCTTGCCCCTCCCTTGGCACAATAAGCTTTTAACAATTTTTACTTTGCAGACTGGCTTACTTAGGGATCCCAAGAGAATTATAACTTTGCAGAGGATTATGCGAATTGACGTATGTAGGCATTTTTTGATCAGGTCTTGTGTCTTTACAACTTTTTTATTTCTTTAACAACTTTGCATTTTATTTTTGTTATAGATGACCTAATATTCCAGATAACATTTAGCTTAGTATATAGTAGACAAAAACATAGAGTTTATATTTATATTTTTTGTTTGAGAAAAAGCGAAAATTTTCTATATATTTATAAAAAAATATGTATTAATAAGCAGTCTATTACTTAGGATTCAAACAAAGGAAAACACAAAAATAAAACATGTATATATTTGATAACATAATTATATTTTTGGTATTTTTATTGTTTTCATAACCCCAGATTTTTCTTTGGTCGTATCTTCCTTTTGTTCTATTTCTTCCTTACAGTCCATGCGGCGGAGCACCCCCGTCGCAGGGTAGGGAGTTTTATAAAAAAATAATTTAAAGCATTGTTTACATTAAGAAATAGACAATATATAGAATAATATATAAATATCAACTCATTAAAAATTCATAGCTAAAATTCAAATCATTCGAGAACGCTCTCAAATTCAAACAAAGTTCTCACTTTTTTTATAAGAAACAATTAATTTTTCTCGATTTTTTGCATGAGACTTTTTTTTGGGTAAAAAATGGTTTTTTAATAGGATTTTTTGCACATACACATTATGCCGAAAAGTGAAAACGTTTTGCAAAAAAATTTTTTTTCCATTAGTAATGGGCCCTCCCAGAAAACCGAAAACTAAACAAAATGGAAAACTATAAACTAAATCTAATGAAATTTCTTCGACTTTTTTGTATGTTCTTAAGATTCTCTCACGACCTTCAGAGGTTGGAGTTCTGCATAACATTTCTTTTTGCACCCCAGTTCTGAACCACCCCCTTAATTCTAAAAATCTTCTTTACTAGCATTCATTCCCTTATCATTCCCTCTGCTCTGTCAATCGTCCTTTGAAATGCACTTCTGGAGAGAGAGCTTTCCCGCACGAATTCTTTCTTCAAATTTTGTGAAATAGCAACAGAAGATTACCTCATTTTTTCGATGCGTGTTTGGCAAGAAAGCTATGCTCAAAGTTTATCAACATTTTTCATGTTTGTCTTTTTTCAAGTTGAAAGAATTTTTGGAAGGGTTGTAAGCAATCAGGGGCGTGGGAATTTTTGTGCTAGTTTTTGAGCACAGCACCTGCCTGTATTCTATTTAATAAATACTATATGCGTTTTTCAGTAAAAAGATCTTCAATTCAGATGTAATTTAATAACTTTTGTTTGTTGATAGCTTATTATATCGGCCTTCCAATACAACCTTTTTAAGAAATTTCATAAAATTTTGTTAGTTCGCTTTTGGAATATAAGTTGATTGATTTTTGGCTTCTTTTATGTTTCCTTCTTTTGATTGTTTTTGTAGGTCTTTTTTCAAACCCATCCGCACGTCCAATATATCCTTTGTGGAGCGAATGTCTATTCAGGAAGCCTCTAGGGAGTCAAAAATTACTCTACGGTGGAGAGAGAGCCTTATGTTCTTTGGTTGACAATGCCGCTCCAATGAATGAGCTTCAATAAACTATTTTTATTGTTTAGAATTCTTTTGTTATCATTTTTTTTGTTCTACCGCGCGTTTTTGTTCCAGAGTTGTAATGAATGAAAAAACCACCTTCAAAGATCACAGCGGATTTTTTTCTTTGGTGTGTTATGTGGTGCGAAGTCAAAATTTGTTATAGAGTTATCTTTTTGAGAGGGTGATAGTTTGAGTAAAAAATGAAATTTTGGACGTGAGCTGATCTGATTTTCTATATTTATTCTTAGACTGCGTTTGAAAGTTTACACAGATGAAGCATTTCTTCTAATAGTTTAATTTACAGATCGAATTAAAATCTATGCTCAAAATTGCTTTTTTGAGTGCGTGAAGTTACTTTTGAGCATGAATGAATCTTTCTTTTTTACTACGAAGTGAAATGCAATAACAACTTTCTCACGTGTTCAATACGCTGTGTGGTGAATTTTGTGGAGAGATTTTCAGTGTGTTTTGGTAAAGGTAGTTTAATTTCATGCATATTTAATGACTCTTCTAGGTGTTTTTCTTCGATAGTTAATTGCTTCATAATTTATTTTTATTGCGCAATATTTTCTTTTGCTTATTTTCAAATGATACTTTTCGAATGTTTTTGTTTTTATTGCGTAACAGATGCGAGTTGTAAAGTTTTGCGTCTCAAGGGACCCTTTGTGAAGCACTTCATAACCTTCATTCGATTTATTTTAGCGAAAAAATCAGATTGGTCGCATATCAAGATTAAAACAGACAGATACATGGCGCGTGTGTATGGGAAAGGTTTTGGTGTGTAAAGAAAGAAAATATATAAAGTGGTGAGATTATATATTCGAACGATCGAATTCTTTGTTGTCTTTATTTATAAATCATAACAAAAGAGAAGAAAAAAGTGTTCGATTTTGTTGGCGTCAATTTTGTTTCATTGATTCTTTTTTTTGAGAAATCACGCGAGAGAAAGGAATTTTTTTCAACATTCGAAGGAAGGATAAAGTTATTGATAGAGTTTGCGAGGACCTTTCTATGCAATGGTACTGGAAAGGACTTTAATATTTTTTGGCTCAATGATATCAGTATCATGTTTAACATTTGCAGTATGCAGTCAATTTTGGGCTGAATTTTATTTCGATGGGAAAAGATATCATACTGGTTTGTGGAAAGTTTGTTATGAAAAAGCAGACGAATGCGACTCATTTAACACGTGGTTAGACGAAGGCGAAAAAATTCCGAGTTGGCTATCCGAAATACGTATATTAATTTGTTTGGCTTCTATATTAGCAGGAATTGCTTTACTAACATCTTTACTTGGCATTTTATATTTGAAAATAAAATCTGTTTACACATCTGTAATCAACTTTATATCTTGCGCGCTTCTTGTTGGAGTTTGTTTAATTTTTTACGAAAGTAAATATTTTCATAATGAACGACAGTTGTTACGAGTCAGACATCTATGGGCTTTTTACTTAACCATCAGTACGGCCGGTCTGGACTTTTTTGATGGCAGTTTTTGGGATTATGGCGGACTATTGCTGTTGTTGTTGTAAAAAAGACAGGACTTTGGAAGTAAATTATGGTGATATGGATATATACGATCCCGAGCATGTATGATATTTAAAATCTTGCTGTAAATATTTCACATACTTTATTATGACTAAAAACCATAAATATTATATTTTCTTCCTGCTATGAAAAATCTCTGAAAAGCTCATCCACCCGTACTCCTTTTACTTGGCATTTCAATTAGTCAGAAAGTCTTTTTCGCTTTCTGATTTGAATGATGGCGCTGCTCTTTTTTCCCCCATCAGAATTAGTAGGCAAAAAGTTTGAGCTCCAGCTCCGGACTTTTCAATGTGCTTTTTTCGTTAGAATTTTTTTCCTTTTCTATTTTGCTTTTTGCTTTTTTAGTTTTTTTTTCTTTGTTAAGTTTAGCTTCTGTTTGATTTTTTAAGGTCTTTCATCAGTGGGGATTGAGATGAAAGCTGTTAGTAGCTGGAATGAAGTGGGCACCCCTATAGAATTACGCGTGGATTGATTTTTTTTGCGAACTTATGCTACTTATTGCTAAAATTATTCCCTTAAAAATTACAGTGAGTTCGAATTTTAAGCCAACAGTAGTTCGGGCTAGTTCTCCTCAACACTTTTTTAACCATGAAAACTTTATGCGGGAGAGTTTAGTACCTATAGTATCGCCTCGTCAATATAGTTTTAGTTTATTATGTGCATTGGAAATTTTTTTTATAAATATAATTCAGAGATTGAGACGTAAAACAAATCAGCTTTTCGTTTTCCCAAGAACACTCACAGCCAGACTGGTTCAACGAACCTTGAAATTCTATAAGTTTCAGTTTTCCCACCTTTGAACAACTTTTTGTGAGAGCTGTGGCAAATATTTCTCACAAGGTGTTCTTCATTCAATGTTGACGTAGCTGCCATTCTTGCCACCCTTAGAGAGACCTCCACAAAATTTCAGCCAGAATTTTCAAATTTTAGTCCAAATTACAAGAATTTATCACCCTTTGAGGGAGTCGATTTATAATTTTCGTAATTTTGCGGGTAATTTTTGGGACCCTTACAGAGACTCAATAGCGCACCGCGCTGAATCTAAAAGATTTTTTTTTGACATAATAATACTCTCGATGTGTTTGTACGAGTTCCAATCCCATCACCTTTGCGTTAATCTCTTTTGCACTTAATTGCATCGTTTGACAAGATATATAAGCTTGCACGTATTTTTAATTGAGCCCCGTTGAATTGTGGGATTGCAACTCGTACAAGTGTCAAAAAAAAGTGAAAAGTAATAATTATGACGTAAGCGTTCGGAGCGCTACTTTTTTGATGATTTTTGTACCCCTTGAGGGACTTCCGAGGGTGTGAAAAAGGACCCTTGTTGCTCGTACATACCCGGCACCCAAACTCCAGAAATTAAGAGCACGCGAAAGCTCCAAATATTTTGGATATTTTATATTTGGGTAGATAGAAGGGAAAAAATAGCATACGCAAACTAGGAGCATACTAGAGAAAATTTTGATATTATGAATTAAACAGTCTGGCTGTCGAGAAAAGTCCTCATCTTTTTTTGTAAATTATTGTAAAAGCTTCATTAATATATTTCTATGCTATTTTATGAAGATCCCTTTTTCTTACTTTATACGAAACAAATTTAAAAAGAATGCCGCTAAAATTTCTAAAATTGACCGTCTTGTTTATGTCTGTGCCTAAGAGCCAGAAATAATATTAAGGGATGAATTTAAGTGACATTTCGCCTGTCAAATTAAGGTGAGAACATTCTGCCGTGAGAATTTAACTTCTTATTCGATTAAATAATTTTCTTTTCATATCAATTTCCTAATAACTTACTCTCTAGTATATTCAATTTTCACCGGTCAAATTGGTTTAAAGATTTCTTTAAGAAAAAGTCAGAGGTCATACCATTAAAATCTAGACGAATTAATTATACCTTAAGGGAACTAATTTTTGCGGGAAATAAATTTTGCGGTTTTTGCGGATTTAGGCCCAAACCGTAAAATTAAGTTCCCGCAAAATTTTTCAAATGCGAAAACAAAGGTCGAATAATTCATAGTACGGCTCTATCAAGTGAGAAAATCCGCAAAATTAAGTTCCCGCAAATATTAAATATTAAAATCTTGAACTACGAACCGCAAAAAATAGTTCCTTAGGTATTTGATTTGGTGTCCATTAACTCGTGATTAAAAATCGATCTTTATTGGTCTTGATTTACTATCTAGAGAACTAAAGAACTCTTTTATTGGGCTTTTATCCTACATCCCTGTATGATTTGAAATCGTTTGCTAATGCTATTTTTTGAAAAAAATGAGTAATTTAGGAATTTCTAAAAGACCTCAGACCCGTTATCTCTTATAAATCCTAACCTTTTTGTTTCTACCAGTTTAAAATTTCACAGACTTCAAGAAAATTTCAATAAGATTTTTTTAGAATATTGCTGAAAATACCTTAAAGGAAGAAATTTTGGCGGGAATTTAATTTGGCGGATGGCCAAAAAAGTTTTTTCAGGGGGAATTTAGTCAAATTTTTCAGTCAAATCCGCCAAATCCGCCAAATCCGCCAAATTTTCTTTCCGCCAAAATTTCTTCCTTTGAGGTATGTAAAACTCTTTCCTGAATTACTCTTTTTCTCATGAAATAACACATTTCAAATGATACAGGGAATATAGGATAAAAGAGAGAAGACAATAACGTAGAATCAAGGCCAAATGAGATTGATTTTCACTAAGTAGTTTATCTCATCTCTTGTTTATCCAAGTTCCTTGGTTTATCCTATTTCATCGTACATCAGTTGTCGATTTTTGAGAATCTAGTTCATTTCATAAAGCTGTTACTGAATTTTTTTTAGAACGAAAAAAATCTCGGCTTCTAAGTTGCGTAATAGTTGAAATTTAAAAGCGATTTCGTGTTTCTGAAATTTGTTTACGGTTAACTTTTAAAAGTCTCTGTTGTTTTCTTGGGATAAAAGAAAGCCATGTTGCTTTTTATTTCGATCTCAAAAATTTTGAAAAAGAAAAGTTAAGAAGTAACGCAGTCGGGGACCTTTCATGCTTTTGAAACAAAATTGAAGAAACCTGTGATAGCTATTCTTTATACCCTGATTTTTGAAGAGTTCTTTTTTAACAAAGTTTTAATTTCATTGATTGTTTAAACTTTTCGGGCAAACCTCTTTTATTTCTTTAATTTTTGAGAGTTAAAAGTTTATCTTTTTTATTCAATTATCACCTCCAAACAAAAAAACATCTTAATTTTTAATACAACACTAAAGTGTGGCCTACTAAATTATTCAAGCCCTCCCTTATTTATATTTTTGATAATTTTGAATAAAAAATAATAGGCATATGGGACAAAATAGTACAAAATATCAATAAAAAGACCTCACCTAGGTTCTAGACAAGTTTTTGGACTAACAACTTTTTATAAGAATTTGACTTAAAATATATGCTAGTAGTAGTACAAAGCGAACACTTTAGAATACAAAAGCTCGAGACTTATGCATAAGCTGCTCAAAATCTTAAGAACAACAGAAAATGTTGAACATTCTTATGAGAAAGGTTTACAAAATATTATTTTATTGTTGTCCAAGTGTTCGATATCAAAAATAAAAGAATTCTTCAAACAAATCGATTTAAAAATAGTATCATATTCTTCAACCACCTGACAGAAATGTTTAGAAACGTGTTTTCTCTATTACAAGTTTTTTCACAAGAAACATTGACATTTTTGAAGCCTTCGGCGGGTCTTCTTAAGTTTATGATTTTTTAGCCGGGGGAAAAACATTTCTGATTATCCCTCCAAGTTTTAAACTCGCATCAGCTTCCACCAGGGTATTCTCTGGCGTCCATCAGTATCGTAAATAAAGCCTAGAATGCACGGGTACGAGGTTGAAGCTCGTATTCTTACCAAAAAGGCGTAAGAGATGTAAAAGCTTGGTCTGAAATATAATTGCTACGATCTTCTATGGAGGTGTGCCAAGGAAAATGGAGGATATGGGTACCTGTCGCGCTTAAGGATGTCTTTTCTGGACATTCAAAATTCCGAGAGTTTCCGTTCGTTTTCTCAGTTTACACCCCAAAATTTCCGATTCAACGACCGATGCACCATCCGGTAAATGTAGTACCCCATGGGGGCCTAATTATCTAAGGGTCAAATTAATATTGAAGACACTAAACTCTCCTAAGATCAGAAATATAGTCTAAGATTTCCATGAAAGCTAAAACACTGCTTATAAAAAAAATTCTTTGAAGGAGATATTTTTCAAAACTGCGGAATGAATTTTTTTTCTTTGAAACATATGGTTAATACAAAGGCACAGTTCCTTTCCTTTTTACGATAAAATCCACCTCCTTGATCCACTATACACCAGGGAACTTCTTCTTTTTATGAATATATTAACTTCCAACGATTGAAACGAGCCACCCTCCACCGTTGAATTTAGAAGAGGTGAAAATCTTCGAAATGAGTTACCGGGCCTAGGAGGGGGGGTTGGGGTGAGGGGCTGTGGGGAGGAAACCCGGGGGGGGGGGGGTACTAGGGCAAGATGGGTTACGGGGATGCTCCGCTGGTCAGGGTACCTTTTATAACCTCCACGAGTCCCAGGTAGGGTCGCAAAAAAACCAAAATAGAAAAATCAGTCCCTCGTAGGGTGCCTTTTTTTGGAAAATTTGGGGAAAAAGTAGAAAATTTGAGAAATTTTGGAATTTCAGTCCCATTCAGGGTCACTTTTTCGCAAATTTCGAGTCCCACGTAGGGTCCATTTTTCGAACCTCAGCGGAGCACCCCCGTCGGTCGACCAGGGTAGTACCCCCCCCCCCGGGGGAGGAAAGCTTCGACCAAAGTTACCCCAGGCAGTTTCGTGGGACCTTTAAACAACAAGTTCCTTTTTATCTGACGAAAGCCTTTTTATTTAAACCTCTCAAGTACGCATGTCGCAATCTCCCACCTACCGAGGGGTAAAAGTTCTTGAAAAAGTGTACGATAATTTTTGACGATATAAATTTTCATTTGACTTTTTTCCCGAAAAAAATGCCCAACACGTTCGGACGCAAAAAATATCCGCCCAAATAGTTTCAATAACGCCCATCGCTGACAAATAACCCTCCAACCATGCGCTGATTGAAGAGACTTTTTGACTTTTTACAGCCATTTTTACGAAGAAACAAAAAATATATCAAGCTACTGTATAGACGACACCTATGGAATTAATCCTCGACAGCCATGAAACACGGTACATAAATTTTATACAGTCTCATTTTCAAATTAAATTAGCTACAATAATTTTAATTAATTAAAGAAAATATACAGAGTTTAATTTTTAATCATGGTTAATAAAATAAATATTACGAAATAACTCACTATGAACGTCCAATACAACTCATTTGTAAATTTCTCAAAATTATAGATTTCTCCGTACCATTATAGTTGCCATCTTTAAATGCCATGGTAATCATTGTTTCTGCAGCCTTTTTGGATTTACCAAGTTTGGGATAAAAATCAAGGAATGCAGTCTTTAATTCGTTTGAATTGATTTCACTAAAATAAGTATTATTAAAATACAGGAATATCAAAATTCATGATATTCATGACGTAATCTTTTATACGGAAGCACCCGAGATAACCCGGAACTAGTGGCAAAATTTGCCATTAGTCTTTTGTTATTTTGCCACTAGTTCCGGGTTATCTCGGGTGCTTCCGTATAAAAGATTACGTCATGAATATCAAAATTTGCAGACGGATTTTCAGTATCGATTCTAGAAGAGGGAACCATGATGGCCCATGATCTACTTTTTTCAGTACCAGACGACAAAATAGTCTAGATCTAGATTTTGTCGAAGTCCAAAGTTTGGCTTACACATCTTTAAAGCGTAAGCAAAATGGGAATAAAATCACGTGAACTTTTTAGAGTAATCACATGTTTTGACTGCATTGATATGATTTTGCAACCCGCGTATTGAATGATGCGGGTATTATGTATTATCGTTGATCATATTGGAGGACCTGATAATATCCAACTTATAACTATTTTTTTAAACAATCACCAGAATGAGAAAATTTAATATTGAATCAGATTTTATCGAGAGTTTCAGGCTTTTTTGCTCATCACAAATTACTTCGTGACGTACAGTATGTGGCCCCCAAAACGGCGATCAAATTTGAAATTTCTCTCAAATCTAGAGGAAAAGAGATTTTACAAAAATTTTTGCTGCATGAAAACCTTTAACATCTCTACTTTATTTCCTGGAAGTTATTTTTCAAAATTTTCAATTTTAACAATATTTTTCAATCGCTTAAAGATAGGTAGCTTTTTTCTAATGGCCCCCAAAACGAAGGTTTGAAATTTTAGCGATTTCTCGAGATATCTTTAAGATATGAATACAAAACTTTGACCATAGTTTTGAATACGATTTAGAGGTTTTGGGCATAAATTTATTTGATAAAATTTTTACAGTATACCCCTGGTTGTCAAAATGCAGGTTTGAGGCCCCCAAAAACGGAGGTGTAGTTAAAATCAATTATTAAGCCCTGGTAAGGGGAAAACTATGACATT
Organism: Clytia hemisphaerica; assembly: GCF_902728285.1. NCBI lineage: Eukaryota > Metazoa > Cnidaria > Hydrozoa > Leptothecata > Clytiidae > Clytia > Clytia hemisphaerica. The sequence goes on along the minus strand of NW_027103721.1, from coordinate 1,538,490 downwards.
TTGTTTTCCCTCTAATTTAAGACCCGATGATATAAAATTTATGATTTATAAAATATTCAAGATTTTCGATATTACAAAGTCCAACTGAAAATTTACAAATTTGAAGATGACAATTTTGATTTCAACGTCTTAATCAAGTTTTTGAAAACAAATTCTTTTGAAAAAAAGTTCCATTCATGTAGGAATAAGCTGTGAAATTTTAGAAAAAAAGCTTAAATGAAACTGAAAATATTAAGCTTTAAAGATATTTTTCCTCTATTTTGCATAAAAAAGACAGAATTGCCGTTTTTGCGGATTCAGCGAAAAATTTTATATGTAATGTTAATTTTTGTTTAAACTATTAACTCAAGGTGATCGGTAGAATTCAAGATTTTTTGCTTTTTTCATATTAGAATTTCGGTTTTGTCAATGCTGATTCTAGGCTCCAAATTGGTTGACCTTCAAGCTGCTATATCTTTTACCAGCCTCTAAAGTCACAGATTATTCATTTTTGACGGCATTAGATGTAGAAATTTCCTATACCCCGTTTTCATAACTTATTTTCAATATCCAAGGAGCTAGAGTGAGTTATATGCAATTTTTATCTAATTTTGGTGCTAAAATATTTCCTTTAGACGCAAATATGTTATTTTGAATCCGTCTCAAATCAGCAAAAACATGCTCATTTTTAAGTATAACCATTATCCTTTCAAAATAAACAAAAATTGTTTAATTCTGATAAATCTGAAAGTCAGAATCTTCATTTTAATGAAAACCTCCGTTTTCGGGGCCGTCTCCGTTTTGGGGGCCATATACTGTACCGTACTTACAGTACTGGCTGCTATCCAAAAATTCACTCCAATAATCAAGTCAATCCAATTTGTTGAATCCGCAGATTTATAAAACCCAAAGGGCTAGATGTCGTGCTTTAAGCCATCACAGGCAAAACAAATTGAATATCGCATAAAATACTGCTGCTATTGTTTTCGAAAACCCGTGAAGCTTCTGATTGGTCAAGTGCTGCACACTTTTCAGCCAGAGTACGACATCTAGCCCTTTGGGCTTTATAAATCTATAGTTGAATCTCCAAACAGCGCTCAGAAGGTGATTTGATTGTTGGGCGGAGTTTGGATAGTTGATCGTACGTTACTGTATTTTGATACGCTTTCTTACAACAAAATGTTACCTTTTCTTTTCAAAAGTAGTTTCAATGTGACGAATCATTTCAGCTTTGTCATCTTCATATGTTTGTAAAATCAACTTTACAAATGCTCCCATTCTTCCTTCGTCATCCTAAAAAAATAGTGGTTTAAAGAAATGTAAAACACCCAAACAGACTTTGTTGAAATCCTTTCGGAAGTTGAAGCTCTCTGACTTAACGTTCTACGCCGTTAAGGGAAGAAATTTTAGTAGAAAGAAAATTTGGCGGATTTAGCCAAAATCCAACAAATTAAGTTCCCGCCAAATTTAATTTTTCCCGCCATCCAACAAATGAAATTCATTCATTTATTGTATTCATTCCCCCAAATATGTGCTATTTCAGCCCTTAAAACAGGGGCTTGGACCCGAGTTATTTTTCTGAGTTATTTTGCATGTGACGTCATAATTTCATGACGTCATCACAAAAATGATAACTCGAGTTTTTTTTGGTATTTTTTTAACTCGGGTTTTTTTCCTTCCTTTACCTTTTCGAGTTATTTGGTATTTTTTAACTCGGGTTTTCTTTTTGTGCCTTTAACTTTTCGAGTTATTTGTTGATATATTTAACTCAATACCTTCAGGTAACAAGCCCATATAAACAAGTCGAATTTTTCATAAATCGAATATCTACTATAAAAATATAAATGTAACTCGAAAACTTTGAGGCACTAAAAAAAACCCGAGCTAAAATTTATCAAATAACTCGATAAGTTAAAGGCACGAAAGAAAAACTGAGTTAAAAAACACCAAATAACTCGAAAAGTTAAAAGCTAAAAAAAACTCGAGTTACCATTTTTGTGATGACGTCATAATGACGTCACAAAACGGAAATTATGAAGTCATATGCAAAATAACTCGGAAAAATGAATCGGAAAAAAATAACTCGGGAATTCCAGGCCTCCTTAAATACAAGCTTTTTTGGCCAAAAATATCCTTCATCCGCCAAATTAAGTTCCCGTCAAATTTAATTTTTTAAGCCATCTGCCAAATTAAATTCCCTCCAAAATTTTGTATATGATACGCTCCATTTTTCGATAATATTGAATGCCATCATTAAGCGTTTTGCAATTCTTTCTGGGAGGCGCAAAACTTTTTTGTATTTTTTCTAATCTAGATTTTTCATTTTCTAGTTGATAATAAAAAAAGTACATAACAAAACTTTCTTCAAGATGATTAATTTGCTGACTTACTGACCGGCCTCGAATAAAGATTCGTAGAGAATACCCAGGTATTTATTTTTATCCCTTGTCAGAAAGGAACGCTTGGTATTCTTTCAATCTTTCAATCTTGAGAACTAGTCAAAGTGGACTGAGGTAAAGGAATTAGAGCCGGCGGGGATCTGTGCTTTGGTTAAAAAAAACCCCGGTTTTTAGGCCTCCAGATAAGCCCTGGTACTATAGCCTTAGTTAAGCCTTTACCCAGTTTGTGGTCTAATCCTTTAATTGGAAGGTCCCACAAGGTTCAGGACCATTCGGAATCAGCTAAGGTTATACACGTTTTTTTTTAAGAAACTAGTTTTACCAAGCAGCCTCAATGTTTCTTAAGAAATTGCCCTTTTGAGCCTTAAATGTTTCTTACGTGTTTTTTAAACTTTTTTACATAATCAGCCTCATGGAATGCTGGATTGGAAGGTTATTAAAAGAAACCGAATTAAAAAATGTTATTTTCTCATTCTCAGCCTCAGCATGTTTCTTCGATGTTTCTTAGTTTTTAGGCACTCCGAGCCTCATGTTTCTTAAAAGTGTGTTTCTTAAAAAAAAAAAAAAAACGTGTAAGCTTTAAGCGTAAGCCCAGGGCGCCACCTTTATTACCAAACTACACTACAGACCTGAGCCAGTTCTAACCACTCTAAATCACTTCATCACCATGGAAATTAAACATTACTATTTCTGCTGAGGCATGAATAATGTGCAATTTTTTCTTGGGTTGTAGTTTCTGCTCCACGACACAGAATTTCATTAAGAATTTGAAGAAACCTTTTACCTCGGTGAAAAGATCTTTGTAAAGAATCTGTCCATCTTCTTTCTCTCCTCCTAATTCTTCCACAGCTGCGTCTACCATTTTTGTGATGACATCATCACTGACAAAATGAAAGTGTGCTTTAAGGATGGTCTGGAAATTTTCTTTTGAAAGAGAGCCCTAAAAAGGAAAGATTTACTGATCAATCAGATTTCGAATAAAATGATATATCAGTGAAAATTGAGAGTCTATCGCCATGCATGGAAATAATTTGGGCTTCTACGGTCGAAGTCTTCACACAACCAATCGGTATAATGATAGTGAGACAGTGGAACACGCTATACACCTGCGGTTTTGAGCTATTACTTATACTTTTACTGAAACATCACTCGCTCTCAAACCAACTGATAATCGAAGTATCGATTGACGTCACACGAGCTTAATAAAATTAAAAAATTGCATATGTAAAACAATAAACTTAGTATGCATTTGGATAAACAATTCAACTAGAAATCACGACGTATCCACGCTTCACTTTTAACGCGTCAATCCCCTTTGTTCAAAACATTAGATTTTCTAATATTTTTTCGAAACTGTTTCGTTTCGGACAGCATTGGACACGTTTGGATGGTGCTCCCCGAAATGAAGCTAGGCTAGGTTACTGTAAGCGGAATGAATTAGAAGTGGATGATATTCAAAGATGGGAATACCGCCTGGGTTGAAAAAAAAACGGAGTGTTGTATAGTGACAGAGGTATTGGACAAACCGCCAAGTAGGGCTAATAACACCGTACATACATTTTCTCCGCGTAGCACTGTCCATCTCCAACGGACGATAGAATTGTCTATCCTAAAAGCATACCTTAGGGGAATATTCGGTTTAAATGTGATAAGTAAATTTGACCTACCGTTTCTGAGGCATCTTTTTGTACGAGCGCTTTGAACATATTTTCCAAGCGTTTCAATTGCATAAAGTGTACATCCTCGTCAAGCTGAAAGATGGAGAATAAAACTTTCTTGAACTTTAGGTTCTGAATATCTCAAGGGAATATCATATTCATAAGGAAAAAGAATCAGACCAAAATAAGCTCGTGCCAAAATTAGGCATGATTTTCAAAATCAACGTTCATTTTTATGCAACTTTCTTGGCTTTCACCAAAATCGCATATTTAGTTCGCCCTAGCATTTAAAAAAATATCCTTTGCTTCTCGCATAAAATACGAGCCGATATTGGTCGTTTTGAGGTACGTTTTTCGTGAATTTGAAAGTGATATCCCCTGGAAAAGCTGATATTTACAAAATTCTCTCTTAATTTATCAACCATTGGACAAGTTGGTGCATGAAAGTAAATTAAATTCGAGTTTACTTACGTTGGAATGCTTGATATAAATGTTCGATAAAAAAACAACATAATAGGATTTTGGGTAGCCTGTTCGACGAAAACCAATTTTGTTCTTGGACGCGGGGGTACTGGCTAGATTTCGAGCTAACAAAAAAACATATATAGTATACCTCGTTATTCAAGATGCTCGAAAACTGTGCAACGTTCGAATCAAACGAATACCGAACCATTGCGTCATGTAAGTTGTATCCCCATTCCGTTACCATGGCATCAACGCCAAACCGTTGCCTTAGATACGTAAACAAATAATCCGCCATGTTGGCACGATCTTTTGTGAATGGTTCGTGTCCTTCTTCTTTTGTCTTTTCCATCCAAACATCTTTGATCATAATGAGGAGGTCTCGCTTGTTCAATCGTCGATTTCGGACTCGCTCATTAGAATGTAAATATTTAGGGATACTTTCGTCCACGCCCTAAACATTCAAAAATTCTCATGACAATACTCATGTAAGAAAAATTTCGCTTGGTGCCATTAAAAGTATGTCCGAAAAAAAGAGGATTTAGCAGAAAGATTTTAGCTTTTCAACTACTAGCCTATACTATACGTTGCAGCAGTTTTCTACGCAGCGTCATTTCTTCCACTTTTCACGCGACTTTTTCGAATGTTTGACGCCACTTTAACCTTTCCAAGCTCTTGCAGTAGCGAAAAATCGAAATTCTTCAGTAAATCATATAAATAAAAAATTCCGCTTCTTGGTGAGGTACCCGCAACTTTTCAACGTAAATTTATCCAAAGAATAACGGTGATTATTATGTTATCTTTTCCTTGTAGAAACCAGCCTCTTTATCTCACCTTAGGCTCAAAGTAATCGACAATTCCACCTCCAGCTTTGATAACCGAAACATCTTGTCCTGTCATCTCTGATAACAATAAATCAAGTTTCTCATTGGTTGATGTGTTATCTGCTAAGTTACTCCATCGCTCAAAACCACCTTCCACGTATAACCCACACTTGTTCCAATCAGGTCTAAAAGGAAGGAAATGAGATGGAGTTTTTATAAGATACTTTATTTAATAAGTGGTTATTTGAAGTAAAAAATGACGCGTTCTTTAGAAAAAGTAACAAAATTGTTTTATTACTGGTTAACGACAAACCAAAGTCAAATAAGAGCTTGTAAAAACTTTATCTCGTCCCAAAGGAAGAGGTTTGTAACATATTACAGACATTGTTAGACTTTTTCTGAACTGTAAGCAAACGGTATATACGGTAGTTTTCAAATTGAGCCCCCCTACATGTTTTTTTTTTATAACCATAAGGCTTATAAGCATCTGAAGGCTCAGATTTGTAGAATTCCTAAGCATAACATAAGCATATGTGTCAGCCTGAAATATTTTTCAAGTTGTCATTTTTAATCAGTTTAAAATGGTTTGGTTGAGGTCAAGTAAAAAAAAGACATTCCACGGCTACCACTGCTCCCAAATCTGAACAATTTTTTACAAAATTTCTAAAATTTCACTAAAACTTGGCTCGGGGTGAATTTAAGCATGATTCATAAGCATATAATAAGCATAATCTATGCCTGGATGCTTTGAGAACTTAAGCATACACGAGCCTGACCAAGTGGCATACACTTGCTTATAAAAAAAATATGTATCCCTCACTTCGGGGCGCTTTGGAATTTACGAGGTTCGACTCTGCACGAACTCCACTTTTCCAGTTTTTTATTTATCTTATAACACCATGAAACGAGTCGACTGGATCTATAAAATTTCTTTTTCAGTGTAGAAAAGCTTTAATGCACCCCTGCAATGTCACTTTTGAATAAGCTGTTAAAAAAGAACACAGAAAAATTGCGTAAAGACATTACAGTGTGGTGCAGATATTACCAATACCTTGGTGTAGCACTTTGTCGCATACGTTCACAATCCATTGCAAAACCATCTCGTTGTTCGATTACTTTCTTATGAACATCTATCAATGCGCTGTGTTCTTTTAAGAGTTGGTTATTGTTTTTCTTCATTTCTGCATGTTCTTCACCTAAAGCCTATACGTGTAACGAGAGTCGAAAGGTGTCGAAAGTATACTCGTAGTAAAGGCAGTACAATTCAAAATCTTAATACTTTTGGATTACATTTTTGGAATCAAAGTGAAATTCTGAGGAGATTGTTGTACAAATTGGAGGTGTTTGAAGCAAAACTCAGGCTAAAGGAGCCTCTGAAAGACAAACTTTCGATAAAATCAAGAAGTCAAATTTTTGACTTCTGAAAAAGACTCGGCAGTAAATGTGTTAATATTGAATTAACTACATCTGACTCTTAGTATCTCGACTGCTCTGATTTTTCAAATCGAACATAATCTTTCCTTTGGCCCCTGAGTCAAATTTTCATTCTTGTACTTTCTTCATCCTATGTCTGGAAAAGCAAGCGTATAACTCCTGACGTATTTATATAGACGTCATTTCAAAAGGAACCTTATCGAGAAAAACTCGCGGTGACGGAGAAGAAATGTCCAATTTTCAAATCGATCAAAACCTTTTACACAAAATTTTGAACCCTGAAAGAAATTAGCGTTTCAAACTTTGTATTAAAAAAATCTGTTTTCGAGCTAGTGAAGGCAACTATTCTATTTGGACATGATCAAGTAGAATGAATTTAAAATTTTGGTCAGAGAAAAATACAACGAAAATATCTCGAAATCACCAAATTTCCCCCCGATCATCATGGCGTTCTAAATCTGAATCTGTTCTGAATTCTTCCATATATAGATTTAGAACCCCATGCACTGTATCAATTATAACCCCGACAATGTTTCCTCCACAGTATTTCATACCTTGAATTGCCTTTCTAACGCTTCAAATTCTCTCCTGGGGACGACGTCGCCGTAATCGGAAAGCACTTCCGTTAAACGCTGTGTTTTGCTGCTCAATTCTTCACGTGCTTTCCTAAAAAGATATTTGTAAAATTACAAAGAGATTTGAATCATATAAAGAATTTCAGTGGTATTTCTTCTTGATAGGGAGTTGGTTCGAATTATAGAGAGTTAGAAATATTTTTTATGTTCGAAGTAGCGAGAGTACGCTGTACTAGTCAAAGTCTATTTCCTGCAAGCTTCGCACCGTAAGTAGGTAAAAATATTTTCGAATTTATATAGCAAAAACCGTGAATTTCCATCAAATTGGCCCTTGTACACTTAAACAAAATCCCTTCATAGGGGCATTCTATGATTAGATGGCGAAACAAATTTACCTAGTTGGCACATAACATTGTTTCAACGTGCATCCAATGTTGTATGGATGTAGTGAGCATTAGATATACGTTGAAACAAATGGGCTGTTCTATTAAAAAACCACACAGGGGGTGGACGAACATTTTCAAGTCAAAAAAACTGTGCCGATACCATGGAAAATGGCGAAATTTGCAAAAGTACCCTTGGAAAGATTCTTTTCATACCTTAAATTGAGGGCGGATGAACTGAAATCAGTCTTTTACCCTGTGGAAATTGTTAGAATAACTTTTTACCCCCTTGGAAAATGAAAAAAGACCTCCTGGAAATTTTTCTTGCATTTCCCTCTGGAAATTCTCGTCCACCCCCGTGTATAGATATCAAATGGAATGACCCAATTTGTGTGCAAGCTGGGAGAATGACAACAATTAATTACTAACGTGAGAGCAATTTTGAGAATGACAGCATCTTCTTTATGTTCGCCTTCTTTACCAGCATTCCCTGACAATGCTTTCTTCAGTTCTTCTTGTTGATAACGCATATCGTTGATGTCTTGAATCAAGAGTTTCCTTAAAATACATATGAAAAGTGTGAAAAAGCTGGGAATACAGTTTGTCTAGCATACTAGATGACTATTTCAAACAGATGTATTACACATTTATTTCATAAAAAAGCCAATATTTTTTAAGCCCAGAAATGTTTTCAATTTCACAATTCACTGGCGAGTATTTTTGTGCGATTTGCTAGGAAATTGGGTTTTTTAGAGTCTGCGAAGCCTTATATAGTTTAATCTTTTATTTATAAAAACTAACGTTTATATAGAACTAGTCAACAACATAAGGCGTCTCAAAATTTGTGAAACGATCAAAATAAAGTGAAAGAAGTACCTAGCATCAAGTTCGTCACGATATTTCTTGTACTCAATACCAATCTCTTTTTGACACTAAAAAATGTACGATTTTGGTTACAGTGGAGGGTCTTGATTAAGACTCAATCATGGGGTCAAAATGAAGGTCAGAGATTTAAGTTGCCAATGGGCAACGAGAAAATTTTGGAATTTCGAGGTGCTGAAAATATGCTTAGGCAACTTTAGGATCCATTTTAAGTGAATTTATAAAACATTGCTGGAAAATAACTCGTGGCTCTCAAAAAAGCTTTATTAGGTGAAGTATTTGAATTGAGGGATTTTCTCAATTATATTATACTTGTCAGCAACCAAGACTTTTTTAAGCCAAAGTAATTACTTATCAATCTTAAGTTTGGAATGGAAATGTGAAAATACCGTATCATAATTACTTTTTTAACTTGAATTTGCAAGGATTCAATTTCTTCCCTGAAAAAAAAAATTCAGATCGATAAGATATAATTTGAATTTGAGGGTTAAATTTTTGTCCTCTCCCATCTTGATTATTGCCAACAAGAGGCTAGACTATTAAAATACTTATCCATACCTTAATATTTTTCAAACTTATCTCTCACAGCTTTTTCCCGATTATTATTATCCCCGAGTATAAAAAGACGACAGTCTTTAAAGAGGCTTTTTGTTCTTTTTTCTATTCGGAGCCCCCTCTAAACTAACTGACGTTGGGAGTACTGCCCCCTTGTCCCTGTCACCACACTACTATATACGCATCGTACTTTAGTGAAGTGATGGTCTTTTCCAATCTTGTATTCTCATTACGCATATCAACTAGTTCCTGTTTTTCATTGTTCTTGATACCCAAAATCTTTTGCTCGCATTGCTCATTCATATTCACCAACATTGCCTTTAAAAATATAAAAAATATTGGATAATGAATTCTTAGATCTTCTTTTCATGTACCTTGAAATCAACTAATTTTTATTCTGAGAGTTTTAAATAATATCTGTTAAATATACATTCAAAATAAAGCAACGTTTTGAAAATGCCAGCTCATCCGTTGTAAATGAGCTTGTTCGAATTTTTCGAGGGATCTAAAGGTTTTGCCAAAAACTGGTGGAAATCGTGGAAGTTTCTTTCTCTTAAAAACCAAGTTGTTTATTGGTAGCTGGGTTGAAGAAACTCTTTAAAAAAGATAAACCTTTAAGGGCTCCAGCTTTTTGATTGTTTCTTTCTGATCACCCATCATGGTTTCATATTCAAGTTTGATGGCTGATAACAGTGGTTTATATGTTCGAAAATTCTCAATCACATAATCGAACACTTCACGATATGGCTACAAAAATAAAATTTATTGATTTTCAAAGATTTTTATTTTCTTCGTGATTTTATATGCAGAATGCATATTGGTCTTGGATTTTGAGCACTTTGCAGACAGGACAGTTAATTAGATTATACTTTGCAGAGTTATAAGCATCTGCTATGGATCATCTGAGATACTCGAAGGGTTTCAAAGACAAACTGTTTGACTACCTGGACGTTGAAAATAAGTAAGTCAGTTTGCGACCACCAGTCGCGGGCGAGCCTCGAAAGTAAGATTTCTTCACTTGCTCTTGATGTCTTTTTTAGTTGCTAAGTATCAAGCAGAGAGGCATCAAGTAATATTTCGGAAATCTCTGGTATGACACAGCTGGGGTGGAACCAATGAAGTATAAGCCCAAAGGGCTAGAGTCGAATCTCCTTGGTAGGATTTGAAGCCTACCAAATCCTACCAAAGCTGCGCGGTCTAGCGCAGTCCGCCTTGTTTTTACACATATGACAGATTGAGACTAAAATTTACACCTAAATTTCGAAAAAGATATCACTTGAAAACAAAGGAATCACTAGATTTAATCCGTCGTCAAAAATACGGCGCATATTTTAAGGCTTCCAATATTTCTTCCCTGAGAAAGGTTAAAGATTCGATTCTAGCCCTCGGGCTTATGTTATACTTCATTGGGTGGAGCCCACAATTTTGCTCCCGTAGCTTGATGGTCTTAATACCTTAATGCCACTAAATGATTTATCATTCGTTCACCTGCATTCTTTTTTCACTTGGTTTTGCATCATTTTGACATCCAAGTGCTTTCAATTCTTTTTGTAAATAACTTTCCAATTTCTGCAAGAGTTTTGGTTTGGCTTGAGCTGTAACTGTATCTTTACTTGCTGGCCATGTCTCCACGTTGCCAGCCTTGCGATCCATAAATGGCTGAAAAAAAATTATCATGTTTTTGATTACTAAACTTTGATAAATGACCCATCAAAGTTTTCCCTTTTACACTACCTACTATAGAGTGATTTATTTCTGGCACACTCTGTAGATAAACAGAAAAAGCGACTCTCAAAGGGCCTTTGTTGATCTCCAAAAGGTATTTTCGCCAACATAATAAGTCTACACTTATTCGAAAGAAACCACTCATACCCTCAGTTTATCAGGCGCAGGTAACTGATGTGGTATATTGCCTCCAGTTAGCGTGTATCTTCGACCTTCTTGGAAGAATTCGGATGTATTCAAATCCATTTCTTTGTGAAGTGCTGGTGGACTGATACTAAAAGCAAAATGGAAAGATTTTATTCTTTAACCTTGCAAATAAATCTCCATCTCTTATTCATCTAAAGTCATACACTAAAAAACTATTTCGTCTTTAATTTTCTGCTCTTTCTTTTTTTCTTGTGCAGGCTTTTTATTTCGCCACCATAAGTCTCTTTTTTCTTTTTTTTTAATAATAAATTAGACTTGTTTATCAACCTTAGAAAGTACAAAAGATGACAAAGGAAATTTCTCAAACTTTAACGATTAAACAAAATTTACCGTAAGATACTTAGTGGTTTTGTTTATAACCTACATACACAGTCCGTATAAAGATCCCCGGTATTTCGAAGCCTTTGACTATTTTGTTAACATCTCGAACTTTCGTAAAAATTTATCTTGTTTTTGCTCTCTTTTTGATCAAATCCATGGTTTTCTCAATCAATCTATCCAATCGTCCAACCCTTATCAACAACAGACCAGTCATTTGAAATCAAAAAGTTTTTTAATACCCAAATCAACTAGTGATGTCATGAATCAATGTTAAACCCCTAAATACCTTAAGTGGATAAATTTTGGCGTGGATTTAATTTGGCGATTGGCCAAAATACGATTTTTGTCACACTGAAATGGGTGAAAATTACTCAAAAAATATACTAAAAAGTTGTGATTTTTCACATAATTCTATTTTTGTTAAATTTGGCGGGGATTTAATTCGGCGAATTGCCGTATTTGGAAATTTTGGCGAGGATTTAATTTGACGAATTTTGGCCAAATTCGCCAAACTCGCCAAATTTAATCCCCGCCAAAATTATCTAGTTAAGGTATTCTTCAATAAACATGGACCAATCCGAAGAGTGGTATTTGGTAACGTGATCAAACGATCAGATCGACTTTTAATTACTAGTTATTTTTTACAAAGAAAAAGTTAACAAACTTCCTAACCAGAGATTTTCATGCGGACTATGATACAACTGATGATAACCTCCACCTGAATATCGTTTTAAATTTTTATCAGCTTTCCATAAAATAATTGTATAATGGATGTTGAGGATATTTAACATCCAGGCGTACATGAGATATAGAAAAGGCCAGATAATCCTAAGGAGAGCGATAAAAAGGGACAGAGGAGGTGCACCTTGGCATTCAGGTTGTAATAAACTCTCAGAAATTAAAAAATGTTAAAAAGCTCTTCATCAATTTGGTTACAATCGGAGGGTGGTGAAAAATAATTTTAAAATACTTACCATTTTTGAACAGGGGAAAGCCTTGGCAGGGACATAATGGTTCAAATTGTTCTCCAAAACTACATTTCTCAAAAGTTATTTATTTCATTCTCACTAAAAATAAAGATATTGTAAAAAGTTAGTCTCAAAACAATGAGGAAACATTGGCTCAAAAGAATGATTCAAATTTATAGGGATGAATGCATAAAATATCGAAAATGTAGGAATTTTTTGTAATCTTTATACATCTTTTCTTATCAGGATTCAGTTACAAAATTTTTTAGCTCTTAACATAAAAAGAATGGGAAAGACAAAGTAGGAAGGTACAGAAAAGATAAAAGATTGTTTTGAATCTTTTTTCGTTATTTTCCCAGTTTGTAAATATATAAAAATCGTCACTTTAATACATACATCTAAAAAAGATGGGACAGGAAAATATCAAAAATCTGATTTCCAAACGACTGCAAAGAACAGTGAAGATGTCGAAGAAATTTCAGTTATACCAAATGAATGTCATCTGCAAATTTTTAAAGTCGAGCTCTCCTAAAAACTTAAATAACAGATTTAATTCTTTTGATTATTTTTAAAGTAGTTTAAAAATAATATAAAATCAGGATAAATTATTGGTTTTGTATAAATAAAACATTTACAAAATAAGTTACTTTATCTATAAAAAGTATAATCATCTGATCGTCACAGTTCCCTTTTTAGTTTTTAATGTTATGTCGTTATATGATTCTGTCAATCCACACGACTTATTTTTTAATTTCAATGTATATACATGTTCAACCTTGAAGCATTTTTAACAATATGTTTCTTTTCACTCTTCATCATCAGTAAAATGCAATAAAAAATTGTGTCTTCCCAAACAAAAAATAAATCAGCGTTTATTTTCACTTTACTTATACGTCATCTTTAATAATAAACATCTTTATCAAAGAGGTCTATTGTTTGAAATACCAAACAATGATGTCTATTTGTTGCATCTACTACGTCTACTTTTACACATGCCAGATGCAGGAGCAGCATTTCACAGGTTCATAACAGATACCTCTTCTCTCCTTACGATTCAATACAGAATCTGGCCAAAAATAATTCACAAACCAGAATGGAATGCATAAACAAATAAACAAACCAGTGACAAAAGCAAAAATACCAAAGGACAATGACAGCATGTATAAATTTGGTGTCGTGTAATCACAATCTGTTGAATCAACTGTTATTCCAAATTGAATCATTCCAACGATGAGTGAAAAGAAACCAAAAAAATGAAAACCAATTTTCAATTTCCATGGAACAGGTTCCATCATTGTGAATAAGAATGAGAAAGCAATCATTGCGAACGTCATACCAATGGATGTCACCAGCAAATTGAGTAAAGGTTGATCACAATATCTCCCGCTGGCTTTATCAATCAATACAATGAATTGCGGAATGATGAAGAGTAATGATATGAATATGATAAACATACGCACACCACGTCGGTTTGATTTTGGAAACCATCGAGTGAAATGATAGGCCACATGAGCAACAAAATAATACCACATTGTTATTTATATTATCTCACTATTATTTTTACTAAAAACTAACGTATACCTATAATGTCATACTTTCTCTTTAAAAGGATATTGAATGATCTGATGAGCTCTCTTTAAAAAACAAGGATATTAACAAGAATAGGAAATGATCTTTATTTTTAAGAGTACGAGAGTCTAATCAAAATCCAGCATTCCTTATGGGAATAATTTCTGAGTTCTACCACCAAAATGCAGCCTACTTTTTTACAAAAAAATATCAGTAAAGAGGGCAAAAAGACATGAAAACAAAAGTTTTTTTTTCACTTTTACTTTGCATAAAGCTGGATCTTACATCCAAGCCAGAGCAGAGTCATGTGCATGCCTCTCTAACTCAGATCTATTTGCATTCCCCAAAGGTCCATTATATACATTCTGAAGATCAAAAGATCTTCTTAGCTTGTATATTAGCTTGTATATATACCAAAATGCAAAGGCCAAAAACTGTAATAATGCGCTTAATATCACAAAAAAGAAAGGAAGCATAGGCAATAGGTTGATTTTTAAAAGCATATGACTTGAAAAATTTTGATCCTGGTGACACACCAGACATCAGAAGCACCAGACAAAAAATCTGTAGTGGCGAAAAAGAACAGTTTTTACCACCAGTTATAGTGACCACCAAGTTATAGTTTTTTTGAGCTTTTCTTAAGTTCTGTCAAACTGAATCCTCTCAAATTTTGAAATATGTTCTTTCTATCTATTTATGATAAATATTAAACCACCCTGACACTTGAAAATTTTTTCCCAAAAAGATATTGGTAATTGAGAGTTAGAAACTGAAAACCCACTTGCAGGCAAAAACACGTTTGTTTACACCTCTGAAACAGCATTTCCCGAGTCATCTCTGAGAGAAGTGTATTAAAAAATCTAGCGCCAGGCAGCCACAGAAATCCTTGCATTTGCACAGGGTTCGACATGCGGCACAGGGTTCGACATGCGGCAAATGCAACGGGTCAAAAACGAAAGTGACGGAAACACCCGTGCAAATACGCTCGATCACTGCGACCCATTGTATTTACACAGAGTGGAACATGTTACACTTGATTATAAAGAAATGCACAGATCAAAATTTTAACCCGTAGACAAAAATTTTCTAAAATGGCTACCGGGTGACCCACGAAAAAGTATAAGAGTTTGGAGGGTAACTGTGTCCGAAAAAATTTAATTTTAACTAATTTCTTTTTTCATGGTAAAGAGGAAAGGCAAACGCAAATTTTGATGTATCATTTTTTAATTTTAGAAAAGTAGTTATTGAGATACGATATACTGTATAGAGGTATATATAAAGTCAAAAGTTATTACAAAAAACAGTTAAAAAACTTCAAAAAAGACGCATCAAATATTAATTAATTAACAAATAAAAAGAGACATCGAGTGAGAAGCATATTTTGATTTATTTTATTGGAAAGATTCAGAAAAGAATAACAAAGGTTGACAATTCTTTTTTAATCATATTTATTCATTTGGAAAAGTACGACCCCTAGCATTAATACAGCGACGAGCCCTAGAAATAATTCCATCGAAAGCGTCTCTGATCATTTGCTGATCTAAGTTGTCACAAGCTCTGATGATTGCTGCTTTCAACTGATTGACAGGAACATTCCAAATGGTGTGTTTTTAAATGGCCCCATAGAAAAAAATCACAGATCGTCAAGTGATCTTGGTGGCCAATCCCAGTCTCCTCATGAGCTGCCCACGGAGATATCTTATAGATGCGTTGCTAGTATGAGCGGAGGCTCCATCCTGCTGCCACCACATCTGTTGACGATTAATGCCATTTCTTCTGAATTCTCGCTGAATGACGTTGTACCTTATGATCACAGCATATACTCCTGTGTATTCAGCTTACCGCGAACAAAATGTGGTCCAAAAATAGTGCCATTACGAGTCAAATCCAACCAAACCATCACTTAACCTGGTCCTTGAGTGAACTCAATGTAATGGTCTTCGGGAATGCACATTGATTTTTTGCTTAGCTGAGCCATCTCTGAAAGTTTTCTCTCAATGCTCTTACAAATTAACATCAAACAAGGCATTTTGAAAATTCTTTTTGCTACTTTGCTACTTTTTATTTATCCCAAAAAGACGATTTGGAAATCGTCCAAAATTTGATTTCTTATTTTTTTCTTAACAAAGCTTTTAAGACAAAGAAATAGCAAATGATCAAAGGAAAGATGTTTTGTTTTTATACAAATTTGACACTGTCTTGACGTTTTTTGACTGTTTTTGTAATGATTTTTGACTTTATACCTCCATATCTCGATAACTACTTTCCGAAATTAAAATGATACAGCAAAATTTAAGTTTGCCTTTCCTATCCTCTTTACCACGAATTTAGTTAAAATTCAATTTTTTTCGGACACAGTTACCCTCCAATCTCTTATACTTTTTCGTGGGTCACCCGGTATAGAATCTTCTAAAGAGAAAATGAAAATGCCATTCGTCTTCGTTTTATGCCATTTTTATTTTAAAGCTGAGATTTGTTAATTTTTGCGGATTTTGCCTTACATGTTCTAGCTCATTTGCACAGGGTCAGAAAAAATTGTTGGAACCGTTGCATACGCACACACCGTGCAAATGCAAGGATTTCCGTGACTGTCAGGCAAACAATGTACGACCCTCGACATGGCCCGAGAATTCTCGGGCCAAAACTTTTATTGGAATTTGCTTAAAGCCCGAGTATGGCCCGAGAATTTGGGCCGTGTTCGGGCCACACGCGGACCACGCACGGGCCACACGCGGGCCACAACGGGCCACGCACGGGCCACACTCGGGCCAATTTTTGAAACCATGATTTAAACAGGCGTGTAATCTCAGGACTGAATTTTTTTAACATTGTCTTTGAGAAAAACTTGGTTTCTCTTAATTATATTAAATATATGAATGTTGTAAATTCATATAAATATTAAATGTCTTATTTGGTATGAAACATAGTTTACATAAATATACTTAGGGTGGAAATATTTGCTAGTGACTGGTCCTGGTTTTACCTGAGCGTGTCCCGGGAAGCTTGTAAAGTTTTTTTGAGCGATATAAAAAACAGACAAATCTTATTTTGTACTATTTGTTTGACGGGACAGAATCAAGTTAATAGGAATCTCTGACGCAGACACAAAGGTATGTTGATCATTTACATTTTAAGTCTGCCACCATTTTTTATCTGCATTTTCATATTTGCCTTAAAAATTTATTCAATTTGCCAAAAAAAGTATGAGGAAACTCCTTCGCCCCTACTCCGTACTTAGATTAGACTCAATGGACCCAGCCAGACAGGCTTAAAAGCGTTATGAAAAATGAGGCCTGAACATGGCCCGAATGACTCGGGTCATGTTCGGGCCAAAAGAATTGATAGGGTCTCTCGGCCCGAAGAGGCCCGAGAATTCTCGGGCGGGCCATGTCGACGGTCGTAACAATGTACATCTTTTCATCATGATTGATATACTTTATGGCAACAGACAAAAAAAAGAGGCATACAATCCATATCGCTTTGGCAGGGTGTTGTGAAAAATCCAAGCAAGGGGGATGGACTGCTCCAGCTACCCCAAAAAACATGGGTCACTCAATCACTAACCTAAAATCGATTTGAGTGACCCCTAAAACAAATTTGCTTGGTAAATAAGAGAGCTAAAAATATGTAGATAAAATAGTGAAGTACGATTCAGAAATAGACCTTTTCTTAATCAGGTTAGATGCAATATGAAGATATCATCATATTGAACAGAAAACAGTGTGAATATTATAAAAAAAAACACATTAAAAAAAAAAGTTTCTAATTCTGCTCTTGATGATGTGATTAATGACTAGGAAAAGTGTGTACTAAGTATTTTCTTGTAATTGTTTTGATGCTGCAATTTGATAACCATTCAACATGACATAGTGATTAATAATATAAGGTCTATTTTTCTAACGCATCCATAACTTTTCTCACATTTTTTGGTTTCCTCGCAGTCGCATTTGCATGTCCAGCAGGAGAAATCTGAAAATCAGAGCAGCCATATTTGTTTATTTTGACCACACTACGAAGCATCCAGTGAAATGACAGATTTTGAACCCTATCTACACACCGCTTCGAAAATTAATCACATGTGCACAGGGACTTATACTCCTTCAGATTTTTGGAGGAAGGATTTTTGTGTAGAACAGAGCTATACTCCGCGCCTGTTGTTGGTCTGGACTGGTTTGTTGGGATTAGGTAAGGTTTGTTTCTATTCATTATTTATTGGAGAGATAAAAATCTATACAGGATTTCAAAAACATTTTGTTCAACCACCTTCACTTCAAGATAGGCCACCATAGAATGAGCTTCCTTTTATAGGATTCAGCCTTGGCCCTAGGCCTAGACAGGAGAACCGTCGTGTGTTTTTTAATAATTTGATGTACACAAGACAGGTTCGAGCTGTGAGTCCAATATTGGACTCACATTTTTTACAGTAGGAAATTCGAATTTAGCGCTGTCCTCACTTACTAAAATAAAAACCAAATTTCGAAAGTTGCGCTTTCTCTAAGAAAGTGCATAGCTGTCAACTTTGCCTTGCAAAAATGCGGGAGAGCTCCAAGTCGGAAAAATTTTCTCGATAATCCAATTTTTCTGAATTGGAAAATCAGGAAATCGAGGTAATTTTCCTGCGAAATCCAATTCTATCAGAATTTTTCCGGAAATGGCAGTTAGTCACACTAGCGTCCCGCCAAAATGCGTATCAAAGATTAATGCTGCGAAAGCGCTATATCGTTTACTTGACTCTCTGGCAAAAAAATGCGCCGCAAAACTTCTAAAGGGATTCATGAAAAAATAACCCGGCGCTATTTAATGAAATTAACATTTTCAAAAACTTTGAGAAATTGCTTAAAATTTGAGCCATAGATGAAAAAATTTGAGCCAAGCCAACCTTGAAAACTAATTTGAAGATCAACTTCCCAAGAAAAAGATCTACGTGGGAGACGGAACCCACCTAGATCTGCACACCGCGGGATAGGCTATTTCCCGGAAATCTTGCCGGACCTCAAACAATGACGCATTTACATGTGCAGAATAATTTTTACTTTAGCGTATAAACAAGGCCTTAAAAATCGAAGCGCTGTCTCGGGAATTGAATGACAAAATTTGGTTGGTTGATATTTGGCTGCTGCACGTTCGCAATCTGTCATTTTGTCTCATTTTAAGTTTTCAAGTTTTAATCGATTGTCTTGGGATCTTGAACTTGATTCAGGCAACTCTCATCCTTGTTGTTAAAATGTATCCTGTAGATGACTGATGTTTGATGAATGATTTTTTCTGAAAGCTAGATTTCCTAGTGTGACTAACTGAATGGGGGAAATCGGGAAATTTTACGTCCCAATTTTCCAAATTCAGGAAATTTTGCCATTCCGCTCTTTCAAATTCTGAATATTTTTCAAGAAATCGGAAACTTTTTGGAAATGCGGGAGATGCGGGAGAAAATCCTGAAAATGCGGGAGATTTGGCTGAATTTTTTTCCCGCGGGAGAAAGCTTTGGCATGCGGGAGTCTCCCGCCCAATGCGGGAGAGTTGACAGCTATGAAAGTGTGACCAGTAAAAGAATAACAAAATTTGATTGGCTATGTTTTCAACCGTTATTAGGATCTGAGAAATTCAAACTCTCAGCCCATACCATGCTATACCGTGAGATTGGGTAACTTGCATCAGTGGAGGCAAACATGCATAGCCCTCAAATGAATGACCTGTCTGGTCATTAAAATACAACTACGCAGCTTCGCTCGCAGCTCTACTCTGCCATTTTTGTTTTGATTTAACTTTGTATTTTAATGACCAGCCAAGTCTTTCATTTTAGGGCTATGCATGTTAGCCTCCACTGATGCAAGTTGCCCAGTCTCACGGTACATTTCGCCATCAGTTTATCAAAGAAGAAATCATAGCATGGATTCCCAGGCTACCTTGGCCCTTGCACTCCATATTGCAGAGGCTAATCAATTTTATTTAATGACTTTTTTAGGACCCTGCCGACGCACTGGACTGTCCGGTGTATTTGTCCGGGTGGCAAAAAGTATCCTTTCGCTACACCGGACAGTTACATCAATATGCCTTCTTACCTGTCTTTAAAAATATAAACAAAAGTAATCACGGAAAAGGACGTGAAAAAAAAGACATAAGTGTGAGAACAGAGTAATCAAACTCGTTAGAAAAAGTACCATTAGAAGTCATAAAAAATCAACCTGAATAAATGCAATCGAAATCCCAGAGAACTTCATAATTCCCCAAACAACATTATATTACTATGTCAAACTCCCATTACATAAATTTTACAATTACGTCAGAGTAGACTACGCTCGCCAATGAAGAGGTTTATTTGGAAAGGGTAATTACATTTTATTGTTCGCTTCTTTTTTAAAGATTGGCCGGGATTAGAAAAGTATGAATTTCTTTGTACATATTTTACCTACCCCAAATATTTAGGAGGCTGAGTTTTAAACAAATGGTCAAGTTGAAACGAACGATAAATGTATCAAGGTCTGTTTTATTTACCCCCTGGTGACTTAACAAAAGAGACTTAACTCGATGTTACAATCCAATTATTGAAAGTTTGTCTCGGCCTTTTTATAATGAGCGAGACATACGTTCTCTGATTACGCAATTTTCATATTGACATTTCCGAGGCATTTTGATGTAACTGCTTATGAAACAAAAAATTAAGAAACACTGGACGCACCGGACTGGTCATGTCCAGTGTTTTGATTGTCCGGTGGGAAAAAATATCCTTCTCTGATAGGGTGGGCAGGCCAAAATTTTCCCCTCAAATTTTGAAAACCAAACTAATTTTATTTGAAAGTCCTTACCTTTGTGAGAAAAATGAGGGGTTTTCAAACCACAAAAAAACACCTTTTCAAAGAATGACCTCCTTACACCACGCCAGCAAGAAATAATTTTCGGAACACCAAAATCGTGCCAAAAATGGCGGATGAAATCTAGTCTTCCGTGTGGCGGGCGTGAGAAGTTTTGCTGGCGCGGTCTGAAAATCGGCCCGATGACTGTTAAACTTTAGCCTATCGCTAATGAGCTGGAAATTATGGCTAAAAACAAATTTTACCAATGAAAAGCTGAAACCCTTAGCTTTCCAACGATATTATGGTAGTCCTGATAAAAATTTCAGGAAAGTGTTGAAATATCAAAATTTCTTCTTTTTCTCGATTTAAAGACGGCCCGTAGATTATCGAAAAGGCTACCACGTCACAAACTAAAGTACTATCTTTCCCGCGTTTTATAAAAAAAACCGCGAGTTTATAACTAATCCAGCTCAATAGTGATAGCCATTTGAAAAATGGTGGTCAAGGTAGACAGGCGTGCCACAAATTCCGAGTCGCCATTTTTTCACCTTGATGTCTAATAAATGGTATATCTTTTTATTGAAGGTAGGTAATGGGATGGAATTTTTTTCTTTGTTTTCTCTGATAAATTCTGAGTATTTAAAAAAAAAGAATGAACAAGTTTGGAGTTGTTAAGGATAAGTTATGATGGATGGAATGTTCTAATTTTGATTTTCGACTTGTTCCACGCAAAAAATCCCGACGAGTGCGCACCCTATCTCTGACACGGGACATCCGACTTCCTTAAGTCCAGTGTAGACATTGTCCGGTGGTAAAAAAAATTCTCATTTTACACCGGACTTTCGCGTGTCCGGTGTTCGTTAAGTCGGCAGGGTCCTCTTTTTTTGAGGATTACAATTTTACCAGTTTTTTAGCGATTTTTGCCTCGCTAACCCAAATCTCGCAACCTCTTTACCTTAAGGAAGATCGAAATTTGGGTTTTTCAGCGTTCAAAAAAAAAGCAGAGCAGAAATTTTTTCATCTTCACAGGATCGATTCTCAACAACAAAATACATCTTTTGGAAATTGGGAAAAACTGGAATTAACAGGTTTCAAATGGTTTTTTTGGCCAGATTAGCGTTTGCTCTTTCTCTCAAAGAAGAAAACATGGAGGGTGATGGTGGAGTTTCAGCTGTCAGGAAAAATTGTTTCCGACCCTCAGACTCTAATTTTTCAGTAGAACTCACGGTCAGTTGGGTGACGGGAACCAAACAATTTTTTACGAACGGCCCTATCTTGAAGTGAAGGTGGTTGAACTAAATGTTTTTGGCATATTGATGGAACTGCAAGTTGGCTGTTTTAAATAAAAATGGCAATTATTGCTCTTTTCGGCAATTATTGCCGAAAACGGCAATTTTTTCAACAATGAAATGCTGAATCAGCAGAAAAATAAATAAGTAAATAAATGAAAATTGCCGTTTCGGCAATTATTGCCGTTTTTGGAAATAAAAGTTGATTTTATTATTGAACACATGGTATTTGACACCCTCGCGATAAGTAGGCCCACTAGCGAGGTTAAGCAAGAAGCTATCTATTACGTACGGAATCTATTACGTGAGTTTTTCGCGGGCTAGAGCCCAAATCTCAAGGCTAACTCTGTCCCGTGAAATTTGACCTGTACGTCGTATTTTGGGGAGTGGATCTATTGCGCGAAATTCTTCAATCTCACGTAATAGATATCGATCAGGATATAAGCATGATACACGGGAAATTTGCTGTACGGATATTGGGCTGAATCGTTTAGGATCAAGAATCACCCGAAAAAAATGTAAACAGAAAAGAAACTTTGGTAATTTTTTTTTTATTTCTGACAAGTTTGAGCTGAGAAAACTAAAAACAAAAGAATTTTTTGAATCTCATCTGTGGAAAATATGATTCATACAAGCAAAGTGAAAGGATTTATTGCACAAAAGAAGGTCAAGAAGTAAGTGTAATAAAATAATCTTTGCTAACTTTTTAATCAAACCAAAACAAACAGAAGTGTCTTTTTGGTTCTTTTTTTTTCTTCTCTTTTTTATCTTGCTTTTTATATGCTCTGAAAGTCCAAATACATCCAAAGTAACCATTACAATGAACAGCATGTAACCATATTTCTTTTTCATGTTTTTCAGTGTTTCTGTGGTGCCACCATCAAGTGCGAAGAAGCCAAAGTTATAATATGTCAAAGCAAAGCTACAAACACGAGAAAAAGACTGCTCTGCCAAGCTCAAAGAAATTTACCCCTCCACCTGCCAAAGCATAACAGAAGAAATCTTTATTTATTTTTCCAATTTCAAATGCTACAACCAAGCAACAAGATCCAATTTCTGCTCTTCATCATCAGCTATATATTGTACGTACAAATCATCCTGCTAAAAACTTGATGTCACACACAACCGCTGGACTTCAAACTGTTCCCCAAAGTTGTATAAAGCTCTACCTTCTACTCTGGACAATTGCTACTGCTTTGAGTTCTCAATCCTTCGCTGAAAATTTCTTAACTGACTGGTCATTCTTCAACTTCTTCTACATTATAACATTCAAAAAAGTTTGGTTTGATTCTAAGAGACATCTTCCTTCCTAAAAAGGTGATATCAGTACCTTGGAATGCAAAGAAGCAGAAGAAGTAACACCTGCCAGATATGAAACACAAGACTGGGTTTGCACACTTTTTTATAGAGTGTTTTTATTGGTAATGGTGAAGCATTCATAGAAATTCAGCTAAATAAGGATGACATGGCTGTACACTATGCTCTTACAGATTATCTTTTTGTTTATAAATAAAGCAGTGATTTTTGATTGGTACCTATGTAAACTAGTAATTAAGTTATGAAATTATATATTTTTTTGCAATGTTAAGTCATGATATCATATTATTGAAATGATAAGTCATAGACATTTTTTTGTTTACTAAAATGTTGAATAATAGTAAAAGTAATAGAATACTCTGATTATATGCTTGTCTAGATTTAATTTCTGTGAAAAACATTTGTCTTGGGAAAAAACTAAGTAGATTAAAGTGAAAGTAAGGGGATTTTAAAGACCAAGCCACTAACAAGAAAACTGGAAAAGAAAAAAAGAAGAAGAACATTTTTAGAAGTTTGGGGCGAAAGTGAGATACGGAAAAATAAACATTACGTCATACGTAATAGATCGATTTTTGCTTAACCTTTTTTTTCTCTATGCCGTGAAACTTTAGGAATCAGGCTAAAACGCCTCGGATCCAGTCTAAAAACTCACGTAATAGATTCCGTACGTAATAGATAGCTTCTTGCTTAACCTCGCTACTGTGCCTCATTAGTTTTGTTTTCAACTGGTTTTTGTTAGAAATGCAGATAGCAAAATCGAGTCATATGTAAACAAATTTACAATGGGGTTTTGTTATCTCTTTCTGGCTGTCTTTCGGCATCGATGCAGGATCTTTTAACATATTATTTTAGAACTTTTAATGTTATTGAGCAACGAAAAATTGAAAAAATCACTTTTAAAATTCAAAAAACCTTTTTCTCGATGCAATTTTACTATTTTCAAACATCTCTGACATCTTTGCCCATAAAAGGATAACACATTTACAGTTTATATCTTAAACACCTACTCTTAGGTTCCAAATAAACGGGCCCCCCGCTTGTTAATTTTTCGAAAATTTTCCAACCCCCCCGGACCTTATTAGGACCCCCCCGTTTATTAATCTCTAAGAATATTTTCAGCTGTCAAAGAGAAGGCCCCTTATTTTGCTCTAAATAGCCTGATTTTAGTCTATTTTTACCTTATCTTTGGGTTTCAGAAGTACAATTTCCAACCCCCCCGGCAATTAGGTCCCCCCCGTTTATTAAAATCTAGAAAATTTTCCAACCCCCCCGTTTATTCGAACCCCCCGTTTATTTGGAACCTAAGAGTACTGTACTATAGAACCCAGAATTTTTTTCCGATGCAAATAAATCTGAATTAGAAAGACTGACTACATAAAGCGTCAGCCCCCCCCCTAGGGCCTAGGCTAGTTGGGGGGGGGTGACACCCTCCAAAATGCCAAAAAAGGGTGAGGGCTGAAGATGTTTCAAATGTTTGGGGGGGACCTAATGTACATGGGGAGAGCTGAAATCTTATCATTTACAGACCTGCCAACTTGAGATCTTCATTTTGCAAGAGATACGAACATCTCAAGACCAACTTACTGTGGTCTAATATCGCATTAGATCGCACTCAGACAGAAAATGACCAAACAATCGACTGAACATGAAGGGTACTATGATATAGTTGCTAACCTGATGTGTAACCTAATTGTTTTTTCGCCGATTTTTCGCAAAAAACCTCAAAAGCTGATTATGACGTCATAATCGATGACGTCATAAAAACTAAGAATTGAATTTCTCAAGGGTTTTTTATCCAATCGTCTTCAAACTTTCACCAAAGATGTATCTCACTAAAGTCAATCATTTGATTTGAAATTTTGATTACGTCAGCAAAAAATAGGATATTTCCTAATCAATCTCTTGTTTGACAACAAATTTGCTTTGATAACTCCACCAAGTTTCTCAATCATACTTTCTGTTATAACATGCCACGATAACTTTCACTGATAGCGCGCCCTTTTTAATTTTTTTGTTTTCATTCAAAATGACTGGATGTCGATTGGAGAATATCTATAGCCTGATGGGATTAACAAATAACGATTGTGTAACTTGTTGCGCAAGTGACGCCAACCGCATCATCAGACATTCGTGTGTGTTCCACTACAGATTTTTTTCATATTTCGATTTACTGTAAAAGCCTAAAAGAGAAATCGTGTATTTTTTAATACGCTGTTCATTAACTCAAATCAAATGACTTTGGAGGTTCGGTGAAATGGTGGCCCAATTACTGTCCCATGTTTTGTCAGTAGTCCCAAGTTAGATCAATTGACGGTAACATGGCGACGCTATATACTTTATCTTAATGGTTGGTTTCAATTATATACACTCAAATTAAAGCTCTCCTCAACAGGAGCCCAATATGTCATTTTTGCCTAACTACTGAGGTTATTATTTTCTATGTTTTTCAACTGTTTGAATGATTTTCCAAAAGATCACCACCGGTGTGATTCAAACCCACTAAATGCAAAGTTCCAATGATCAGAAACTCAATACTCTCTGCGCCACGGATTCATACCAGAAGAATGTTTCTGACTGCTATTTATATTGTACAAAACAAACTAGAGAGTGCCTGTTTCGAGCTCTAGCCAATCTGATAAACAACTATACCCAAACCACACCCATACGTCCAACCCTACTAGGTTGCCTGCAGGTCCTGACACTATTCCCGCATGCTGGATCCGAAAAATATATTTGTGTCTTTCTCTTTTATGAAGAAGCCATCACCTTATTCTCAAGGCTGTCTGTGCCAAATTTCACTTGTCATTTTTGCCTAACTGAGGTTTGACGGTTACAAATTTTTAGAGCGAGCATACTGCGATGGAAAAGTTCCTCTGATTCCCTGGAAAATTTCAATAACCCCCTTCGAAGTTTTTAAAATAAAAAAAAAAACAATTAAAACATCTTCGAAAATGGGCATTCCAGATTTTGTTCGTGAATGGGGGAGGATGACACAGAATTTCTGAGGGTAAAATGATTTTGAAAAATCAAAAATGAGAAAAAATGGTGGCGTTTCCAATACCTTTTCAAAAAATCCAGATAATTCTCAAGCATTATTTTGAATTTCAAATGATATTTCTGATGAAGGCTTTATTATGTACAAAAAACAGTTTCATCTGCAGGGGGTGTACAGAAAATTTCTGAAATGGCCCAATCTGGGTGGGCTTAAGACCCTCTGGAAAATTTTGTCAATATTTCTTTATATGGATTAAACATAGAATAGCCCAATCCAAAACTGCAGTAATTTGACACCGCTTAATAGAAATGTAAATTTTGTAATGAAAACTCAATCACAAAAGTTATTTTTTCAATAACATAAACTAAAAATGTAAACATGTATATACAAAAAAAATCATAACAACTAACGAACAATGATGTACGAAAAAAAACTTTGTGCCTGGCTGACGACCAAAGAAATTTTCACTGGAAACGAAAATATTTTCAGGTTTGCCTTAGTGTTGCAGAAGTGCTTTATGTTTTTTTTTAGTTATGTACCTTAATGGATCTTGTCTTGAGCAAAAAGCAAAAGAATGCACTGCTAAATTTCTAAATTGATTCATGAACGATCCTGCATAAAGACAACAAGGCTACCTACTGAATCCCTCAGTCTGCTTTCTTTCAAATTTCTTATTTTTGATGCATGGAGCAGTGTCAAAAGCTTGAGCTTTGTATCCAAAAGGAATATCTGGATCCCAACCAACCAAAATCTTTGATCAGAGTTTTGATCAGAGAAAGTGGTACCCTAATTGTAGCTCTACTCATAGCAGTGTGAATGCATCGAGAGCACTAGATCTATAGTTTTCCTTGAGTACTTGTGATTTAACCCTGTAGGCAATGTTTTGGCACTACAATCTTTGTTAGTACCTGCCAGTGCCAATTTTTTAAACAACTTTCTGACCAAGGATGGCGGATATAGCTGATTCTAGGGTTTCTAAAGGTCAGTGATCAAAGTGGGGCCAATTTTCCAGGGGGGGGTACAGCCGCAGGGTACTAACCCATAGGGTACTAACCTGATTTTTAAGAAAAATTGTCTTAGGTACCACCACCCCCTTTTTAGTACCGGGTACTTACTTTTTCTTAAGGAAAAAGGGACCCCCACCCCTTTTTTAGTACCGGGTACTTACTTTTTTTTAAGGAAAAAGGGACCCCCACCCCTTTTTTAGTACCGGGTACGGGCTTTAAAATTACCAAGGAAAATAGGAGACACCACCCTTAAAACTTGCCAAGCATGGTCCCAATCTTTCAAAAGCCAGCAAAAGCAGCTCTTTGTTGTTATTATGACTTGTATATACCATGTTTTTAACTCAGATCCTCTTAAAAGTTCTTTAAATCAAACCATGATCAAACACAACTTTTAATAGTGAGGTCTGTTAGCACAAAAATACTTCAGATGGTGATTAAAGCATGAAATTTGGCACAGATGATCCTTAGAAGGTCTAAAACTTAATTTTAAACAGTAACACCAAATTTTGCCACCTGGCCACCTGCCAGATGACGTCATCAGGTGGCTTAGCAAAAATTTATTTTTTTGAAAATATTTAAAATCTGATGGTATCAGCGGAAAGAACATGAAATGCTGATGAAAATCGAGGTATAAAACATGCCTTCAAAATCTTCCTATCAAAAGTTATGAAGGTTTAAAGTTTTGTGATGACGTCATCATAAGCCTTTCCAGGCAAAACCTAAAATCCCGTAATAACGGAACTAGTTGACCAAATTTAGTGTTTTAAACATGAATCCATGTCAAAATTTGAAGTTCCATCTGATGCTTGGGTCTAAACAACATAGGAAGGCTTAAAACATCCAAAAAAGTTAGTTGGTTGTACACTGTGCTCCTGAAGGGAGAACGCTGCGTTGATTTGCCTTGTAAAGCTCAAAATCTAAGTTTTAGTATCCTGTAGGATTTAAAGCTTTTAATTCAATTTGAACATCGGAATCGGAAAAAGCAATGAATTTAGATATGAATTCATGTATAAAACATGAAATTTGGTCAATTTGTACCAAAATTACGAGCTTTTTAAGTTTTGCCTGGAAAGGCTTATGATGACGTCATCAAAAAACTTTCAACCTCCATAACTTTTGATAGGAAGATTTTCAAGGCATGTTTTATTACTCAATTTTTATCAGCATTTCATGCTCTTTCCGCTGGAACCATCAGATTTTGAATATTTTCAAAAAAATAAATTTTTGCCCAGCCACCTGATGACGTCATCTGGCAGGTGGCCAGGTGGCAAAATTTGGTGTTACTGTTTAAAATTAAGTTTTAGACCCTCTAAGGATCATCTGTGCCAAATTTCATGCTTTAATCACCATCTGAAGTATTCTTACGTTTTTATGTGCTACCAGACCTCACTATAATTACAAAGGTAAAACAAGGAAATTCCTTGGCAAAAGAAAAATATTATATAGCTGTAATAACGGCAATAAAAGTATATATCTATCAGAAGAAGTAAAAATCAACTTGATAAAAATTGAAGAATAGTATGAAAGCTTGGATTGGATGGATTTCCTTATTTTTTTCTTCAATAGATTGGTAATTTATTCAAATTATTCAAAACTGTGTCAATCTTATGAGAGAAGTTGAAATAGAAAAAAGTTGCATTGTTGGCTCTGGTTGGCTTTGCTTAGTTGACCTGCCTCCGTCTTAATTGTCATAAACAGCTAACAAGAAATAAGCTGTAAGAATCATAAGTTTGGATAAGAAAGTTATTGTTAAAAACAGATGTATCACTTTGGATGCAAACAGCTTGTAATTCTTTTCCAGAAGCAATGACAAACATATACCTCGTTCTAACTTGAGATATAAGACGAAATAGCTTCTCACTAATTAAAACAATACTGATTTTGAACATAGCTTTCTTACATTAGCTATTTATATTTATAACTTAGGGTCATAAATTCTCCTCTTAGAAAGTAGGGAAAGTACCCTAATTTGAATAAAATAATTCTTTATTGATAGAACATAACAGTTCTTTTCTGAAAACTAGTGAAACTAACACCTCCCAAACTTCCCTACAACTTGATAAGCAGGGAAGTAACCAAAACTTGGAAGGGAACTTTTCACTACTGTAGATCACGGATTAGAATAGTGGATTAATTCTTCGTTGCTCCCAGAGAGATCCATGGTCTTCATTGTTCAAGAAAAATCTGTAAAGATCTGCCGACTCCCGTTAGTTTTTTCATTGTTTTTATAAGAACAATTTTCCATTTATAATTTCGAAAACGAATTTGTCCTTGATTCGATCAATTTTGATGATTTTGGGAATATTTTAATCCTGCACGAGTTTGAAGCATCAACAAACCTAGACCAGTTTTAATGTAAATTTTTAACTTTGTCAATGGCAATCTTCAGATAAGTGAAAATTAACGTATGGTCTATAACTAAGAAACTATCGATGGGTCACGAATGGGTTGCATACTGGTGAAAGAAAACTGTATTTAGAATTAGGAAAATAAATTTCAAATTATTTGGCTAATTTCTGCATTGGATAAAGGGCTAAAAAAGTGCATTTTCTTATTTAAAATGTACCACGTGATACGTAATGACCAATGAAAATGTTGAAAGTAATGATTTTTTACAACTTTTTTACAACTTATCAAGTTTTAATTGCTAGCAAACTCGTAAAAAAGTTTGATAACCTAACGAGGAGTGTTTTCTATGAGTTCTTAATCCACCTATTCTAATCCGTTGGTCAGATACTGTAAGCCATAACAAGGAAATCTTTTCTCATCAAAATCCTGAAAGTTGAAGACAAAAAATTAAACAAATGTACCATATTCAGGGCCTGAGTACTTGAAGAAAAATTGAAATGATACCCACCCCACCCTAAAATTGGTACCGGGTACTAACTTAAAATTGGAGATATACCCACCCCCACCCCAAAATTAGTACCGGGTACTAACTTTTTTGAATTTCCAAATTAGATACCACCACCCGGCTATGGGTTAGTACCCTGCGGCTGTACCCCCCCCCCTGAATTTTCAAATAATAGCAACACTGCTCCAAGTAGTTTTCCTTTTGAAGATTTATTGCCACTGATTTTATTTTATTCAGTGGATGCCAAAATTTTGACCTTGAGTAGAAAGCTCAATGTCATGTCGTTGAGGTTCTGTACACGCTTTTTTTTTTTTAAGAAACTAGTTTTACCAAGCAGCCTCAATGTTTCTTAAGAAATCGGCCTTTTGAGCCTTAAATGTTTCTTACATGTTTCTAAACTTTGTCAAGCTTAAAAGAAGCATATCGATAATACTCTAATAATAATAATAGTCTAATAGACTAATCTACAGTACTTTCCTATCTTCTATATTGATTTTCTGACTTTCTCAAGTGCTGCTAACTGTTATGTTAGATTCTTAAAAAACGAATTAAAAAATGTAATTTTCTCATTCTCAGCCTCAGCATGTTTCTTAGATGTTTCTTAGTTTTTAGGCATTCTGAGCCTCATGTTTCTTAAAAGTGTGTTTCTTAAAAAAAAACTTGTCAGCCCCCAATGGGTCCAGGGCAAAAATGGTGTGGGGCAAGTGCTGGGGGCAAGTAGTGGGCACAAGCCAAAGAAAACTTCATTGTTGGTACCCTAGAATCACTAGAAATGGAGGGATTAAATTTGCGCTCATACTCACAATGAACATCCAATTGATGTTAAGGGGGGAAGGGGTTTCTCTGCTTGAGGTTCAATCTGCGGCAAAATGTTACTTTTTATTGCAAACCTACAGGAAAGGCTTGAGATTATATCTGTTATATTTTGAAATTGAATTCTTGCGTAAAACAATGCTAAGCGGAATTAAATATTGGAAGCTAAGCAAAAGATAGAATTAAGGTAGACTTTTGGTTACCACTCTTGACAATTTAAGAAGGGGGCTAAAGGTAAAAAACCTGAACATAACATGGCAAAGTGAGTATGGCTGTCATCCTAATGTATTCCTAAACTTCTCTCTCATTTCGCCATATTGTGAAAAATAGGGTGATTGAGCTAATATTTAATAGATTTTAGGGTGTAAAACAAATCAAATTCATTAAGGAAAAATAAAGATAACAGGCACTGGTGCAGCTCACTGGTCATAAATGTTGACCTTGGAATCTATTGAATCTTTCACTTTCGATACTGTGGTGTTGCCGAATGTTTCATGAGACTAAAAAACTATTCAAATGAACTCAAACAGACGAAAACTAGTAAAAATATTGATATATAAATCTGCACTTTAATCTCTTTATTTTCTAGACTTAAACCAATTAATAGTATTATTTAAAGTTATAATTGAAAAAAAAAAACATGGCTGAAGATCCTGAATTAGCAGCTATCAGGGCCAGAAGAATGGCTGAAATGCAAGCCCAGGTAATTTTTTTTCTTCCCTCTTTCTCCCCTTTCTAAAGCTTAAAATTTTGGCCCATTTGGATTTTAATTCTTTAAATCACTGTGTACTTTTTTGGTATGATGTCGTCCATCTTTGAATCCCCTCTAGAACATTAAAGAAAGGGTTCACACAATGGTTAGGGATGATTATTTCTAGGGTTCAATGCTCTACATCATTTAAATCAAAACTCATGATTTGTTTTTGATAGTCTGGTGGAGTTGGAGGAGCAGATCAAATGAAGAAACAGCAAGAAGCAATGCAAAGGTAATTATCAGTATTTTATAATTATATCCCTTTTCACATATACAAAATAATCAAATATTTGCTGAATACAACAATTTTTTATTTTTATGATGGTTATGGGTTATCCAAGGGGTTTGATACAAA
The DNA here is from genome assembly GCF_902728285.1 of Clytia hemisphaerica. Taxonomy (NCBI): domain Eukaryota; kingdom Metazoa; phylum Cnidaria; class Hydrozoa; order Leptothecata; family Clytiidae; genus Clytia; species Clytia hemisphaerica. Next base: position 1,506,374 of record NW_027103721.1, on the reverse strand, counting down.
TAGCCCCTCGCACAATTTTGATTGGTTTAGAAATCTAGAGGAAACAGTTTTTTAGGCGTAATGGACTTTAGGAAATTTTCTAGATCATATCAAAAGACAACTGATGTTTCTCAGATGAGAAGACAAAGATTGTTTCAACAAAAGATTCATAATTGCGTCACTTAAAAATTTTATGAGTAGGGGTGTGAAGATATCTAGGTTAGAGCCAGATACTTTGGATACTTAGATTGGGTAGTTTTAGGATATTGAGTATGTAATATTCTATTGAAAACCCTGTATTCTGGTTGTTTGGTCATTGCCATAAAGATGCGAGGGATATTTTTGCCAAAGTTGGCACTACTGTAATGGCTAACAGTTAATAAATTTTTGTTATGCCTAAAAATGGATGATAAAATTGAATACAACTATTCTGTTGTATATTTCTTTTTGTGCAAACTGTCCATCATTTTACCACAATTAGATCAAAAAGAGATGTTATTTTTTCAACCTACAATTTAAACAGAATACTATTCTATCAAACCTTTCAAATTCAAAACCAATAATTTCTATTTTTCTATAGAGAGAAGGAGATGAAAAACAGTATGTTGGCACAAATCCTTGACCAAGGCGCAAGGGCCAGATGTAAGTAACTTTGTTGTTTTCTTCTGTCATAAAAGAACCATAAGAGATTTAAAGCTCTGTAAAAATTTCCGTTTTTTGTTCCAGGTATTAAAATGTTCGTTCAAGCAAGTTGCTGGGAGTCTGTTTTTCGTTTTTTATATTATACCTTCCTGGATATAAAGAATTAATGCCCCCCTAGTGTAAAATCCTCAGACTTTTTACTTCTAAGGGAGAGAACTGGACAAAACTTAGATACACGACTAATCATTTGTTCCAAACAAAAATCAGTGCAGGTAAAGCCTGGGTGTTTCTAGCAGATCTAGGTGGGGAGCAACTATCATCAATCTTAGATTTGAAGTGGGTACCTAGATTTCAGGGGGAATCAAATAGAAATTTAAATTAAAGGAACAAAATTCTTAGGGGGACATAAACCTTGATAGGTGTTATGGTGAATGTTTTAACATTGCAATTACATCTTTGCAGGTGCCACTTTAAAGGAAATTTGATCAAAATTGCCAAAAATAGCTTGGTCTCGGGCTTAAAAAAGTCAGTGGCTCTGATTAAAATCGTCCTCTACCCTCTTTTAAAGAGAATTTTCAATACGGAAATAGTGAAACGACCTTAGTTTAGTACTGAACCACTAAACTGAGGACTAGAGTGAACCATCACGACCTTTCACGTACTTTCACGTACTTTCTTTAGAAAGTGCTTTTTATCTTTCCGTTACGGCACTTTGTCGCTGTCAGTCTCTTCCCAATACTTAGCTTTAGAAGGAGTATATCGATAGTGCACTACTCTCTAACAATTGAGTTATCCATTCAATCAGGGAACAGCGTTTGGTTTTGACTCGATAATTTCATCAACCTCAAGTAGTATAATGTCCTCAAAGCCAAAATTTTCTATATTGTTTTCAGTGAACAGTATTGCCTTGGTGAAGCCAGAGAAAGCAGCAATGATCGAAAATATGCTGATACAAATGGCCAGAAGCGGCCAGCTTGGTGGAAAGGTATTGCTCATTATAATTCCCATTTTTTCGTTGCAAACATTTTCAATCACAACATCACAACATACCAAAGGCTCTTCTTTCAATAGTTGTCCATCCAAAGATAGGGAAAGGCGCCTCTTTCTCCCTGGATTACTCCACTTACCCTCGATCCGTCCCTTTTAATTACTGAGCATCAAGGAGGGAAGCATCATGTACCACTTTTCGTTCTAAGCATGAGTCTTTTTTATGACCCGGTCAGGGATAGGACTTTCGATCTCGCGTACCATAGCTACAATCATGGTCGAAATATATTGATATTTTAGTGTATTTTCACGTTCTTCAGAATTTAAAGTTCGGGCGAGAATTGCGATTTTAGTACTTCCAGAGTTAAAACTATTTTCCAACCGTATTTTAACGCGTTTTAAAATAATTGGAAATCCCCTTTGTCTCAAATAATTTGCCCATGATTGTAGTTGATTGAAGTTGTCTCCCTTCATGCTAAGGCCACAACATTCCAGCTTCTACCGCACCTACCTCGAGGTCGGCAAATGTATAATATCCTCAAAAACTTGTTTAACTTATTTATGGGTCAAAATTACATTATCCAATTCAGTTTAACTACTCTAGTTGTCTAATAACAAAGTGTGGAGGGATTCTTGACAATATTCGCTTAAGATTGAAGAAAATTGCTGCCTTGCCAAAATAATTTCTCACCAAAAAGATATAATTTTTTAAAATAAGTGAGGACTTTTGTCAACAAATTTATTTCGGGCAAACGGGAACCAATTTACTCTGCTGTTCGTCAAAATTAGAAATATTCAGCATTTTTGTTTCTCGCCAAAATTAGTTCCCTAAAGGTATTATAACTTATATCCTTTTGTTTTTGTTGACAGATGACAGAAGAAGGTTTAGTCGGAGTGTTAGAGAAAGTCAACCAGCAGATGGCAAATAAGAACAAAGTGACCGTATGTTGATTATTATCTAACGTTTCCGTATCGTTTATATTTTCCATTTTAACTTTTGGGAGTGATGGCCGAGTGGTCAAAGGCGTCAGCGTCTCAAAGTAGAGGTTCGTGGTTCGAGTCCCCGCTCCTTCCAATGTTCCGTTGAGATCGCAGATAGCCGAGTCGGCTGGCCGTGGACCTTGTGAAAATAATCGAAAGACTGTCTTGAAGTTTTTTACTAATGAGCTTTTCACATAAAATATCGTCCCTGGTGTTTACGCTCGACTTATATGAGCTATATATGTAAGTTGTTGTAAAAACTAACTTACTCTAAAAGCTGCTTAGGTTTTCAGGAACAATCGGTGGGACTGTTACGGGTGACAGGATGACCGGGTCTCAAGCTGTCAACAAGAGGGGTCATCTTAAGAGGGCTGAATCAAACTGCTTCATGCACTATTGTATATCTCTCCCCCTTCAGAAAAATTCATTGGTTTGAAAACTTTATAGGGTTGAATGACCTGTACTAGTCTCGGTAATCTTATTCCACTGCAATTAAGAAGTTTCTAGTTATCAGGCATTTGATGAAAAAGCTTTTCATGTATGCTTATCAAAGCTTATTTTTGTAAATCGAAAGAATTTTGTAGATCATAATTCATTGTAATGGCATTCCAGGGTTTGATGGGGCCAATTATCTAACAATTATGTCCATGGACAAGATTCCAATCTCAAACCTTATCAACGGCAGTTTGCATTAAACGTTTTCCTTTTATAAGGACATCATTCTGAAATTTTATGAGTGTTCTCAACTTTTTTAGTTTGAATTCTGAAAATGTTCTAAAAATGTTCTTATTTTCAAAAATTTTTGATCATTTTTGTCCATTTTCTTAAGAAATTGATGTTTTTAGAGTCTGTTGAGCCTTAAAATGTTCTGAACTTGTTCATCGAAGCCTTCTGTTCTTATATAGTTTGTTCTTATTAAACAAAAACGTGTATATCGTAGCAAAAATGTGGTTTCTTAGCAAATCTGCATACAGTTCCTAGGTCAGGCATGTTTTTGCTACACCCTTAAATTAAATTCTGATTCCATCTCGAGTGGGAAAAAAATTGGAAAAACAAAACGTGATGGTTTTTGTTACATAAAGAGTAATCTCTAGGAGGGACTTTAGTAGCCATAGCTTAAATGTGGGCATACTCCTCAAGATACACCTCTAGGAAGCAAATAAACATAAAACGAAATATATTCGAGGAAGAAATTATCCGTCGGCGAATATGAATTCAACACCCTAAGTTTATTCTTATTTATAATTGGACGAAATCTGACGAATGTCAAATGAATCGGTCCGAAAAGTTTCAGTTATAAAAGTCATGAAAGTATCTAATATTTTTTACCTAACGCAAATTCACCCAACAATTTGGATCAACTTGAAGGTGACGTCAGCCTATAAAGGTTTTTGTATGAAAAAATTGTTTAACGGTGATCAAACTCCACCCCAATACAATTACCAACAATTTCTTGATGAATCTTTCTGTAATAGATGTCAATGACCCAGGTCACCCAACCTTAAATCAATCCTAGCAATTTTTTGCGATTTAATCCGCTGTCAATAAGCTTTTTCTCTAGGTTCAAATTCTGATATTATTAATGAGTGGGGCGAAGTCATATATTGACAAGTCAATGAGACTTGGATCATAAGTCGGTCAGAGATATTGTACACATAATACGTTGAGCCAGACGTTTTCTTTTTAACCATAATATAATATGCAATTTGGGGTTTTTTAAAAGATTGATTTCGGTTTTAATGAAATTGTGTAAATAATGACCCTTGCATCTCTCGCAAGCAAATCTGATAAAGTCGTGTTCATTCAATTAGATATTGAACTGTACCGTGGAATAATTAGATCTCTTGTTATTACATTGTTGTTGGCCGAATTACAACCTGCTAGCCGACTTTGGACTTGATAGATTTGGCGCCAATAGTTTAATTGGCGATCGGTCTTAATGAGGTCGCTTTAATTTATTGTACAATTTTGTTTCGAGACTTTTTGACCTATAAAAGCCAATAGATTATTTGAATATGCTATGTACCTTACTCAAGGACTGTGGTATATGATGGATCCAATAATTGACTCTACTTTTCCACTGGTCGTTGTTAGTTGCTTGTTGGAATGTTTGAATAAACCTTTTGTTTGCTATTATAATATTTTTGCTGTTTTGAGTTTACCTTGACCGAAATACAACCTTCTCCCATAAATGAAGTAGATCTAAAAATTAAAATTATTGTTGTCCTAGGTCTCAAAGGATATCTCATTTTTTCAGTGTTTGTAAAGTGATTCTGAACTACTTATAATGAGCTATTTCTACGGAGACGGTTAGCTTCTGATTTATTTATATCCTGATTGCATGAGAACAACGGTAAACAAGCACTTTTACCGTCTCGATTTTGCGGGTCAGAACTGCGGGATATCAAAATTTGAAGCTCAAAGAGTCGTAAGGCGTGATGTCCACCAACTATCGTAGTGTATAAATTCGAAGACACCCCAAATCGTCAGTCACTCCGCCCTCCTCAAAATTGCAAATACATAAACTTGCTAGTATTAAGTTGACAACGGGTTCTCATATTCATCTTACGGTATTTTCAAATAAATGATATTACAAGTATTTTCCCGTTTTGTTTTACAGATCACCAGGCGAAGATATGCAATGGACTCAGATTCTGATGATGATTGAAGAAGATGAGAAATTTCTTAGTAAGTTACTAATTATTGCATAAATTGTCGCCGTGGATCTCAAGTTGACGCTCTCTAATTCGACATCCGATTCCCCTTGAAAATCGATTTAGAGAGCGTCAACTGTAGATGTATCTGATAATTTTTTCTAATTTTGTCGTTTGACACATTCTTTAAGAAATCCCATAAAAATTGGGTGAAAATCTGTTAGTAGTTCTGCTTCTTCAATTGTTCAGTTATTGCATTAGTCAGTTAGTTTGCTAAGATTAATCCTAAAAAACCAAAAAAATCGGCTGATAAAGTTTTGGTCCAGTATTTGTAAAGGCGAGCAAGCATTGGAAGTATTATACCCATAGATTTATAAAGCCTGAAGGGCTAGATGGCGTGCTTTAAGCTCTTGCAAGCAAAATAAGTTAATATCGCAAAAAATATTGCTGTTATTGTTTTCTAAAACCCACGAAGCTTCTTATTGGTCAAGCGCTGAAATTCTACTGTAATGTCACGTGACCTAGGTAGGATTTCGTACCTAACCTCGCCACACTTTTCAGCCAAAGCACGCCTCTTAAAAATCTATGATGATACCTTGGTTGTAGTAGCGTGTTGTTACAGAACCTCAAATTCGTTTCACTTCGTTGGTGGTATTTCAATACCAAAACAAACCAAAATTAAAGGATGCAAAAAATAATTAGGTTATACATGATTAAAATGTTTTCTTAGCAACAATAACCTATAGCAACTATCTCCATTAGCAACCTACCGGTAACTATCGGAAGTTTGTCCTGGCCTTTGGTAGCTCAAACAAAATAAACATCAAGGAGGAGTGTTGAATAATCCAATTAAGGTATAAGTGTCCCGTTAAAATATCTCCTCCGTAGAGAAAAATGAGGAGTGTCTAAAATTAGCAACATATTTCCAGTTTTAAACCGTTTCCCTCCGAGAGAATTTGACCCCTTTGGAAAAAATGAAATTTTTTGATAATCTGTTTACATCGTTTTCTAAGGAAATATTATCCATAGCAACGGAATACCTTGAAAAAACTGATATAAATTGCACTGCACTCTGGGACAAGTCTCAGTTTACACATTGATAACTGAGAAAGCTACTGGAAATCATATGATGAGATATCTTTTGACTTCATAGCAAACTTTTTTACTTTGTAATAATGCAAATTGCAATTTTGATTAGAATATCGCCAGAGAATTTAGTGTCTGTTGCGAAATTTGTTTTCTCCATCCTTCTTTGTAGCTTCATCTCGAATTTCTTCGCTCTGTGAACTTCGTTTAAATTGACAAAGGGCTACGCTTCAAAAGAAAAGTTTTCCTAGAGTTGATCTGTCGAATGGACAAAATGCTACGAATTTCGTAACAGACACCCCACGGGTTGATTGTAAATGAGGTTTCGATAAGCCACGGCATTTGTGTAATATTATATTTTAGTAGGTATTTCCTAATTGAAAGTAATCTTAGTCTAACATGATTTCTCTTTTGGATTGCGGCCTGCTCTTGACTCGGTTTTGACTTGATTACAGTTCGAGAAAGTCGAGAGAAATTATAGCTTGTATGGTAAGTAAGTCTTCGACTGCAGTCGGAGGCGACCCGAAGGCTATCTACCCAAAGGTTGGGTAGACCTCGCCACTTTTTCTCCCTGGATTGCTCCACGTACCCTTGATCCTTCTTTTAATTGCCGAGCATCAAGCAGACTGGTATCAAGTACCGTTTTGGGAATCTTTGTTATGACCCTGCTGGGTGTTGAAACCCCAACCTTGCGAACCATAGCCGGATGCTCTACCACTGCACTACGGTTGCTAAAGCCTTCGGGTCGCCTCCGACTCCGGTTGCAGACTTACTTATAGCTTGTATATTGTGATCTTTCATTAGTCTAGATCCAAGTCATCTACAAAATCAAAGATAGTATGAGAGAAACGAATCAGCTAGCAGCCAATTATTTTAGGAGATGTAAAGTTGTTTATGAAAGTAATTTATTGAAAAAAGGTGGTCCATTAAAAACCGTTTTGCAATTAGAAGGTCCATACAATTATCAGATTATTCAAGCTCAAACAAGTTTCAGCAATATTTTGAAAGCGAAGTAAGCGTTGCTCGTGATGTAATTTATGAAAAGGTCGATTATTATACTGTAAAACTGGATTTTTCGTTAACGGGTTTCTCTCATTGAAGAAACTTTGTTTATTTCTTTAAAAAACAATGCGAGGTTCAAACCCTTTCCGAAAAAAATAAAGAAGGGGTCAAAATGCATTTTGTCGGGCTATATCTACGGTGTTTTAGTATAGTTTATTGAGGTATTTTAGTTTTTAAAAATGATTTAGAGCTTTCCAAAAGGCAACTTGTTCTTGGTTCATGAAATATTAGGAGTGATCTGGTCCTAATACTAGAACACACAGCAGAAAAAAAACAAGGTTTAAATCCCATTAAGATGACGTTAGCAATCAGGTGGTTTTTGTGCGTGTCCCTGTCAATATTTTATCAAAGTCATTATAAAAAAGCCCGGTCTGGCATGTATTGTTTTAGCTATTTGTTCAATTTTCTTTTGTTACAAACAAAAAACAAGTCTTGCGATTTGCATACTTTTTGATCACGTTACCAAAATCTCCTCTTGGGATTGGTCTATTTTCTAATCACATGATCAAAGAGTTTCAAAATAAATCGATTTTGGTACGTAAGCTCCATCTTTTAACAATTAAAAGAGAAAAAAGCCCTGCAGACCAGTGTTTTTATAATGACTATGGTTTTATTCAGAATATCATTAGGTATGTCTGTACCTAATTTCATGCTTTTTTCACCAAATGCACGATTATTTTGATATTCAAAGCTAGACTAGACTAAGAAACATCTCAAGTATGAAAAGTTTATCTATATATTAATAGCCGTAGTCTGTATGTCAGTTTGTTTTTTGTTGGTTTGTTTGTTTTTTGTGTGTCACTTTCGTTTTCGCAAGCAACGTTTTGTTCTTTTAAAAGATGACTTTTGCTTCTTGCTCCACAAATGTGTTGAATCAGATTCGCGCCGTTTTTATAAAGACTTTGTTTTGATTGATAGATTAGACTTTTTCTTTTTTTTTCTCTCTTTTCTTTTGTTTAATGTTTTCGAATGTAATTAACGACCTTATTTGATTTGAGACATTCGAATTCTTTTCAAAACAAAAATCTTTTAAACATAATCTGTTAAAGAAAAGAACAAATATAAAATAAAACATAAGAATCACAAGACAAGTTTGTTAGAACAACAGCAACATTAAAAATAAATTCAAAAGGCGGTAAAAACTAGAGTTCTTTCTTCGTAAAAAGGGACCTTTAAACATCTATGTCGATAATTATTTTGCTGTAAATCTAAGTCATTGTTGAATTTGAAAAGTTATCGAAGTTATGACGAAGTTATTTTATAAAAAGCAACATAAAATTGCGCTATCACGGTTTTTTAACTGCGTGTCCTAGCTGCCTTCCAGGGGGACTATGGTTTCGAGCTGACTTTCGGACCTCGGACCCTTAGTAGAATAAAGAGGAGAAGAAACAAGGGAAATTGTGGAACTAATTTGACCAAATTTCTATCTTTCTGGGGGAAAAAAGTTGAAATTTTCCTACTTTTCCGATTCTTAGTGGGACTGAAGTTTGATTTTCCGATTTTTCAAACTGCCATGTTTCAAAAAAGGCACCCTTAAGGCCGGCACATACCCATACCCTTCTCTTGCCTAAGTACCCCCCTCCGGGCTGCCTTTTTTCGACGGATCTCGTACGATGTCTATTATTTTACTCCGCTTATCTTGACATCAAAGTTTTCCTAAACATCAAGAACTACGGCAAATGTAACGCGAGCGAAGCGAGAACAATAAATCTAATTGCAGAGCCGTCTCGGACGTCGCTGGTCGCCGGTATGGTGTAATTTGGGAATGACGCCCTTTTTCTGCTTTCTGATCATTTTTGCCACAAAAATCTTTTTCAAAATATGGTTAAAAGATACGTCACCCGGGAGGGGTAGAGTCAAACTTTGAAGAGAATTTTTCTCTTTAATTTTGATTTCATCGTGTTTAAGCCACCTTCCCAACATCCAAAGGACTTTAAATGCGTTCAGCAAACAGCTAAACCGGCGTGCGACGCCGGGCACCGGCTAGTATTTTCTAATAAAAAAGCGTTTACTTTCTTATTTAGAATACTTGTTGGTTTATGAATGCATCACTGCTCTAGACTGGGCATTGAAAGGGGAAAGGTTAACTTTGATACTCTACACGTTTTTTTCTTTATTAGAACACCTAAAATTTGGCTGAGCCTGGATGTGCTTATTTTTTTAGCAATTTTCAGCCTAAAATGTTCTTAAATGCGTTCTTATTTTTTCAGACTACTCTAAATCGACAATATGATACAAAATAAAGAGCACTTAAATTTGGCAAAATTTGGACAATATTTGACTCTCGACCTTTGAAGATCCACCCCTAAATTCGGTTAAAACTGCTTAAAAAGAGGAAAAAATTGTAGTTTCTTGTCATTTTTTTCCAAACTGAGGCTGGGCATGTTCTTAAGATGTTCTTAATTTTTCGACGAATTTCAGCCTATATGTTCTTATAAACTAGGTTCTAATAAAAAAAAACGTGTACTGTCTGGTATTTCTACTCTATCTAGATTCTTTTATTGCAAAATGTATTATTTTTTGAGTATTTTATTGAAATATTTACCTAATTTCTCTCACAACTAAGCAACGACAAAGGCTTTGTTTGTAAATAAAACATGAATATGTAAAAAAAAATTATTCAATGATTTTATATAATGGCAAGCGAAATCATAAGTTTTATTTTTATAGGTATTTACTCTTCTTTGAGTATTTTATCTTTGAATAAAATTTTTGGCTAGAATCTCTCTAAGCGTGTATCAGAGCGAGTGAAGCTGAAAAACAAAGGTCGAACGCTATCCTTTGGTCTAGCTTAACTGTTACTTTGAAAACCTCAACGAAAATGAGATTTGGTCTTTATTCGATTTTCCTCTCTAAAAACAGTGGAAGTGATTAGCGAATCTATGTATTTACGCTTTTGAGGACCGGAGTCAGTGGCTGAAACAATTTGGAACAACCCGCATTTTCGACCCGCAAAGTCGAGGACGCTAAAAGTCTGATCTAAGTCAGGAACTAGATAAACCATAGGCTGCACGCATCCCCTCTGATATGATTATAGGGGATGCGTATCTTCTTACCAAATTTCATACACGATACGCATCCCCCATATCAAAATATTCTGGGGATGCGCGCAGCCTAGATAAACCAATAAAGCTAACCGTCTTCAAAGCAGGTGGAGAGATAAATTCCAAATAAATACGGATATAAAGGCATTTTACTGTATTTTTCTTATTGTTATATCTTAGATAAAAATAATAATAAAGAATATATTAAAATACTAATTAGCAATCATGCCGAAAGCGAGCATCGCTTATTCATCAACCATCAACCAATCAGATCCCAAGGCTGATGGTGTAGTAGTCGTTGGCAAACAAGAACATTTGAACTTACTCAAAGAGCGTGCTGATGTCTTGAAACCAAAATTTGGTGACGTCATCAATTCTGAGGTAACTATGTTTCATATTTCCATGGACTGGTTTAGAAGACTGGTTCAGAAGATTTTATCATAATTAAAAGCAAAATAAGTCCTGTCGCAGCCTTTCTGTTGAAAATGTAATGAAAAGTTCTTTGAGGATGTCACAACTGTAACATGTCTTAGACTGTTAGACTGTTTAAATTACTTATATTATAATCCCTGTAATACAGTATTATTGGTGTTATATAATAATACAATAATTAGTACGGGATTATTTCAGTTTGTATGAAAGCAATATTTACCTCTTCAAAAACAAAGAAAGCGCTAAATTCAATCCGTCCACCAAAAAATGGCGTAGGTATAACGGCATCGCTTTTGCTTGCCTGGGAAAGGTTCGCCTGATTCATTGGCAGTCTTCAGTTTTATCCCATTTTTAGGTTCAGATTAATATTAATGAATAATATTCTAAATCAGGTCTCTTCAAAGCAGAAACAAAACAAAATTTTGACAACAACTCACAAAGATATAAGAACAGCTCAGCTGAAATTCATTGTTTCTTATAAGAAAACATTTTATAAAGGGTCTTGAGACCTCTTTTTTTCAGCTCTCTTTTTCGAGACAAAGCGCTCTTCATATTTGTACGTTTGGTACTTCAGGAATATTGCTACGGGATTATTTCAGTTTGTATAAACTTTAACTTGTCCTTTCTATTATGTTTTGCTCTATGTGTTCAATTAATCATTTATCTTATTCTTCCAGCGCTTAAGAGAAGCCATCGACCATGTAACACCAAATTCATCAGTGGAACTCTACTACAAGAACTTCACGTTAGCCTGTATGCCATCCAAATGCAGTCGCCACAATGCTCCTATGTTACCTCACTCTTTATCCAGGCTAGTCAAAGCTAACCTACAAATGACGCCTAAGCAATATATAGTGGTACGAGCCTTGAAATACTTTTAATACTGCAGATATTATACATGAAGTCCGGGAGCTAGGGGGTCAACGGAGAGGCACTTGTAAACACATAGCATCTTATAGCACAATATCCGAATTTACATTTTGACTGTCCGAAATTTCTTTTTATGTCTGTATTTTAAGGACCAGAATACAAAATGTGGTTGTATAATTTTTCGAGTCGAAAACTATAACCTAAAAGTATAACTTCTGGCATTTTGACGCCATTATTCTGGTAAACTCGAGTCCAGTCTCTTCACATTTTAAAGGTTGATAAATGAATTGTGAGCCAATCAGATTATTGAACTGCTTTCCCCATAGATTGTTGGTGAAGTGAAATCAGCATTCGCCCTTGGATGTGCAGCATCGAGATTATTCCCTTTATACAACCGAAAGAAAGACGAACAGAAAGATCAATGTGACGTCATCATCGAGTTTGTTTTCGTTGATGACAAAGATCACGTGCTATCTGAAAATGACGTCACATGTTTGACGGCGTCGGCAGAATCGATTCGATTGGCGGCTAAAATTGTCGACGCGCCGTGTAACGAAATGCACGTCAACGCTTTTCTCGACGTAAGTTGATGTATTTTTGGAAATAGTAGGTGTGATCTTTTATCTTGAAAACCAATTCTAATATTTGCTTACACAGCAATTTTAAACAAATCAAAAGAACTATTTTTCAATCTTCCGCGCCACGAGAGCTCAAATTTTGAGATTTATTTTGCTTTGTCAGCTTGGAGGCGCGCCTACTTCATTTATTAAAAAAACTGAAAAAAAAACTATTAAAAATCTTTTAGTTAACTTTTGTTCTAGTTTGAGTAAAGAAAACGATTTAAGTTAATTTCATACTCAAAGTTTCCTGTCATCCAGGATAGCATTCTTTAGTTATTTACTCAAACTAGTATAAAGCTCTGTTATCATTAAAATTGAGCACCGTCTTTGGTTTTGGCTTACACAAAGCATAAGTTAACTTTTTGTTTCACTTTTTATCCTATTATGTTTATTTATGTAGGAAATAAGGACGGTGGCGAAAGATTTGAATTTGGAAGCACCGTTGATTATACAAGATCAAGAACTCGTCCAACGTGGAATGGGAGGTAAGACTCTTCAATCATTTAACCATATTTTTAACAGAGGCTTTTCCGTCTAAAAACTTTGCACAAGTTACCAAAATTTCAAGGATGTGTGCTAGTTTGATGTGTAAAATATATCTTTCGTCTAAACCTTGCTTTGGTAATAAGAGTTGGAATGAAGAACTTCTGGCTTTTATATTTTTTTGGTAGTAATGGTGAACCATTATAGGATCCATGACATCTTTCATTGGACGCAACCACTTCTTTAAAGGGCTTTCGAAGCGCAATCTAATTCACAGGCCCCTCTCAAAAAGTCTTAAAAGCCTATCTTTTTCGAATATTTTGATAAATGTCACTGATCCTAAGGGTTGGTTCCCTACTATGAGACTCAAAGTTAAAAAAAAAATTCATGTCGGAAAATTAATCCTGCCTTATATTTTCACCAACATTGCTCAAAATTAATTTCAATGATTTTTTTTCTAATTCACTGTAAAAAAATTTACCCTCCATGTTAATGGGTTATATTTTCCTATCTACTGTAGTGGACACCTTAAAAAAGGATAGGTGTGGGAGGGTTAGTAGATTTTTTTAAAAATACAGGGGGTTTGACCTTCTATAAACGACCTCCTCAACAATGGGATTAATATTTTTCTGCAATAACTCAATGGTATTTTAGGAAGTTCATAGTTACTGTATTCGTTTAATTTACCTTCTAACATTTATTACTAAAGTTATTGATGCGAATTGGCTACCCTCGCGCTAATCATTTTTTGAGCTGAAGTAATTTTCAATGAATCTGCCTTTCGCGTTAATAAATTGTCTCACTTATTTTCTCGCCATCCATACTTGATTACTATGTAACGAAAGAAAAAACACTAAAGTTTCCCCTCTTTCGCCAAATACAGGTATTTATGGAGTTGGTAAAGCAGCAGTCAATAAACCAGCATTGGCAGTTCTTTCATACAAACCATCAGGTGCTACCAAGAACATTGCATGGTGTGGCAAAGGAATTGTTTACGACACTGGCGGTCTCTCCATCAAAGATAAGGTAAGAATATTAAGATTTTTGTTAATGTTCTCAGCGAACCGTGGTGCAGTGGTAGAGCATCCGGCTACGGTTAGCAAGGTTGTGGGTTCAACCCTTAGCCGGGTCATGCCAAAGATTCTCAAATTGGTACTTGACGTCAAGCAGAGAGCTTGATGCTCAGCAATTAAGAGATGGGTCAAGGGTAAGTGAGTGAGGCCCTCCCCTACCTTCGAGTAGATAGCTATCGAAAGAGGAGCCTTCAGGTCGCCTCCGGCTGTGGTCGCAGACTTACTTATTAAGATGTTCTCAACCGACCCCCAGCGGCAGATTCTTGTTTGGGGCGCCAAAATATCAACTTTAGAAAATTAAGTTCCCATTTTGTTCTAATTTCGATCGACGTTACTGTATAAATGGTTTGTTTGAATAAAGGGTTTGTTTGTCTTAAGGGCCAGGATAGGAAGGGTCGATAAGGTTGAATAATATTATGAGAAAATTATGAGAAGATTTATAATGATTTTTCCAAGTTTTGGATGTGTTAGTTTACACTATACAATTATTCACAAATTTATCAAAAATATATATCCAAATAGTGTTTTGTGTTACCGACAGGTAGTGAATACTCTTTCTGGTGATGTCATCTAAGCCTTTAAATCTTTAACGTACTAAACGTACTAAAAATAGTCTGAAAAGTAGTGTACAAAGTGTACAGTTTAAAAAGCACAATTTGAGCTAGTTAAAATAGAATCATTATTCTCAGAATGGTCTAATGTCCCATCAACGATAACTCTTAGCTAACCAATTCATAAAACACACCTGCGTTATTAGCCTGGATATCCAGGCTGTAAACTATTTCACAGTCTAGTTTTTTATATTTAATGTTCTGGTTTACAGCCTGGTCTCCCTAGAGCGATTTGCATTCTCTTTAAGAGAATGCAGTCCGCTTGCTTGCGCTCACTTCGCTAAAACCGTAAGGGCCAATCTACATGGCGTTGAGCAATACTAAAGCAAAAATAGGATAGTCCTCCAGTTGCTAGTAAAGATAGGGCTTTCTGTTACATGAAAACATGAAAAAGAAGAAAACAGAGGCAAGTTCATTTTCCAAGAAAACATGGTTGGTCATGATAATGCATGCAAACTTTTTTATTGACTTTGGTGTAATTTTTGGATGTTTTAAATAGTTTTAGATCTTGTAAGAATGCTTTTTATTAATTTCTGTTTTTCTGCCCTGGGTTGGCTAGGAAACATGGGTTTTCACTTTCATTCTCTAGGGAGACCAAACTCCATAATTTTAGAACTTTGTATGTTGAGGTAAATTTTGTTTTTTCTAAAATTTTGAGCTTGGATATCCAGGCTACTGCGTTATTCATTGTATTATTATCGATGCTGTGATCAGTGAAAGGTGCGTAAAGTTTGATCTGCTCCCGTTTATCTACTACACGTTTTTTATAATAAAATCCAAAAATTTTTTTTTTTAATGTTCACCATTTCACCAAATTTCAGCATTTTGTTATTTTCTTATGAACAATTTCCAAAGAAATTCGGTGTTTTAGAGTCAATAAAGCCATAAAATGTTCTTGATTTATTCTTAATGTTTCGGTCATCGAAGCATTATGTTCTTATACATTTTGATCTCATAAAAAAACGTGAAGTCTAAAAATATTGGATATTGAATTCCTTAATACACCATGAACCAGTTGATAAAGTGTTACTTTTTCGTCATATCGTTTCAAGATAGCTGAGCACTTTCGGTAGCGAGGAATGACTGTAGTACCAAGCAATGAAGTTCAGTTTCTAACCTAACCTGGCGACAGAGCACCATCATCCGAAGCGAAATCGATTGGCGAACACGTGCGCGACAAATGTAGCCTGTCCTCTTCATCATCTAAAATATGCCCACCATTTAAATTACTGGAACGTTTCTCTAACCTGGGTGACATTGGGAAATGATAAATTTTAGGCTGTGATCTTTGTTCCTCGCTTGTCACCATATAGTTGGTTTTGATACACGGTAAACTTGACAAGCGTCGTAGTTTATGATATGGTTTATTTTTCTCATTATTTTTTGAAGAGTTCGTGTGGACGGTGTTAGCGCGCGGTTTGCTTTTCTCTTTATCTTCACCGCCGTCGCTTTTTGTCGGCGAACTTTTTTCTGACGTCAAAGAGAATCCTGGATCGTCTTTTTCGGGCGAGTGAACACGAATTTTACATTTACTAATACTCATGACCTTTTTACTGTTTTGTCTTGATACTGGCTTTATGATGTTCGGCGGGGACGGGCCGAGAGGTTTACGTTGTTCCGGTGTTTTACGGGACGCGGCCGTGTTTCGTTTGTTATGCTGAATAACGTCCGGTAAATGTTCTCTATCGTTAGCCTGTGGTGGCCATCCCTTTATATCGATTTCGCTTCCATTAGCCTCGCTTCCACTCTCAATGGACCCAGTACTCTCCTCGAAATGCTCAAACTTCTTCGGAATGACTCGATTCATACGAACACCGCATAACATACTGGTGATCTCCTTAACACATTTGTCTTTAATGCGCTCATGGTAAATCACACTCTGCGTAAACAAAACCTTCAACGCCGACGCTAACGTCGTGACGGCCGGTAAATTCTTACAAGCCAACTTGTACTCAAAAGGTCGGGATCTATCCACAATCTCGATTCTTCCAAACAGCTTAGGGATTTCGTACGGTAGAGCGTATCCCGCCTCTCGGATCCCGATCACAGGTACATCAAAAGCAATAGCTGTTCCTAACAGGCTCAAACAATCGATATCTAACACTGACGTACTATCCATAATGAAAACAAACGCGGATGAACTCGTGATAGCGTAACAACTGGACGTGAAGTCGATTTTCTGTGATACGGCACTTGCACTTACAAAACAAGTTTTTGAGAGCTCCTCCATTATAGTTTGTCGTATACCAGTATTACCTTTAGCGCACAGATAGACTAGCGTTGGGTTGTGGTTCTCTTTTCCGCTTTTTTTATTCTTCTGTGTCATTTTTATTTCTTTATTTTTTATTTTTTTCCTGAAAGATTTTGAATAAACAGATTGGAATCTTATTCACTTGGTTCGCTCTCAAAGACAATCGTTAACTGAAATTTAGGACAAATCCAATCTCTTTTTAGTGTCGAACTATGGCCTTTAAATGGACTTTAGAAAATTATGACCTCGCCAAATAGACTACGTAGCTCAAACTATAGTCCGTATAAAAAACCCCGGTCTTGAAGCCTTTTGTTTCCTACCATTGTTTCTAACTTGAACTTGCATTAGTTTGTTTTGCTCGCTTTTTGACATGTGATTAAATCTTAAACCAATCCCAAGAGGAGTATTTAGTAACGTGATCAAAAACTGAGCAAATCGATTTTTATCTTTTGATTTTAACAAATGAAAGCTGACTAAATGTTAATACAATAAGCTTCCAGACCATGGTTTTTTACGGACTATGCTCAAACTCAAGTCATACATAACTCTCTGTGGTTTCCATTAAATCCAATGTAATGACATGGAAAGCCGTTTCGCTTTGTCTTTCTTTGGAAACGTTTGTCCAAAATAGAATAGTCTATAACCTTATATCTGAGACTGTAACCATAAACTTGTGAACTTTCTCGAATTTGATAACCTGCACTCATGTTTACTCACAAGTCTTTTCGGAGCGAAGAACTTAAGTAGTTGCAATCACGGACGTAAATATCACACCCGAACCCAGTCTCTTAGTCCGCTTTTCATGCTTCTTATTATTGTATCAGGGTCAATCCGTAAAATAAAAAAGTAGCTCTGGGTACGAGATTGTGTAAATATTTTGAGACGAGCAACTGAAAATGTTAGAAAAAAGCATTAGAAACCCATTCCCCCAAAAGTTGCAATATGAAAAGTATGACGACCGTCTCATTGACTTTCAACGGTTGATCAGGGGGGTGAAACCCGGGGGGGGGTACTTAGGCAAAGTTGGTGCCGGGTATGTGCCATAAGGGTTCCTTTTTCACATCCTCGAAAGTCTCTTAATGTGATACAAAAACCATTGAAAAGAAAGTCTCTGTAAGGGTCCAAAAATCACGAAATTTCCTCTCTTAAAGGGGTCGTGATTTTCCAAAATTTGGGCAAAAATCGAGTGAAAACATACTCGTCTCGAACATACCCGACACCTCGCCAATCTAGTACCCCCGGGGGGTGAAACTTTACAAACTTAGATTCTACTTACGTCTAACAATTTTCGGTAATGATTGTAGATTCTAGAAATTGTTGTATTTAGTAAGGCTTGCTATGGCAAATCGATCAAAAAAGGAAATAAGCCGTCAGTATGGAACCAACATAGTTTTCTCTTCAAATTCATCTTAACTTCACACATTTCTAGTTCTTCTCTTTACGTTTTCAATTTTTTTTTTGAAAGAGGAGGAAAAATATATTTTACTTTCTCGACCTACTAGTTCGACTTTCTTTTTCTTTTCATATTATATTATTATTTTTTAACGAATGTTTGTGAAAACAAAAGCAATGATTATTATTGTTTTCCCTTCAAGGTGATTATTTCATTTTATTTTTTCGTAAAAAAAGAAATAACAACCGTATAATTTCTTTATAAGAAACGATTTATTGGTATACATCGATATCCCCAATTTACGTACTATAATGTTAAGCTAAAAAAACAGTTTAAATCAAAGTTACTGTACGATTACAGGAAATCCCCCTCCGATGGATTCTGGTTTTTAAAGCTTTCTTTACACCTTTTTCATTGATTTTGTAAGATCTGCAGTTTGTTCAGGATTATTTTCTCCAATTTCCTCGATACTGTAATTTTTAGCCTCGCCGAAGATAACCAGATAACCAGATCCTCACGGCAAAGTATTATGCAATTTTTCCATCCAAACGGAATTTTCGGGCTAGAAAACAATGGAATTCAAGTCATAAAAATACATAGGAATATCAATCCCATCAAGTTTTGGTCCGTTATTTTTACCCCCACTGGCCTGCACTGGCTGATAAAGTCCCACCGGGTCTGTGAGCAGGGGGTGTTTTAATAAAAGATTTAATTCGTCATTCAATATAGAAAATTATGAATTCTATTGCAGTCCTTCTAACTTTCACTTCATTGGAGCTTGAACATTTTTCTACTGTAGCTCTCGCAAACCTAGCACATTTCTCCATGGTCCCTGTCAACGGGCGATGGGCAGGGAATTAAAAATTATTTTATAGAATTCATAGATGGTGCAAACAGTAAAAAATTTCTTCGTCGCCCAACTCGTGTCCGATAATTATTTCCAAAATTTTGGCCTTTCTAACCTCAAACTGCTTGTTTTGGCCCGTGTTATTTCGGTTGGTTGAGTTTTCTAGAGACTAATTATTTATCTATGAAAATATCCTCAAAAGTGAAAATTTATTTCGAAATTCAAACCCACTCTTTTGTTAATCACTCCTATAAAATCTTGTGATATAGTGTCTGAAATATTTATTAAAATTTCATGTCATGTTTTTTTTCGTCTGATTTGGAAAATACTATAGCAACGGAATAAAGAAATATTTCTTTGTAAGTGCAAGGAGTTAATTTTTTTTTGCTAAATTTTCCTCTACATCAAGTTAAGCTGAGGAAAATAAACCCGAATAAAAGTAGGTAAATACTCTTCACTTTTAAAATTTTAAAAATTGGTAGCTTTTAAATTACAGTCACCTCTCTAATTCAAACCCTATTATTTAAATCTTTCAGTAAAATTCGAACTGAAATATTGGTCCCCTTAACCTAAAAAGTCATACAAAAGTACTACGAAATCCGAACCTTTCTCTAATCCGAATAAAATTCTTGGTTACTTGAGGATCGAATTAGAGAGAGTTAACTGTATGTTCGTCCGTGTGTTTCTGTTCAAATTTTTTTTTGGATTTTCAGGGAGCTTATAGTCAGGTAGAATTAGGTCATAAACCACCAAAACCGGGACAAAAAAGGTGTAGAGATGAAATTTTGCACATATGTCCAGGAACATGTCAGGAATCACCAAAAAAAAAAGTCCCACCCCCAGGAAGATGGAAAGACCCTCAAATCCATAATGGTGAGCATGGTACTTGATAACTGATTTTTAAAGGTTTTCAAATGTCAAAAATAACTAGACAGGGAGATTCCTCTCGATTAGTAGATAAAAAATAAAAAATTTATTGGCCATTTTCATCATGGTCTTAAGCTTTTTTCACATGTACGTAAAATCTTACTTTAGACCTTACGGAAAATTGTTCGTAAGGCTGTCTTTTGGGAATTTCCCCGCCCTTTCCATTCAAAATGTTTTGAACGTAAGCAAACTCTACTTAGGGCCTTAAAAGGGAAATTCCTCACTCTTCAAGGTCTTAAGTAAAATTTTAAGTACATGTGAAAAAGCGTGTATGAGTCTAAAAGATCATTGCCTAAAACTACTCTCCCACTTAATTCCGTCATCGAGAAACTTCGATTTAACAATTCCCAGACACTTGCTCATTAAATCAAGAAATCTGCACACAATAAGATCCCTCCTAAAAAATATTCCAAAACACTTACTGTACTCAAAATTGTTCGAAATAATAAAATAAAAAAGTTTGAAACCAACTTCAAATTAGAGAAAGTATGCTTAGTAGTCTGTTACAATAATTAACAAAATATTCCCACTCACAAGGGGAAAAACCAACCCGTTCAAAACATTAAAATTGTTTTTCTACTCTCTGCTCTTTTGCTTATTATTATTATTTTCTGCTTCTTTCTACATACAACAGCGTTGCCGATCACTTTCAAATTATGTTTTTGCGAAATATTTCAACTCTTCTCCCCTTTTAATATATATATTTCAATTTGTCACTGTGAAGTACTCTCTCTCCCTAGCTCTCTCCCTTTCCCTTAAAAGAAACCGCCGTTAGCCTCAAAACTTGCATAATTTAAAACTTTTCTTTCTCTTATATCCTTTCAAAGGTTTCTTCCTCCTTTTATAATATTGCAAAATGTTACATTTTCTTTCCTAAAACACAAGCCTTCATTAAGCTCTTGTATAAAATATTACATAATCATTTGTCAGTCTTTTAGCTAATTTTATCACAGTCGACGCTCTCGGATTCAATTTTCAAGGGGATTTGGACTTTCATCGAAAAAGGAAGCATATCGAATGACCGAGCGTCGTTTGTGAGCGTTACTTGTTGACGGTGACATTCAATATTATCGAATGACGTAGACTAGTAAACTAGTAAACCTCACCTCTTCGATCCTTTTTATTTGGAGCTTGAATTTTTTGTATATGGGTCTATTTTCAACGACTAGTTTACTAGTCTACGAATGACGGAGCGTTTTGAATGATTGAATGTCGAATTAGAGAGCTTCAAATGTAATATGGAAGCCCAAATAATTTATATATGTGTTTTTTATATGGAATTACATAACAAACTAACCTTCAAATTCTTACAAGATTCTGCTCAAATCCAGTATTATGAAAAAATCCCTTTTTACATCCCTCCTCGAGTAAAATGGTTTCAAGCGCTCAAATTCCCTATGATAGCTTTTCACAAGCTTCGCACAGCTTCACACAGTCAATATATCACAAAAAAGTTATCTTTCTTTTTGATTTATCTTTTCCATTCATTTTTTTCAGAATTTTCATTCTTCCTTTTCTTATCTTTTTTCATTAGAAAAATTGTGTATAAGAACAATTACTGTAGGCCTAAAACCTTTTTACCCTTGTTAGAGAGACTTTTTTACTTTCGTGGTTTTAGTATTTCTAGAAAGACCTTGAATAGTGAAAATTCCGACCCTTGAGAGAGACAATTTTAACCCTTTGTTGTTTTTTAATCCTTGGATATTTAAAAAAGGTAAAAGAAACCCGCCCTTGATTTTACCCAAGTAACCCAGTAAGCCCTGGGGCTAGCAACACACCTTTTTCCATTTTGCCAAGAAGATGGACTGGGAATCAAATCAAAAATTACGAGAGAAATAATAAAAAGGATAAAAACCAATTCAGATGTCGTTATATGAAACATAGAATTTAAAGTGCCCAAGGAACTAGAGATGAAACACCATGATGGGAAATCAATCTACTTATTTCCCATCTAAAAACCGTGACCAAACGCTGGAATAAAAGTAAAATTCGTCGCAAGATTTTGAAAAATGTGCCACAGAAAAACACAAAAAAGCCCTAGATTCCATCCGTAGACAGGCTAAACGTCCTAAACATTAACACTCATCATTTTCTCTCTTTCTTTGACGTTTCCAAATCTAAAGTTGATAAATCATTTTTATATCAATTTCGTGAAGTAGAAATAAATTTGTTACCAGCTTTCGCAATGAAAATAATATTGAAAAGTGAAAAATCAAAGAATTCAAGAATTACGTATAAAACTTCATTTTCTTATAAAGAAAGCTTTCATTTTATTCAAATTATTTTTTCAATATTAGATTATATATTATTTTGATTTTGTGAAAAGTTTACCTTTCACAAATTAGCTCCTAATTTATTTGCCTCCTCCTAAATGTTGTAACCCGGATAAATCAGGGCCGTTGTGATAACGGAGCTAGCCTGCGGAAATTGGAAATGTTGACGACCGGTTCATTAATGTTGACCATCCATTATGAGCTGGTTGCGAAAAATGTTGGAAAGGCTTTTCAATTGAGAGCTATACGCTTTTTATAAGAACAAATCATATACACGTTTTTTTTTTTTAAGAAACACACTTTTAAGAAACATGAGGCTCAGGATACCTAAAAACTAAGAAACATCTAAGAAACATGCTGAGGCTGAGAATGAAAAAATAGCATTTTTTAATTCGTTTTTTTAAGAACCTTCCAATCAAGGCTCCAGAAATATACATACATAACACTTGAGAAAGTCAGAAAATCAATATAGAAGATAGGAAAGTACCGTATATTAGTCAATTAGACTATGTATTGTATTATCGACATGCGTCCTTTTTGCTTGACAAAGTTTAGAAACATGTAAGAAACATTTAAGGCTCAAAAGGCCGATTTCTTAAGAAACATTGAGGCTGCTTGGGAAAACTAGTTTCTTAAAAAAAAAAAAACGTGTAATAATGAAAGGCCAAAATATTAAGAAGAACAAGTTTAAGATCTTTTTAAACGTTTCATTAGGCTACGTCATATCTTCCTTCGTTTCGAGCGTAAAAGGCCTAAAAGCCTGGATCTGTCTATTGTGTAGACTAACGTTTCACAGACTCTAGAATTTCTTAAAAAGTGAGATACAACTAGATGTTAAACTAAATACATTTTTAGCACATTTTTAAGCTTAAAAGCGGTAAAAAGTTAAGAACAAATTGAGTGTCCGTTAAGAAAACACATGAGACTCAATTTTTGATTTCAAATCAAATTCAATCCATTTAGAACAAATTAATCTCTGAGAAACGGCAAAGATAATGCTTCAGCGAATAAAGCAAGCATAAGATATGGTGGACCTTAGAAAAACTTTGATAAGAACTTGTTTGAGTAAAGGAGAGATTTGGAAAGACCGAGTAAGACAGTCTGGCTGAATAAAAAAATAGCGGGAGGCTTTATGTTAATCTGGTGTCTCTTATGTAGGATTTAAAGCCATGTTTTCCTGCAAACGTTGCGCGGCCCGCGTGGTTTTCCCTAAAATTGTAGTTTGAAAGCAACATTTACCGTCTCAAAAACAAAGAAAGCGCTAGATTTAATCCGTCCACCAAAATTCAGCGCAAATCTAACGGCATCGCTTTTACTTGCTTGGGAAAAGCTAAAGCTAAAGCTAAAGATCCATTGCCAGTCTTCGGTTCTATCTCATTACCGAGTTTATGTATTTGCACTTTTGAGGACGGTAGAGTGACTGAACCGATTTGGAAAAACCCGCAATTCCGCCCTGCAAAATCGAGGACGGTAAAAGTGCTGATTTACCGTCGTCCTCAGCTGGTCAGGATCTACTCAAATTAGAACCTTACCGTCTCCGTCGCTGAAAAACACACATACATAAACTCGCTATTGTCTACCTTACAGTAGTGTACAAGGCACGACGCAACGGGTACAGCAGGTACGGCGGCCGCCATACCATATTTTCACGAAAACCCCGAAATTTTCCTCTTCGTCGGTAAAATGGCTATAAAATCGCTTAAATTTCTTCATTCGCCGTACCAGATATAAAAAGCTTCCGTCGTGCCTGTCTACTTGGATTTGTTATAATATTTGTTATTAAACATCAGTTATCGCGTGTGAAGAAATTCATACTAAACTAGCAAGTTTGCTCAATTCATTTCCATATTTGCTCTAATTTTTTTCATCGACAAGAATCTAAAAATATTTTTACGATTATCATTATTGGAATAAATCCAAATTCATATTTAATCCTTTTTTGTGTGTACACGTTTTTTTATAAGAACAATCTAATAAGAATATAGAGCGAAATCTTTGCTAAAATTTAAGAAAAATGAGAAAGGGCTAAGAATATTCGATTTTCAGACCCCTCTGTAGCAAATACGTCAAATCACCGTATCGGCCCTTTCTACGCCGGCCTTAACTTAAAGCAGGCCCTTTTTACGCTGAAGGCCAAAAAATAACGCGAATAAGGGTCGCCGTAACAAGGGCCGATAAGGTAGTACGTGAAGGTGTAATAATGTAATGTTGGTGTAATAATCACAAATTTTGACAACAACTCACAAAAATCTAAGAACAGCTCCGCCGAAATTCATTGTTTTTCATAGAAAAAAAGAATATCTTACAAACGGTCTTGAGACTTTTTTTCAGCTCTCTTTTTCGAGATAAAGCGCTCTTCAGATATTTGTACGTTCGGTACTTCATCAATATACTGACAAATGAAAATTGAGAAATTGATATTGTTTGTTGAAGGGTCTAGCTCTTTAGGTTATTTGACCTACCGCTTTCTTCACATTTGGATATTAAGACGCCCCCGAACTTTCTCTATATTACAATGCAATAGCAACTAGTACGATATATTCGTTAAAAAGCGCTCTACATAAAAGCATTAAAATTGACCCCCCCCCCAACATAACAATTGATTAAAAAGGTCAACGTTTTCCCAAAAGGATATGTAGTCGTGACCTTCTTCTGGCTATCTCTGACCTTTTTAAGGCCTCCTTTAAGCTGTTTGACATTTTTTAGATAAAAATTTTCGACTAAAACTCTCTGCGACATGAAATTTTATGTTTTCTGCACTTTGTGATCTTATTCTTGCTAACTTTGTGTCCTGTAATTAGAATGGCTAATGTGTGCATTGGTAAGAATGTATATTGTTAACCGGCTAATCCAGTAGGGCTTGAAATATAGCCTAGAAACCATACTGTAAAGGTCGAAATCAGCAAAGATGAAAACATTGCGCTGTAAAGGTGTAAAATTTCGAAAATCTGACCATATTTTACCTGAAAATGGTCAATAATTTTCAAGAAAATACACTGTAAGGGTTGATTTTTTGCTCAAGTTTGCTCAAATTTAGCTAAATTTTCTCTGCACTGTAAGGGTCCGATTTCAAAGTCCTTTTTTTTGGGCTCCACGTATGGTCGTTTTTGAATCGAGTGCCCCCCCCCCCTCGGCTGTTAATTTTACAGATCTGCATTCTGGTCTTACACAGGTGACCGAACCAAAATTTTAGAAAATTACCTCTAGTTATAATCAACTCTGCATCTGGTCATAATTTCAAGGCTATAGCACTTTTCAATCTACTAGAAGATCAGCACTTGTCAATATTGAGACTTTGGTTCTGAGCCCTACCGGAAGATTCTGATAAAAATTGATGATAACTCCCTCTATAAACTTTATAACTCTTTTTCTTATTTTGTTTTTAGTTGAATATGGTTGGTATGAAGCGTGATTGCGGCGGTGCAGCTGGTATCTTGGGTGCTTTCAGATCGGCTGTAAAAAATGTAAGTAACTTTAGTTTTTGAAACTTTTACCGCCCTTGTTTTTATTCGCCTCGCCTGAATAAGAAACAGAAAGACATTTTTCTTTTTGGAGTGTGTAGGCACATTTGAAATAAAACAATATTATAAGGATTATTTTTTATTTTACCCTAAAAACGAAAATTTTTACTGTACATTGTAGGTAGACGCTCTTATTTATTTTATTTTAAGGGACATTGTAGTATTATACCAAAACGTTATTTGGTGATGAAAGAGAATTTAATAATAATAATTATTTAAAAGTAGTTTGGAGTCACGAAGTTATGGATGACATTTGACGACTTAATTGTTCAATTCAACTCCATTATGTCCAATGTTTGCTAATTTAACATGTTTTCTGCCGACTACGAGTATACTCGTAGTAGAAGGGTCAAAATACGGGTGGTATTTCAACAGGTTATTACGTTTGATACAGAAACTCTTCTATTGCATTTTACGAATCTATATGAAATTCTGCTTTGATTGGTGTTTGGAGTAAAATTGACGCCACAGGAGCCTCTAAAAGTCAAACTTTCGATAAAATTCCAAGAAGTTGAATTTTCAATTTAGTAAAGGGCTCGGCAGTGAACGTGTTAGTGAACACTGAGAAATAAAATTTTCGATTTGCTTGATCCTTTCAGAGAGGGGGTGGTTTTAGTAACCCTTAAAAAGACTTCCGAGGTTTGAAAAAAGTAGCCTTATCTGTCACTCGGTACTCTACCAGAGTGTACCTCACGTTTATCGCTTCGTAGTACACTTAGACGATGCTATCGTCCGTTTAAAGTAAATGCGAGAAAGAGTTAGGGCGTCAGGGCGGTTTACGGGAAAAAAGTGGCGGTAGATCTCCGCCACTGCTTACTCCACCCGAATTTATCACGCCTCTCCTAAACTATTCCCTTTTTAGTGATCTTGTGTAGACGATAGGATGGTCTATAGTACACTGTGCGCATTGTCTGTTTGATAAAGAAATTCCCGTACGGAAATGGCGATGAAGTATGATTTACATACTCCATCGCAGCGGTCGGTTTGAAAAATCTCAAATGAGAAAAGGCAATGACAACAGACCCTCTACGGTAATGAATTTTTAAATAAGCCGTAGATACTGGGTTTGTGTACAGACAAGTCACTCGGCGCCCATTACCGATTTGGATTTTTTTGCCTTGGTACCATTCCCCCAGGTCAACGGTAATTTCGACAATTAACACCTACCCATAACGACGTATGACGTCATAATGTTGTCGTTATAACGTTTGTTAGATGCAATTTTGTATTCCATATTTAATAAAATTTAAGTTTGATGTTTGTTTTTCTTATTTTAAGGGTTTTAAAGAGAACTTGTTCGGCGTCTTTTGCTTGGCTGAAAATGCAGTAGGTCCGGAATCAGCACGTCCAGATGACGTTCACCACATGTACTCAGGACTGTATGTTGTTGTTTTTTCTATACTTTCATCTATATTTACATCCCCGTTTATACTATGCTTTAAGGGTAAGCTCAAAATCAGGGGAGGGCTTTTTGTACCCTCTCTTACACCCTATTTACAAAAACTGGAATAAAATTCGGTATACAAGCTTCTTGTACCGTAGCTCTTGATTGTTCTCCGTAAAGAAAAGCTAACTTTAAGTGTATGGCGTAAACTCTAGCCTTTCATCTTTCAAACATTAAGTGCCTTTACTTAGGGTTGGGAAGTGAAAGTGGAAGTTTAACCTAAGACTTAGGGTGAGGATCTGATGATCCAGAAGCTTGTGAATGGTCCGAATATGTCGAGAATATAGCCTGGAAGCCATTAAACCCCTCCCTGATCGAAATATCCGAGTAGAAAGTAGAATGCTTGAAAACGTCATTCTCGCCCGAGCTGTAAATTCAGCAAAACGCTAAAATACCCAGAAATGGGCTTTTCCAGAAAATATTTGAATAAGAGGGTGGGGTGGAGGATATAACGTTTTTTTGGAAATTTACCTCCCGGACATTGTTTGGAATTGCTTAGGTCAGGGTTGCTAGTAACAGCTTGTCACTGTGCCGGGTGCATACTCGGCGCCTTGGGCCCCGCAGGGTTGCTAGTAACGGCTTGAATTTCAGTCAGGTTAAAAAAGGGGCAATTTTACCCTTATTATGATAACATTACCCCCGTCTTTTTTGTCATTCTATAAGTATTTCCAAATTTTGTGTTCTGCTGTGCGAGTGTGGCTCAACGGTTAGCGCACTGGGTTTCTGATCAGAAACTCTTTCATTTGGTGGGTTCGAACCCCGGTCGGGTCGACATTTCAAGGTTTAAGATAAGTTTAAGATACTCCCGCCTGTCGATGATACTCCCGTCCATGTACGGAAAAAAAATTTGCATATCCTCCACCCCCCTCTGTACAAATATTTTCTGGAATAGCCCAATGCCAACATTATTATGACCATTGATTGTTATGTGTTATTTTTCCTTCTTTTTAGTACGGTTGAAATCAACAACACAGATGCCGAAGGAAGACTGGTCCTCGGCGATGGGGTAAGGGAAACAGATTTCTGTGAAGTCCAAAGGGCTAGATGTTTTATTTAAGCCATCACAGGCAAAAAAAAGTGAATATCGCAAGAAGTATAGTTGCTATTGTTTTCGAAAATCCGCGAAGCTTCTGATTGGTCAAAGCGCTGAAATTCTATTGTAGTGTCACGTGAACTAGGTGAACGATATTTCTAGCCCTTCGGGCTTTATAAATCTATTTTCAACGAGAAGGGGTTTCTATAGGTTACGTTATAACTTCACACAAATATCTCTTGCGTAAAGGAACATGAGTACCAGTAATTGCCTATCAAATCGTTTTTCAAATCGACTTTCAAATTGTTATAAATTCTATATACACCCGCATACTCTTAGGTTGCATTTGCAAAAAAGGATTTGCAAGCTGACGTCATCGTAGACATGGCCACGTTGACTGGTGCCCAGGGTATTTCTACCGGACAATTTCATGGTGCAATTTTGACCAACAATGAGGATATGGAGACGAAATGTGTTATGGCTGGTAAATCTAGCGGTGATTTAGTGGTAAGGAATATTTTCTTCTTTTATAAGAACCAGTCTATTTTGGTTGACGTTCGACTTAGGTTATCGTTCACGATTTTTCGGCTTGAATGTCCGTGGGCAGATAACTTTTGAAATCCAGCCGAAACTTTAAAAGTTTTGTTTTTAAATAAGAGTGATATCGTTTGCTTACTCATCAATTTTAATTCACAACCTTTTTCACAATGGATTGACACAGATGTGGAGCAAGATTTTTTAGCATAATATAACAATGGGAAGGCACTGCCCTGATATGAAATATGTGCCTGATATGAAACGGGAACAAACGGGTAAAAATAAAACCTTTAATCTTGAAATTGGGAAAATTCATAAAAAACATTCCATACAATAAGACTTAATATTCTGTTTAACCTACTATTTTGTTGTTTGGAACATATACATGTTTTTAAACCACATCATACTGATCTCCAATGAATATACAACTCCAATCCAAGGGAATCGGTTCTTGTCCCTTGAGGTTTTAAATTCAATGGTGACATACCTGTATCCACTTACCTTTTATTTGCATCCCAACTTTGTGTTTAAACGCAAACAACTTTATTCTTTTATCTTCTTTTAGTTTCCTGTCCCTTACACACCGGAATTTCACTTCGATGAATTCAAAAGCCTCATCGCTGATATGAAAAACTCTGTCAAAGTAAGTCTCTTTCTCAGTCAATCCGAGCTAAGCTAATTCTACACGTGGTTACTTGAGTGATCGATTAATTCTAAACTCCACTCTGTCCATACTCTCACGTTTATCGCTTCGTAGTACACTTTGTACGCATTGTCTGTTTGTTAAAAAAATTCCCGTACGGAGACCTCTGCGATGAAGTTTGATTTAAAAATAGCAACACTTCTCTCATTGTTGTCCCTCTCTCACCAACACTCCATCGTAGCGGTCGGTTTGAAAAATCTCAAATGAGAAAAGACAATGACAACAGACCCTCTAACGTAGTGAATTTTGAAATAAGCCGTGTAGATACTGGTTTTGTGTACAAACAACGCTGTCCACGATACTTCCAATATGGACTAGATAACTCAGTCGGTAGAGTAGTTGCACTAGTAATGCAAAAGTCGTGAGTTCGAATCTCTTCAGTCCTCAGATTAATAGTTCGCTATCAAAGTTGGGTAAATGCACAGGCATACGTGTTGGTATTAAATGGTCAGTCCTTGATAACGATATTTTTAAGGATCGCTTCTCTAATAAACTTAAACATTTCCATTTTGTTTTTCTTAGAACCGTGCCAACGCTCAAGTGTCATGCGCTGGCCTTTTCATCGGTAAGTTACCGAAGTATTTTAAACACATCACACAATACACTTTTTCGACCGTAGCCGCCAATTACCTTTTTTTCGCACTTAAAGAAAATAGGAAAAAGTGTAAAAAAAGGCTTGGATCGAATTAGGGTGGTAAATTAAATAATAAAGCAGCACGCGCCTGACCGCGCGACTACGGTCGAAAAGGTGTGTACAAAATCTTCGGGCTAATGTTTGTTCTTCTAAAGCAGTAACTTTTCCGTCTGTAGACGAGAATCCGTCCACTTATGATTTCTAACTAGTAGTTCTGGAGGAGTCCTGGTAGCAAATATTTTAGAAGGGAATTACGTCTTGGTGCACAGTTTTAGACCTTTAGACGTTCAAATTCACGGCATATTACAATTACCCACTTTATTGGTACTACTTTTTTGGAGTGTTATATATGAAATTCTGTTCTCTCAATTTATGAAGTTAAAGTGCTATATTATATAAAATATACATAACATGTTTTCTATTTATGATCAATTTATGAAGTTAAAGTGCTATATTATATAAAATATACATAACATGTTTTCTATTTATGAATGTATGCTGCACATAAAATGAGTGTGTTTTTTTGGTATTACACCGTGTTTATGTTTTGTCCCGTACACACACCCCGTACATACACCGTCACATTTATTTTATTTGTTTATGTTTGTATTGTGTTGTATCACGCATTGTCACTGTCGCACGTTTTTATGTCTTTCTACACATGCTCAGGTTCACATATTGATCACGCTTTTGAATTCCCTGGAGTCTGGTTACACGTGGACATGGCCTACCCTGTCGAAGAGGTTTGTAACCTTCTGTTTGTTTACTCCCTTTTAAGTTTTTTCTTTCTTTCTTTATCGTGTGTAGGGAGCCATATTGGATTTGACTTTGAAAAGGTCTGGTTACACATTGACATGGCTTCCCCTGTGAAAAATGTAAGTAGAAGAATAATGAAGTCATGTAGTGAAGACCTTAACACTGCAAACCTAACATCAATGATTGTTTTCAGCCCACCACGCTGATGCTTTAAAGGCACAAACAATCTGACGAATAAGCCATATCGCTTTTGTAAGAAACGGCTATCGCTACAGAGAATTTGGAAATGACAACAAAGTTGCTTGATTGTGTTTATGAGTAGTTAGATTTCTGACATACCAGCGCAAGTTTTCGTTATAGAATTGACTGTTTTCCTCAAATGATTAATTTTCAAGCGCCTTCAGAAGTTTACAATGCGCGTAAGAAAATGATGACCATCTTTAATAAAGTTAATTGCATTCTATTTCGAAGATGTAATTCATCGCAAGAGCCAATTAAACATTGGTTTTGATGAAATATCTTTTCTAATATGTTATTTTTGTTTCTTATAAGCTGGCGTAAAACATAGAGCACTGAATCTCAGTTGGTTTATGTAATGGATATACTGGGATTGGACGATTTAAACAAATGTTTTTTTCTTCTTTCAGAATGACCTTGGAACTGGATACGGTGTTGCTTTGTTGACCACACTCTTTGGGAAATATTCCGAAAACAAAATGTTATCCGATATTGCACCCGATATTCAAATTTAGAGGTTTTAGGATAGGACGTTTTGTATTCCGCTCGGTAAACGATCAAAAGTCTTGGAGTCTTCACTAAACCAACTGTCGAGACATAGAGCTGATTAAATTTAGGTTTTCAGATTTTAGTTTTATACTAACAACTTTTTATGGGATCTCCCAAGTGCGTAGTTAGTAGCTGTAGTTAATTAAATTCAATAATGATATTTTATATGATGCAAAAAATAATTTTCCCGCTTTATTTCTTCACCCCACTGAAATTGACAATGGTTCCAAAACTGGAAATTTTCGATTGCAGCAATGCTAGCACGTCTATCATATTTGAGCAGTTGTCATAGAAAACAGCTGAAGAATTAAAGCCTTATCCCCAGCCTAGTAGTAGGTTAGCCTAGTACCACGAACCCGGAATTCCCCAATCATAATTTTGACATTATCACATCAGAATTCATTATTGGAAAAATACCATATTTCATATGCAGCGCAAATTCAAGATTTACACTTTTTTCTTGCCTCAGAAAAGATGAGATTCGTCTCTAGCCTTCGGGCATGTTCACTACCAAGCCCATTCCAGAAATTGAAAAATATCATCGAAAGTTTGACTTTCATAGGTTCCTATGACCTCAGCACAGTATTACTTCCGACGCCTTATGATTTTATAACAATCGACGCAAAATTTTAGGACGATTCAAAAAATACCATAACAAATGAACCAAAAGTTTCTGTATAAAAAATTATAAGCTTTGGAAGTACTACCGGTACTTTAGCCACTCTACTCGTAGTCGGCAGAGAATATGTTAAACTTAATGGTAAGAAAGAACACCTGTGATGATGCATGCAATAAAAATAAGAGAGGTCTATTAAATATCATTCCGTATTCAGTTTCAGAATGGCCTTTATTAGGCCGCAAGGTATTATTTGACGTTAAATATTCCGTTATCAAAATGTAATCCCATATTAAAACCTGCTATATTCAAATTTAAAGAGTTATATAAAAGGAGAAAAAGTGTTTCAGTGTCTTTCGGTAAGCATTGCGATACGATTAGTAGTTCTTAACCAATGAAGTTTGGAGATACACCCTGAATAAAATCTAGGTGTATTTTAACGTTTTTTAGAATTAAAATTTGGTCGGAAATTGCTATTTTAGCACTTTCTTTCATAGATGTGGCCCCGTCTACTCACGATTTTTTCTGAACTCGATAGCAGACGGGTAGTTTTGGACAAAAATTTCTACAATTTTTTTTAGAAACGCTTCTGATTGGCCGATTATGTCTATTGTTCTCCCGAAAAATTTATGCAACAAAATTCTGATTGGCCAGTTTTCAAACGGTTTTTTTCTGGTGGCAAATTCAAAATCTCCAATTCTACCATACTATTTTTTATCTCATGTGAGCTTTGTGAAATGGAGTAAAAATTTGTATGAGTCTAGACTATTTCTTTCATTGAATATTTTGATTTTGGAGGGGTTTGGTGGCTTCTAGGCTATATTGCAAGCCTTATCGGAGCAAATTTGAGCTTTTAAATCCTGTCAAGATTATTCATACGTATTTCACTATTCTAGCTCGAAAATACAAAAATTGTTCAAAAGTAAACCTGGGAAAGTCTTTTTTCATCAAATCAGGTCAAAAATATGAAAATTTAATTCGAAACGAAACGCATGCGTAATTCGAACAAAATTTTCGGTCCCTTGAGAATTCGAATTGCACGAGTTCAACTGTATATTTATTGATCATTGATTTGTCTTTATCAAAATTTACTTAAGCTTTGGATATTCTAGAAATCCCCCTGTAAAATCGTAAAAAATTTTGGGTCATCCGGTGGTAGTTAGGTCTAGTTTGCTGAGAATATACTTAGTACTGGTAAAAAGCTCCAGTGCGTGACAATTTTGTCAATAAAGCAGGGTGTACTGTTAGTTTAAATTAAATTAGAAATGCCTGGTAGTGTAAAATTAAAATGTCTTCTTATACAATTTGACTTCTTTAGAAACGTTTGCTAAAAAATATCTCTGACTCAACACCCTTTGACCGTTATCAGAAATTAAAATAAAAACATTTGGGTCTACCTTATCGGCCCTTTTTACACCGGCCCCTATTGGCGTTATTTTTGGGCTCGTGGCGTAATAAGGGCTGGCGTAAAAAGGGCCAAGATTTTGCAATTTTAACCTAAAAGCAGTGCTGATTTTTTATCATTATTTCTCAATTTAAAGGATTTTAGGTATGATTCGAAGACGAAAATTATCCATTGTTTTACTCCATATTTAAAACTTAGCAAAAATCAGTGATTTTCAATGGAATTTTCTACAGTTTACTACTGAAAAATGATATTTTAATGTGAATTGAAGCATAAATAGCTATTCTAACAAATTTTGGCCTTATTTACGGCCCTAATTGGTGCAAGCCCAAAATCAGGCTGTGGCGTAATAAGGGCCGGCGTAAAAGCGGCCGGTGTTAAATTAGGGCCGGCATAAAAAGTACGGTTTTAGGCAAGATCAAAAATCAAGTGCGTTACATAAAAACCTTAAGACAAAGGGTTCAAGTGGCAGATATGAGGGGGTTCAGAAATTATTTTTTTGCGCCGCTGTACATATACAAATATACGAATTTTTATGATCAATATAATGATAGATATCAATACTTTAATTAGATTTTTGCCGATTAACCGCGACTGGTCCATTTTTAGAGGAGCTTAAGAGGAAAAACAACGAAGTGTTATACAGTTTTACTGCTTTGATTGAAAAAAATTGAGCGTTTTTTGTGTATTTCATTTTCACAACATGGATGCCATAGGAGAAGTGTAGATATTCTAATGGGGTGACCCTTTTGATGGGAAAATTCCACTGGGGTACATCAAAATCAGAACATTTTGAGTGGGGTATGTGTGGGTTATTCGTTATTTTCAATGGGGTCATTTTCTATTTGCTACAAGATTCCAGTGGGGTGAGTGATTTATCTACTTTTGTCTCCCGAATAGACGCCCCCCCCGCTAATTATTATAATTTAGAATAATTCAATATTTCATTACAGTGTAGATAGACCTTAAGCTTTTAAGCTAATTCTGTCTTCAAATTACCCCCTCTCTTATTCCATCCCCCCGCTTATTAGAATTTAGAAAATTTTCCTACCCCCCTGCCTATTCGGACCCCCCCTGTCTATTCGGGAGACAAGAGTAGTGGGGTGAAAAAATGGGCCATTTTTGGAAATAAATAAATTTAGGGGGATTTCTTTTGGTTTCTCCTTATAGATATGGATGTGGATGTTTCCCAGCTGACACACAACGTTGCTTTAACGTTCATTTAACGTTATATGGACGTTGTGGATATTAGAAAAACGTTGAAACGACGTTGTGTAACAGCTGGGTTAGAAAATGCAGAGATGGTCAATTTAAATTGTGTGAATCCTTAATGGTGACTATTGACCATTGAGCTTAAAGCCCCGAAGAGGATAGAATAGAAACTTTTGGATGGGAAATTAGGCTACCTAATTTTTCCCATCCAAAACGCCCGCGCGTGGATTTTACACGCCGAATTAAAAGTAAAATCTTTCGCCTAGACTTTCCCTAGATTTCAAAAAAAGCAGTCCTCAAAATCAAAGGAACCGCTAGATACAATCTTTAATTATGATTGCGGCATGTTTAGGCTTCTGCTCATCCTTTACTAAAAAAAACTTCTTATAGATATAGGAAGTATATCTATAGAGGTCTGCGATTCAGACTACGGCGAATTTTGGATGGGAAATAAGCGACTTCACTTTTTCTTGCTTGGGAAAGGTTAGAGATTCTATTCTAGCCCTTCGGGTTTTAAACTCAATGTTATCGAACTACTTAGCCAAAATTTAGAGCCAAATATAAACTCCATCATATCGATTGAAAGGGAATGTTTTGCAATTCAATTTGAAGATTTAAGACAACTGCCAGCTGGTACACAACGTTGTTTCAACGTTTGTCTAACGTTATATGGACGTTGTGAATGTTAGAAAAACGTTGAAACAACGTTGTATGCCAGCTGGGCTGCATCTTGAAATAATAGATCTCGATTTGTGAGGTACTTTTTGGATTTCTCTGGGCGTTGTTAACTTAGTGAATAAAAAAATGCTTACACTATAATCAAACAGTTTGAAGTGCTTAGAATTATTAAGGGTTTGTAAAGAGGCTGCTGATTAAATACACACCCCGCGCATAATGCTTCTGTTGATATCAAATAGAGAAGGAACAACTTTTTTTTCAAAATCATGATCAATTAATCGACTCCCACTTTACAACAGATTGTTAATGAGTTCACAATCAAAACAATCTTATCTTGGTAAAAAAGTCTTCCTCTTTAACAAGACTGACTTGATTTCGGACCAATTAATTGACTTTTACTTTAACCCTTTAAGTGCCGATGTCGTATATATACGACATGGGCTATATAGGAGGGCGAAGCCCTCCTGTAATGCCCAGTTTGAGTTAGAAATCGTTATTTTTGGTCGAACTCGTAGGAATTAGATTGTCCTTTATGGTCAAGCAAAAAAAAATTCAAAAGTGAGTCTTTCCAGCGAAATTTTAAGCAAAAAAGTCAAAAAAATGCAAAAAATTGACAAAAATTCACTTTTTTGAGATTCTGACCGTTTTTTGACTATTTTTGGTCAACAAGTGATCCAAGAACCTCCAAATTTGGCCCTGTTTTACTTTATTCTGTCTTCTAGTGAATTGATTTGAAATTTTACCACTGGGCACCTTTTCATCAGTTCAGTCAGGTCCGCGCAGCGGGCCTGACTGCTTTAATTCCCTAACCTACCCCCCCCCCCCCCCTTGGCCGCCGCCCACCACGCCCTTCCTAAATCGGGCGGCGCCGAAGGCGCCCAAAAGAAAGAAGAGACTCTAAGCTATCCAACGAGCTATATACGAGCTTCTAATTCCTTCTAGATCAGGAGATATAAGCCCTTAAAGTTTGAACTAGCGATTTTTTAAAAAAAACTTAGAAAAAAGGACCCTGGCACTCAAAGGGTTAATGACATTTGAGAAATATTTATTCGAAACAACATTATCATGTAAAAAAAATCTTCCTCTTTAGCGAGACCGATTTGATTTCGAAAACCCCGTTAAGAATACAACAGTTTTCGAAACAATGAATCATTTTTTGTTTTTTTGAATGAAGGCGGAAAAATAATAAACACAAAACAAAAGAAATCAAATTGGCACGGTTAATCCATAGGCGGTTTTAGACCATGTCGAACTAATGCGAAGAAGAGATTTGTAATTGCAATTTTATTGTCTTTTAACGAGCGTTGTACTCCTTCGCAGGTTTCCAGCGAGCTTGCTCTATTGCCCTAATCCTCAAAAGGGAAGTATTTTTTCCAATTATTTCATTTAGTATAAAAGCACAAGCATACAAGCAAGGAGTAAAAGACTACACGTCCACAGACACGAAGGAACAATCAAAATGATTCGAGGCACAGTATTTCTTGCATTTTGTATGGTGGTTGTATTTTGCAATGCAAGTTTACGGGATCACCAAGAAGACCATTATCATAGCTACTACAAGAAAAGAGAAATTCTCGAGATTCCACAACTCGGAGATGCCAACCCATTGATCAATCTACAAAACGAAGCTGCTCAACGTGATTATTTCTTCCATAATCTCGTCAAAGCTAACGATTTCAACACAACTGTTTTTAAGATTCAAATGGAAAGAGAACGTGTGATTATTTCAGATCCTATTGCTATCCGATCAATGTACCCTGTCAAGAATATCATTAAAAGTACTGGTGGGACGTCCATTGAATACAATGATTTGATCTCTGGTGGTTATATTCCTTCATTTATGGATAATGGTGAGTTATTCGGCTTATTTCTTTTGATTTCTATTTTTTTGATGTCTTAGACTGGCACGCTAGTCGGGCTGGAACGATATCACGCGGTAATAGTGAGTGTAGGAGTCAGGTAAGCATAGGAAGAAATTGTTGTCTGCTGCAAGGGCTGAAAGCCCTTAAGGATGAAAGCCCTTAAGCCCAATTAATCAGCAGCCTCTCACCAACTTTTGCTCGTTTTCCTACGTAACTCCTATTCTAGCAAACGCCCGCTGCCTTTATGCCCCCCTCTGACATGATTAATTAACAGACTAGTTTGCTAGTCTAATGATGTCTTCAACCCATAGTATAAAAAAGCCGCGGCTAGAATGTTTACCACATTGTCTTTTCAGTTAATTGCTGTCCTAACTTTGTCTCTGAGCTTTTTAAGAACATCAAGATTGTCAGTTTATTCTGAGTTACATGTTTTTTTTTATAAGTGAATGTCTGCCCCTTCTCAAACAATAGAGCCATTGTTTAGGTACCAAAAACTGAGCCTGCATATGCTTATAAAACGTTATGCTTATAAAAGAAAAAATAGCTTTTGCAATTTCTCTTTTATTTTACTTATCAACAACTTATGATGTTACTCAATAGAACACTATGAACTAACGCTGGACATATTTTAGGGGTATTTTGAGGAAATAATACTTTTTAGCCAAAATTAAAATCATAAGAACTAAATTCATAATAATTGCGAAGTTTTTAGTTTGGAATTTTTACAGTATTATCTTGATGTTATTTTACGACAGAGATAAAACAACAGAAATTCAGGCGTTACCATTCCAGCCGCGGCTTTCTTATACTATGTTCAAACCCATCGAGTTCAAAGCCCTAGGGGAAGAATTAAAACTTGAAAACCTCCTTCTGTGAGTATTTTTGTCCATTTTGCCATAAGATTGGGTGTTTCGTAGTGTTTTTACTTGCCAAATCTTAAAATGTTTTAAGTTTATACCTAATATTTTGGGTATCGAACGAATACTCCTCCATGGAACCTAATTAAAGTGATCGGAATTACCACTGTGATGCAGTCTAATTTTAATAAATTCAGTTCCAAAAGAGAATACACCTTTTCCACCGAAGTCGCGCGGTCAGGCGCGTACCATCTAATTATTATCCCCCTAAACTCGATCCAATCCTTTTTTGACACAATTTTCTATTGTCTATAGGGGCGAAAAAAGGACTGGGACGGTTTTAGTGGGATAAAGCGGACAAAAAAATGCCCGCGCGGCAATTGACGGCTACTGTCGAAAAGGTGTATTTCTTAGGAGGAAGAAAATTGTATTGGAATTGGATCTGAAATTCATTACGTTATCGTGAATCAAAACTTAAGCATTGAAGGCACTATCACGTGAATCACGAATTATAAAGTGTCGATAATGGGATTTGAAATTATCTTCCTTTTTCTTGACGCGTAAATAATATATGTCAAATATTGGATTTGAAATTGTCTTCCGCTCTTTCTTGACGCGTAAATTTACGCAATTCTATCGAATCTTTTTCATCTCAACAACGTTTTTTTTTAAAGAGGAAGTTTTTTTTCAAAGTTGAAAGTTTTAATCAGATGCCTGATTCGTCATTATTTTATAGACCGAGTTGGAAAAAAAGCGGGAAAATGGATTCGAGAAAAATTTTTTCATTTTCCCGCTTTTTTTCCAACTCGGTCTATAAAATAATGACGAATCAGGCATCTGATTAAAACTTTCAACTTTGAAAAAAAACTTCCTCTTTAAAAAAAAACGTTGTTGAGATGAAAAAGATTCGATAGAATTGCGTAAATTTACGCGTCAAGAAAGAGCGGAAGACAATTTCAAATCCAATATTTGACATATATTATTTACGCGTCAAGAAAAAGGAAGATAATTTCAAATCCCATTATCGACACTTTATAATTCGTGATTCACGTGATAGTGCCTTCAATGCTTAAGTTTTGATTCACGATAACGTAATGAATTTCAGATCCAATTCCAATACAATTTTCTTCCTCCTAAGAAATACACCTTTTCGACAGTAGCCGTCAATTGCCGCGCGGGCATTTTTTTGTCCGCTTTATCCCACTAAAACCGTCCCAGTCCTTTTTTCGCCCCTATAGACAATAGAAAATTGTGTCAAAAAAGGATTGGATCGAGTTTAGGGGGATAATAATTAGATGGTACGCGCCTGACCGCGCGACTTCGGTGGAAAAGGTGTATTCTCTTTTGGAACTGAATTTATTAAAATTAGACTGCATCACAGTGGTAATTCCGATCACTTTAATTAGGTTCCATGGAGGAGTATTCGTTCGATACCCAAAATATTAGGTATAAACTTAAAACATTTTAAGATTTGGCAAGTAAAAACACTACGAAACACCCAATCTTATGGCAAAATGGACAAAAATACTCACAGAAGGGTAAAAATAAGAACATTTTCAGGCTTAAAAGTAGGCAAAAAAAGCTAAGAACATTTTAAGGTTTCAACTGTAGGACTTTCTCATAAACGTGCAGTCGGTTTCATTGGATTAAATATAAAAGACTGTCTTATTTTGAAAAGATGGATGTTAATGAAAATGACGGAAAGTTTGTAGATTACGATGGAATTTGATTAAATCACCATTCTAAAGATCGGTCAGTAACCTCAACTTTACAGAGGAATTGAGACTGTAAAACATCAATCCAAAAGTCATTTGATTAAAAACATATTCGGCTGTAAAAAGGTTCATCAGCAATAGAAACTCATTGGTAAAAGCTAAAACTTTTAAGAATTTTCCACCGACAACGTAATTTGTCATGAATTCAAGAGATTTTCAGATGTTTTTAACTTCTTGTCCTAAGCATGTCCTAAGATACCATGAAAGCTGCACTATAGATGTAGATACAAAAGAAATATCAATGTTATAATGCGTTTCTATTTCTCTATTCATAGGTAAAAGCCATAACACCAAGAAAGCTCGCCAATACCAGCTCTTGAAAAATCGTCTTGAAACGTATGGTCTCCACAGTACGTTTAAAGACATCCAAAGCTATCTAAAGGAAATTGAGGTTGATTCTGAAAATACACCAATCGATATTGCTAATCAAATCGCAAAAATCAGCCAAGATGCAATGACCAAACTTCTCCTTGGAAAGAGAATAAACAATTTCGACCTCTTCACAAACTGGTTTGGATCTTCGTTGAAAGTCATCAAGGAACTGGATCCTACTTACGGCTCCAAAGACGAGCTCTATCAAGAACTGTACACTCAAATGTTGGCATACATCCAATCTACACCAGTTGCCAAACAATTAGAAGATACTGAAGATAAAGTAAACCTTGAGAACGAATTAATGTTTTTCACCATCTGGTTAGCTGCTGGAGGTGTTCAATTTTCCTTTAGATCTGCTTTGAAGTATTGGGCTGAATTGGAGGAAGAAGAGCGAGAAGATTTAGAAGCAGAAATTGAGAAGTTCATGGATAAATACAACCATGAAAATCATTTTGTACACAACTTGAATCGCAAGCTTCCCTTGTTGACAAAGTTTGTTATGGAAGTTATTCGCTTGGAACCAGCAGCTGCCGTCATCCGTGGCCAAGCACGACGAGATTTTATCGTCACAACTTCAAACGGCCGTTACCAGATCAAACAAGGTACGTATCTTCAAGCAGATGTCGTAAGTGCTCAACGTAACCCAATCAAATTCAAAGATGCAGACGAAGTCAAATTGGATCGACACAGCAAAAATGTCAAGAAATATTTCTACACTTTTGGAGGGCCATATAGACAACGTGCCACTAAAACCAATCACAAATGTCTTGGTCAAACCTTGGCTATTGATTTCATCAAAATGTTCTTGATCCATACCACTCAATGTGATGTTGAAATTGATTCTATCCAAACGTCAACCTCCAAAACTGGTGGTCATGATATTAAAGTTACCAAATTCAAGTGTTAAAAACTGCATTATCTCATCTATTCCCACACCCCTGTCTCACAGCCCCGGTTGAATTTTTTTCCTTCGTGGGGATAAAAATTCCTGTTCAAATCCCAATGGGGATAGAAATTCTATTGCTCCAAGGTTAAAAAATCCAGTGGGGATGGTTTTGGAGTACAATTTTTAAACATTGAATTTCGAATGGGGATGAAATCAAAGTCAATTTCCCAGTGGGGATGAAATTCTAGGGTATTTTCCCACCGGGGACGAAATTTTTGCCAAATTTTCCAGTGGGGCTGGGTCACCAGCGGGTCTGTGACACAGGAGTGTATTCCCATTAACTGATTTCCAAAAGAAAAGAATTTCCTCAGAATCAGAGCAGGAAAAGATATTCTATACAAATATGCTTAAATAAATTTCTTTATGTCGGTTTTAAAGTAAACATTGAATTTTATTTTTCTCATTACTAAACGATAGTGTATTTTATGATGAATACTACTAAAAAAAGATTATTAATTATGCTAAAAATGAAGATTCATTTATTGCCCGAGAGGGGGGGGGCACTATCGATTCAAAAACAAACAAACGTGTGGCCCAAAATTAGGCCTTTGAAATAGGGCTCTTACAGTGCAGAGAAAAGTTAGCCAAATTTGACTTATATACTGCGTTTTTTGGATTTCTTTTTACCATTTCAAGGCAAAATATGGTCTGATTTTAAAACCTAAACGTGGTATGATAATTATTTTAAGGAAACTGTACTTTCTTGTCTGTCAATCGTTAATCTTGTTACGCACAGAACAAGATATCAACCAAACTTGTACTGTAGACTCTCGCTTAATCGAATCTCCATGACTAGAATTTTTCTATAATTCGAGCTTATTCCATTTCAACGTCATAAAGTAACCCACTTAAAATACTTCGAATTATACTGTAATTCAAATAAATAAGATGATCATATCTCGAGTTCCCCTTTCATTTACCATAGGAAAAGCCAAAATCTCAAAAATTGCTGGCGGTAAAGCCACTATTTTCGCTTTCGGATTGTTAGGGGCTTTTGGATTGCTATAGGTAAGTACGGTACCGTAGAATGGTTAAACTCTCTCATTCCCGGCGAAACTTTCCAATTACCAGTTTACAACGGAAAAGGACCAAAACTAACCCAAAAAACGCAACAAGTAGATTTAGCTTGTTAAGCGGTTGGTTGCAGCAATATCCGAATTTTTGCAATTGTGGCGCTTTCGATTGTTAAGGGAGCTTTTGGATTGTTATATGTCAGGATGGTAAAATTTAAAGTAAGGGACCCCAGTCGTTTCCTACAGTGAAAAGCACAGGCCAAAATCATATATTGACCTGTGCCGACCAATCGAGATTCTATTCAGTGCGCAATCAACGCAGAGAAAAGTAACCATGACGACCATCCAAGACCTTGGATGAGGTTCAAAGTTGAAATTTTTATTCCCGTCGTTGAAAACGCAACTTTTAAATGTCATCAATGCTTTTCAAAAAGAGTCAGTGATATAGAATTATAACATAAAGATACCTATTATTTCGATTCCATTAAAGCAACATTACCAAAACTAATAGTTTAGCAATTACTATTATACATTTGGGGATCATGTAAAAGATTTTTTTCGAAAGAAACTCGTTTCAATAACACTTGGAGGTTTCTGGGGAATTTGTAAATAGTAGTCTTCTAGACATTAATATGATAATATTTGCTCTTCATCTTTGATTTTTTCTACAGTGATTAGATTGACACATGCGCGACAAAATTTATATTATTGGTCTTCAGAAGTTGATTATATTCTTTGAAAACTCAATCTCTGGATACTCAGGGTAGGAAACAATTTGAGGCATGATGCGTGATTTGGGCTATTTTCAACTATTTTCGCTATACTTGCATGATACACCAACCACTTTTGGTGATTTCCGTCACGAGAGCAAGAAAAATTTCTACAGATGCATTTTAGACATACAGTCCCGGGGGCACTCGATTTCGGAACGGCGGTACGTGCCGCGCAAAATTTGCTTTTCAAAATTGTACCCTTACAGTGCAGTTCAATATGGCTGAAAAGGTACCCTTTCAGTGCATTTTCTCTTGATTTACCCAACCCTTATAGTGCACTATATTTTTCAGCTGTAAATCTGCGTGAAAGAAGAAGCTTGGGAAATTTTC
The DNA here is from genome assembly GCF_902728285.1 of Clytia hemisphaerica. Lineage (NCBI taxonomy): Eukaryota > Metazoa > Cnidaria > Hydrozoa > Leptothecata > Clytiidae > Clytia > Clytia hemisphaerica. The sequence continues at coordinate 1,462,903 of NW_027103721.1, read as the reverse complement.
TGTTTCAAAGAAAAACTGAGAAAATTATTCTTATCAGCTGTAATTATCAGACAATAAAAAGATTTCCAAACAAACGAAAAGTAAAAACCTTTCTCTTTAACAATTATTTTGAATTTGTTCTAAAATTCTACCCTTGCAGTGCTATTTCACAGAAACACACCCTTACAGCGCATATTAGGATGCTGAAAAAGCCCCTTAAGCACCCTTAAGCGCGGGTGCGCTTATACGAGTGCTCCCCTCCGGGCATACACATACAGTATACAAACTCTGGTGAACAAAAACTTTCCCGATTTTGCGACTTTGGGCCTCTCTCGCGAGAAGTTACTTTGAAAATTCTTTAACCTGTTAAAAAAGTTAACTCAAATATTTTTTTTTCTGCAAAAAAATCCGAGTTAGCTAACTCGATAATAGGTTTTGCGAAAAAGAAATTCGAGTTAGCTAACTCAAAAAAGTTTTTGCGAAAAATAAAATCCGAGTTAATTCTAACTCGAAAATCCTTTTTTGTAAAAAAGAAATCGAGTTAGAGTCGAGGGACGTCATTATTTGCACTTTTATGACGTCATAATTTTGCTAACTCGAAAATTGCTAACTCGAAGTTTTCTAACTCGAAGATTCCGGGCCACGTAGTACGCGTACCCTGTGCCCTGTGACCCGTACCCCGTGCCCTGCCCTGTGACCCGTGTTTCGAACTATCCGTCAAGCGAGTGAGTAAAGAAGACGCAGGTCTATCTTCCAATATTTCAGTTTCGGGATAATTTATCCTAATTTGCAATAGTTCCGGACTGTTTTAAAAACAACTACGGACGTGCTGGGAAACCACAGAAGGAAGTAAATATGGCGTACCAACAACAACAACAACAACAATTTGGTCAACCCATAGATCAGAATTTTCTCTGGAATATATTTCAAAAGTAAGAGGAACATTAAAATTTATTTTAATTAATGAAATACAAATAAATTACTTAGCCCAATTTGAAGTAGCTAGCTATCTTTTAGTGTTTTTGAAGTAACTCATCCTAAACTTGATTACCTAAAAACTAAATACAATAATCTAGCTATCTGTCCCGCCCCCAACAATCTAAGTTGCGTTGGTCTAATATCAACATCCCTCTTCTAATTGTGACACCCATCTTTAGAGCTGGGATTAATAGGAATATCGGAATCCTTGATTGAAACTTATTTCTTTGCTTTATAGCAGTGATTGAATAGCGTTCGGTTATCGTGGTTACGACGACCAGAAATAAAAAACCATTGACCCAAAACTTTCCTAAAATTTCCAGATTTAAAGAAATAATTGACCAATATTTGATTGATCAATTTTAATCCTATACTGTTTGATCAATGTTAGTCCAGTAGAATTTTCATAACATCTTTGAGGCAAAGCTTTCTAGAATTAAGTGTTAGATTTGACCATTTTCAAAAAAAATTGTTTTCTTTGCTATGTAATCTACCGTCAACTGCTCTAACTTGGGACAATTGGTCGAAACATGGGACTGTTGATATCTGGCCTGTATTTTCACTTACTGTTAAATCTCTTTGATAACAAATTTGTTTTGATAACTCCACTGTCCACCAAGTTTAGCAATCATACTTTCTGTCATAACATGTCACAATAACTTTCACTGATAGCATAGCGCGCCCTTTTTAACTTTTCTGTTTTCATTCAAAATGACTGGATGCCGATTGGAGAATTAGAGAGCGCCCGCCCCACCCAACCGCCTATCACCCGATGGGATTAACAAATAACGAGCGTGTAACTTGCCGTGCGAGTGACGTCAAACGCTCCATCGTTTAGCCGCTAATTTGATCTTCTTCGTTCCAGACATTCGTGTGTGTTCCACTACGAATTTTTTTCATATTTCGATTTAAAAGCCTACTCTCAGTTAGGAACATTTGGCGAGTTTCCTATACGCGGCCGCAATCAAAAAAATTATAACATCACTCATTAAAAAATGACTTTCGTGTCTTTTTCCACTTTTTTTAGCCTAGACGATGTAGCAAACATTTTAAGTATAAGCACACTGTGCTTTTAATTGGCTGATTTATTTTTTTGCGTTGGAAAAACTTTTTCAAACTTTCAGCAATGATTGACCAAACTGTTACAATGAAAATTATCCAGCGCATTTTTTATCTTCTTACCTTCTTCATTTTCAATGAAGCACTGAAAGTTTACTGAAGGTAAGCACATAAGATATTCTTATAATTAATGATATTCATTGAAACATGCTTCGTTGTGCACTGCGGTGGAGTTGCACTTGCGCGGCAACTAAGTCGCCTTCTGGTTGGAAGATCATATTGGGCGTTTTGGCGTTACCATCCTCGAAGCAGCGGGCGCCTTTGTCTTCCCGCAACTATTTCTGCCATTTTAGATGGCCTTAACAATAGATCCAAAAGAGCGCAATAATCTTGGAAGATAATTTGTTTTGGTCTCCGGCTTTGGGATGTAGCAATGTTCTTGGTTTAGGTTAGCCTCCACCCATGTTTTTATTCTCACTAATTTTAAATTCTTTGCCTTTGTTCACCTTACTCTTTCTTACATCACTCATTTTGAAGCCTTTCTCTCTGAAACCATAAAAATATTTTAAATGTTTATAGCTATTTATCTAATTTATTTAACTCATTTAGTATTTTTTTTTTTTTTACTTGAACTTCTCATCACCGCCAATTTACATTTTCAGCTTGAGGATTCAACTTAATTTCAACTCCTACATAGTTTGCAGAGGGGTATGAACCCCCCTAGGTTTATTTCATCCCCCCCTATATACCCATCCCCCCCTTTTGTAATGAAATCTTATCCCCCCCTTTCTTTTTACAGAAAATCCGCTTCGAAGGAAACTCTCTTTCCCACCTACCAGCAAAATTATCAACAAGAAAGAGTATGAAGTATTATAGTCACGAGCCAACAATGACAGAATATAACTGTGACAATTTGTATTTGATTAGAAAATTGACCAAAATTTCCAAACCCCCCCTTTTTTATTTGATCCCCCCCTACATTCCCATCCCCCCTAGTTTTTTCGGCAGATCTCGGTACCCCCCCTACAAAGGCCCTCCAGAAAGTTGGCATCCCCCCCCTATTAAAAAGGGGGGGTGCAAACTATGTCCTAGTTTTCAATACCGCCCTGCCTTCACATTTTGGTATTCTCAGCACCAAGCCATTATGTTAAGCTTTGTGTCAATATTCTCAGCCTTAAATTCTCAACTTTACTACTTATCCTCGGTTTGATATGAGCTTTTTCTTTAGGAATTTTATATTATAAATTATTTTTGAATCATAGTGTGCAGAGGGGTCTGAACCCCCCCCTTTAATATTTCATCCCCCCCTTTAAAGGTATCCCCCCCTTTTTTAAAAATTTTTTGATCCTGCACCATTTACAGGGGTCCGAGCCCCCAGCATATAATTTGTACTCCCAATATTGGGGAAGAATTTTGATGAATGAAATATATTTTTCAGTGTGAATTCGTACCAATAGTCAATGAACTTGAAAAGACTAGCAAATAAACAGTAAACTAATAATTTTTTAACCAAAAAGTTACTATCCCCCCCATTTTTATTTGATCCCCCCCTATAAGCTCAAACCCCCCATTTTAACTGGAAAATTGCCCATCCCCCCCTATAAAGCCTTCCTTGAAAACTCGGATCCCCCCCTTAAGAAAGGGGGGGGTTCATACTATGTGAATAAAGAACCAAACATTTTATTTTAACTCATTTTCATTTATATTTTTTTGTTAAATGTTTTTATATATAGGGTCGAACGAACATGTATGTTTTGTTACTACTTAAACATATAGATAGATAGATTGGTTGTTTTCGATGGAAAATGGTAAGAAACTTAAGTTTACAAGTGTCATTTAGTTTTTGCTGGCTTATAGAATGGCAGGATCCTGGATGGTTTCCCTAACTGACTCTGTGCAAAAGAGAAATCGTGTATACACCGTTCACTAACTCAAATCAAATGACTTTGGAGGTTCGGTGAAATGGTGGCCGAATTTCTGTCCCATGTTTTGTCAGATAGTCCCAAATTAGAGCAGTTGACAGTAGCTTTCATTATTATTAGAAATTATTGATGTCATCAAAACGAAACACCCAGAACCATAGTTGGGTGTTGGGTCACACCAAACACGAGCACATCACTAAAAATAATAGAGATCATGCCTAATCAAACATATTCAAATAGGGTCAATCAATTGAATCAAGTGATTTGGCGTTTGAACGATTCGATTGACCCTCTGGAATTATGTGATTTTCCATAGTGGATATGAAATTTTATTTTGAGAACTGATAACTCAAAAACTACTGAACCAAATTTAAAAATAACAGCTCAAAATTTAAGTTAGAGCTTCCTCTTTCTTATGACATTTAAAATTCAATTTTATATCTTGTCCCATTCTCCTTAAAAGGTGTTGCAAAACACCCATATTTTTTTTGGACCAACCAGTACAATTGTTGCCTAGAAATGGCTACTTTTTTGAAATAAGGAAAGTAAATTTAGTTATGTAAAAAATAGAGTGATCATTACTACTCCTGGGTAATTAATAGATGTACTCCCTGACCAGCCCCGTGCTTTTCTGGACCTGCCCATCCTGATTACAGATTAGCTCCCCGGGAGTAACTTTCTTAGATTACTCTTGAATTATTAAATTTTCTACACTATTGATTCAAAGCAATCTGGTAGAAGAAAGAAATGTAAGCTATCTGAAGACATCAAGAAGCAATTTGTATAGGGATTAAAATGTGCATGATAGTTTTTAAGAAGAAAGACGCAGAACGCAAACAGAAAGAAGGGCCATATTAAAATGTCATCAATCAATGAGAAAGAAGTTGATGAAATGAGATTAAAGAAGAGTCACTGGAAGGAGAGAAGAAGAGAAGAAAAGGAAAAGTTAACAGATTGCCCTCCTCTCAGTCAGGAAGAGTGGAACCAGTAAGAAAAGAGTAGTCTTGAACAGAGCGAAGCAGAAGCAGACGTGTACCAGTTAGCTAAGACCTATTTTTCTTTCCTTTATTCGTTTGGGAGAATGCGACGGTGTTTTGAATAACTAATTACTCCAGCAGAATTTTTTTTAATGATAACGTCATTAATTGATTTGTCTTTTACAACACATCTGATACCTAGGTACAAGATAATGTATCCCGTTTATACTAGCCTGGAGATCCATGCTATCATTTCTTATTCTATATACTGATGGCGAAATATATAGCATGGTATGGGCTGAGAGTTTGAATTTCCCAGATCCTAATAACGGTTGAAAACATAGCCAATCAAATTTTGTTATTCTTTTACTGGTCACACTTTCTTAGAGAAAGCGCAAGTTCCGAAATTTGGTTTTTATTTTAGTAAGTGAGGACAGCGCTAAATTCGAATTTCCAACTGTAAATTTTTTGAGGCAGAAATCTGCCTCACATGTCATACCCGTCCTGTATACATCAGATTATAAAAATACAGGACGGGTCTCCTGTCTACGTTTATACTGGCTGGAGTAATTTGTTATTCAATAGACCGTCTCGTTCTCCCAAACGACTATCTATTTATCTTTTAGTTATTCAAAGTATAGCTATTCTTTTATCTTTGATATATCCAAAATGAGGGTTTGTAATTAAAATTATACATAAGGATTTTAATGATACCTTTATTAACCAGAATGGGCTCTTCCAGAAAAAATTTAATATGGGGGTGGAGGATATAACATTTTTTGGAAATTTACCCCCGGAGCAAGTTTGCCCCCCAAAATAAGGCAAATTTTGCGGATTAATCACTACCCCCAAACGAAATATCCAATATATTCTCCACCCCAAATGTACAAAAATTTTCTGGAAGAGCCAAGTAATATCAGAGTCATAAGAAGAAGTATATTTGTTTTTGTAACTAATAATGCGTTTTCTTTTATGATTTGTAGAGTTGACAAGGATAGAAGTGGAACAATAACACATGTAGAGCTCCAACAAGCACTTTCAAATGGTATGTATATTTCTGAAAATTATGTTGTTTGATGATTGTTTTTTTTTTACTTTTAAATGAAAAATTTTGAGCAAGCTATATACTTTAATTTTCTTAACCAAATATTATATAGGTTTTTATAATCGTTTTAGGTACTTGGGCACCGTTCAATCCAGAAACCATACGGTTAATGATAGGTATACTAATATTTTGTACATGTCTAGTCTGTTCTATGTTCTAGCCTATGCTAGACGTCATCCGCGTTTTTTCTACGCAATTAACGTCTAGTATAGCCTAGAACAGACTAGACAAAGACAGAGCGGAAAAAGATAACCTTAAACTTGTTCATCTTCTCTTTCGATTTTTGTAACCCCACCAGGGTAATTGATGTCTTTTTTTCTATTTGAGATACGGTTTTGGCTGTATATTTTTCACTCGAAAGATTTCTTGTCTCATAGATGGAATTACTTAACATTCTATCTCATTTTCTGATAAAATTTGCGATTACTACCCCTAACATTTATACCATGTATTTATATGTTAATTGGGTCAAGGGCTTACCTTTGTTACAGAGATGATACAGATACGAGATGTAAAGTATTACCTCAGAGTTACTATATTAATGAATGTTTATGTCTGATAAGAAGAGACGGGTTGCCCTCAAACTCGCTTACCACTTTGTTAATTCTCAATTGGGTTTCCCACCTGCTCTGTGGCACAGGTATAAATCAGTTTTATTGCGTTTGTTTATAAAGGAATGTTTGACAAAGACAGGAATGGCACAATAACATTTCAAGAATTCGGTGCATTATGGAAATACGTGACCGACTGGCAGCAGTGTTTTCGTGGATTTGATCGAGACAATTCTGGAAGTATAGATAAAAATGAGCTGAAACAAGCTTTAACTTCTTTTGGTGAGAAAAGTTTTGTTTTTGTTTTTGAGAAGATGATGAAATATTTCTCAAACTATTTCTCTAATCTAAGGTTAAACCGTGCAATTGATTCATAAATTTCTAATGTCCTTACCATTGATTGCAGGAATGGATAACAATGAAATCTCCTCTAAAAATTAATTCTAAACTTCCCTCCTTCGTTCAAAATATTTTCAGTACGTATTTCTAAATTTAATTACATTCGTGAATGTTCCATTGAATGAAGTAGAATTTTTAGAGATTCTTTTGCAAAGATAACCCAAACTAAAATGAAGATTCTAGTGTTAAGTTGTTTGAAGTGAAGTAATCTAAGATTTCACGAATTATATCTTTAGCATTTTTAATCTTTTTTTACCGTCAGGTTACCGATTATCTGATAAATTTTACGATATACTTGTGAAGAAGTTTGACCGTTCGAACCGTGGAAGTATTACGTTTGACGATTTCATACAATGCTGTGTTGCATTACAAGTAAGTAAAAATTAATATCTTATACAGCGTGTCCTATATAAAGCGGTGGTGTTCAAACTATAGGTATGATTTCAATCGAATTCATACCGAATCACTTGAAACCCGAGGTACTAGGTTAGGGATGTGATTGGTATGTCTATGCCAAAGTTTGAAAATCAATCTATAAAGAGACTGATTAAAATTTTTCTGATTTTTCCGACCCTTAGAGAGAGAGAGAGAGAGAAAACAACCGACCCATAAGGCACGCACACTAAGCACTCATTTTTGCCTAAGTAGCCCCCCCCCTCCCCGGGAGATGGGACACTTAAAAAATTTGAAATATCTATTTTCAAGGACCGCTGGAATCATGTTTTGCTTTGTTTTTCTGCTATAGTTTTGTTTTGATCCTCATTTTTCCTTCTTTCCTCATTTTGAGCTAAAAAAAATCGAATGTTTTTCGTTATTTTACGCAACGATCTTTGGGGTGTAACGCTCTATATAAAGGAAAGACAGTAGCTCTTTTACATCGGGTTTTACCGTACTCTTTTCTGATTACCATGGACATCGAGCCGTATGATGTCAAAGGGAGCAAAATGTTAAAGAGAAGTTGTCACTCGAAAGAAATTTTTTCACTTATTGCGCCTTAAAAACACTATAAAACGCTTTTTAATTGGATAAGACTTTTTAATTTAGTTTGATTTCCTCTGCAAATAAACAGACAGGATCATGCCCCCTGGCTTCCCCGTTGACAGGGCCTATAGTAGCTTGCTCATAGCGTTGATGGCGTTTTTGGCTGAGGAAATTTATTTTATTTACTTATCTCTTATCAGAGTATGACATCTGGCTTTATGCAACACGACACAAATCGTAACGGATGGATAGAGTTAACTTATGAACAATTTTTGACTCTTGTTTTTACATTGAAGAAATAAAAATCACTTTCCAAATTAAGGGGTTTGAGGATATACAATCCGTTGAGGGGCTTGAAGGATATTAAACATTGGATTGAATGATAATGATATTTTATAAGTGATGATGTATGATGGATTTGACAGTATTGGCTTCTAGATAGTCCAGTGCCATTTCGTATTTATTATGAATAAAATAATATAAATATTGATTGATTATTGAGATCGAATGAGAGACTTTAACATTAAAATGTTTTTACCAAGGTGTTACAGTGTTAGTAGTTGCTAACATTGATAAGTTATACCTCAAAGAACCTTTCTTCATAACTGTCTCGAATGTTTTCTGATATAAATTTCAATTAAAGATACAGCTGAATCTATTTGGCTATTAAAAAGATAAGTATATTAAAATTTTAAATTTTAAACAGATGCACTATTTTGTACATTTAATAATAATTATGAGTTGCTTTCTTCGATGAAATTGTTCGCATAGGTAGAAAAAACAGCATAAAAATGGGGGGGGGGTTTGTAGGGGTTCGAAATACCATTTTCCCGTCAAAGTTTTTGCTGAATCCCGGAATCCCGAAAATTGAAAAAAATAATAACACCGTCACACCGGTTTGTACAGGTTCAAATACCGGCAAAATGACAAAAAATAAGGCCGAATACCGTCACCGTCTGACCGTTTTCCGTCTTTTTTTTTCCGTCAAATCCCGTAATACCGTACTAAAAAAGGGCCAATCCCGTCACACCGTAAAAGTACAAACCCCCCTATAAAAGGACAACGATGTCGTTTGCATTTTGTGTTTTCGTTGACCGTGTTTTAATCAGTCCAAAAATTTATTCACCTTAAGAGAATAAATTTTGGCGGAAAGAAATTTAGATTTTTGGGCCGTTTGCTAAAATTAATTCTCGCCAGATTTAAATTTCGTTCACGCTAATCTCCATTTCTCCTATAAAACCCTTTTTCATTCTTTTTAATATTCAACAAAAAATGGGTCGTTCGCCAAAGTTAATTCTCACCAAATTTAGAAATTTTATTAAATTGCCAAAATAAATTCCCCCAAATTGCACTAAAATTGGCTCATTCGACAAAATTTCTTCCCGGCAAAATTTATTTTCTTTACGTAGTAATTTTCTCCTCATGTTTGTCTGGTTGCCGGCTTTTCCCCCGAAAACACAAATTTTTCTCCTGCACATTAGTTCTAATTTCGCCCTCAACTTTTTTCACCTTTAGAACATAACGAACACCTTTCAACAGTACGATACACAGAGGTCAGGCTGGATACAATTGCAATACGAACAATTTCTATCTGCAGGTTTCAATCTTAAAACATAAACTCCTAAATTAAATAATTTTCCTTTGTGCACATATAAACAATGGTCGAATCCATAACTGAGTTATGGGTTAATTTTGACTGTATTTTTTTAACTCTTCATTTCTCGGTCAGAGTTTTCTATATTTTCCTCGCCTAAAGGCTCGGAAAATATGACGAAAATTCTGAACTCGAAAAATATATCCCATATTGTACTCTGTACCGTGTGATAACTGTTACTAATTTTTGTATATGTTGATAATCTTGCGCTCTTACATTAATTGGTCCCCCCAAATTGTAATAGCTTTCGAACAAGAATATAAACTCAAATCAATTAAGGGTGGGTTCGAGAAATTTTACCTAGAAAGTGTTTATGGTATATCATCACAATTACATGCTTGATAAATTTATTGTTTTTCATATATTTTGTACAAAAGACTTTGTATTTAAATAATTACGGCTTTTAGGGCAGATCTTAATATTATAGTAATTGCTTTGAGGAAATATTCGAAATAGATAATCGGCATACTGTATGTTTCTTTCTTGTCAAGATTTGTCATCGTCACCTTAGGGACAATCGACAACTCCTTTTTAACGGCTTCAGGCGGTTAAGAAAAACGCTGAACCCCTCCTTTCACGTTTTTAACGGCCAAAATATTCTATGTTAAATTTTTGACCAAAACATAGCAAAAATTCCAATTTACAAATTTTATACCCTCAGAGGGTTCTCGCAATGTGTAATAGGGGATTTTTTCGTGAGGAAATTTGCAACTTTACGTCATTTTTTCTTGTAAATTATGGTAGACAACCTTTCTTTAAAATGATCAGTCCTTTTTCACACCTCAAGTCCTTTTTCACACCTCAAAAATCTTTCAAAATGCTACCGGGTGCGCCACAAAAAAGTTTCTCTCTTTAAAAGTAATTTTCTCGAAATCTAAAAATTTTAAAAGAACCATTCCTATTTTATTGGAAAGAAGACAAATAAACTTAACTTTTGATGGGTCATTTATTGAATTCGATTCATTAGATCAAAAGTTATGCTCAATTGAATAAAAAAGTTACTTTTGGAAAGTGCTCAAAAATGTTAAAAATCGACCTATCAAATTATTCAGAAGCATAATCTCATGATGTATCAGTATTTTTGTTTCAGTCATTAAAAATGATAATTAGCTGTTTAAATGACCTTTTGTTATTTAAAGGAAGGTTGAATTTCAATGAAAGGAAGAAAATTCGTCGAAAAAAAAAGCCAAAAAAATCTGGTAGAATTCATAAAAATACATCAAATATGGGTTTCGAGGTAGATTCACAGCCTTACATAGACTTAATCCAGTCTAGAACCAAAAATCTGAGGAAAATTTCGGTAAAACTAAATCAAATTAATTTTGATGAAGATTTTGAACCCTTTCGACCCTTCAGTTTCAAAATTTATGTGTTTAGTTAATGAAAAATGCTCTTAATCATGTAAAGGCTATTGCGATTGCCAAATTTAAAGTAAAAATTTGATAGGTCGATTTTTAACGTTTTCGAGCACTTTCTGAAAGTAACATTTTTATTCAATTGGACATAACTTTTGATCTAATGAATCGAATTTAATAAATGACCCATCAAAATTTAAGTCTATCTTTCTTCTTTCCAATGAAATAAGAATGGTTCTTTTAAATTTTTTAGATTCTGAGAAAATTAGTTTCAAAGAGAGAAACTTTTTTGTGGCACACCCGGTAGAAAAACCAATGCACTCAAAATTAAATATCTTTTTCTGTCAAAGGGTTGGTTGGAAATAGACAAAAATGTTGTGAAAATCTCTCGATGGGTCAAAATTTTCTCCTGTAAAGGATCCTTTGGGACGAAATGGAGTATTTACAAGCTCTTATTTGATTTGGTTGGTTAACCAGAAATAAAATAATTTTGTTACTTTTTCTAAAGAAAGCGTCATTTTTATTACTTCAAATGACCAATTTTATAAAAATTCCATCTCATCTGGATCCTTTTTCGATACTTGCTTTGACAATCCTCGTAACTTTTCGGACTCTTCAAGGCAATTTGATATCATGATAATAACACATCCCTGTGTCAGAAACACGGTGGGAACCCCACTTCACCGGAAATTTCATCCCCGGTGGGAAAAAGGCTACTGCTCATCCTCTAACGAAAAGGGTTTCTTATAGGAAGTAAAGAGCTCTTCGATAGATAGATTCTACACCAGTCTTAACAGGCCATAGGAGATCTAATCATCGAATGAACGAAAAGGGTTTCTTATAGGAAGTATATCTATAGAGGTCTGCGATTCAGGGGAAATACCATACAATTTCAGCCCCACTGGAAATTCGACTTTGCTTTCATCCCTATTAAAAAATTGAAAAAATTGCACTCCAAAACCATCTCTAATGGGTTTTTTTGACCTCAAAACAAAATAATTTATATCCCCTATGGGATTTCAATAGAAATTGTCGTCCCAACTGTGGATAGAAGTTCCACCGGGGATGTGAGACAGAGATGTATTCATTGAGTTTCAAGCCCAAAGGGCTAGAGGCGAGACTCCTGGATGGGAAATGAAACCACTGGATTGAAACTAAAATCTATCGCTAGATTTCAAAAAATGTTGTCCTCCAAAACAAAGGAACCGCTAGATACAATCCGTCGTCATGATTACGACGCGTTCTATGCGCGTTTTGGATGGGAAATAAGTGGCTTCAATTTCTCTTGCCTGAAAAGGGTTGTTAAAGTTTTGCCTCTACTCTAGCCCTTCGGGCTTGAAACTCGATGGGTGTATTAACCGAGCCTGTATGATCCATATTTTGTCAAGACCATCAGAAATTCTAGAGGAATGCACGTTCATAATTTACTGAAAGATCATGAAAAACTTCCGTCATATATGGGTATTACTTAAAGGAGCTAATATTGTGAGGAGAAAAAAATAGTAAAAAATTCAAACTTTGTGAGAACTTATGTTGACGCATAACGCAATATCTTTTTTACCTAAAAATGAGTGTGCTGATTTCAAAAATTACAAAGAAGGTTTTGACGAGTACTTATCGGAACACTATATGGAAAAGGCAACTATTGCTTTAACGGGAAATATTCCCCGAACGGGAAGGTGGAAAACTTCCCGAAATGGCTATACTTTCCACAAATCGGAAAACTTGTACCTCTTGTAAAGGAAGAAAAATGAATAATATTCACCAGGTAGTTAAGAAATTCACCGTGTAATCGCTTCTTAATTCTACTTTCCACATTCCCAATTAAAAAATTCCCTATTTGGAAACTTTTTCTCGATCGGGAAACAAAAATCTGCTTTGTTTACGACAAGTGATACTTTTATGGACCTACCTAGTTATGCATTTAACACATATATAATTGATATCTACGTGAGCGTGACCATTAAACAATCATTCAGAACACAAACAGTGACGATCTATTAAAATTAGTCGTTTGTTTCTTATAAAAAAAAACGTTTAAAAACCAAAATTTCATGCTCTTGAAATATTCTTTCATATTCAAGACTTTGGGAGAAAAAAAACATCTATCTCATCAAAAAATTGAGTAATTTGGCTAAGAACATTGATGTATGCTTATCAATAGTGATTCTTATAGATAAACATGTGTTTTTTGAGCCAACAAAATTTTTTTGAAAAAATCTACTTGAGCCATCTTTATTTACCTAAGATGGTACCCTACTTTCATGCAAAAAATCAGAAAAAGTTAATGATTCAATTTCAAAAAATCCGTTCTTTAGCCGTTTTTTGGCCCAAATTTGCCCCCAAATTTTTTTTTTGAAAGTCAGGCTCCGTCACATTCGAGGGTTTATAGTTATGCATCTTTGTGCAAAAAATCATAAAGAATCAAAGAGGCAATCTCGAGAAAAGCTAATACCTAGGTAATTGATAATGTGCTTATAAATAAATATCGAATTTGGTCAGTTTTTCTATAAAAACACGCCAAGCAACCAAAATTTTATGTCTAAACACACACATTCTTCAAAAGTAAGCCCTCATGGGCAAAAAAAACATCTATCTCATAAATAAATTGAGTAATTTAACTAAGAACATTGATGTATGCTTATTAATAGTGATTCTTATAGATAAAACATGCGTTTTTGAGCCAAAAAATTTTTTTGAAAAAATCTGCTTGAGCCATCTTTTATCTATTACCCTACTTTCATGCAAAAAATCTGAAAAAGTTAACGGATTCAATTTTTCACAAAGTCCAAAAACCCGTTTTTTAGCCGTTTTTTGGCCCAAATTTGCCCCAAAGTTTTTTTTTCGAAAATCGGGCTCCGTCACATTCGAGTTACACATCTTTGTGCAAAAAATCAGAAAAAACTAATGAGCCAATCACGAGGAAAGCTAATAACGAACGAAAGAACGAACGAACGAACGAACGAACGAACGAACGAACGAACGAACGAACGAACGAACGAACCGAACGAACCGAACGAACGAAAACGAACGAAAACGAACGAACGAACGAACGAACGAACGAACGAACGAACGAACGAACGAACGAACGAACGAACGAACGAACGAACGAACGAACGAACGAACGAACGAACGAACGAACGAACGAACGAACGAACGAACGAACGAACGAACGGACAAAGGTTAATTTATAGGACCTCCACCCCACCGGGGTAGGTCCAAAAATTATATTTCCCGTTCGGGAACGATGAAAAGTGCTTGACCAAAACGGGAAACAGACAAGTGATGAAATTTTCAATCTTGAAACAGTTTCCTTTTCGGGTCATTTTCACCTTCCCGTTCGGGAAATATTTCCCGTTAAGGCAATAGTTGCCTTTTTCATGTAGTGGTACCAACTGTTTTAGCGAGTCAGCAAAATATTTAAATCTAACGAGAAACTAATGTCGGCGAATTTTATTAAAATATTTATTGATAATTTTAAAAGAACATGAGCTTCTTGACAATTTACATAATTATAAATAAATTACATTCAAAATTTCATAAAAATTTGCTATTTCATAATAATTTAGCTCGAGGGAGTAGAAAAAAATGTGCAGGAAGTATACAAATACAGCAAATAGTAAAAGTTTATGAAAATTACTCATAGCATAGTGGGGTTTTTATAACTCGAACGGCAAAGGGAGAATCGTTCGAATAAAGGGAGACGTTTTGCTGTCTCATTTGGTAAAAACAAATTTGAATTTTACAGGAGGTATTAGAATTGGTGAAAGTGAAAGTGAAAGTCAAAAGGATGGATTTTTTAGATTTTAACAATTCGACCGATCAACTTTTTTTACATTGACAAGTTTCTATGATTAGAATACCAAGAAGAAACAAAAAATCTTCCTATTCTTTGAGAATTCGAGGCTTAAAGGCTTTAATATTATAACAAGGGCTTGTACTTTTACGGTGTGACAGGATTGGCCCTTTTTCTAGTACGGTATTACAGAATTTGACGATAAAAGAGACGGGAAAACGGTATTCTAAAATCAGACGGGGACGGTGATTAGCCTAGCCAGAATCTTCCCACAAACCAAATTTTTTCTTTATCGCGATAAAAAAGCGGTTTTCGTCTAACATGCTATGATTAGCCTTTTCAGCATTCCGGTATTTTAACCTCTACAAACCGGCGTAACAATGTTATTATTTTTCAAATTTCGGGATTCCAGGATTCAGCCAAAATTTTGACGGGAAAACATTATTTCGAGCCCCTACAATAACCCAGGGGAGCCTTTAGAGGTTCACGTTATACTATATAGATATATTAAAAACAAATGAAAAGTTTTGTTTACAACTTCGACAAATCATTCTTTAAAAAATTAAGAAAACCCAAATCGCTATTAGCAACGCCACTTTTTCCATATTTTTTGAACAATTTCCATAAATCTCCAACCATTAAGTTTTTCTCTTTGATCAATTTGAGTACCGTGCTAAACACATTGTGAAAATCCTTCTCTTTAAAACAATAAAACTCGAGCGATTTCAAATCAGCATCTGAAGCAGCCATGATTTGAAGAATACTTTTGATGCCTTTGTTACCTAGAGTATAAAAAAAGAAAATAAAACGATAAATAAGAGCAGTGAGGGTACATTTGCTTCATATAGGAGGAGACGGAGAGAGGTCATGGCACACCCCTATCTCAGTGCCCCGGTGGAGCTTTTCCCCATAGTGGAGTTGAAATGTTTTCCATTGAATTTCAGATTGTGATGTCATAGCACGATGTAGAAATTACAAGGTTAAAGTCATTGGTAAATATTTGGGTACATAATGAAGTATTCGGCTTTAGGATCAAATATTGTTAAAAATTATTCCGTTTACAATTTTCAATCAACTTTTGGAATATCCTTTTGACAGCCCCTGAAATGCCGAAAAAGTTGAGTTGCTTAATAATGTAGCTGAACTTACCACCGAATGCGCCACACCCCCAGTGCCCAGAATCAACAATTTCTCCAGCAACCATTGAAAAAGCACAATACGCTTTGTTAAGTTCACGTTTGAGAAATACATCACGAAGTTGTCTCCCTTCATCACCAGGCCCCCATAACGCATCCATAGCTAAAATTTGACGTTTCGTCCAATCACGACCATCTTCAACAAAAGGTCCTGTGTATTTTACTGAGAATCCGTAACCTTCGAAACTAGCATAACGTTTTGCTCCTTGGATGAGTATGGCTTCAGTTTGCTTTAATCTTTCATTGAAAAGGACGATAGGGCATGATTCGGGTGATGTGCCCAAGATTATTTCTTCCTGTGTACCAGTTGTACCAAATCCAACATTGGCATTTGCAAAATCCATCTCAACATGGCTTCCATGATCACCGATGCTACCAGTCAAATGAGAATTCACAGTAATGATACGCTTTTCAGAACATTCCCATATAGGTTCAGGACTTTCATTGAAATCTAAGTTTTTCCTACTATATGTTATTGTTTGTGATTTCAATTGTTCAATAGGCGTGTTACATATATCTTTGAAATAGTTGAAAAGTGACTTCATGTACAAAATGGTTGGTTTTTGTAAGGTGGTATGCCAATAACGAAATGTGATTGGTCCGGTTGGTGAGACATCGCCGCAGAAATGTCCCTCGTAACTCTATCAATGGAAAGAAAATTTCAAAATTCATGGAATGAATGTTTTAGGTGCCTAATAAACGCCCTTATTTTGTGGTACTTAGAGGTATAATCATGGCTTGGCAGCAGGTTTTAGGTGCCCCCTAAGAATTCAGGTGACCTCTAAGATTTAGGTAACCCCTGGTTGCCAAATATTTTAGGTGACCCCTAAGCCAATGACACGTCGTCAAGTTTTTTCGAAAATCCTTCTCAAACAATGAAACAAATACAACAGTTAGTTTAGCTTTTTGCAAAATAGAATAAATGCCCTAAGAAATAAGAGATAAGCTACCTTAAAGGTAGAAATTTTGCCGGGAATTTCATTTGGCGGATGGCCGAAAAAGTTTTTTCAGAGGGAATTTAATTTTGGGGTTAACTTGAAAAATTAAATTTGGCGGGAATTTAATTTGGTGGATGAAGGAAATTTTAGTCCAAAAACGCCATTAAAAAAGGAAATACCTGTTGTAAAGCCTGAAATAGCACACATTTGGGGGGGGGGGAAATAAATAGAGCAATTTAAATTTGGCGGGAATTTAATTTGGCGGATGACGGAAAAAATTAAATTTGGCGGATTTTGACCAAATCCGCCAAATCAAGCTCCCACCAAAATTTCTTCTCTTAAGGTAAGTACTGAAGGTTCATGCCAGATTATCAAGGTTTTGTAAGTCAGGGTGCAAATCCCTTGCCAGACAGATTTTTTATCTAAGTAAATGCAACAGGATTAAAAATTTTTTACAGATACCAAATTTTCAGTTTTAGACAGAAGACATTCCATAGTGGAGTTTATGATGAAAGAAAAACAAGTTCAGAAAAAAATCATCAAACATAGAATCTAGCCCCCAGGTCCATCTGAAAAAATTAAGGTGACCCCTAACATGATTAGTCCCCTCTAGCCACAGGCTAAAATCAGGTACCAATTGCCGCTTGTATAATTTCCTATCCCTGGCGATTACCCACCCCCTTTATTAAAGATTTGAAAATTTTCAACCCCTCCCTTTATTACAGCCCCCGTTTACTTTAGGCGTACAAACTTTCGCGAGCAGAAACTTTCGCGAGGACAAAAAATCGCGAAATTCACGACATTTACTTTCGCGAATCTAACAAAAAAATATTTTTCGCGAGCATAAACTTTCGCGAATCAAGACATAAAATTGAGAATTTTCGCATGAAAAATGGCTTAAGGTATTTGTACACCTTTTTTCCGATTTTTTGTCTAAAAAATTTTTTTCAGTCAAAGTGGAAAAAAAGTTACTGGATTTCATTTTGGTAAAATTGCGATCGTAAAATCTTTTTTTGATCCAGAGTTATAACCATTTAAATTTCAAAACAAAGTTCGTCTTATGATGGATTATTTTCGGAAACAACAAAGACAAAAGAGAGAATTCAGCTGATGTTTATTCTCACCTCTATTGAATGGTAATATTTTTGACAAATTTCACTGGTTACTCAAATAAACAGCAATCATCTCGTTAAAAATTTCAAATTGATGTAGAATAAAACGAAATTTTACCACACCATACTACTTTTAACGAAGTTAAAGTCACCCATAGCATTTAGATATCGACTTCATTCTTTTTTTATGAGATTCCCAAAAGATCAAACTTAAAAAGTGTCTTAGGATTTTATTTCTAACCGACTTGTTTTTCCTCAAGTTACAGATAACTGAAAAAATCACATTTAAATTTACTTTTTTATCGATATTTTTACAGAATTTAGGATTTAAAGAGTTAAAGTCAATTCCAAAAAAAATCCCAAGACACTTTTTTAGTTCAATCTATTGGGAACATAGTATCGAAATTATTTTTTCAAAATTCAAAAGCTATGGGTGACTTTAGCTTCTTTGAAGTAGGTAAGGTTAAAATTCTTAAGATTTCAATTATATCCTGCTCAGTCTTTTAAATTCAGCTGAAACTTTTACCATTAGAAAGAGAATATTATTGGCTTTCAGAAAATATATGCTTTTGATATATAAAAATTTGTTGTTCTAAAGATATGATCAATTAAAGAGAATGTGTCAAGAAAGGTGAACACATACCTTAAAGGTAAAGTACTTAAAGTACTTCTTGGATTGGCTTGAAACGTTTGTCCTTTGACTTATTAGTCTTTTAGCAGGCTAAAAAGTGCCATAAAAGTTACATTTTATTCAAAGTTTGAAATTTTACAGATTTTCTATTTTGTCAAGGATTTTTCGCGAGCATAAACTTTCGCGAATGGCTCTTCCTAGAATTTTTAAAGACATTTACTTTCGCGAAAAGGGCCAAAATTCGCGAAAATCGCGAAAGTTTCTGCCCGCGAAAGTTTCTACGCCTAAAGTATTCGTCACGTGAGAGTACCATTGACCTCAAGTAGAATCCCCTCCAATTTTGACCAGGGATGGAGGGGATGATAGGTTAATTTGGCAGTTATATAAGGAAAGTTTAATGTAATCAAGTGACTTACATATTTCAACTTCTCGCAAGGAAGAAAGGTACAGAAGAACATGTGAGAAACCAAACAAGCAACTTGTAATCTATTGAAACTAATTTCTTGATTTGTTGTCTGCTCGAGGATTTTTAATTCTCCATCTGGAAAAAGGTCTTCAAGTTGCAATGCAATATCACAGATCTTTGGAATGATCTCTTCAATAAAACCTTTCTCCTAAAGAAAAAACGAATAATTTCTAATTCCCCATCAGAAAAATTGCCGCCGTCTAGTTTATGCTCGACGAACGTCCAAACCTAATAACGAGAAGTAAGGTCTTTCTACAATCTTTCCACGATTCAAAAATTTGCAAAATGACAATGAATATTCAAAAGCAAAACCAAACGGAGGATGGGTAAATGTTTCTCTGGGTCAATAAAAGGATAACTTAACCTTAATATAATAAATTTTGGTAAAAGGTCCAACTCGTTAATGGAATTAATTATTGCGAGTTAAGAGCGATAAATAGTTTTGGCGAATAACCCGTTCTTTTATAAGGACTTAAGCCGAAAAGCAGGTGGAACACTTAAGGGTGTTTTCATGAAAAATATAGATGAAAATACAAAAGAATTAAATATTTCCTGAGAATTGTTATATAAAAGTTACAGAGAATAATTTTTTTTGAACAAATAATCTAGTAATTCGGCGAAATTGTAGTTGTAGACTCTGGTTGTTCTTTTAGAACAATATTATTGGTAATAGATAATGTTTATTAATTTCATCAAAACAAGGATACACGTTTTTTTATATAAGAAAAAACTATATAAGAACATAAGGCTTCGATTGTCAAAATGTTAAAGAGCATTTTAAGGCTTTGTGGACTCTAAAACACCCGATTTCTTAGGAAAATTGGCAAAATCATTCATAAAATGGTGAAATTAATAATTATTATTTTTAGGCTTGAAACTCAAAAAGTTAAGAACATCCGAAAACTTCAAAAATTTTGGATGCTCTTATAAAAAAACGATGTTCATAACAAACCTCCTGAGAGATCACGGTTGCAAGTGTTTTCAAGTCCTTTTGGTCTGGAATGTCTCTGGAAGATGAACCACTGGTTGCTGCATATTGAGGCCCATATAACTTTGTTTTATTCAAATATTTCAATATGAGCTCCTTTAAATCTTTTAACGTCGGATTCTCTTTTAATATTGTCAACGATTCTTTAAGGCTAGGCCAGTAATTAACATCATAAGCTGTGTAAGAATTCCAATGGTTTGTTTGGATGGGAACTGACATCTTTATATCTATCAGCCTTTTAAAGTAAAAGATTTTAAAATGTTGCCAAAGTTATCTTTTGTTGACAAAGAAAAAGTTGGAATTCATGGAAAAACAAAAGAATTTCTCAAAAAATTTCAAGAAATCTGATAATAATACATCCAGGATTATTCTTCCTGAGATGTTTGTGCTTTCAGATTTTAATTCTTTTTGTGGTGCACCTGATATAAAAACATGTATTCACATTTCATTTTTCAATTGATATCTTGAAAAAAATTCAGTAGAACTAATAACGTAGTCGTCTAAGAAAACAGCTATTTTTTTTTACAATCTTCCTTACAATCTAGTTTTTATATTTATAAAAAGTAGATTGCTGGCGTGTGGAAAGGAATTTCGGCATGACTGATCCTTTTGTTTCGATGATAACATCAAAGCGGGAATTAATTTTCTTCTCGTTTCTTTCTTTCCTTTTTCTTTCTTATAAGTTCACGCATTCCCTCACCACTATCAAAGCGTGGTTAGCTCAAGCGGTTAGATAGTCTGTCTCATATGCATGGGGCTCTGAGTTCGATTCCAATGGATGTCCAATTTTTCAATTCTTCAATTTTATTTTTTTAAGTCTCCTTCTTTTATAATGAAGGTCAATCAAACAAGTAAGCATATATTACCTCCACTCTGTCTAAGGTTTAGATAAGCTATGATAGCATCACTTAATAAGAACTTTTTTAAGTTTTTTTTTTTTCAATCTTTTTTTTACCACAAGCGATTATTCAAGGCTGAGATATAGAAGAACAGGTATAGGCGTTTGCGCCTGTGTTTGCTGACTGACAGTTTCAGTTTCACTTTCAGCCAGCGAGTGAGAGCGAGCGATTCTTTGTAAGAGAATTGTCAAATAACTTCTCTCAGAATCATTGAGCTTCTCGTTTTATACTTTAAAGGCAGAATAATAATTGATATCCAGGTCAAAATGTTTGGCACTTGATCCAATCGTTTGCTTATCTTTCTTGCGTGGTTGTTATTTGAATTTCAGTATTCAATGCTTATAAAATACGGTTGTTATAAGAGTATTAAACTCCGCACTAGGAGGGAACAGATCATGGATTCGAATTAAACACGTAATTACGTGCAATTAACATTACATAACACGTCGATATCCCTTCACTCTAATGAAAATGTTATACTGTGCAAAATTAATGTGATGAGAGAATCACAAAAAAGTGACGAATTGAAAAAATTGGACATCCATTGGAATCGAACTCGAAGCCCCATGCATAGGAGACAGACGATCTAACCGCTTGAGCTAACCACGCTTTGAAAATAGCGAGAGAAAGCGTGAACTGATAAGAAAGAAAAAGAAAAGAAAGAATCGAGGAGAAAAATAATTCCCGCTTTGATGTTATTATCGAAACAAAAGGATCAGTCATGCCGAAATTCCTTTCCACACGTCAGCAATCTACTTTTTATAAATATAAAAACTAGATTGTAAGGAAGATTGTAAAAAAAATAGCTGTTTTCTTAGACGACTACGTTTAATGTAAATAGAGATTAAAAAGACGTTGGTCGCAAACAACAAAATTTTAATTTAGGTAACCTCCGTCCACAGAATGTTCAACAAACAATAAAGAGCCGCTTTAATTTTTTTTCTTTTTTCATAAAGTGTGATTGATCATGGATCAGCCCAGTCAGATGTACAAAATACGTTAATTCAAAACACAAAAATTCAGAAAAACTTTAAAAAAAACTCCAGTTAGCGGTTAGTATCAAAACAATGATAAGAATAATTTAATGCATAATTATCAAACTGTACTGAGTACTAAGTGTGCACAAATTCTTTTTTTACTATTAAATAAAGTTTTGATGCTTGAGTTTTTAATACACCTTTCCCGTAATTCGTAAAACTAATGCGCACGCATTATTTTGATCCTCTCCACCGTTTGGGATCTGGAGGTAAACAAACCCGTTTTTGACTGCGTTTCCTTAGGGAAAGTTGGTTTTTTTAGCTTTTCTGAAGTTCTGTCAAACAAAATCCCCTCAAATTTTAGTATGTTCAATCTATTCATGATATCATACCACCCTGAAAATATTTTACCAAAAGAAGATCACTATCAAAAGTTGGAAGCTGAAAAAACCGACCTTCCCTAACGCTTCATTCGCAGGCAAAAACGCGTTCATTTACCTCCCTACAGTTTTATACACAACGGTGGAGCACACATTTTCCCGGGCCATTTCTTAGAAGTTTGAATTACGGGAAAGGTGTATTATCCCCACCATAACATTCTTGTAAGGGCAACCTTGATTACTGTACCGGAGACCAAGGTTGAATAGACCTTTTTTTAAAGAGGCAGCCATGTTGAATGATTATGTACTCCAGTATAAAAACAATGATACAGACATGCATAATTTTTAAAATATGCATGAAACAGTAATTATGCATGGCTGTATCATTGTTTTTATGCTGGAGTACATAATTATTCAACAGGGCTGCCTCTTTAATTAAAAAAGGTCTATTCCAACTCTGGCTTTCCACCTTTTGCCTAAACTAAACACTGTCTGGAGTGTCTGACTGTTCTCTCTGCTGCTCTGGCTCTGGCTAGACTCTGACCTGCTGACTCTGCTATAAACTAAAAGAGACAAAATATAAGAAATATATAAGAGTAATATAATATATATAACTGATAAAAAGTCAAAATTTAATACCTATTTTTTTAGTATTAAACTTACTGTACTTAAGATTCTATAGTATACGCTTTATAGAGCTAACTATTAGGCGATTTTATATGCATATAATTATGTTTAAGTAAGCTAAAAACACATGGACCAAAATTACTTTTATAGAAAAACCACCACACACTTTTAATAAAAAATTGTAAACAAATCGCCATTTTAATGACGACATGATGATGTAATGTTTTACTCTTATATGCTAGGGAGGTAACTCTGATTCAGGCTATCAACAGGTTTTTATCTCCCTAAGAATTATAGTCGTATACCTATCAGAATAGACGGTAAATCAAACATGGCGGCAATGTTTACAGGAAAAACGTGTTTTTAGAATTGAAATTTTATGAAATTTGTCGTTCTTTTTTGTCTATTTTTATCAAATTTGTCGTTCTTTTTGTCTATTTTTAGTAATGCAGTAATTTTTAGAAAGATCCCCTCAGGTTTAAATCTTATTTATCTAGGATTCATTCAGTTAGTCTGAGGTAATAGACCTTTTTTCAAAGAGGACGTCCTGTTGAATAATTATGTAGTCCAGCCATAAAAACAATGATAGAGCCATGCATAATTACTGTATCATGCATATTGTAATAAATATGCATGGTTTTATCATTGTTTTTCAATATAAAAGGGGTTGCGCGCGTTTCAGAACTCTTCCGTCCCTCCACTCTGTTTGCATAGCAAAGACATGCGAGAGGCGAGAGTGACAACGAGAGTGACAAAAACAAGCCGTAAATGTCATGTTTATAAGTTGCAAAGCGATCCAGAGTCTCCTCGATTATTGCAAGTTGCAAACAAAAAATTTAATGACAAACAAACGCCGTATATTAAAGTAAGATGAAAACACTAAAGACTCTCAGGGGATCTTGAATTTAAAAAGAGTTGTCGCAATCGCAATAAACAGACTGTACCCTTATAATCATAAAAGTTGGTGAGTCCAGTCAAAACACAGATTTGATCTGTAGCGTCGTGCTTCACCTTACACCTTTACTTTACAAAATGGAGAAAATTTTACAATAAACCAAGAAAAATGTCAAAATTTCTGAGAGATGGATTTTTTTTGGCATATATACTATCATGTGTAGCTAAAAATACTGAAAAAAGGAAGAAAAGTATAGTACAGACCTTTTCCTATTCGCAATGTCATGTTGAATGAATAAAAAACTCAAGCATACTTCAGTATCAAACAATGAGATGATAATATTTAGAATCCACTTTAACTAATTATACATTATTGAGTTATTGTTTTAATGTTAGAGTTTTTAATTGTTCAATATGAAATCGTAAATAGCAAAAGGTCTATTTCCAAAATTTATTTATTGTTCTACAGGAAGGCCTTCCAAAGAATAAGGGTCAGTCCTGGTCAGCAAGTCAGTATATAATAAAATCAAATCTCAGAAGGTCAAGATTTTAAAAATTTGTGACATTTTGAAGCACCAGACTTTTTCCTCTTTATTGATAATGATTTGTGTCATTTCCATTGTGATATTTTGAATTCATCAAGTTTTGGGATGAATTTACAAATACATTAATTTTGCAAATTCAATATCATTATTTTTTCTATTTTGGAAAAATAGGGTCGGTCAGGCCTGTAGAACAACAAATTAATTTGGTCTCACAATTTCATTTTTCCAAAAGAATACAAAAAAAGGAAAATTCATGACACAAGTATTAAAGCACATTTTAAATGCATGCGAAGGAAAGTTCATAATTCACGACAAAAGTTTACCAAGTTTTAAAAGCACGTTGAAAGAAATCTTCATATTCATGACAAAAGTGTTCGATATTTTAAGCGCACGTTGAAGAAAATCTCCAAATTCATAACAAAAATATTACAAATTTTAAACACATGCGAAGAAAAAGTTTACAATTCACGCAGATTCACGACAATTAAGTTTTCCACATTTCAAATGCATGTGAAGGAAAAGTTAATAGTTCACGACAAAAGTTTTCCCCATTTTAATTGCATGCGAAGGAAAACTTAATAGTTCACGACAAAAGTTTTCTACGTTGAAGAAACTCTCCAAATTCCAGTCTGGGAAATCCTCTCAATTGCATGCTTATGTTCCGAGGGCGTAAGCGCGCAATTGCATGGTTATAATTTACGCCCGCTTCCGCCCCGGTTGAAATTGCTTAGGGATTTCAAGGGGTTCAGAATGCTCTAATTCGGCGAAGGCATGGTTTAACGGGCAATCCATTTTTACGGAATCTTCTTCTACGATAAATTTTGAGTAAAACTGCCCTAGGCTTTTGAAATTCAACAGAGCTTTCAAAAGGAATTGCGTGTCAGAATAATAAAGGGTGCAATTGCACGCTTACCGCTTATCGCCCGTTTCAGAACAATTTCGATAAGCGTGTAATTACACGCTTAAAAATTCTGCCATTTTGATAACCGTGCAATTGCGCGCTTACGGCCTCGGAACATAAGCGTGCAATTGAGAGGATTTCCCAGACTGAATTCATGGCAAAAGTATTCCACATTTTGAACGCATGCATAGGAAAGTCCATAATTCACACAAATTATTCCACATTTTAAACGCATGCGAAGGAAAAGTTAATAGTTCACAACAAAAGTTTTCCCCACTTTAATCGCATGCGAAGGAAAAGTTAATAGTTCACGACAAAAGTTTTCCCCATTTTAAATGCATGCAAAGGAAAAGTTAATAGTTCATGACAAAATTTTTCCCCATTTTAATCGCATATGCAAAGGAAAAGTTAATGGTTCACAACAAAAGTTTTCCCCATTTTAAACGCAATCAAAGGAAAAGTTAATAGTTCACGACAAAAGTTTTGCTCCCGGTTCAAACCTTTATTACTTACTTACTTTACTTACTTGGATAACTTGGAAACAAACCACCAAAAACGACTCTTCTTCGTCACCACAATTTATGTAAATATACAGTACAGGCAAAATTGCAGTTATAGTTTGTTCTGAAAGTTGACAAATATTGTGTCCATCCTGCTGTGTTCTTCTTCTTTTTTCAACCAACCAACAGAATGGAAACAAAACATCAAAACCAGGAAGGAATAATAAGATTGTCAACCATTTCTTGTGACAATCACACAAAAATCGTCATGATCCAGTTCAACTCTTTATAAAGCACAAAAACCAAAGAAAAATTGTGAAAGAGCAACAGTTAGTTGTTGTACGAAAGGTGGTACTTCCCTAGCTAGGCTATAGTTTGGCAACAGCAGTTTAATCATCATGTATAGAAAGTGTAGACAACTCTCTTTGTTGTAACCAGCAGAAGAAAATCTATGATGAAGACCAACAGTATTAAATAAACCAATCATCTGGCCAGATGATCCAAATCAATGTCATTCCAATCAAATCCACAGCACGCTGATGTGCTGGCAAGAAGAGAAAGTTTTTGTAGGTAGGCAATAGCAACCGGTTCAAATAAATAAACGCGCGGGAAAACGGGGAAAACAAACCAATCATAGCAGTTCTCTTGCAGCAATATGAGGATTTAGTGCCGAAACGGAGCGATCTGAGGAAACACGAGATTTTGGTTTCATGTAGTCATACTCGAAACACTGAATTTTCAAAAAAGTTTAGCCATATAGGGACCAATTTACTATATCGCGCGCACATTTTACCAAACGAGATACGCGCTGCGCGCGCAATAAATATGCATGGTTTTATCATTGTTTTTCTGCTGGACTACATAATTATTCAACAGGGTGGCCTCTTTGAAAAAAGGTCTATTTGAGGAAACACACCAGACGCTCGCGCTCGATATAGGATCGATCATCGGCGGAACGGCTCGATGACGGATCGATATGTGATCGATGGATTACTTAACGATCCGGATAGGAGATCAATAGAGGATCAATACTCAAGATTTTTTTAAGCCGATCTATCATCGATCTTAACAACCCTATCGACTCATAGACCTTTTTTCAAAGAGGCAACCCTGTTGAATAATTATGTAGTCCAGCCATACAAACAATGATACAGCAATGCATAATTACTGTTTCATGCATATTGTAATAATTATGCATGGGTGTATCATTGTTTTTCTGCTGGACTACATAATTATTCAACAGGGTGGCCTCTTTGAAAAAAGGTCTATACCCAGATGGTGTCAATCAAACAACTTCGAACAAAAATCGCAATCGAACCAATCGAACGTAATCGAACGCGATCGAATAATTGCAATTCAATTGTCGAATGTAATCGAATCTCAATCGAACGGCTGATTCCTGGGTAATATTCGATTGTGTTCGATTGCGTTCGAGTAAGGTTAGATTGGTTCGATTAATAGTTGACTATGTTCCATTGGTTCGATTACAATTATGTTCGATGAGTTTGATTGCGATTAAATTAAATTGGATCACTCTGTTAGAGCTTTTTAGCCTGGGCGGCCGAGTGCTTATTAAGTATCGTTTGAAAGCGAATAAAATCGAAATCAATCGAACTTATCGAACATAATCGAATACAATCGAACGTAATCGAAGCAATCGAACGGCAAATCCTGGGTACTATTCGATTGCGATTCAATTGCGTTCGACAATCGAATAGCAATTATTCGATTGTGTTCAATTGCGTTCAATCGATACGGCGTTCGATTCGTTCGATTCGTTCGATTGACACCGTCTGGTCATACTCGATTTACGATCGCTTACAAATCGATTAACGATCGATGACGAATCGATTAACGATCGATGACGAATCGGTATACTCCATTGAAATACTAGCTCGATAATGGATCAACGAAGGATCGATACTCAAGACTTTTTAATGGCTGAATCTTCCATCGATCTCCTATCCGGATCGTTAAGTAATCCATCGATCACATATCGATCCATCATCGAGCCGTTCCGATGATCAATCCTATCGAGCGGGGGCGTCTGGAACACAAGAATATGACAGTCTAAACTTAAACCTTATATCAGGATTAGAAACTAGGCTAATTTTATCTCTTTTATCTTTTCCTTTTACAACAATACAATGCTGACAAGTTGACACAACACATTGACAAATAATCCCAAGAGAAGTTTATATAGAAATCTGCAACAAAAACGAAAGTAGTCTCTTCTTTCTACTGATTGATTCCTAACCCAGGCGCCGCGGCTCGACATTTTAAGTGGTCGGGCCACATAATATAGTGTCTAAGGAGGCGCCACCATGGTTGGCGCCGACGGGTTAGAAAATTTTGCGAATTTCACTCCTCTAGATTGGCTAAAACAGCCTCTTTTCTTGAAGAAGATATCTTCACAAATCCATAAAATTTGTTCCAAAAGAGAAATTTAGTCAGCAAATTTATTAATGTTAGACTGTGTTTTTTAGAGCCTTAAATGATAATGTATAAAATATATTCATACAATGATTAGTCAAGATGGATGAAATATCTGAAATAAAAAGAAGTTTACAAATCGTTTTCTGTAATTTTGCCAAAAATATTTAGTCGCTCAGGTTGAACTCTAACAAACTCATTGGCAATATCAATCAGGGATAGTGAGTCTCTAATGTTTCTTTGTGTTCGTCATAGTTCAATTTTTTTTCTAACTGACTTTTCAAAACATTTGAAAAATTAATTTTTTACTTCAAAAAAAATTCTTTACTCTGAAAAAAGTGGTCGGCTGCCGCGGCGCCTGTAACCTGCAGCTGTTTATCAAATTTCCACCAATGAGGTTGCCACTTTTCAAACAGTCCTTCTTTTTGACACCCCTGGCCTCACAGTGCCTTGCACGACGGGCGGCTGTAAAATCCCACCCTTCATATATTTGTTTCAATCCGTGATCCGACGGGTCCAAAAAGCATAAAACACAATGCATATTGCATAATGCATAATGCATAATATTTGAAAAATGTCAATTTTAGAGGCTATAATACGGAAAATTTTAAAGATTATACTTTCAACAAAACAAATATACCATTTTCTACCAGAAAATAAAGGGTAGAAAGCTGTAAATTTGAATTTTGGATTATGAAGAAAATCCATGATCCACTGAAAATGCTTGTCGCCATTTTGATTTTCATAGTTGTATTTTACAGAACGTAGTATAGTGTAGAAAAAACACGAAAATATCTCCTCCGTTTATTACTTTTCTAACTCAAAAACGTAAATTTTATAGCAAGATCTTTATTCTGGATTTTCTCAGAAATCTTTTCGAACAATTGCTAATAAATTTCAACAGGTTTTCCCTCTTATAAAGCACTAACCATGCAAATGCTTTTTGTTAGATAAGCCAATATCCAGCCAGTATAAATTAAAGAGCTTCATGCGAAAGCTAGATCAAAGAAAATAGACTTTGAATCTTTTTACATTCGAATGTTTATGTGTTTACCTTTTTTTGAAAAAGAAGAAGGGGGAAACCTTTCTGATCTCTTGCATCTTCTTATTATTTATGCTGACGGAAAACCGGCAGGTACAAAATGCATAAAACATAATGCATATTGCATAATGCATAATAGTATTGTGTAATTTACAGAACGATTTTATATTTTCCAAAACTCTTCTTTGCAGAGGCCAAAACCGCGAAAACCTCTTTAGAAGAGTTTCCAATCAGAGGGATTTCCCCCAGACATAATATTTACTTTTCGAATCCGAAAGAAAGAGAAAATATTCTAATCATAACAACAAAGGGTTTTCCGTCAGCATAAATAATAAGAAGATGCAACAGATCAGAAAGGTTTCCCCCTTCTTCTTTCTCAAAAAAACATAAACATTCGAATGTAAAAAGATTCCAAGTCTATTTTCTTTGATCTAGCTCCCGGATGAAGCTCTTTAATTCATATTGGCTGGGTATTGGCTTATCTAACAAAAAGCATTCACATGGTTAATGCTCTGTAAGAGGGTAAACCCGTTGAAATTTATTAGCAATTGTTCGAAAAAATCTCTGAGAAAACCCAGAAAGATCTTGCTTTAAAATTTACGTTTTCGAATTAGAAAAGTAATATACAGAGGAGATATTTTCGTGTTTTTTCTACATTATACTACGTTCTGTAAAATACAACTATGAAAATCAAAATGGCGACGAGCATTTTCAGTGGATCATGGATTTTTTTCATCGTCCAAAATTCAAATTTACAGCTTTCTACCCTTTATTTTCTGGTAGAAAATGGTATATTTGTTTTGTTGAAAGTATTATCTTTCAAATTCTCCTTATTATAGCCTCTAAAATTGACATTTTTCAAATATTATTCATTATGCAATATGCATTATGTTTTATGCATTTTGGACCTGCCGGACGGAAAACCCTTTGTTGTTATATTCGAATGTTTTCTCTTTCGTTCGGATTCAAAAAGTAAATATCATGTCTGGGGAAATCCCTCTGATTGGAATGTTTACTTAAGAAGCTCTTCTAAAGAGGTTTTCGTGGTTTTACCCTCTACAAAGGAGAGTTTTAGAAAATATAAAATCGTTCTGTAAATTACACAATACTATTATGCATTATGCAATATGCATTATGTTTAGTGCATTATGTACCCATCGATCCGTGATCCGTGGCTTAGGTTTTTTCTCATCTTCAATTTACTGAAGAAAGTGGGAATAGACCTTTCACCTGCTTTCACGTAATTCGTAAAACTAATGTGCGCGCATTATTTTGATACTCTCCGCCGTTTGGTCTCCGGAGGTAAACAAAGCCATTTTTGCCTGCATTTCCTTATAGGGAAAGCTGGTTTTTTGAGCTTTTGTTAAGTTCTGTCGAACAAAATCCCCTCAAATTTTAGTATGTGTTCAATCTATTCATGATATTATACCACCCTGAAAATCTTTTGCCAAAAGAAGATCGCTATCAAAAGTAAGAGGCTGAAAACCCACTTTCCCTAACCCCTCCCAGGCAAAAACGAGTTTCTTTACCTCCCATCCAAACAATTTCATACACAACAGTGGAGCGCACATTTTCCCGGGTCATCTCTGAGAACTTTGAATTACAGGAAAGGTGTATTTGACGTGAGAGTTAGATTGTAAAAAATCATTGAATAAAAGAAGAACTTTAAAAATCTTAAATATTTTCATTTTGAAGAATAGGTGCGAAAAAGTGAAACATAGAAAAGTTTCATTTTTCATTGCTTTAATAGAAATGGAGGATTTGGAAAATTTTCTATGTTTAGTTTTTTGCACAAACCCCTGTAACTATGGGCGAGCACCCCGTTGCTAAGATGTTGGCTTGAAATCGAAAATGAAACCACTCAAAACGAAAGTAAAATCGGCCCGTACTCGAAATCCCGTAATCTTGATATACAAGTTTTAGTCTAACTGTCTGATAGTCATGCGCACAAGAAACACTAAATTTTCAAAATGTTCAGCTTCATTATTGATTATACTTATACCTAGGTAGCCAACCTATACCTAGCTACCGTGAATGGTCCTAAATCCAACAGCCCTGCCTAAATCCGATGGGGTCTTTCAAAGATACAAACTAAAATAAAAACATTACTTTCGCTGTGACGCAATGAAGATACCAAAGTGTCAACTAAACTGAGAGATTTGATACACTGAACCAATGGAACCAAATTACAATAATTGCTTCTTATACAAAACATAATTTTTTATTACATTAATTGTTAACGTTTTAAACACGAACAACAGACTTTTTTGATCACATTATTTTTCATCTTGACATTATAGTTAGATGTGTTTTTTTGAGAGTCCTTGCAATAGTTTATTGTTCAACTTGGAGAAGGAATGTTTGCAAATATAGAATTTTTTTTCATAGCAGTTATTTGGTGGGTCGGATTTAGGCAGGGCTGTCGGATTTAGGACCATTCACGGTAGGTTTTCAGTAGATTGTTGTCAATTTTTAGTAGTCCAGAAGCTGGAGCTCAACTACTTTTTGTCTTTAATAATTCTGATGGGGGGAAAAAGTAGCGCCATCATTCAAATCAGAAAGCAAAGATAGTATATGGCGCAGATTTTCTGACTAATTTTTCAGTGGCCTGCGTTACATTTCAGCAGCAGCAATATTCCCCAACAATGGCAATGTTGCAGCTTTTTCAGAACGTTTCACAGCTTTGTATTGCCATTCTATGCATGCGGTGCTCAGCGGCATCTCCCTTCTTTGAATACTCTATAGGTACCATAGATTCGTCTAACAGCATAGTTGCCAACTTATGAGAATGGAAATGCGGGACAACAAGCGCTCTTAAATTTTTTGGGCCTGAAATGACGTAGGAATGGCTAAAAACAATACATGCATGATCAAAGATTGTCAATCTTTTTGCTTTCTTTGCTTCAGTCGCCATTTTAGAAATGAGCGATCAAAGAAAAAACACTGTTGTAGAGCAATACCGTCTTTAGCCGCAAATCACGCGCATTAGCCTCAATAAATATTAGGTGTACTGGACATTGTTCATGTAGTCCAACGCGTATCCGATGTATTGAATACGGACTCACGCAATTGGCCAGGCTGGAATTAGTGAACAGCACGCCGAATATATTCCGCGTGAGTCAGTAATTTCTTTTGGTGTATTGGTGTAAGGAGTGAATATAAAGTAAGATATCGGCATAAGTCAAAGCTTTTCAAGACGAGAGGAGCATTGCAATTCTAACGCCCGATTTCATTACGCCAGGTTTAACCACATCCACCTCACTCTCCCTTGACCGTCATATAACAAAGTAGAGTGTAAATAGAATATATAACGCTTTTAATTCATTAATCCCTAATCCCATTAATTCCTAAAATATGGCTCATGGTCATGATTCATTCAGTGCTGTAGCTACCGGGGGTGCTTAGCCCCCCCCCCCCAATAATTTTTTAAGAGTGATTTTCTTCATAAAATGGAGTATTTTACCTTTAAATTTTGCCTTTATTCAAATTATTTTAGTTTTTTGAGTGTGTTTTTAGCCAATTTAGAGCTCTAGATTTCAAAATTTCCCCCCTCAGGCCAAACCATGGTTGGCCCTCACGGTGTCACTGAACGTATGTCCCCTAATATCAAAATGCTTCCTATGGCACTGATTCATTTAACTTTATACATTTCTTTCTTAGAAGTACCAGCAATTCAAGCTCTTTTCTACAAATTTTGAGCAACTTTTAGGCATGAAAGATCAAAATCTCAGGCCTTTCGGGGGCTTCGCCCCCAGAATCCCCACCAGCCCTAGACCCGTTGGGGGCTTACCCCCCTGCAATTTCGCCCACTCCTTCCACAATCCGAACTTCTTTTGGCGTGGACCTCACTTTAATAAAATAACAATTTGGCGTGGACTTTGCATTGTTTCCACACTGGGCAATTGGACGGACCGTTACGGAGCAAAGAGATAAAACGAGGAAGTGAGTTTGTGCTTGTGGAAACATATTTTTAGTAGCATTTCTATATTTTTTCCAAGAGTTCTCCGAATTTCTGAGTTTTCTCAAAAATGGGGGATATTTAAGGTATGCGGGCGTAGCTCGGGACAAAGAGCTTAAATGCGGGATGGCAACTATGTAACAGTTCAGAACAGTTAGTCACACTAGCGTTCCCTGAAATGCGTATCAAAGATTAATGCTGAGAAAGCGCTATATTGTTTAACTTGTGCCGGGATTCATGAAAAAATAACCCAGCGCTTTTTAATGAAATTAACTTTTTCAAAAACTATGAGAAATTGCCTAAAATTTTAGCCATAAATGAAAAAATTTGAGCCAAGCCATCCTTAAAAATTAATTTGAAGATCAACTTCTCAAGAAAAAGATCTACGGGGGAGACAGAACCCACCTCGATCTGTGCACTGCCGGATAGGCTATTTCCCAGATATTTTGCCGGACCTCAAACACTGACCCATTTACATGTGCGGAATTAATTTTACTCTAGTGTAAAAACAAGGCCTTAAAAATCGAAGCACTGTCTTGGGAATTGAATGACAAAATTTGGTTGTTTGATACTGCACTGTCATCCTTGTTGTTGCAAATATATACATTGTGTATGATGACGTTTTTACTTCACAATTTTCTGTCTTCAATCTTGTCAAAACAATGATTTGATGTAACTTTATTTTATATAAAATATAGAAAATAGTATTAACAATAATGGAAGAATTCAAACAGTTAAAACTTGCACGATCATGTGCTGTTTCCTTGGCAAGTGATCCTGTGTATGTCATGAAGTTTGCTGCTCAGCACCAGTAAGATTTTCTTGATGTATTTTAGGAATTTCTATTTCTATTTCTATTTCTATTTGGTTGAGTTGCAGGAGGCTTTAGAGGCCTATTCTCGCAACTATAGACGCTTACTAATGAGCGTCCCGTCAGTACCTTGAACTGACTACCCAATTCCCCTCACATGGCATGGGTTGACCCGGGCGAAGGAACGTTCACTTGCCAAGTGAACTGCCGTGAGTGGGAATCGAACCCTGGTCGCCTGCACAGAAGCCAAGGTCGACTACCACTATACTACGGCACCTATTTGATATATGATTTTTTAACAAGAATGGCAATTTTGCTTAAAATTTGATGTAATAACATACATCTTACCAGCTCAAATTTACTTACTGTATGTCAAAATCTTTCTTAATTGCTTTGATTAATTTTATTCTATTCTCTTTTAGAAAAGACAAAGAGCTTGGCTTGTTTGCAGTTGCAGGTTGATTTATATTGTGTTTAGAACTTTTCATATTAATAACATTTAAAAAGTTCCAGAAAAGACTACTTCAGGTAATATTACACCTAACAGGAATTTTGTGTGTCTGGTTTACATTGTTATATAATGTTTTCTTCTTCATTCAGTTTCAGCAAACAATGAAATCAAGCTGTATGACCAGGACACATTTTGCACTAAAGGATGCTTGTTAGGTAAACACCTTTAAAAGTCTTTTATTGGAAAAATATTATCTTATTTATGCTTTTGGAAATTTTTTTTTGGAAAACCGTCCCAGACCTACTGTAATTCCTCACAATAGTTTTTAATCATATCAATATGTCCAATTTTAAAGATTGGAACAGTTAGCTATGGCATTTTATTTGGTTCTATTTCTTTGGAATTTTTAAGGTCATGAAGCTGGTTTATCAATTATCAAATTTGACATTTTACATCCCAAATATTTGTGGTCAGCTTCTAATGATGGAACAATTAGGTGAGAATGATCTTTCTCCAAATAGCAAATACCAACTTCTTTAAGAAAAGCATTTTTTCATAACGAAAATTTCTTATAAATAGAGTTCCACAGTATGCAGTCGTGGAATTTGAAACTGCAATATTGTGGTGTATTAACTTGAAATCAGTTTGGAATGAGTAAAGAACAAGCTAACATCATAATTTTCATTTTCTTAAAGGTTGTGGGATACTGAGAAAAAGGAAGACAATGTCTCTATTGTTTGTAAGTCGCTTTTTAAAGATTTTTAACTTTTATTGCCTTAAAGGACTCTGTTATATCTAGGACTTGTTTATTCAAAGATGTGGATTTGCAGTTATTTGACTAGGATTTCCAATTAAATCCAAATCAGAAGGTAATGATACCTCTAAAAAAAGTATTTTGAGTAACAAAATCTTTATTGCTACTTAATTAAAAGGATCAGATCTGTAGAATTTTTTAATTGAATTGTGTTTAACATCTTGTTTGTAGCTAAATGTGATGTTGGTTATGCTTCCATGGATATCAATTGTGATGGATCTATTTTGGCTGCAGCTACTGAAAGACATGAAGAACAATTGACAATAAAACTGGAATTTTGGTAGGTTCACACCTTATATTTCTTTCTTTGCCGACAACAACCCTTTCCAGGGTTGTCAATTGATCATTTGGGTTATTTGATAAAAAAAGTGAAAACTAAAAATTTAATTTTATTCATTATTTGACGTTTCGGTGTCTTCTTTGCACCATGATCACAAGTATAGTAAAAAAAAATTCAAAACGAATTTCAATTTACAACATTCAAAAAAAATCACAAAATTAATTTGGGTTATTGTTTTCACATCACTTGGCTATATGACTAGATAATTCTTTAGTTCATGAATGAAAGCTTTAAAAAGAATGAATATTTTTTTCCGGTGAAACCTGTCCCGCAAACCTTTTGCTCAAGCTGTCAGATTTTCCAGTTTCAGTCAATTTCTTCATCAATGCGTTGTCTGATGGCAAAATTTGATCTTGGTTAATTGAACCTATTCGTTTGTGTAACGAGAGCTGATTGGTTATCAGGCCTCCTACATGAAATAATAGACTTATTTATTCTCTTTTTTTTTAAAGGGACATCCGAAAAATTGACGAAAAAGCACCTAAATTATTGGCTACGTTCGAAGAAGTTCACTCTGATGATATAACCATTGTAAGCTTTTAGGACGTTTGTTGTAGCAGGTTATTCACTATACTTCTTCCAAGGTGTTGGAAAATACTGTAAATAAATACGATACTAATAATATTATGAAAAATATTGATGACTGATTTCGCATCCAATTTGAAACTATTGAAGAGAGAAAGAGAGTCAAAACAAGCATTATTTTCATTCCATTCCAGCTTAAATTTCATCCAACCAACTCCAAAATACTAGCAACAGGTTCAACTGTAAGTCTTAATCCTCTACTCTTTTTATTTTAAGTTTTTCTGTGTTGAAAAAAATATTTTGGGTACCTATGATTTTGATCATAGCTGCTAGGCTACTTGAAAATAGGAGTCATAACGAAAATCCAGGTTTAAACTTTTATTTATATCTTTCGAAAGGAAAATTTGGTAGCTTTAATAGCTTTTTGTTTGGAATATAAAAAACTGTGTTGCGATTTTTACATCCAAGGCTATTGCCTTAAGTGTCCCTTACCCAATTTTTCATTTGTTCTAGTGGTTAATTTCAGAAATTATCTGATTACCTGAATTAAATACGAAAGTGACGATTCGGCTTTTTTAGGATGGTTTGGTTACAATTCTTGATTTGACGACCTTTGAAGAAGAAGATGCATTGGTCCAAACTTTGAATACTGAATCTTCTGTGGTAGGTTCTCAAAAATGCAAGCATTCATGAAAATTACTATTATCCTATATAATCATCCCTAGAATGTTCCATGTTTTGTCAATAGCGAGTTTATGTATTTTCACTTTTGAGGACAGCGGAGTGACTGAAGGGATTTGGAATAACCCGCGAAACTAAGGACGGTAAAAGTGCTATGATATACCGTCGTAACCAGTCAATCAGGATCTAGACAAATTAGAAGCTCAGCTTACCTTCCCCATCGAAGAAAAGCACACATACATAAACCCGCAAATACAAAAAGGCTGGGGCAGGTTTAGGTCGATAAGAGGTTGTGATAATCACCTCACGTGACATTAAAGGGTATATCACATTGTACATTCTTTTTATTCTTTCTTGATTTTCTATTTCAGAATTCTATTGGCTTCTTCGGACCGTCATTCGAATACATGTATGCTTTGACCCACATTGAGACGATCATCATATGGAAATACATGGAGGTTAGTCATTATATCTTGAATCGTCAACCTAGGACGAATCTGAATGGTCGAGGAGGTAACAAATACAATATCCAGGAGTAGGCATCTTTATAACAGAGGATATCTAGGGGTTGAGCCACAATTTTCTCCTTGTTACTTACTTTGTTGTTGATTTATCGTCAATTATACTCTAAAAAATGTGCGATTACTTGTACTAGCCATTTCCACAACGAGTTTTGATTTTGTGATTCTAAAATTTGAATATTCATCATCAAAATGAGAAGTTTGTCCATTTTTTTACATTTTAGGGTGATGTATTGACTTCAATCATAGATTTGCGAGAAAAATCACCTGTAAGTTTTATTAGAGGTTCCAAAACAAGTGCAAGTGATATATTTTCAACCGGCTTTACCGCAATGAAACTTGGTTTTATAAGTTTACTTTAATCCAATAATAGCTCGTTACGTTAAATTTCGGGGATAAATTAGAAATCTGATACATACGAGAAGACTAGGCTGTTTCACAGTCCTTGTTGTATTTTTTCTCACAGCGGGGTTATATCTAGCGAGCACCTCACTAAAAACCGGGATTTTTCATCTCGTTTCTTAGTGAGTTTCGCTTTGACGATTTTCGAAAAATAGAATCCTTTCAAGTGTTTTGAAAACCCGGGCTCAAAACATTCGAAAAAGTCGCAAAGTGGATTAGACGTTAATTGCGTAAAAAAACGCGGGTGACGTCTAGTATAGGCTAGGTTATATCTTTCAAAATCACAATGGGGATAAAAATTCTATTGTCTCAAGCTCAAAAAACCTAGTTCGCATGGTTTTGGAGCGCGTAATTTTTTACATTGAATTTCGAATTTAAATGAAATTAACAGTCAATTAAGTCAATATCCCAGCGGGGCTAAAATTGTAGAGTATTTTTGGTCAAATTTTCTATCGAGTTGGGAGCTCCACAGCATACTGTAAAAGTCGGACCCGGACCTTGAACCTGACCCCGGACCCTATTTCGGACCCAAGATCGGACCTCAAATCGGACCCTAATTCGGACCCCAAATCGGACCCAATCTAAAAAAGTCGGACCCCGATCTTAAAATGTCGGACCCCGTCTAAAAAAGTTGGACCCCCATCTAAAAAAGTCTGACCCCCATCTAAAAATGTCGGACCCATATCCAAAAAAAACCGGACCCATATGGCGCGCTAAAGCGGAAATAAATACTATTTATAAATACATCTACGGTGACCTCCATCCCGTGCGTTTTGCCGTACCAAGTTGACTGTTTTCGATAAAAATGGTAAAAATGGTATCCTTTAAGGTGGCTCCTATAGAATAAATTAAAGTAAGTGATGGATGCTTTTTTTGGTAATACCCTACCATAATATAATAAAAAAGAGAACAAAAAGGTCAAGTTTGGTTACTAACTTTCATCAATTTTTTGAAAATTTATTGGCCTTTTTCATCAAAAATGGGCCAAAAAACGCATATATCCTTACTCAAAAAATCTCAAAAACTACAAAAGCTATAACCATAAAATTTTCCATGCTGTTTCATATGTCCTGGTCTATGTTCTGAGTTTTTTTTAACTTTGAAGTCAAAAGTGAGCTTGAGCTTTGGCCAAAAAACCTAATTTTTCAAAATCCGAGGGGGTCGGGCTACCTTAGAAAACATCATAGCAAATTTTCCTACGGTCAAATACTCTTCAAAAAAACTCAGCACATGCTTGCATATGCAATGAACAATCCCTGAAAATTTCAAGTCAATAGCTTGAATGCTCCAGGGTCTATCTTCTGTAGAGTTTTTAAAAAAAATGGAGAAAATCACGTATAAAGTCTTTTGTTTTCATTTTGGCTGAAAAAAGGACAAATTATGCTCATTATTTCAATTTTTTTGCCTTGTTCCAAAAGGTCAACATATCAGCAGTCATGAAAAGTCATTCAAAGTCTTCAAAGTCACTTTGATCACAAACGGCTGACCATAATGGCGAGCTGAGTCAAATTTCCCCTAATTTCGATGCGGCAAATAACTGCTTGTGGTGAACAGGGAAATCCCCTAATGACCAAAAAAATTTCCCAAAAGTAAATTTCAACCTATGGGTAGTTGTTAAACGTCAACTTTGAAATCAGCATTTTTGGTAGGGAACCACCTTAATAATAGTGGGAGACTTTTAGTGGATAGTGGGACTGTGTCACTTCGGAGCCAACTAGTCACGTAAGGGCCTCCGGTCAACAAAGCATAAGATTATTTACAACCTATACCAAGCTGACTGTGTCACATATGAGCTAACTTAGTCACATGGTTCAATATGGTACAGCGTTTTTATACATACCAAGTTGACTGTGTCACATATAAGCCAACATAGTACAGCGTTCTTGTTCATACCAAGTTGACTGTGTCACATATAAGCTAACTTAGTCATCATCCCAGGTCAACATGGTACAGCGTTTTTGTTCGTACCGTACTTGGTACGCCAAAACGCACGGGATGGAATAGGCTGCACACATCCCCTCTGATAAGTTTTGATATAGGGGATGCGAATCAGGCTCAAAAAACCGTTCCGAACTTTGCAAAAAATCTGCTAACCAAAAAAAGAGTTGAATGATAGAGAACTTTGATTGACAGTTTGTCGTCTTTTGTTATCTTGAGAGTTTTGTTTGCTAATTCAATTAATTTCGATAAACAAAAAGAAAGAGAGGAGAACGAGAGATTTCTAGCCATATGGGCATACCGGATAAGTGGGATGGGGGAACCTAAGTGGGAACCTAAATGAACACCTGAAAAGTGGGATGGGGGAACCTAAGTGGGAACCTAAATGAACACCTGAAAAGTGGGATGGGGGAACCTAAATGAACACCTGAAAAGTGGGATGGGGGAACCTAACTGGGAACCTAAATGAACACCTGAAAAGTGGGATGGGGAACCTAAGTGGGAACCTAATGAACACCTGAAAAGTGGGATGGGGGAACCTAAGTGGGAACCTAAATGAACACCTGAAAAGTGGGATGGGGGAACCTAAGTGGGAACCTAAATGAACACCGGAAAAGTGGGATGGGGGAACCTAAGTGGGAACCTAAATGAACACCGGAAAAAGTGGGATGGGGGAACCTAAGTGGGAACCTAAGTTGTTTAATTATTATAGAATTGAAATATTTTTCTTTAAAAACAAATAAATAAGCGAAAAATAAGACTTGCTCGATAGCAAGTCTTATCGTAGTTTAAGAAGAATTCCTTTATGTTTAAATAAATAGGTCTATTGAAAATGGCGATTTGTGTTTACTTTTCAAATTTTGAAAATTTTGAAAAGATGTGCACATATTTTTTACCTGAAAAGTGGGATGGGGGAACCCGGGAACCTAAAGTGGGAACCTAAGTTGTTTAATTATTAATAGAATTGAAATATTTTTCTTTAAAAACAAATACATAAAGATAAGAAAGATATTATATGCCTCGTTATATGCAAGGAAAGAAAAAACCTTTTAAGCTTGGTTTCCACTGTGTGATAACTTGTGATAGTGTGTGATAGTGTGTGACAAAAAACTTGAGATAAAATTTTGTTTAGTGGAAACGCATCTGTCATATCCGCTCGTAGAAAGAGGGAAAATTTGTGATAGCAAACTGTGGAATTTGCTTTTTATTATATTTTTAACAAAGGAAAATTGAAATAACAAAGAAATGTGACGTAGAATACACCAGGTGTGTCGGGGCGCCTTTTGAACTTTCTTGTCACACGTTATCTCACACAATTTTCGTGTTCTTGGATTGAAATTCATTTCAATCCAAGAACACACTATCACACGTTGTCACAGTGTGATAACGCGTGATAAAAACTCTTTTTAAACGTTTCCACTGTGAGAATTTTATTTTGTGATAGTGTGTTCCAGACAGGCTGTCTGTCACACATTATCACATGTTATCACACAGTGGAAACAAATTTATTCAATTAGCTCAAAAAAGCATGTTTATTTATCAGCAGTTTTATAGTGTATCTTTTTGAAAGGTTCTTTTTAGTAAATTGACTTAATTGACTTTAAACTTTAAACTTTAAACCGTCATATCTTCAAATCTAGAAGTTGGCTTGATTAGCAGGAGCTTCGAATTTCTCTCACCAGATATGTTTCGAACGCTTTTCATTGCATTTGTCAGACCCCATTTGGAATATGCACATGTAGTATGGTCTCCAAGGCTAATCAAACATATCAATGCAATCGAGGGCGTCCAACGAAGAGCTACAAGGCTAGTTAGTTGCTATAGAAACTACTCATACGAAGATCGGCTACGACTCATCAATCTACCTAGCCTAAAGACCAGGCGGCAAGTTGGTGATATGGTGGAAGTTTTCAAGAACCTCCACATTTATGACGAGTCTATAAGATCAGAGAAATTTACTCCTCGAACACGACCACGACGTCAGCATGATTACGAGCTTCAAAGGAACTTTGTTAATGACGGTATGAGAGGCTACCAAAGCAACTCTCTTTTTTACAGAAGTGTGAAACCTTGGAATGATCTAGAAGAAGATATTGTTGAAGCACCATCCTTACAAGTCTTCAAAGAGCGTTTGATAAAAGAATGGGAGAAAAAACTTTATAAAATGTAAAATCAAAAGTTCTGTTTCATAGGAGGTCAATAGACGTGCGAAATATATTGCTATAAAAAAATAAAAATAAAAAAAATAAAATAAAAAAAATAAAAAATTAGGTTCCCACTTTAGGTTCCCAGGTTCCCCCATCCCACTTTTCCGGTGTTCATTTAGGTTCCCACTTAGGTTCCCCCATCCCACTTTTCAGGTGTTCATTTAGGTTCCCACTTAGGTTCCCCCATCCCACTTTTCAGGTGTTCATTTAGGTTCCCACTTTAGGTTCCCAGGTTCCCCCATCCCACTTATCCGGTATGCCGCCATATGTTCTTTTTATTTGAATCTTTAATTTGATTTCTATTTACGTCATCGCAAATAACTCAACCAGAAAAATACAAGTCGCCAAAATTCTGCAAAATACATAGCTATTCGGTAATTTTCTCGAAAGCAATATCAGAGCCCGTTTATTTCCGCTTTAGCGCGCCATATGGGTCCGGTTTTTTAGATATGGGTCCGACTTTTTTAGATCGGGGTCCGACTTTTTTAGATGGGGGGTCCGATTTGAGGTCCGATCTTAGGTCCAAAATAGGGTCCGGGGTCAGGGTCCAAGGTCCGGGTCCGACTATTACAGTATGCCGAGCCCCACCAGGTCTGCATCAAAGGGTTTAAGAAGTCAGTACGTATCCTTTTCTGTTAAAACAAAAAGAATGTATATATGTTAATCTTGAGGTTTTGATTTCTAGAAATCAGTTGATTACGTCATCGATTGTCACTATCATGAAGTCTCGCAAAGACTCTTCTTGATCTGTGGAACACACAGGTTGGTCGCCCTTCTGTTTTTCATTTTACTTTTTTCACTGTCTTCTCAATGGCTTTCGAAAATTCCATCTT
Source organism: Clytia hemisphaerica (assembly GCF_902728285.1). Lineage (NCBI taxonomy): Eukaryota > Metazoa > Cnidaria > Hydrozoa > Leptothecata > Clytiidae > Clytia > Clytia hemisphaerica. The sequence goes on along the minus strand of NW_027103721.1, from coordinate 1,420,137 downwards.
TTTGTTTGAAACCAAATAATTACACTTTTCAGCTACTTTAATCGGATTAATTTTCGCGAGATTAAATTTCGCGATTGCGCGAATTTTCCAAAACTGTGACTCGCGAAATTAAATCCAGAATATTTTGCGATTTTTTCGAATACAATTGAGAGATTCGAAAACCATGAAAACAAGTAGATGTTTAGTTTATACGAACAATTTTGTTTTGCAAATTAGAAATTTTATATGAAAACTACATATTTCTCTAGAGGTAAGATGGAGGTTTTGCACATCAATTTGGAGAACGTGGAAGCTTTCCAAACGATGTGTGGCGGTCACTCATCTACCATAAGATGTATTCACTTCTCAAATAATGTAAGTTTCTTTGAAAGCAAATTGAGTGTTGTTTTTTTTTTCTGAAAATTGTATCATGCTCCTTAACTTGGTTGAACACTCTTGAAGCAACTTTTAACCTTCAACATATAAGCTCATCATGCACTTAATTTTCAAATAAAAGTTTACAAGAATATCCCAGCTGGCACACAACGTTGTTTCAACGTTCTTCTAGCGTTATAGGGACGCTGTGAACATAAGATGAACGTTGAAACAACGTTGTGTGTCACCTGGATTAGTTTGAATCGTATAACGATAATTCCTTAAAAATGAAACTTTTTAGAAAATTTACAAAATGTCCTGAAGCGATTTAACTGTGGAAATCAATCATGTCACTGAATTTTAACCAAGATAAAAAATGTAGCTCAATATTTATGTTGGCTTCAAACTGAAATGATAAAGAACTGATTTGTGAAGCGTGATTACTTGAATAAGTCGATTTCCACAGTAATGATTGATTCAATGGGATGGAGCACGAACTTCTGAGTAAACGAGTGTACTGTCAGTGTGGTGTCACACCGTCTTGGACTCAAACACACACATTTATGCAACCTTTCAAAAAGTTCAAAATTCCGCCAGAGATTGTTCCATTGACATTAAATTCTATAACTTTTGTAAAAAGCCCTAAGCCAATATCACCATTGTATTTGAAATTCTACCGTAGCACGAAAAAGACTTCATTTGGCGCTTTTGTCATTTGTAAGATCTTACAGGTCTCACTGAAATTCTTTTATCGGGTGGACTTCGCTCATAGGTACATCTAAATAATCAGTCTGCTGGAACTTTTTCCAAGTAAAAATTGCCAAAGAGATTCCTCTTTTTTAATAACAGGGGCTTCTGACGGGAGCAGAGGATGGAATGATTTGTTCATGGTCATTTGTTAAAGATGGTGAAGGTGCTCCCACTGTTCAGGTACGATTATATCTTCTCGTTTGTTCTTATGTGTAGACAGCGTTACGTTTAATATCATCGTTGTTGAACTTTACTCTAAGCTTCAATATATGTGTGATTGAAAAGTATATAAATCATATGGAAAATGTTCAAATTTCCAATCATTGCAAAGTGAAAGACATCGCTCAGTTACTCCAAGTTTTCAAATGTTATTTTTATTTCAAATGGGCGCAGACACCTCAACCAAGAAAAATGCTATAGACCAGAGTGAAAAAAGGGTTTGCCTGGGTTACAGCGCGCATAGGTCCAGACCTTCCAGCACATGACGATCTCGTATGGTGGCAGTGGCACTTAATGATTTAGTGATATCTCTCACGCCTGTTTATCCCTTTCCTAAGACTAAATCGAACTTGGCACTAATCAATGTATTTCAAAACTTTTTGAAACAAAACCTTTGATAAAAAGTTGACCCCCCTTTTTTGGTTTATTTAGGAGCCAGGGTTTCATCAGAATATTAATATAATTGTTTGTTTGATTTATAGACGAAGAGTAAAGCGAAAACGCCCAATTCTAAAAAAGCCAAGAAAAGATCGAAACCGTACAAAGCGAATACATGAACAAACGTGATTCTGATGACACACCGTGAGCTCGTTTCGTCAAGAACATCCGTAGTGGTTGATACGAATACGTTTGAGAAGGAAAATATGGAACTTTTGTGGTGAGTTCTTGAATAACCAGGGGAAACTGGTTAAGAATTCGGATATTTCAAACAACGTCATGCTCAAAACAACGTTCAAATTCATGACCTGGCATCCTGACATGTTCAAGTTTCTGAATGTAATGAACTTGACAAAACCATTGATGATGGTCTCGAGATGAAATGTGAAGTCAATTACTGTAACTGTACGCCGGAAAAACGATAACATTCGAAGCCACGAGACAGTTTGAGCATTCATTGAAATTAATCGTTTTTTAAATATCTTTGGTAAAGTAAGCATAACCTGTGACATCAATTTCCGCAGTGGAATTATTATTATTTTTTTTACTATTATTTACCTTGGCGCTACGACAATTAAAACTTTAAGGCATGCATTTCCAGGAAGCTAGGGGACACATTCTCTTTGGAATTGAAGAATTGGGCTGCCTATGCCTGCATAAAAACTTCCGCGAGGTGAAAGAATTCCGAAATTTACGCCATTTAATTTCGCGAATTAAACAAAAAAACTTTTACATGAGTTTAAACTTTCGTGAATCAAGACATGGCATGAAAAAATTGGCTTAGATGGACCATAGTTTTATCGTTAAAAGATGGAGGTTACGTACCAAGATCGATTTATTTTGCAAACTTTTTGATCATGTGATTAAAAAATAGACCAATCTCAGGAGGAGATTTTGGTAACGTGATCAAAAAGTATGCAAATTGCATTTTGTCTTTTGTTTGTAACAAAAGAAAATTGAACAAAAAGCTAAAACAATACATTGCCAGACCGGGGTTTTTCATAATGACTATGAATAAACATATACTTTGAAAAAAGTTTGAAACTTTTGACTGATGAACAGCCTGGAAAGTGCCATAAATCATTTTAAGTTAGAAGTTTTTCAGATTTTTTAATTTTGTCAAGAATTTTTCGCCAGCAGAAACTTTCGCAAATGGCCCTTTCAAAAATTTTCAAAGACATTTGCTTTCTCGAAAAGGGTTAAGGTACTCGAAAACCGCGAAAGCTAAAATAGAAGAAAGGATGTATCCGAAGCGGTCGTTCTTCGTTCTTTGATAACTTATAGCCTGGGGGCAGAATTCAATATCTCGAATTATAGATGACTTTGCTTAACCAAAAAGGTGAATGGGGCTGTTATACATCGTTGGAACGGAAATTTTATGCTGATTATGGAAACCCGGGTCTTAAAAAGTCTATGCCGGACAAAATTGTAAACGAGGCTGGAGTTTGCACTCCTTCGCGGTGTTTTTTCGATTTTACCTGTTTTAGAAAAATGCTTACTGTCAGCAATGTAGAGGGATTTTTAATTTGTTTTTTATGCAAATATTAGGACTAAATTTTGCAATTAGCTAGATTTTCTGTCAGTGAAAAGCCAGCCTATTTATTTTTGTTTTTAGTTTTAATTGGCATATTTTTTACAAGTACAATTTTTACTGATGGTTTAAAAAATAGTTAGAAACATTACACTCTGGACATTTTTCTTAGTTTTTTTAACCTTCCCTCTTCTATTGAAATCAAAGCATGTACAATATGCTTACATATACTCATACCTTTTGAATATATCTTCAAATCTTCACAATGTTCATAGACCCGATTTCAGAAAAAAAAGAAAAAAGATTAGTGCTCAGGCCCTGAAACTCAAACTTCTTGAAAAATGTAAAAAACAAGTATGCCATTGTTCAGCCAAGTCTGACCAGTTTTGAAGACACCAGAAGGCCCCCAAAGTTTTAGCCTCGTTTCAAAGTTTTAGCCTCGTTTGGGCAAAAGACTCGTCTCTTATTACCTGTTAATGATTTGTTATCGATTTTTTAACAAACTTGATAGCAAGCAAGAAAACTGCAACATCAATTTTTCAATGCTTTCTTATTCATTAATTTTAATTACCCGTTACTAATTTTTTATGGATTTTATAAAAAATTTAGAAGCGCGCGAGAAAACTGCTAGTAACTTGATGTATGATTATTACTTATTTAAAATAATGCTTTCTCATTAATTGTGTTCACCCGTGAATGATTTTTTTTTGGATTTGAATTTTTACTTGTTAATTTTAATTGCCCCTTCATGATTCTTAATGGATTTTTAAGGGAATTTGATAGTTAGTGAGAAAACAGCTACGGCACTTGATGGGTAATTATTACTTTTTAATGTTTTCTCGTTAATTTTAATTCCCCGTTAATGATTTTTAAGAATTTTTTAACAAACTTGATAGCAAGCGAGAAAACAGCTACGGTACTTGAAAGGTAGTTATTACCTTTTAATGCTTTCTCGTTAATTTCAATTTCCCGTTAATGATTTTCAATGGATTTTTAACAGAATTTGATAGTAAGTGAGAAAATAGCTACGGCACTTGATGGGTAATTATTACTTTTTAATGCTCTTTCGTTAATTTTAATTTGACGTTAATGATTTTAAATGGTTTTTAACAAATTTGATAGCAAGCGAGAAAACTGCTAGTAACTTGATGGATGATTGTTACTTTTTAATGCTTTCTCATTAATTTTGATCACCCGTTAATGACTTTTATGGATCTTTAAGAAATTTTGATAGCAAGCAAGAAAACTGCAACTTCACTTGAAAGGTAATTGTCTTTTTTTAATATTCCCGCGTTAATTTAAATTTCCCGTTAATGATTTTCAATGGATTGTTAACAGAATTTGATAGTAATTGAGAAAACAGCTACGGCACTTGATGGGTAATTATTACTTTTTAATGCTTTCTTACTAATTTTGATCACCCGTTAATGATTTTCATGGATTTTTAAGAAATCTTAATGACAAGCGATAAAACTGCTACGGTACTTAATGCGTAATTATTACTTTTTAATGCTTTTTCATTAATTTTTATCATCCGTTAATGACTTTTATGGATATTTAAGAAATTTTGATAGCAAGCAAGAAAACTGCAACTTCACTTGAAAGGTAATTGTCTTTTTTTAATGCTCCCGCGTTAATTTAAATTTCCCGTTAATTATTTTTAATGGATTGTTAACAGAATTTGATAGTAATTGAGAAAACTGCTACGGTACTTGATGGATGATTATTACTTTTTAATGCTTTCTCATTAATTTTGATCACCCGTTAATGATTTTTATAGATTTTTAACAAATTTCGATAGCAAGCGAGAAAACTGCTATTTCACTTAAAAGGTAATTATTATTTTTTAATTTAAGGCTTCCTCGTTAAATTCAATTTCCCGTTAATGATCTTTAAGGTGGGAGTCACATGAAAAATTGAGAAAGTTGATTTTTTACATTTTCCTGTATAACTTTTGAACTTGAAGAGATTTTTAAATGAAATTTTCTACAGAGGTAACTTAACAATAGATGATTTCAAAAATGTAAAAAAAAGTCTAAAAATAGCCAAGACGGGGGTAAAACCAGCCAGGGGGTAATGTACTGTGAAAATATTGTGTCAACGTTTTAGAAAAATCTACAAAACCTATCACAAAAATTTTTTTTGCAGCTTGTTAATATTTGGATAAGGAGTGTTATGAATGGAATTTTTTTTTGAAATTTCATTCCAGGGGGTCTGGAAACTAAAAAATGCATTTTTTGAATTTAGAAATCAAAGAAGTATTTTTTCAAAAATGTGATCCATTCATAACACTCTAGACCATAAATTGAATTTCTCCTGAAAATTTCAAGTTCATAGCACTTGTCAATCCTGAGAAAACGTTGCCAAGGTGTGCGAAAACCCCCTGAAACCTATTTTGAGAAAACGGTCCGTAAAGTCAGAAGTAGATATATATCTCTATTTCTCTGTAATAAATCGACCGTTTTACAAAATTCTTTCGCTGTTTGACTAAAATGGACTATAGTTCTACTTTATATACTTTAAAAAAGGCTTTGAAATATCAAAATAGTCCAGAAATTCCAAATTATCACTTTTACGTGATGTGCGCCAATCCTTAAAATTTTGCGCCAAACTCCACGTCAACATTGATTTAAGTCAATTTATAAATGTGTTTTCACAACAAAAACCATATTTTCAATGTAATAGATCATCCTAGTATATTTTCCTCACTGATTCTGCCAGTTATAGGTTAATCTAAAGTTGATCTGTTGTGATACAAGAATCCACTTGGACATCTAGCCGTGCACGATTTCTTCGACTTCGTGACATGTAAATAATCCAGCCAGAGGGCGGAGGGAGCGCCCCAGACCTTCAATAATTCATCACACACAATTGTTAAACCAGCCTCCAGGCTTTCAATTCCTTTAACACTTGGATCTTTAAATAGATACATCATTGAATATGCCTTTGGTCTTCGTCCTTCAATAAGTTTTTCGGTGTTGTCAAACTAAGTTCATATCGAAAACGTTGAGTTTGAGAATCAAGTCTTTGGTTTCACCTAGCTCAAGCTTTCTTAGTTGAGAAGAATGACATTAAAGAGCTAAGAAAATGTCATCAGTCAATCCAACATTTCCAAATTAAAGCAGTTTTCAAAGTCGAAATCACTGCTGACAGCTGACAGCCTCCAAAATTTGTATGTTTTTAAAAATATCATTTCTTTGGTTACCATCTTTGATTACGTCATATTAGGAAATCCCGCGAAAAAAAGGCGGTATTGATTTAGACGCCCGAAAAGGGCGTAAAAAGATCTTTCGTTTGGTATGTCATGATCCTATGTTTAGATCAGCAATAAAGAAATCGGGCCCTAGCAACGGGTATGATTTTTCGTTGCTAAGGAAAAAACTTTCGATCAGGGTCTAGAAAAAACCTTATATCTCAGGAAATATAAATGCTACGTCCTTAAAATTTTCAGAGTGTGTTCAGAAAGGGTATAGGGTCATAAAACACGCAAAATCCCGAAATCGATAATTTTTTCACCAAATCTCAAAACTTCATGTGACTCCCACCTTAATGGATTTTTAAAAGAATTTGATAGTAAGTGAGAAAACAGCTACGGCACTTGAAAGGTAATTATTACTTTGTAATGCTTTCTCATTAGTTTCAATTTCCTGTTAATGATTTTTAATAGATTTTTAACAGAATTTGATAGCAAGCGAGAAAACAGCTACGGCACTTGATGGGTAACTATTACTTTTGAATGCTTTCTCATTGATTTCAATTTCCCGTTAATGATTTAAATAGATTTTAACAGAATTTGATAGTAAGTCAAGTGAGAAAATAGCTACGGCACTTGATAGGTAATTATTACTTTTTAATGCTTTCTCGTTAATTTTAATTTGACGTTAATTATCTTTAATGGATTGTTAACAGAATTCGATAGTAATTGAGAAAACAGCTACGGCACTTGATGGATGATTATTACTTTTTAATGCTTTCTCATTAATTTTGATCACCCGTTAATGATTTTTATAGATTTTTAACAAATTTTGATAGCAAACGAGAAAATTGCTACTTCACTTGAAAGGTGATTATTATTTTTTAATTTAAGGCTTCCTCGTTAAATTTAATTTCCCGTTAATGATCTTTAATGGATTTTTAACAGAATTTGATAGTAAGTGAGAAAACAGCTACGGCGCTTGATGGGTAATTATTACTTTTTAATGCTTTCTCATTAGTTTCAATTTCCTGTTAATGATTTTTAATAGATTTTTAACAGAATTTCATAGCAAGCGAGAAAACAGCTACGGCACTTGATGGGTAACTATTACTTTTGAATGCTTTCTCATTTTTATTAATTTCCCGTTAATGATTTTTAATAAATTTTTACAGAATTTGATAGCAAACGAGAAAAGCGCTGCGGCACTTGAAAGGTAGTTATTACCTTTTAATGCTTTCTCGTTAATTTCAATTTCCCGTTAATGATTTTCAATGGATTTTTAACAGAATTTGATAGTAAGTGAGAAAATAGCTACGGCACTTGATGGGTAATTATTACTTTTTAATGCTTTTTCGTTAATTTTAATTTGACGTTAATGATTTTAAATGGCTTTTAACAAATTTAATAGCAAGCGAGAAAACTGCTAGTAACTTGATGGATGATTATTACTTTTTAATGCTTTCTCATTAATTTTGATAACCGGTTAATGATTTTTATGGATCTTTAAGAAATTTTGATAGCAAGCAAGAAAACTGCAACTTCACTTGAAAGGTAATTGTCTTTTTTTAATGCTCCCGCGTTAATTTAAATTTCCCGTTATTTATTTTTAATACATTGTTAACAGAATTTGATAGTAATTGAGAAAACAGCTACGGCACTTGATGGGTAATTATTACTTTTTAATGCTTTCTAACTAATTTTGATCACCCGTTAATGACTTTTATAGATCTTTGTTATTATTACTTTTTGATGTTCTGTCATTAATTTCAATTTCCTGTTAATGATTTTTAATGGATTTTTAAAACAGAATTTGATAGCAAGCGAGAAAACTGCTACGGCACTTGATGGGTAATTATTACTTTTTAATGATTTCTCATTAATTTTAATTGCCCGTTAATGATTTGTTATAGATTTTTATAACAGATTTTGATAGCAACCGAGAAAACAGCTACGGCACTTGATGGGTAATTATTACTTTTTAATGATTTCTCGTTAATTTTAATTGCCCGTTAATGATTTTTATGGATTTTTACCAAATTTTGATAGCAACAGAGAAAACAGCTACGGCACTTGATGGGTTATTATTACTTTTTGATGTTCTGTCATTAATATCATTTTCCTGTTTATGATTTTTAATGGATTTTTATAACAGAATTTGATAGCAAGCGAGAAAACTGCTACGGTACTTGATGGATGATTATTACTTTTTAATGCTTTCTCACTAATTTTAATTGCCCGTTAATGATTTTTTATGGATTTTTATAACAGAATTTGATAGCAACCGAGAAAACAGCTACGGCACTTGATGGGTAATTATTACTTTTTGATGTTTTGTCATTAATTTCAATTTCCCGTTAATGATTTGTTATCGATTTTTACAAATTTTAATGGCAAGCGAGAAAACTGCTACGGCACTTGATGGGTAATTATTACTTTTTAATGATTTCTCGTTAATTTGAATTGCCCGTTAATGATTTTTTATGGATTTTTATAACAAATTTTGATAGCAAGCGAGAAAACTGCTACGGCACTTGATGGGTAATTAATACTTTTTAATAATAGACCTTTTCATAAATTACGTCACGAACATCACTTGCCCCGTTTTGAAATTATTGCCATGGTGATTAATTCCCAGCGGATTTTATCTAAACCATTTTCTATTCATAAAAAAATCATTTAATGTCTCAAGGGATATGATTTGAAAACGAGGCAATTTATGACGATTCGTAGCGTAATTTATGAAAAGGTCTATTGTGCGTTTATGACCATTGTTTCAAAGTGTCAAGCTCAAAACACGACCCTGCGTAATTTAATTTCAGACGGAAAATTAATTTTGCACCACAACTTTACCAAGATTCTTTGAGAATACTAACTTATTATTAATCCATGCTTATAACCATGAACATATAAACGACTGGACATCCACCCCCTTTGTCTTTTTGTAGAAAAGGCTGCTAGCTTCGTTGCCGCCTCGTTAAAAACATAAAATGAAACAATAGATTTTGATGATATACCACTTGGGAATACCTTGCTAACAACGTCAAAACTTCGACAAAAGTCTCTGCTGTTCTACTCTTCTCAAGTCGTTTATCTATATCATAACAAAGATAACAGAGGCAAAATCATTGTCAGCTTGTCAAAACCACAGATATCTAAGCCCGAAGGGCTAGATTTGCAACTTTAAGCTTTCTCCAGCAAAAAAAAGTGAAGCAAAAATTTGACTTTTTAAATTTCGTGCCGATGGATAGGATCTAGCATTTTAATTGTTTTCGGAGCGCGAGATCAAAAAACGTAGGCGACAAACGCTATTTCACATCTCTCAAACCGGTGAAATTGCATATTTTAGTCACGTGACTCTGGTAGGAAATCCTTCCAAAGATGAGCTTCACTTTTTGATAAAAGCCGCAAATCTAGCCCTTCGGGCTTTACAGATATCTGTGGTCAAAACTCGGACTAATATTTCTAGTCTAGAGTAGGCTGTCAACTTTGGCAAGCTATTTTTTTCAAGTCATAAAAAAAATTATTTGAGTGACAAAAGGGATTCAAAAGTATACACGCAGTTAAAATTCTGCATTTTAGAGATGAAAATGTTGATAAAATATAATGCAAACTTGTGAAAAATTTCGAAAATAATTTTTTTGTACATTAGGAGTATACACTCTTCTCGAGATGCATAAATTTATTGTTGTCCTCGTTTTCAAACAGATTTCATTTCTATAAAATTACATATTCACAATGATAATTGTGTTGTTTACACCTCATGAGACATTTTGAATTTCAAGTACTTTTGTTTTAGAGTTAATGTTTGCCTTTGGTTTATATGTATAATTTCATAGCAATGAAATCTGTTTGAAAACGAGGACAACAATAAATTGCTCTGCTTGAGCCACAAAGACTGGACTGTTGTACCAAAACTCATTACTTTTTCTACTTTTCACAGCTTGTACCTAGTTTGGAAGGTGGCGAATCCTATGTTATGGAAGTAACAATCCAGTTGTCGTCTTCATCGGTTCAATTTCAGTAACGAACGTTAAACTGGTCGATCAAGCTCTCCAGGAAAATTATTTGGAATATTTGGATTTTCGCAGTGTATCAATGGACAATAGATCAAAACCGTACTGCCGACTAAGCTAATGACGTCCTTTGAATTTCACCATGGAGTTTTGTAAATACGTCAATTTTCATCGGTGAAGTCTCGTTTTATCTTTATTTTTTGGGATTTCTTTAGTAGGGTGTGTTTGGTTTTAGCAGTTTCTTTTTGTATGATAAAATTTTGGATAGTCGTAATATCCCTCTTTATCGTAGAGATTCTGGTGGAATTCCAATGATCGATATTGAGTCGTTTGAACTGTGACTTTAGTCCACCTTATTCATTTGTTCTTTTGATTTTGGATATTACGATTATCACTTCAAGTCAATGTACTTATGACAATTTACGAGGAATTTTTCGAAAGGGCTTTATGCTACTTTTGGTCAGCATTTTTTAAACCGAGTTTAATTAAGTTAGGATTCTGGTTAGCCAAGTATACTTGAAAACTAACAGGTAAACGCTTGAACGTGACGAAAAACAAGTCACGTGCGAGGTGGAGGTTGACCGTGTTTTTTCCTTCACAGCAAGTCATTTAAGCAAGTTTTTCAACTTCACTTGCCTCGGTCGGTTTAAGCACTCACGGTCAGTCCTTCACGTAGCAGGTTGAAATCCAGCTGGGCTACGTGTTCGTCGATGGCTGTCTTTACGGTTCCCGAAGGAATACCTCCCGCCAGATCTTAACGCTGTTCATTACTTTTAATAGTATACTCTTTTGAGTAATGACGTAATGTTTCGGTATCAAAAATACACATTATTTCAATACAGTTTTACTGTATTTTATATATCAAAAACATACTATTTCAAAGTCTGACCCTAAACCAAAGCTGCACTTAAAACCAAACCATTTCACACATTCAGATTGCTTGATTTTATTAATGTAACATTAGAATAATTATCTTTGCCTTTATACATGCTGAGAACAAAACTAATGATGACTTTATGGATGTTTTTTGAAGGTAATTACTCTTTTTTTATGTTTTTGGAATTTTGAACGAGTTCAAACTCTAGTAATTGCATTTACTAAGTTATTTCTTCATTTTTGTCATTTTTCGTCATTGTACATATGTATATTTTTTTCATTGTAAAAGTTAGATATAATAATTACGTAGATCATAAAACATTCGGGATTCACAAAATCCCAAATTAGGCTACAGGAGAGATACAGAAATGAATCTTTCCGAATCGGCTGTCTAATTAGTGAATCCATGTTATTTTGCATCGTTATTTTCAATATCCCAATCTATGGTAACCACATAACTTAACCTTGTGAAATGGAATTTAACAAGCTTATTTTTGAAACTTGTGAAAACAATTTTTACATTGCAAAGACTAAATTCACAAATTTGTCATAGCAAAGAATAAAACATACCCAGGATTTGAGTAATCCCAAATCAGATCAAAGAAAATGTCTTTGGGGTCGGAAATTAACTTTTCCAAACTTGGTATCAGAATAGTTAGTTCCTATGCTATTTTACATTGTGATTGTCAATATCCCAAAGATATTATGATATATACAATTAACAAACTTGTGAAATGGGTTTTTACAACCTATTTTTTCTTAAGCTTGTGAAAATAAATCTTTTTAACTAAAAAATACCCAGGATTTGAGAAATCCCAAATCAGACTAAATAAAATGTCTTTGGGGTCGGAAATTGATATTCCCAAACTTGGTATCAGAACAGTTAGTTCCTATGCTATTTTACCTTGTGATTGTCAATATCCCAAGTTATGACGTATACAATTAACAAACTTGTGAAATGGAACTTTACAACCTATCTTTTTAAACATTGTGAAAATTGGATCTATCATTGTGAAAATCAAATTCACGATGACCTTGTGAAAAGAAAACTTCAATGTGAAATAAGAAAACCCAATGTTCACAATATCCCAAACTTTATTTCACAAACTAAATTTTGAAAATCCGATTTTTAAGGGCCGGAAACGACGTTTCACAAACTTGTGATCTGCTAATTTTTTCCTGTGAAATTTATGCATCTCGAGAAGAGTGTATTCAAAGAAATAAAATTATGACGGAATATTGTCGGATTTTTCATACCAATTTTGAAATACAGGCGGCAACGAAGCTCGCTTCAAAGAGACAATAAAAGATAGACGTCAAGTTATAACATAGGTCAGTATTTGAATTCTTCTTTTCTTTTTCTTTTATATATTTACAAAATATTATTGTTGAGATAATAGTACCATCACTACGTAGAAAGTATTTGAAAAAAAAAAGAAAATTTAAATAATATATAGTAAAAAAGTTCTCGATGTCATGATCAGAATAAATGTTTTTTCGTCAAAATATCATTTCAAAGTTTTGCTTTAACCTTTGATATCTGCCAACAACAAATTCATCGACATTTCCCAGTTTTACAATGTATAAAATGTGTAGGCTGAAAAGACCGGAGTGAGAGTCGCCGAGAACACATCAGGATGAATAGTTTGTCGTTTGTTATGACTGAATTAACTGTCTGTTTTCCTCAAGCCATCATTTTGATGGTCTTTTTATCTTCACCCATCATAATTTGATCATCGTCTTGTAAAATTTTCAACGCGTCATCGAATAACGTTCGACTGATTTTCTAAAAATGAGAGATTAAAGGTTTTATTTTTACATAAGTGTTACCGTTTCATATCAGACACATACTTCATGTCGGGACAGTGTCTTCCTATTGTTATATTATACTTATATAAGCAAAAAAATATTTTTATTTCCCTCTTTCTGGCCAATCTTGCTTCACATCCGTGTCAATCCAACGTGAAAGAGCTTGTGAATTAAAATTGATGAGTAAGCAAATGATATCACTCTTATTTAAAAACAAAATCTTTAAGAAAAAATCACATTTAGTTCTTTAGAGATGGTAACTCTCTTCGAATTTCACATTGATCCACATTTAATAATCTCTGATTCTGGAGAGGTTATGCAACATCAAAAAAAGTTAGAATATGGCTTTTTTGAAAAGGAAGTCCAACGTACAAATATTATTCCAAACACTTGGAGGTCTAGCATTACTCGGATAAAAACATCTCTCCGAAGCCCAAAAAATATTAAATTTTCAAAAAAAGTCGTCATTTTTGAATTGTCGGAGCGTTCCATAAGGTTTTTTGTGCATATAAAGACAAAGATAACAACGAATAGTTAGACATTCACTGGAATAATATGGGTATATTAAATCTTAATATTATATATTATAATATCGGATAATTAAAGGTTTTATTTTTACATAAGTGTTCCCGTTTCATATCAGACACATATTGCACATAATATATTATGTTGATATAAGCGAAAAAAATGATTTTCTTTTCCTCTTTCTGACCAATCTTGCTACACATACGTGTCAATCCAATGTGAAAATGCTTGTGAATTAAAATTGATGAGTAAGCAAACGATATCTCTCTTATTTAAAACAAAACCTTTAAATAGTAGAATAAATAAAAACTTACTGCTTCAGCTTGTTCTCTAAATTCTTCGAAAAGTTTGTAATAGTTCAAAGTGGCAATCTTTCCTTTCCCTTTCATTAATTCGAGAAGGGCCTTGGCGGCGTCAGAACGTCGTTTGCGGTCGGTGATACTGAGTCCTGTGGTCAGGATGTTGATATCGATCATGCCAGTCTTGGGGTCCATTGCAGACTGTTTCAAAGCCTCCCGCTGAAGTCTAAAATGTATACAAAACATGAAATTATTTATATTATCTATCACTGTATATCGATATCACTCGCATGTTCAATTTAATCATGAACATATAATCGACTGGACATCTATCTTTTATTGTCTCTTTGAAGCGAGCTTCGTTGCCGCCTGTATTTCAAAATTGGTATGAAAAATCCGACCGATTGCGCAATCACAAATTCACGGAAATACAACATGAAAGCGAGGCTGGGTAGGGTACATTTTCAAAACATCATGGCGGCGAGCAGTAGCAGATTGACTGAGAAAGAATTTATCTTCACAGAACTTGTAAATAATGTAAATAAAGAAATTCCTATTGAAATTATATACAATGAAGAAGATGTTGATATGTTTATAAGTGATTGTCCACGTTCTGTTCCTGTAAATACTGTAAATACTTCAAAAAACCAGCCCATAACAACACCACTCTCAACAACAACAACACAAACACAATCTGATGTTCAAAAGACTGAGGTAAAATGGGGAAAATCTTTTGCTTCACTACCTGCATTTGGGATGAAGGAGATCGAAACTCATAGAAAGAACAGTGGTAAAACACCTGGAAGTGCCATCATAAAAACAAGAGATAGAGGACACAAGTTTCAAGCAGAAAGATATATCTCATCGAACAATATATATTCTATGGAGAAGGATGGACACATACTTTTTAAAGCCATCAGCAAAGCCAGTATGAAAGACAATAAATGGAGCTTAACAGTTAGTATAAATAAAATTACAAGCCAGGTAGTATCTGCCAATTGTACTTGTGTGGCAGGGAACTCTGGCTATTGTAATCATGTGATGGGGCTGCTTATGGAGATTGCTTTATACTCACTCAAAGGACTCACAGAAATCCCTGAAGAAGTAGCCTGCACCAGTAGGTCACAACAATGGGGTGTACCAGGGAAATCTAGACAAGCCCAAGCACCAAAACTCCCTGTCAAGGATACGACCATCCAACAGTTGCCAAGCAAGAAAGGGGTATCTTCCACGTTGTACGACCCCAGAAAGGAGCAGCATGCAATAAATACCTATAATGCTATAGAAACCTTCAAACAAAGACTGTCAAATGTTGACAAGAGGATTGGTTTTGTTTGTGCTATTCCACCACAGGATGATTGGGTAGAATTGCGTGATACGCCACATGGGAGTTTCATTGTAGGTTCACCATTGGCTTGTCACTTGTATCCTATAGGATTTGATGTTGCTGTTGAAACTAATTTACTTGAATTTTATGAATGCTCTGTCATGCACCCAACCTTGGTTGAAAATGTTCCTTTACCTTTTAAGGTGATTTCAAAGGAAAGCCCATGCATTCCTGCATTTACAATAAATGAAAGAGAGAGGAAATATTTGTATAGCATAATGAAAACCAAGTTAGAAGCCAGGAAACTTGAACGCGAAACAACAAGTCAGGCTTCTTGTGAATTGTGGCACTTAACAAGAAAACATAAAATTACATCCAGCAAGGCTCACAAAGTTCTTATTCGTCAGAGAAATTTTGAAAATTTGATCACTGAATTTACCTCACAGAAGAAGAATCATGAATTGCCAAAAAGCATGAAAGATAATTTTGAACATGGTAAACGGTATGAGCCGATTGCGAGAAAGCTTTATGAAAATGTAATGAATTACCATCTTAAACATGTATGTAGTGTGCGAGAAACCGGTTGTGTGGTGCAACCAAATTTACCCTGGCTATTGGCCAGTCCTGATGGCCTTGTATTAAGATTGTGAGGAAATTGGGTTGATTGAAATAAAATGCCCTAAGACAAAGGCCAACCATACTGTTGACCAGTTGCTAGCTGATGAAAAATTTTATGTTGGGAAGTTGAAAGATGGGACATTATACTTAAAAAAGGCCCACAGTTATGGATACTACACTCAAATTCAAATGGCAATGGGAATGTGTGGTCTTTCATTTTGTGACTTTATTGTCTATACTTTCAAAACAATTATAATCATTAGAACAGCTTTTGATAAAGAATATTTTACAAATCTTGTTTCAAAAATAAACAAATTTTATGAGAAATATTTGTTAAAGCATATTTTGAACAACAAATAAGTGTTTATATTATTAAAATATGAACTTTCAGGAAAACTGGGTGCTAATATTCGATTGACTTAGCAATTTAAGGAAAATGTCAATTGCAATGTCAATGACAGTTGCAGTTTATTCAAAATTCATTTAGTCTCTTTGAAATCTAAAAGCTGAATTCAAAATATTTTGCATCTATCGCTTAAAATGTTAAAAAGATGATATTTTTACAGCACTGTTGAATTATCCAATACCCGGGGGGGGGGTACTAGGGCAAAATGGGTTACGGGGATGCTCCGCTGGACAGGGTACCTTTTTTAACCTCCACGAGTCCCAGGTAGGGTCGCAAAAACACCAAAATAGAAAAATCAGTCCCTCGTAGGGTGCCTATTTCTGGAAAATTTGGGGAAAAAGTAAAAAATTTTGGAATTTCAGTCCCATTCAGGGTCACTTTTTTCGCAAATTTCGAGTCCCACGTAGGGTCCATTTTTCGAACCTCAGCGGAGCACCCCCGTCGATCGACAAGGGTAGTACCCCCCCGGGATCCAATATTTCTATATATTCTGAGGTAACAAAAGATTTATGAAAAGCACTCAGTTTTGGTTTTAAATATCAAAAGTTTTTAGTATTTTACGATAAATTTGAACAAAATTCTTAGTGTTTTTACTCCTCAGTATCTTTTTGAATGAGAGGAGGCATACTATTAGTGAGTAAGCAGCAAACTGTCCATATTTGATTAATAGAGCCATGTAAAGTCAATGGTATCTCATTTCTCAAAATTCGAAATTTTTTGATTCTTTGGATAGCCCTCTCAACGTGGATTCTTACTGAAGCAATAGTTTGGCTTTCTTTCACCTCAGCAGCTGTTAGCTGGTCCCTTCCTTCTAAAAAGCATGGTATGTTTAATGATACTCCCAAAGGTGATAGGTCGTCTGCAACTGTAAAGCCTCTATCAGCCATGACACTATCCTTACCAGAGTCCCATTGATTTTGTAAAAATCCTGAACGACGTACAATCTGTTGATCAGAAATTGACCCATCAAACAATTCACTTACAAATGTTATTGCCCCTGATGGGTCAATTCCGACCAGACCTTTGTAAGTGACATGAGATTTGTAGGATGAATATAAGGCACTCTGAATAGCTAATGATGAAGGCCTTTGACAGAATAATTCTGTACAATCGATTATACACCTTGTAGTTGGATAAACTCTTTTGAAACTCTCTGGCATAGTCTTATTCACTTGTTCTCTAGTTGGCCAAATGGGTAAAGACCCAAGTGTAAAGTAACAAAAATTTGACCAAGTTATGATGTATCTCGAAACAGTTGTTTTTGATAACTTGAATAACCATCCTAAATGGGACAATGTGAAGCCATTCCTGAGCCAGGACAAATATAAAAAAAACTGTTCTTCGTTATCTAATAAGGGTGCTCTTCCACGTTTAAGATAAGAAATATCTTCTTGAGAATGTTTTTCATTTGACATTCGCCTAGATGTGTCATAGAACTTGATATTTGATGACTTCTCTCCTGGATTTAGCAATTCTAACAGTGCTTTGAAAGATTCAACAGATATACCAGTAGCTTTTATAAATAATTTTTCATCTTTACTTATATTTTTATAGGAATACTTTTGATCTTGTAATAGTTCTCATTTTCATTATGCAACAATTGCTGATTTTCCCTCAATGCTACATTTTCTAATTTTAGCTCTTCGACTTTAAGTTTAAGGATTTCCACCTCAGTGAGTTCAGGTTCAGGGTCAGGGGTAATAGAGTTTTCATATGAAAAATCATCTTCCCAGTTCATTGAAAGGTCCTCCTCCTCTTGGGTTTCAGCAGAATTATCATCATCAGTTTCGATTATGCTTTCAGACGAGTAATCAATTGGGGGTGGTCTTTTTCGTGGTGATTTACGTTTTGGTTTTTCTTTCAGTTTCACATGCTCAAAAATCGTTGGTATGGCACCACTCTTGACTGTTTTTCGACCAATTCCAAGGGAAACCTTTATGTCTTGACTATCAAAATGAAATTCGCAAATACGAACGTTTTTGTGATTGATATCAAAGTTATCTTTGCCTCCTTTTCGTCTGAATTTTGAAATAGTTGCTACCCAGTCTTGTCTGATTTTGAAAAGTGATATATTCGTTTTATTTCCTTTAGAATCTGCAGTTGCACTTTTACATCCTGGAATGCAACAGTATTTCCCATGTCCATCAGATAGATTTTTAGCTGGACGAGTCTTTTTTGATTGGAAGTATTTTTCTTCATTAGCAGTGTTTTCTTCACTCATCTTATAAACGAAGTCAACGTTGAAGAAGTGATACACACTACACAGTATCTCATTGCTTCACACAATCATTTTCCTTGTGTAAGGTGTGTGTGTGCCTTTCTCACTATAAATCAGTCTCAAAAATATTTCTTTTTCTTTTTGATAAAAGGTGAGAAACACTCGAAACAAAAGGAAAGAGCAAATAAACAGGTCTCTTCTTTTTATTCATGTTTATAAAGATAAATAAAGTGCTTTTCTTTGGGGAGTTTCTAAACATCGACCAGAAATGGCGACCACGACCAGCGACCACGACCGGCGACCAGATAAATTTGGGTTATCGAGTTTTTCCTCTTTCTCCACCTTAGAGTCTTTCTCCTATGATCATTTATTTATCGAATTGAAGAGTAAAAACTCACCCCTGTCTCTTCTACAGTAATTATAAAGCCACGTGCAAAACGTGTAGAACAGCCATTTTAACGCTCTTGGAGCTTGAATGGGTTGTCAATTTCTATCCTTTTGTATTTTCAGCATCAAATTAATTAGTGGCAAATGTTTTGCTGAAATTCATTTAGGAAGCTTTATATTTGATCATCAGATCATTATTTTGTCAAAATAAGTCATTTTGACAATGTAAGGACAATAGAATAATTGATGAGATTGATATCTCTAAAACTGCCCTTCCCAGCTTTTGCCTACTGACAATTTCTATCTATTCATACTAAAGACATCTCATTCAGCATAATTAAAATATTTGGTGTAATAAAGTTTACAGGCATCACACTTAATTGCCCTGTCGATATTTTTGTCAAAAAGTGTCACTTTGTCTAGAAAATGACTGGTAGTGTCAAAGGTCACTTTTAGTATTCTAAGCTAGAGTAATTCTCAGCCACGTGCTCAATGGTTCATTTGAAAGCCACATCAGGACTCGATTTGGATGTTCTCTACGGTGGAGAGAGCAGATAAACTCGATAACCCAAATTTATCTGGTCGCCGGTCGTGGTCGCTGGTCGTGGTCGCCATTTCTGGTCGATGTTTAGAAACTCCCTTTTCTTTGGATGGGAGTAATTTTTGTAGCAAAATGCAGTGATTTACGTGGTTTGTTTACAAAATTCACCCTACCCAGCCTCGCTTTCATGTTAAATTCCCGTGAATTTGTGATTGCGCAATCGATATCGGGAAAGGCGTATTATTTAGGTAAAAAGGATTCATAGAGCTGGAACATTACTCCTAATACACAAAGAAATTATTTTCAAATTTTTTCACAAGTTTGCAATATATTTCATCAACATTTTTCAACTCTGAAATGCAGAATTTCAACTGCGTGTATACTTTTGAATTCCTTTTGTCACTCAAATAATTTTTTTAATGACTTGAAAAAAATAGCTTGCCAAAGTTGAGAACCTGTGTCATAAGAATATCAAAATTAGAATGTGACACTCTCTAAAATTATTGGACACTTTTAAGTCAAAATTTAGAAATATTAGTCGGACTTTTCACAAGCTGACGATGATTTTGCCTCTATTATCTTTGTTATGATATAGATAAAATACTTGAGAAGTGTAGAACAACAGAGACTTTTGTCGAAGTTTTGACGTTGTTAGCAAGGTACTCCCAAGTGGTATATCATCAAAATCTATTGTTTCATTTTATGCTTTTAACGAGGCGGCAACGAAGCTAGCAGCCTTTTCTACAAAAAGACAAAGGAGATGGATGTCCAGTCGTTTATATGTTCATGATTTAATGTAGGCTTTGACTTTTAAAAATAAATCTATCAATAGAACTTTTCATAAATTACGTCACGAACATCACTTGCCTCGTATTCAAGCAATTACCATGGTGATTATGTCCCTTGAGACACTAAATCCTTTTTTTTATGAATAGAAAGTAGTTTTAATAAAATCCGCTGGGAGTTAATCACCATGGCAATAATTTCAAAACAAGGCAAGTGATGTTCGTGACGTAATTTATGAAAAGGTCTATTGAACCGACGGATAATTTGAGCCTTTCTTTCATTATCATTTTCAATAAGTTTTACAAATACTGATTAACCAAAAAAAAAACAAGTCGAATCAATGCCCTACCGCTTGGCTTCTTCCACATCTACGATGTCTACCACATTTGAAAACCTCATTCGTGCGTGTGCTTCAGCCAATCGAATCAAAGCTTCCAGTTGTCTTGGATACGCTGACACCGCACCTCTGTTACTGCCGGCTTTCCTCATTTCTGAAAGATTCAAAGAATTTGACCATGCAGAATTTTTTATAATAGAAGAAAAACAACATCGACACAACATTATAGTACTATGTTGACAGCAGTAATTTATAAATTATGCTCAATCATTCGAGTTGAGCTGGCAAATTGGGCTCTTCCAGAAAAACTTTATACAAGGTAGGTGGAGGATATATTGGGATGAGCTGGAGTTTTTACAAGATACTTCACTAATTGGTCATTTAAAGTGATAGAGATGACGCGTTCTTTAGAAAAAGTAATAAGATTCTTTTATTACATCTTAACGACCAACCAAATCAAATAAGAGCTTGTAAAAACTCCAGCTTGTCCCGATATATTGGATATTTTATCCCGGGGGTAGTGAAAAATATGCAAAGCTTGCTTTGTTTTAGGGGCAAACTTGCTCTGATTAGGGGTGCTTTTGAATATCCTCCACCCGCCATACGCAATTTTTTTTTCTTCCCTAATACTGTATTAAAGTCTGTCTCGAAATAATTTGCAGCTGGAGAAAAAAATGGCTGTAACTTTTGATAGAATTCGAATCAAGTTGCGATTAAGTGCTTGTTAAAAAGATATTCGTGAGTGGAATATTATCAAGTAAAAAAATTGAGAAAAAAAAGGAAAGTGAAAATGAAAAATGATGAAGAAAAAAATCAACTTCTTGTAGAAATGTGGTATAATTACCATTTTCACAGGAGTGATCCTTCAATCTTAGATCATCATCACTGTTAAAAAAATTTTCAAAAATATTCATTCAATCAAAAGATATCAAACAAAGCTTATTGCTGGTTGAAAAGGCTGTTTTTTTGTCGTTTTTTACCAGTTTTTACTATTTTTAGTCAGTTTTAGTCTATTTTTACTCCAGCTGCAAATTATTTCGAGACAGACTTTACTCCTAAACGACACTCTTCTATTCGATACGCTTATTCGATGGAAATCCAAATGCTCTTGAAAATCGAATTAGAGAGTGTCAACTGTATGTTTAGCTGAGACTTACCAACGTAAGAGCTGATGAGAGTTTGAGATGCTTCATCATTGAGTTTTGGTGAAACATTGTTTTTGGCGTACGCAAGGTAATCTCGAAGTGTGGACATATCCTAAGATGAGTAATAGAAGTCCATGTAATGAGTTTCATGACCAGATAACTTAAAATACTAAAGCATTCTCTTATTCACGTCAAATGGAAATTTTTGTTAGCCTTTCCTTTGTAAGCGATAGTGAAACAAATTTTAAATTCATGTTCATGTTTCCGTAGAAAAGATTACGTCACAGATATCATAAATAGCTGTAAAATCATTTAATTTGACTTTAATCGTGATACTCATTTTTGGTATTCTCAAATATCGTGAAAGGGGCTCTTCCAGAAAAAATTGAATATGGGGGGTGGAGGATATAACATATTTTGGAGATTTACCCACACTGTGAATTTCGACCCCCCGGACAACGAATCTCAGCCCCGGACATTCAAAATCACCCCTAATCAGAACAAGTTTGTCCCTAAAACAAGGCAAATTTTGCAGATTTTTCACTATCCCCCGGACAAAATATCCAATATCCTCCAACCCCCCCCCCCCCCGATGTACAAAAAATTCCTGAAAGAGCCTCTTTATTCAAACAGTAAACAATCATTACCACATTAGAAGAAGAGCAGACAATCCATGATATTTTATCACTTTCCTAACCCAAAAAATACGTACCACATCTTCCTCGTCCGCCTCTTGTTCAGACATATGGTACAGCGAGACAAGATGTGTTGCTAGGCGACGATCAAAATGCTCGTCTTGTGGATCGAGGATCAAGAAAATCAAATCGAATCTACAGAAAAATAGGCAATAAAAATCTGGAAACACCAGGAAAAACGGTTAAAATTTCCCTTAAGGGATCTTTAAGTCTTCATCAATTTCAGAAAGTCAGTTCTTGACAAAACGTTAGATCTGCAAGATACTTTGGCTTTAGGTGCAAATGAAAACCTGCAATTTAAATTTAAATTTGCATTTAACCCTTTATTTATAATTAGTTTGAAACATAAATTATTAAACTCAGCACAGCCCTTAATAACCGATCGTTATTGTATTTCACCTTCCAACAATTTTTTAGGAAAGAAATAACGGGAGAAGGTAGGATAGTAGAGATATCATTTATCTTGGCCACAATAGTTTACCTTGACAAGAGGGTGTGAGGAAGTTGAATGTTTTCCACAGTTGTAAGGTTAGGATCCCATTGGGATTTCTGTGGGTTGGCGGCCGCCAAGATAGACGTGCGGGCGTTCAGTTGACAAATGATGCCTGCTTTAGCGATAGAAAGAGTTTGTTGTTCCTAAAAGAGTGAAACAACAGCAATCAGCATGTAATGTAAAAAACCTAGTCTCAAGTTTTATTTTGGTGTGAGTGGCATTAAGTTAAGATATAACCACTGACCTTTATTATAGACCCTACACTCACCTTAACTTTGATCGGAGATTTTTTTGAAAATGGTAACCGCAAAGAAGCCATTGCAGTTTTGCAGAAACTAACATAAAACGGCACTTCATCATCACAAGTATTCAAAGAAAAGTAAAAAAACTACCTCCATGGTGTGTTAATATAAAGCTCAGTTGTTAAAACCTCATATGCAAGGTATAACTATAATATAATTTCTTTTCCGCTGTCCTTCCTCATAAAGATCTTTCAGGTGAACAAATCAAATATATGGAAAGCAAAAAAACCTCGATGTACATTTGTAGATAATTAAATTTATAACAATGTAGCGTTTACTTAAAAAACAATTTATCTAAGTTGTAAGTGTAAATATTATAATTTCATCACTTACCATAACTTCATGAAGAACTGAGCGCGTTCCTTCGCTCATCTTATCGAACTCGTCGATGCAACAAATACCATTGTCACTCAATACCAAAGCACCCCTGAAGAGAATCAACAGAGAGAATTAAGCAAAAGATTAACAATGTACTTTACGAAAGTAGATACTTTAAGGCATTCAAACTTTCGCGAGCAGAAACTTTAGGTGTTCAAATATTCGCGAGCAGAAACTTCGCGATTTTCGCGAATTTCGGCCTATTTCGCGAAAGTAAATGTCTTTGAAAAATCTTAACAAGGCAATTCGCGAAAGTTTATACTCGCGAAAATTTTTCAAAAAAGTTGGAAATCTATAAAATCTCGAAATCGTAATAAACATAATAATTTTGGCATATTGTTATCTTTAGTCGAAGAGCAACCGTCTTTAGCAAATTTAAGGAATATATTTCACTTTTAAGGCAATTTTTATTCGAAAGTTCTCATTTTTATCCAACGATTCGCGAAAGTTTATGCTTGCGAAAAACATTTTTTCCTCAAATTCGCGAAAGTAAATGTTACAAATTTCGCGATTTTTCGACCTTGTACGCCTAAAGTATTATAAAGATAAACTAATCAAGTTTAGTGTCCTTGATGATGAAGTTAATCCTAGCTAGATTTTTACATTATCAACTTGAAAAATATCGCTACTATTTAGTACCGAAAATAGAGAAATAAATTGAAATTAATCATCAAAAACAGGCTCTTTGAATATGGACAAAGCTTAGGATTAGATGGTCATCTGAGCAAAACACCCTTTTACTGGCAAGACAGAAATTACGTATTGGTATCTCAACTGGGCTTATTTCCGGGAAAGGCGTAAAGTCTAAAACTGGCTGCAACACTGTTGATGACTATATGCGATGTTGCATTCAGATGTAAATTTCAGAGCTGTGGTTGCCGCTTTCAGTCAAGGATGATGTTAAGACTTACGTTTGCAGTACCAGTTGGTTGGTTTCCGGATCTCTGGTGACATAAGCAGTAAGACCAACAGCTGATGATCCTTTACCAGATGTGTATTGACCACGAGGTACCAAGTTGTGCACGTACTAAGGTGATGGGGAGATAAAGGGTTTTTGAATTTGCGAGGTTGAATTTGCTTTAATAAGACGTTAGGGGGACCTCAATCATCGTAACCGTGATAAAGGAGAAAATTATGCTAAACAATTCACCATGAATTTTTCGATATAAACCCCGTAAACAACGGCTTCAAAATAGACTGGAGGCTATCAAAGGGCCTTAAGTGCGACCCCTGGCTGTACAAGAATCAGATTGACACGTGAATAACTTACTTGAAGCAATTGCGATTTACTGGTACCAGGATCTCCACAAAGAAGGATGTTGATGTCAGATCTGAAATTTAATTGGAAAATACCTTATTTGTGAATCATTATTCAAGTATAAAAATCTACTTAGTAAAATGATGTAGCGCTCTGGATTCCTAGACATTTGAAATATTTTTTAAGCAATTCTTTTGTCTAGGATAGTCACGCTCTCTGTAGAGCTGACAAAGCAAAACAATGGAACTTAAAGAAAAACTGACCTGAATTTTCCACGGCCAGCAGCAGTGAAATCTTTGAAAGTTCCTCCGAACAGTTGAAGCAAAATTCCTTTCTTGATGTCAATATTCTCGTAAATACTTGGTGCTGAAATGTAGAGAAGTTATTGCATGAGATTAAACCATCAGCTAAGGACTAGCCAAAAAAACAGATCCCATAAACCTATTATCATTATTTGACAACGGTGGAGATATAGATTCAAATCTTTTCCCTTACTTGCACTGTCTCTCGAGTGATAATTTTTAAGATCACTAAATCAAACTCGGTATCTCTGTAGTAAGAGTTTCAGATGAGGGGTTCCTTGACTTTTCTTGGTTGGATGCTTATTCTAATATATTTACTGCAATTCTAGAGTAACTTAAACCTTCATAAAGGTTTTGAAATGACATGAAAATACAATGAAGATGTATATAAAGTAATAAAATAAAAAGTCGGACAAAGTCGGACTCTAAAGTGATCACGAGACCTTATTGTCAAACTTACCTAGAGCTCGAGCTAATCTTTCATAGATATCAGGCATGGCGGACAATTCTTTCAAATAGTCAACACGTTCAGGGGTGAAAGCGACTTGACTGAAATAAGAAATAAAGATACATTAATTGGTTAATCTCAGCTAAAAAGCCAGTAACTTTTTTTAGCTTTTACTAAAGCGACAGAACACGATTTTATATACAAATCAAAGAAGTACAAAAATACCTTCCGAATGAAATGTCATGAAGGGTTTGTATATGGTAAAAAGAATCACCTGTCAGCATCACGTTCATGCAGCTTCTTCTTATCAGTTTTTCTGAAGTGAATGACATCTATATACGTCTTGTATACAGATTTCACATTTCTCATCCTTGGGTTCACGCGAAGCGGTGTCGCGCGATAAATACCAGTCACTGTTACTCTAAATAAGAGAGTTAAATTTTATTGTATTAAAAGATTTTGATTCTATATTATAACTTAGTTTTGAAAGCGGATTAATAAACCTGTAAAGATGGGTGCCCACCGGCAGAAATAAGCTCGTTCCAAATTTTGTGGCGAAAAAAAGTAAATCTTTGTCATGAGTGTTGTAACACGCAAATATAAAACTCTTACATCGGCACTGAAAAAGCTTACCTGTCTCCAGGTTGAACACTATCCACAAGATCACCATAACCGTACATGATGACAGTGTGAGGCGTTTGACCGGCTGGCATGTCATCAGGTGATTCCTGCATCTTGATCATTTGTTTGTCCGTGAATTGAGATCTGTTTTGTGGATGGAACAATTAAACTATAAATCCATTTCCCTAATAACGGTACGTATTCTTCAAAGTACTTGAGTAGAATTTTGGTTGAATTGGAGGGGGAGCACATTATCTTTCAGACCATGTTCAGACGTTGCAGTTCCGTTCCATTCCGAAACGAAATGGTTCCGAAACAAGTGTGAACGTCAAAATTCGAAACGTCAAAAAAGAAAACGTTAAGTACAAAGCAAAACAGATCGAAACGGTTTCGCTTCACTTTTTTCATCGGAACGGAACTGCTTCTTTTTCTTGCTCCGAAACGTTCCGAAACCAATATGACCACACTCGATCCGTAACGAAAATCCTACTGGAGTGAAACGGAACAGTAACGTGTAAACATGGTCTCAAAATCAAAATCAATTGTGACGTTAAAGTGTTATTACTTACTTGAGACAGAAATGTGGAAATGTGGATAAAGATTGTTCTCAAATCGTACTGAGAAATTAATATATTCAATAAATTCTCTCAAGTTATAGTAAACGATATCAAGTTTGTGCAGGCCTGTTGAAAGGTAAACTTTTAAAAGGCTATTCTCAACTTGGTTAGCCTGTACTCTCGGGTAACTTATAGCCGGGGAGGGGGGCTCACTAATTAATATTTCGAAAATTTTCCATCCAGGACATTCTTATTCTAACCCCCCTCGCTTATTGATTTTTGGGAAATTTTTTTTGAAAGTTCCCTCTTTTGCCTTAATTCTGCTGTATTAGCCTCCTTTTCAAAAATTTTCCACCCATGACATTTTTATTTCAACCCCCCCTCGCTTATTAAGTTTTAAGATTTCTTCAAAAAAACCCGCTTATTCCAAACCCTCTGGCTACTAGGTACCCGAGAGAAGTTACTTACGGGGGAATATTTAAAATATTTTTTTAAGACTAGCACCTGTTGTGAACCAACATCATACTTTGTTGAGTGTTACAGTTGGCACATGAAGTAGGTTCGTTGATGGTACCACGGTCAATTTCAACGGTTCGCGTTGCACGACAAACGTGACATTGGAAGAATGCTGAAGGAAAAATGTTTTCGAAAATACAGTTTTGCAGTAGGAATTGGCTTTTTAGCGAACAAGGGAGCGAATAGAATAATAGCTTCATTTACGATTTCTTGTTGACGGCCAATATTATTGAATATTGGAGCGATTCGAATAGAAGAATGTCGAATTAAAGAGTGTCAACTGTAATTTGAAGTCTAGACATATCATTGAATATTAATATATTGGACGGAGGATCGAGACAAAAATAGCATTAGAAATTTCCAATATGTTTTGGCCAGGGCCGTTTTCAAGGTATTATTGAATATGTTAGGGTTTAAAAGAGTTAAGACGGAAGGATAGGAAAAACAATGGCTACAAATAATATTCTATTGTACATTCTCTCATTTCAGGGATGATGTTTGAAGTTCGGATGATCATTCCACTGATGGTTATCATTTGGTCAATATCTACCAAATAAAAAAAAAAGAAGAAAATACTTTAATTAATTTAATTAAAAACAGTTCAGAATCAAGATTTTATAATAGCCAAGGTACAAGGGTGAGATTTTTCAAAAGTTCCAGCAGGCTAGTCGAGTCTATAACTTTCGATATTTTCAATACACGAAGAGCGATATTTTAAATGCTGATACTCTAAGATACTTCATCTTAAGGATCTAACCCCAATTTTAAAATGATAAAACCCCAATTAAGACTTCAAGTATTGAACAAAAGGAGATTTTTACCTTCAGGGTTAAGTGATCGCATATTCATAGTTTTGTCAACATTGAAAGTTCGAACCTGAAGAAAAGAAAGTTTAAAATTACTTTTGATAAACGCAGAAACTTCAAGCAAAAAAGGGACTATATCTTGTAGACATTTGAGTGAAACAAATTAAATAGATATAAATAATATCCTAGTCAAGTATCTAATTATCTACACGAGTATTGAGAGTATTGTAGTCGACTAAAGAATCATACACAATCTAAAACAAACCATGGATAAAAATAATTGACAGAGAAAACCTTTAAGGCGGCCATATTGAAGATCCTTATTATAATGCCAT
Source organism: Clytia hemisphaerica (assembly GCF_902728285.1). Lineage (NCBI taxonomy): Eukaryota > Metazoa > Cnidaria > Hydrozoa > Leptothecata > Clytiidae > Clytia > Clytia hemisphaerica. Next base: position 1,391,651 of record NW_027103721.1, on the reverse strand, counting down.
AGCATTAATGTCAGAATCGGAAGAAAATTATGGTCCGAGTCACTAATGACTTTCTAAGCATTCAGTGTACAAAGATTTTAGTGAGTTAATCGTAGTATTAGTAGTCAAAGTGATTTAAATCTTATGGTTGAAAAATAAATCATCAAAGAAACTTTCCATGGGAAATAATAGCTTGCCTTATTACATGAATATAAGTATGGAAGTATTTAACAGCTTTGAAATTAACACGCAAAGAATTCACGAATTTTATTGCTTTTTCAAGGACACCACGGCTGATAAGGTATAATCGTGAAATATTATAAATGATTAACTAAATTTAATAAATTTTGTAAATATTTATGACATAAATCAGACTTGAAAAGTTTCTCAATCTTACTTGGATTTGGTGTTCTAGTTCAATGTTTTCATGATTTTCATTGAAGACTTCATTGACAGCCATGTCAAAGGTTGGGATCACTTCTTGTGGATAGCAGACAAGTTGGCGGTATAATTCAGCATGATATGCTTTCAAATGTAAACAATCTACATTGAAAAATGGTTTTTCTGTGATGGAGATCTAAAGTTAAAAAAGGAAAATATTTGTTAGGATATATTCGTTTTACCGACTAGCTACTTATTACATTTCTATCAATTCTATCTACACATTTCTCTATTGATTTCTAAACTCATAAATTATAGTTTGAAATCACGTAAGAATTTTGGTTTAGAATTGTAAAAAGGAACATACATATACCAATATCCAGTATTCAAAATTTGTGGACTAATTTCAAGGACATTATTTTGGGTATAACATGAAACTCGGTGTAAATAATAATACATGTTTTTTTATAATCATAACACTTATAAGCATATGAAGGCTCAGATTTGCAGAATTGCAGATTTCCTAAGCATAACATTAAACAGTTATTGGACAGAGTCGAATCCAATATGCAAAAATATTGGGCGTGCGAGAAAAAATATTGGACGAGGCTTTGCCGAGTCCAATATCTTTTCTCGCAGTCCAATATTTTTCATATTGGATGAGACTGCGTCCAAATAAATGGTTTATTATCCGCTCAACGCTAAAATATAATTATTATCCGCTCAACGCTAAAATATAACTCATTTCAAATTATAATTCCAACTTGTAAGGTCATAAATCGGGATTCTTGGTAGTTTTTTTCGAAAGGATGAGTTTCTATTTTGTGACGTAATGTAAAAAAGAAGATGCTCACATAGTGGGCACCCCCCCTCTTTAAAAAGGCTTGGACAAAAAGAGGGGGTTAACTTTTTAAGGGAGGGGGGCTTGGAAGATTTGGCAATTTAACATATTATCAATAGGATCATTTACATATTTGACTTTTCATATTGACTAGCTAACATTATTGGTATCTTAAAATATCTGCCATCAGATTCATATTATTGTATTCTTCATTTTAATAACCTTGGAATATACCGGGTGCGCCACAAAAAAGTTCCTCTCTTTAAAACTAATTTTCTCGAAATCTAAAAACTTTTTAAAAACAGTTCTTATTTCATTGGAAAGAAGAAAGATAAACTTAAATTTTGATGGGTCATTTATTAAATTCGCTTCATTAGATCAAAAGTTATGCTCAATTAAATAAAAAAGTTATTTTCGGAAAGTGCTCAAATACGTTAAAAATCGACCTATCAAATTAAACAGAAGCAATTACATGATACATCATTATGTTCGTTTAAGTCATTAAAAATGATAATTAGCTGTCTAAATGACCTTTTGTTATATAAAGGAAGGTTGAATTTCATTAAAAGGCAGAACATTTGTCGAAAAAGGCAAAAAATCTGGTAAAATTTATGAAAATACATCAAATATGGGTTTCGAGATAAATCCAGCCTTTCATAGACTTTATCCAATAAAAAACCAAAAATCGGAGGAAAATTTCGGTAAAAGTAAATTAAAGTGATTTTGATGAAGATTTTAAACCCTTTCGGCCTTTCAGTTTCGAAATTTATGTGTTTAATTACTAAAAAATGCTTTTAATCATGTAAAGGTTATTGCGATTGATGATTTTAATATAAAAATTTGATTGGTTGATTTTCAACGTTTTCGAGCACTTTCTGAAAGTGACTTTTTTATTCAATTGAGGATAACTTTTGATCTAATGAACCGAATTTAATAAATGACCCATCCGAATTTAAGTTTATCTTTCTTCTTTCCAATCAAATAGGAATGGTTCTCCCAAAATTTTTAGATTTCTAGAAAATTAGTTTTGAAGAGAGAAACTTATTTGTTGCGCACCCGGTAGTTAGAGATTGTAAGAGTTTGTGCGTAAAAGGTCGAAAAAAAGAGGGGGAAAAAAAGAGGGGGGTTGAACTTAAACCTGGGAAAAAAAGGGGGGTTGAATAAAAAGAGGGGGGTTGAGAAATTTTCATTTTTAAAGAGGGGGTGCCATTTTTAAGGGGGGGGGGGGGCTTGATACCCCTCTGCCCACTATGGCTCAAATGTCAACAAAATCATTGAATGACGTCAATTTTCGATGGTGAAAGCTATATATTCAAAAATATTGGACAGTAAAGAAGCCAATCAAATGTCGTTATTTACGCATGTCGGATAATAAAAGCATATACGCCAGCCTGAAATATTTTTCATGTGGTCAATTTTTTTCTGTTCAGAATGATTTGGAAGTGGTCAAGTAAAAAAAAGACATTCCATGACTAGCCACATTCCACTGCTCCAAAGATCTAAACACTTTTTGAATCAAATGTTAACAAAATTTCTGAGACTTTAGGTTGGGTGAATCAAAAGCATAATAATTTATAAGCATATAATAAGCATATTGCCTGGAAGCCTCTCGAGCCTGACAAAGGGGCAGACACTTGCTTATAAAAAAAAAGTAAAAAAAAAGTAATATCTAGATTAGGAAGCGTTAGGCAGATAAAGATTATAAAAGCAGTGAAACAAGGTCGACTATTACCTCATCTAATTTCTGCATGTAAAGGGCTTGGGCAGGATCATATTCTTCAACTGTGTCATCTTTGAAGTTCAAAATGAACTGTCTGAAACGTTCCTTGGTTTCTGAAACCACAACGTCTGTACCCCAAATGACAAGTTTTGGTTCTGCAGGAGCTTCACTTGATACAACGGGGTCATTATTGTCAGTCTAAAGGGAACAACAGTATTTTTTAACTGTTTTTTTAAATTTACCCTCAATGTTACAGCCACAAGAGAAGCCAAAGGGAAAGCTTATTTATATATCCAAAGATAAATATATAAATTACATAAATTGCATCTAAATTAAAAGTAAGTGAGGCTCATTTCTATCTTGTTACAGATATTGATTCATGGCATTACTTGCTTAAATTAGAATGATAGTTTCACGGTGTTGCATGAAACTGTGATGAAAAGAGCACTCAACAACAACAAAACTAGTGACAAACGTTTTTAAACAATTAGAACATTTAGAATGACCAGACGAAAACTCATGACGGACTTACAGGTTCACTGCCACCTCCTACATTGACTTGTTTCAATTTTCTGGTACTTTGAATATCACTTCTCAGCCTGACGGGTGTGCCTCGTCTAAAAACAAAGAAAAAGATTGGAATGTGGGACTATAAGTAAGAAAGCAATATATAATACAGGACAGTATTTTAATAATATATCTTCATTTTGACAACATATTTTGTCCACTATAATTCTAACATGTTTGAATAAGGCTGCTTCATTAGTGTTTTGGAATAAGTCAGTATAAAAGTAAGATACACCGAAAGTGTCCCCAAAAGCAAAAAAGCTTTTGCGGAATAAATAAAATTTGTTGTCTTTCTTGCAAATCAACTTTATGGAATGGCTACTTTTATGTCAATGAAAGTCTACTTACGGTGTTCCCACTGCCATGGATCCAAGCCTTGAGGAAGCTGGTGTTCCATAATTCAAGGGAGAGCTTAAATCAATTTCACTTGTATTTAATAAACCAGTGCGACTTAGTAAGGACCTGTCATGATCCCCAGATCTGTCATGTTCATTTTGTGATACATTTGGAGAGGTAGGAGCCAAGGGAAGTGGTGATGATGGCTTATCTTCGGTTTTTCGTTGTTTTGTTGGAGCTTCAACAGGATCAGAGGGTTGATCTTCTGATAAATTACTGGATAGTCGACTGGATCTTCGAGATCTTTCAGATCCTAAATAAATAAAATTAACAAAATTAGGGTTTAAAACGCATGGAACTTTCATATCCAGGGATAAATCAATAATGCTCACTCTCTGGAAGTCATTGGTACTTCCGCACTTGGACTACTGCTCCCAGTTATGGTCCCCTTCAAAGCGATCACTGGTGCAAGACTTGGAGCACCTGCAAAAGTCATTTTTAGAAGGAATCAAACTTCAATTGAACCTCAATTATTGGGAAAAACCCAAACATCTTAACATATACAGTCTCTAGAGAAGGTGTGAAAGATATCAAATTATATACAAATAGAGTATACTTGAACAACAAATGGTACCAAATTTCAACTATGGCGAAAGGGAAGGTGGTATTTATTCATACACGAACCAGTACCGGGAAAGAAAATGCCACCTTAAGGTTTTCTTTGATTGAAAAGTCCAACAATGCTGAGTCGGCAATATTTTAAAAACGCTCACGCATGTGTACTAACCTGGCATAAGTATGCACATGCATATGTAAAAACGACAAGATAAGAAAAAGTTTTTGAAATTTTAAGATATATTTTTAATAAAATGCTGGTCACGTCTCTCAACATAATAAACCCTGGGTTCTGTTATTCTGGACAACTGAAGAACCTAAGAAGAGGACACCCAAATACTACACTGAAGGATGTCATCCAATCTGACACTGGCCAAACGAATTAAAAACAGTCATGGTAGACATGCATATCTGGAAACAAATTTTGTCATGTCACCGAATTGAAGAATTGGATGCACCTATGATGTATGTTACCTGGTTGCCAGATCAGCTGGGCTTGATCAGTGGGCTTTGAAAGCCCACAACTTACTACCATTTGCAATTGAAGTTTTACCAGTCGATTTTATTGATTTTATTCAATTTTTTTGTGTCAAACGACAATTTTTTACAAAAATCAAGCTGAAAATTGAGTGTATACCAATATTACTGATTGTTGGAATAGGAAATAAAAAAGAAGGCTAATTGTAAGCTGTTAGGGGGTTTTAAAATAACATGAGAGCTTATTTATATCAATAACAAAGCACACATATTTCATCTAGTTGATGTATAATAGCCCTGACTCTTCATATAAAATTTACAAGAAACCCATTTTTGGACTTTGTACCCAATACTGCATGCAAGCAATTATAAGCTAAAGTCCCTCTAAAGCAGGACAAAAAATTGGTTTTTTGAAGTTTGCAAAGAATCGCCACATAGAAGATCTTCAAATTCAGTATATGCATAGAGCAGTAAAAAATACAACTTTTGTATGTCTCCTTTTCTTTGGTTTGCAAAAGTTCCAGAAATGAAACTTATGGCTAAATCTTCATGATGCACCGGCCTTGTAAGTACACCGCGCAGGCGAGAGGCAAAATATTGTGCGTGTAAGCGCACAGGCGAGTGCAGCGTTTTGTTCTGCTCATCCCTAACATGCACCCAGACGGCTGTGCACCCTCCCGGTGGTGCACCCGTATGTGGGGTCTTGCTGGAGGAATGGCGATCATAACAGTTAGCCTAACTCGTGAGGTCTGTTCACCCGTATATACTATATATGTCACTCTATAAATAACCTTGAATTTCGGAAAATCAGCAGTCGTCGTGGCCCAGTGGTATAGACTATGTGTTTTGTAATCGGAAACATGTAGGTTCGAACCGGGGTGAAGTATTGAAAAAATTGAAAAAATTTTCTAAGTCTCTTTGCTTGTCGGTGCATCATGAAGATTTAGCCATAAGTGAAATGAAGATATAAAGGGATAATGATAATTGAATACTATCCACTGATGATTGCATATTCTTTGCTTGTGAAGATGATCAACATTAAAGTTTTTCACTCGAGTGGGAGCTTGGGGGCGTTCTGCAAGGGTAATCCTTATTCGGCTGACGGTAAATTATTCTCCTAGGAATAGAACCGCCAAACGATCAAATCAAAACATTGATCTGAACCCGCTGAATGTGTGATGTCACAATTACTGCTTTCAGTTTGCGTGTTTTGAAAGTTTGATGTGTGTACTCCGTCTTGGTGGAATTTTTTAATGGCATGAAAACAGAATATGCAATGTCTTTAAGAGCAAATTTCTAAAAGGCTTTTGTTGTTCTGTATATATTTCTTTTTGGATTAAGAAATTTCATCTTTTATTGTTGTAATGATTATAATATTTCTTTATAAGATGCTTTGTTGTCTTTTTAATCTTTGTTTAAACTTGCATATGTTTTGCATATTTTCCAACTAAATCCAACCACGGCTTTTTTGTTCCTCTATTTTTGCATACAATTCAAGATGGCGGATGGAAAGGCGAAAAGGTCTATTCAAGAACGACCCATGGCATGGTTAGGGCCTGTTCGGACCATGCTCGGGCCACAAAAAAGTATTATTGAATCGGCCCGAACATTTTGTTTGGACCATGTTAGGGCCATGTATTTACCTTTCCTGGTTTATCATCATCCATTGTTAAATATTTTCATTAGACAAATTTAAAGTTCCAAATACCAGTTTGATTCACAAAGTTGTGTAACAGTACAAAAAACGATCCAGAAAAATTCTGCTTCGAATAGGAGAAGACCACGATAAAAGGGAACGGGTTAAAGAATAAAAAGAAGACCATATTATATGTAAGATTCAAATCATTCTTTTTAATAATTTTCCTAACTTAATTGGAAAATAGATGATTAACTTTTATATTTGAACAATGTATATTTGAATAAAGATGAAGACTTTTAAATTTGTTTGCTAAAATAAGGAATTTAAAATATAAATATTGAGTCCTGAAATTACACGCGCGATCGTAGCAAGTTTTCAAAAATCTGGCCCGAAAATGGTCTGAAACTGCGCGGGCCACGCGCAGGTTATTTTTAAAAAGTATTAATCAAGAGGCCTCGATCATCGGAACGACTCGATGACGGATCGATATGTGATCGATGGATTACTTAACGATCCGGATGGAGATCGATAGAGGATCAATACTCAAGATTTTTTTAAGCTTATGATTAGTTATCGATTAATTATCGATCTATCATCGATCTTTTATTGATCTTATCGACCCTATCGACTCATACTCGATTTACGATTGATAAAAAATCGATTAACGATCGCTGACGAATTGGTATACTCGATTGAAATACTACCTCGATAATGGATCAACGAAGGATCGATACTCAAGACTTTTTACGACCCACGGCATGGCCCGAACATGTTTGGGCCCGTTCGGACCATGCTCGGGCCACAAAAAAGTATTATTGAATCTGCCCGAACATTTTGTTCTGACCATGTTCGGGCCATGTATTTACAATTGATACGGATTTGCTTTACCTTTCCTGGTTTGTCATCATCCATTGTTAAATATTTCCATTAGACAAGTTCCAAATACCAGTTTGATTCACAAAGTTGTATAACAGTACAAAAAACGATCCAGAAAAATTCTGCTTCGAATAGGAGAAGACCACGAGAAAAGGGAACGGGATAAAGAATAAAAAGAAGACCATATTATGTAAGATTCAAATTGCATTCTTTTTAATAATTTTCCTAACTTAATTGGAAAATAGATGATTAACTTTTATATTTGAACAATATATATTTGAATAAAGATGAAGATTTTTAAATTTGTTTGCTAAAATAAGGAATTTAAAATACAAATATTGGTCCTGAAATTACACGGGCGATCGTAGCAAGTTTTCGAAAATCTGGCCCGAACATGGTCTGAAACTGCGCGGGACCGCGCGGGCCATGCGCGGGCCATTTAAAAAAAGTATTAATCAAGAGGCCCGAACATGTTCGGGCCATGCCGTGGGTCGTGACTTTTTAATGGTTGAATCTTCCATCGATCTCCTATCCGGAACGTTAAGGGGAGACGTCCATATTCAAAGTCGCCACGCGTAACGGGAAAAGACCGTTAGTGGGTAGGTATATCGGAATGTTGAGAGTTAGCTGTGGCATTGATGACCAAAATGAAACTCCACTAAAAATTCCAAGTAAAAAATCAAAAATCGCTTATCGTAGCGCTCACTTCTTCGCTTTTTCCTTTAGCATGCTATCCAAAATCCTTTCCCTGAGCAATTTAGGGGTAGTTTCAGAGTATAACATTCTTGCTTTGGGAGTTTTAAAAACAAAGGCCGTTCAAAAATTGTGATGGAATTCGGCCGTTGTAAACCTCTGAAAATGGCGACTTTTGTAGCGGGCCGTTTGTTTTGATTTTAGCGGGAATGAAAGCTTCGGTAAAATTTTGGTCAAATCATGAAGACCGTTAAAGTGGTGGGTAGGTATGTTTTGAAAGTAACGGTCTTTTCCCGTTACGCGTGGCGACTTTGAATATGGACGTCGCCCCTGCCTAAAGTAATCCATCGATCACATATCGATCCGTCATCGAGCCGTTCCGATGATCGATCCTATCGAACGCGGACGTCTGGTACGGTGCACTATTCCTAATTACAATCACACAAATTTGTTGCCATTCTCAATCCGAACACGGTCCCTTAAGGGCCTTGCGATTTTGAGATAGCATATTTGTTAGATCCCTCCATCCCTCCTCGCTCACTCATCATTAAGAGCTTTTGGTCAGTCCAAAGTGCTGACAGAGCGGTTATTGAAAGCATCTGCAACAGCTGCAACTCAACCAAATACAAACCAAGCAAGGTCGTGTATTTTTTGTAGTGGGTTGGCAAGATTAAAAAAACTAGAGCAAATTGTACCTGGACTTGTTGTGCTCCTGTTTCTTTTCTTTGAAGGTTTAGGTGTTCCTTGAGAAGGCATTACTGCTACAAATTGTAAAAACAAATTTTATTTCCAAAAATTCCAAGGTGCTTTGCAGGTTGATTTGGCTGTTTGTAGTTTTTGTGTCCGTCCGACTGTTTTTCTCTTCTAGCTTTTTGATTGTACCAGAAACCGAAAGCGCGGGAAAATTTAGTGTCGATAAGCCAGTTTTTTTAGCGCTCTTTTAGCTATCAATCTGTTTGGGTAGTAAAGAAAAATTACGACATGTGAAAAGTTGTTTGTAGTTTTTTCGTTAAAACGCCCGATGTAAATGGCGTGAAAAAATAATGGTGGGCGTAGGGCGTAGGGACAAGAAATTAACACGGTGTGGGTGTATCGCTACGGAAAACAAAAGAGTTCTGAGAAATTGAGAAATACAATGGTACGGCGAGATGCATAATTTTGATCAAAAATAACAAATGTGTCGTTAGGTTTTTTTTTCAATGTGTGTGTGTAAAAGTTGTAGTATATAGTAGAGTTTTTTTTCGTTCTTTGTGTTATTTTTTTTCTAAGTAAGAGAGTAAGAAAGAGTTCTAGACTACATAATGTTTTTAACTTTGTACCTTCAAGATTCATGAATTTAGCACAAATAAAAGTTTTAAGACCTTTTTAGAGGATATTAGTGCCGAAGAAAACACTCAAATTTTCAAAGGTATATATACCTTGTAAACATATTGGAAAAAATCAAAATATATTAGCATAGTTGCATTCTTTTTCACAGTCTAACATACCTTGTAAACATATAATATAATTTGATTTCTTTTCTTTTACTTTAGAATAATTAACGGCAAAGAAAACGGATTATGGATGTCATTTCAAAAGATTTGCTGAAACAGTTTGTGTATATGGATTCCAAAGTCAATCTTTACGCTCCTGATGGTTCTTTTGAAATACCTCTTAGTATGACTGCTGCCAAGTTGTATTCACCAGTCATCAAAACAGCTTTGGAAAGCCCGTTGAGCGTTTCAAACGGCGACCAGAAAGATGATTCTTACGAGAGTAGGATCACTCGGTCTATTGCAGGTTCACAAGGCAAAAAGGAAAGCAAGCAAGTCACCTCGCAATTATCGGGAGGAAATTTGCGTCGTATCAAAGTTGATGAATTTGATGGCAAAACAGTTCAAATTTTTATTCGCTGTCTTCAAGGGCAGATTGATGATACAGAAGTCAAAAGCTTTGATTGGAAATGTGTTATGGAAATCTTGAAGATGTTTCATTTCTATGAAGTTGATCACATGTATGATATTTTCTTGAAGCAAGCGATACAGCTCATGAGCAACGAGTTGATAGTGGAGGCAGTACACTTCATGGAAATTTATGGGTTCCAAGAAAGTTGGTGTACTAGGATGGTTGATCTTCTGTATAATAATCCAGCCACATTCAATACTCAAGAATGGAAAGATTCCATCTTGAAATGCCCTCACACTCAATCTCGTTTACAAGCTTTTTATATCAAACGAAAACTAGGATATGGTTAACAAAACTTGTTTTAGGTTCAGATATTATGTAGCGGTGTAATTTTATTCTGATTTATATAAAAAACATCTATTGTTCTTGTGTTAACTGAAAATGATTCTTGTGTTTTATTCAAATCCAACTAACCTCGATGCCCAGCCTCTTTCTCAGAGTTTGGCTATACCAGGGGGTACCCAAAAGCCTAGAACTGGATCCTGGGTTAGGTTTACCAAGATGAAGAAGCAACATGTCTCTTCACTGAAAGCGAGGTTATTATTTGATTTGCGGCCGATCCTTTTCAACCTTGTCTGTACACAGACTGATAGTATCTAGGGCTAATTTCAAATTTCATTGCCCCCGTAGAACCGATAGCAAAGCAATAAACGTGAGATACACGTGCACTCTGGTACAGAGTAGTTTCAACCCAAACCACGAGGCTCAAATATTTTACTAGCTTTTTTCATTAAAATCCGTGTTTTTGCGTAAAATATTTCGTCGTGTCATTCAACATATAAAAATATAGCCGAAGGCTAGGGACAAATTCGATTATTCCCAGGCAAGGAAATGTGACGCTGCATTTCGAAGGAACGAAATTGATCTACACAAGGTCACTAAAAAAAGGGAGAAATAAGTGTCTAATCAAACAAAAAAGGGGAGAAATTTGCAACTTGCAAAAATATGCAGGCACCAATAGACTCTGGCTTTTTAACAATCTTTTTTTAGCCCATAACATTGCAAATAGCCAGCTTGGTCATAGATAACGCGTAGATAGATACTTCCTTCGAGGTGGGATAACAATCTAAAAAGGATGGCTCGAAGACAGATATTTACGTATAAGCAGTTCTATATAACGTGTTATTATCCGACGCGCGTAAATAGCGACATTTGATTGGCTTCTTTGCTGTCCAATATTTTCGAATATATAGCTTCCATGGGGGCTACATATTTCAAAAATTGACGTCAGACAACGAGTTCAATGACAATTGAGCATCTTCTTTTTGACGTTACGTCACAAAATAAAAATAAGACTTTTGAATAAAAAACTACCAAGAAACCAGGTTTACGAGCTTATAAACTGGAATTATGTTTGAAAACGAGAAATATTTTAGCGATGAACAGATAATAAACCATTTATTTGGACGCAGTCTCATCCAATATGAAAAATATTGGGCTACGAGAATAGATATTGAACTCGGCGAAGCCTCGTCCAATATCTTTTCTCGCACGCCCAATATTTTTTGCATATTGGATTCGACTTTGTCCAATAACTGCTTAATATTTAATTTTAGTTGGCAAAGTTTGGAAAAAATCATATGACGTCATTTTGTCTCAAGAATCTATTCCATTGCAAATTTCTAAACGTTTTTCGAAGTGAAGGAATGTGTACTACAAAAATCGCAACACAGCCGAATAATTCTCAGGTAAGTTATGGCATGTCTCAAAAACCTGAAAATTACCATAATTTTTGAAGGCCATTAGCCGGCAGAAAATGAGGAAACCAATGATTTGCTACGAAAGGTACCATGATGAAGTTTCGCTGTAGAGGTGTTACCTAATTGTTCACGCCCTTATTTTCGCGAAAAACCGCAAAAACTAAAAAATGCTGACGTCAGCAAAACTTGTTTTTTAAATAACTCTAGTTTGGCTAAAGATAGAAGCATGAAATTTTGACTGAAGTTGCGTATCATTAAAAGGATCATTTTGCAAAAAAATGTTTTTGAAAATTTGCTGACATCAGCACTTTATTGCAAAATTTCGTATTTTGTTGATTTCTGCTGACGAAAGCAAAATTTCGAAAAGTTTTTTTTGCAAAATGATCCTTTTAATGATATTCAACGTTGGTTCAAATTTCGTGTTTCTACCATTAGCCAAACTGGAGATATTTAAAAAACAAGTTTTGCTGACGTCAGCACTTTTTGGTTTTTGCGGTTTTTCGCAAAAATAAGGGCGTAAACAATTAGGTAACACCCCTACAGCGAAACTTCATCATGGTACCCTTCGTAGCAAATCATTGGTTTACCCATTTTCTGCCGGCTAATGGCCTTATGGTAATTTTCAGGTTTTTGAGACATGCCATAACTTACCCAAGTTAGATGTTGGAAATGTACCGACCAAAAGTTCGCAAATATTCCCCAGTGAAAACTTCTGTCTTCACTATGGGAGAATACGACTTTTATTTCGCAACTCGAACACTTGAAATGTAAGATTTTAGTTTGATTTCTTTTATCTGATTGGCATCTGATTGTGGCTTCAAGTTTGTTTTAGATAACAATAAAAAAGTATTTTGTCAAGCTTTCGAAGTGGACTGTTAGTATTGGTATACACTTTCTACTATTTTTTGTAAGAAAAAGTAATTTTTTGTTGAGCCTCAGCTGTTCTTATTTTTTCAGCACTTTGTAAAAAAAACTAGAATTTAAACTACATAGGAAAGACAAGAAGTAGAGATGGAAGCTAATCTGAAATCTACTTTACATTGAGCCTTGATGAAACAATTTTACAAGAGAACAACGAGGCTTAAAATCGCTAAAAAATAAGACCAATTTAAGAACAATTGTTGTTTAATTTTTAAGAACTAATAAATAAAGGTAATATCACCGTCTATCAAGAGTTATTGATTTGATTCTTATAAAGTATATGCTTATAAGAAAAATAAATAAGCTCATATTGTGTGCCATCCCTTGTTTACTTTGTAAAAACTTATTACCGAAAGGTATATCACCGTCTATCAAGAGGTATTGATTTGATTCTTATAAAGTATATGCTTATAAGAAAAATAAATAAGCTCATTTTGTGTGCCATCGCTTGTTTACTTTGTAACAACTTATTACCTAAAGGTATATCACCGTCTATCAAGAGTTATTGATTTGATTCTTATAAAGTATATGCTTATAAGAAACATAAATGTACTCATATTGTGTGCCATCCCTTGTTTACTTTGTAAAAACTTATTACCTAAAGGTATATCACCGTCTATCAAGAGTTATTGATTTGATTCTTATAAAGTAAATGCTTATAAGAAAAATGAATAAGCTCATATTGTGCGCCATCCTTTATTTACTTTGTAAAAACTTATTACCTAAAGGTATATCATCGTCTATCAAGAGGTATTGATTTGATTCTTATAAAGTAAATGCTTATAAGAAAAATGAATAAGCTCATATTGTGCGCCATCCTTTATTTACTTTGTAAAAACTTATTACCTAAAGGTATATCATCGTCTATCAAGAGGTATTGATTCGATTCTTATAAAGTAAATGCTTATAAGAAAAATGAATATGCTCATATTGTGCGCCATCCTTTGTTTACTTTGTAAGAACGAATTACCGAAAGGTATATTACCCTCTATCAAGAGTTATTGATTTGATTCTTATAAAGTAAATGCTTATAAGAAAAATGAATAAGCTCATATTGTGCGCCATCCTTTATTTACTTTGTAAAAACTTATTACCTAAAGGTATATCATCGTCTATCAAGAGGTATTGATTTGATTCTTATAAAGTATATGCTTATAAGAAAAGTAAATGTGCTCATATTGTGTGCCATCCTTTATTTACTTTGTAAGAACTAATTACCGAAAGGTATATTACCGTCTATCAAGAGTTATTGATTTGATTCTTATAAAGTATATGCTTATAAGAAAAATGAATATGCTCATATTGTGCGCCATCCTTTGTTTACTTTGTAAGAACTAATTACCGAAAGGTATATTACCGTCTATCAAGAGTTATTGATTTGATTCTTATAAAGTAAATGCTTATAAGAAAAATGAATAAGCTCATATTGTGCGCCATCCTTTGTTTACTTTGTAAAAACTTATTACCTAACGGTATATCATCGTCTATCAAGAGTTATTGATTTGATTCTTATAAAGTAAATGCTTATAAGAAAAATGAATAAGCTCATATTGTGCGCCATCCTTTGTTTACTTTGTAAAAACTTATTATTTAAAGGTATATCATCGTCTATCAAGAGTTATTGATTTGATTCTTATAAAGTAAATGCTTATAAGAAAAATGAATAAGCTCATATTGTGCGCCATCCTTTATTTACTTTGTAAAAACTTATTACCGAAAGGTATATCACCGTCTATCAAGAGGTATTGATTTGATTCTTATAAAGTAGATGCTTATAATAAAAATGAATAAGCTCATATTGTGCGCCATCCTTTATTTACTTTGTAAAAACTTATTACCTAACGGTATATCATCGTCTATCAAGAGTTATTGATTTGATTCTTATAAAGTAAATGCTTATAAGAAAAATAAATATCCTCATATTGTGCGCCATCCTGTATATCACCGTCTGTCATGAGTTTTTGGTTTAATTCTTATAAAGTATATGCTTATAAGAAAATAAAGAAAAAATCACAACTGTGAAGCTAAAGACACAAAGGTATATGACGTAATCCAAAGAAAACCCGCGAAAATTGTCCGTGGTTATACGAGCGTGTAATTTGTAAATTAAATTTAGTGAGTTCGTCCACCGTATCGAGTACTTTCGTTTTCTAATTTTTTTTCCGATGACACCAACACCGCCGCCGCGAAAGGCTATCGTAATACTTTCGCTAGGCGAAATTAACAAAATTGAGTTGTCTTAGGCTTAGATAAGCTTTTTAAATATTTCCCTACTATAGGGGAATATTTGTTAAAACGGCCTTTTTCCGTCTTTTCTTCCATTTTCGATGTTAATGTTTTCTTTATTCGTGCTGCACATTATGACTAGGCTCTTCAGTCACGTGACTAAAAATCGTCGCGAAGCTTTAGCGGGGAAGAAAATAGTATCCTTTCTATCAAAATATGGCAGGGGTTTTTACCAGCTTTTCATAAAACAAATGATTGTGTGTAAAGCTCAGAAGACTGCCTGAGTTTCTCTCGTGTGTGCTGAATTTATATTTTCCATAAGGAGAAGAAGAAGGGTAGAGAAAGAAGCTGAAACACATGGAAATCCAATCCATTCCTATCTTGACTTGAGAAGAAGGTGAGCATAAATTTCTTTCTGATTTCCATCATGTATATATTGTCTAGATATTAATGGTCAAAACTTGGAAAAGCTTGCACTCTTCTCAGTGCCCCATTTGTAGCCTTGATGCCAGATGCTAAAAAGAAAACTAGATCATAATAGATGCTTTTACTCCCTGTTTACTGTACCTTTTTGTATGCTCCCCTCCCTTGTATCTTTTGTGTGCGCTCTCTGGGATCCTTTGGTACGTTAGGACCCTGTCGACGCACGGTACTATCTGTTGTATTTGTCCGGTGGCAAAAAGTATCCTTTCGCTACACCGGACAAAATAAGTCCGGTGTTCGTTAAGTCCGGTGCGTCGGCATGGTCCTGGTACGTTTTGTGTGGTCCTTTTTGTACTACCCATGGTCCTTTTTGAATGCTTTCAAGGTACCTTTTGTACGCTCTCCGTTGGTCCTTTTTGTGTGTTTCTGGGTACCTTTTTGTACGCTCCCCGTGTACCTTATTGTACGTTGTTCCAGTGTATCTTATTGTGCCGTTCCCCGTATACATTATTGTACGTTCCCCAGTACCTTATTGTATGTTCCCTGTGTATATACCTTATTGTAGGTTCCCTGTAGGTTCCCTGTGTACCTTATTGTGCGTTCCCCGTGAACCTTATTTTATGTTCCCGTCTACCTTATTGTATGTTACCAGCGTACCTTATTGTACGTTCCCCTTGTACCTTATTGTATGTTCCCCGTGAACCTTACTGTACGTTCCCAGTATACCTTATTGTATGTTCCCCGTGAACCTTACTGTACGTTCCCAGTATACCTTATTGTATGTTCCCCGTGAACCTTACCGCACGTTCCCAGTACCTTATTGTATGTTCCCCGTGAACCTTATTGTACATTCCCAGTGTACCTTATTGTATGTTCCCCGTGAACCTTACTGTACGTTCCCAGTATACCTTATTGTATGTTCCCCGTGAACCTTATTGTACGTTCCCAGTATACCTTATTGTATGTTCCCCGTGAACCTTACTGTACGTTCCCAGTATACCTTATTGTATGTTCCCCGTGAACCTTATTGTACGTTCCCAGTGTACCTTATTGTACGTTCCTCGTGTACCTTATTGTATGTTCCCCTTGTACCTTATTGTACGTTCCCCTTGTACCTTATTGTACGTTCCCCTTGTACCTTATTGTACGTTCCCCTTGTACCTTATTGTACGTTCCCTGTGAACCTTATTGTATGTTCCTCGTGAACCTTATTGTATGTTCCCAGTGTACCTTATTGTACGTACCCTGTGGTCCTTTTTGTACGTTCCCGTAAACTTCTTTAATGGCTCAGTTTATATGCATGGCAAACATAGCTCAAACCATCAAGCAGAGTCTCACCCTTTTAAAGCCTTTTTTTGGGAGATTTCAGCGAATGACCACACATTTGGCATTGATTACTGTAAAGAGATTATTTCCCATTATGAAATTTTGAATTTTTCTTTCCTTTCACATTCAGGTGCCAGGATTACAAATTCAACAAAGTTTGACGACCTCTAAATCTGACAATACAATGTAACTTGCTGGCAATGATGTAATGATAATGTTGCACACAATGAGAATATGAACAAAGATAAACATTCTTGCAATAATTGAACCAAGGAACTCTATTGTTCCAAGATGTGATTTAATGATCAATGATACCAATGTCATGGAGTTTAGTTTATCAAGACACAAATTTCACAAAAAAGTTTGCTGGAAAGTGTTGTAAATATTCAGCAATACTGTAACTAAATGTGACAATTTCAAGGTTGACAATTTGGTATATTATCACATGAATACTAATGTAACAGATGTTATGCACTGGAAATCTAAATCTGTAAAGAAGGAGATCCATTTTTAAGTAACTTTTTACTTGTGGATGGTATAATATGGTGGTTTAAAATATTGATGACAAGGAAGTTTTTCACTAATGTGTACAACATATTTCGATATCTCCCAAATTCATATTGCCATATTTCCATATTAGTCCCTTAGTAGACAGTCTCAAAATATTTTGGCACTTTCTTACTCAGATGAGTCTTAGAATAATATCAACTTGTAAATCTAAGATTTTATTTCCTTAATGAAGGTAAAAAACAATATTAGTTGAATAAAATACATTTTTCTTTGTGTCAAAATGGTTATCATTTGCATGCAATTTTTTAACAAGTTTTTAGACTTATATCATCTCTGAACATGTCTATGAAATAAAGACAATTTTTAGCAGGAATATGGTTAAATTTTGTTTTGCATCGGATATTGCTTAATATAAAGGCTTTTAAATAAATCTAAGTTACTAAGTTGGGGCTTTAGGATAATCTGTGGGGTTCGACTGCGACTACAATCTATGCTCTGAGCTATTGGAGGAAATATTTAACCACATCTTTGTGGCTCTTGTTTACTGATAATTTACTGAAAAATGAAGCCTTTCCTGATTTATCATGGATGATTTTTCTTAAATTTAATGTCTCGTTGTTGTTACAAAACTGTTCTGATAAAAAAGAGAGTATACTGTCGCCAAATTAGTTCAGGAGCTGTCTTATTTTTAGTTTTTTTCCTATTTTGACCTATGGAACTTCAAAACCAATTTTTTTTTGCCAAGCTGGCAAAACTAGGAGAAGTATTTTCGTTAGGACATTGAAGGGAGGAGGATCATTTTGGCTTAGAGACCCTTAGAAAGTCGATTGTGGCAAAAAGGTTTACTGATGGTTTACTGATAGTAACATTTGTTAGATTGTTAAACTAGATCTCTGAAATAGAGCCCGTCGACAATCTCTTCCAGGAGCAAATGCGTTTCGGAAGGTACCGTCTATTAAAAATAGCTTATAAGGTTTCTATGGCTCGATCGATATTTCAGTTTGAAATTTTGTTGAATCAGCGTTTGCGACCGGGTGTGGTGATTCCGAAATAGATATATTACTTGCTTGTTAATATGGGGGTTTCTTGAACAGGGACACACGACCACAGAATATCACAATAACCGATCGATACAAAAACCTTTTTGAATTTTTCACCTTTTAGAACTCCAGTAAATATGGACGAAGTACTGAAGTTCGAAGATGTCATAGAAATAGAAGTACCTCCGGAAAAACAAAAAGAACTTATCTTTGAAGACCAAAAGATTCATGGGGATGAAAGTGAAAGTCACCGATCAGATTCTTCATCTCTTGATGAGAGTTTCCAAGATTTGTCACGTCTTGACAAAGAGCAACAGTTAACAGCTGATAAAACATCAGTTTCTCGAGAAGGAAATTCTGATGGTAACAAACCAGAGATGATAAACATTCAAGAGCAAGAATCTGAGTCTTCAATAATCGAAGAAAAGGGGAACTATGACACGAAACATGAAATCCATACGAGACCAATAGATGGTAGCAGACCTATCGTAGAAGAACAGCGTAATACAGAAAAGCAACAAAATGTTGATGCAAAAACATCACAATCAGGTGTAGATTGTATTGATCGGGAAAATTCAGCAATCAATAACAGTGAAGACGTTTGTGAAAAAAACAGTGCATGTGATAATCCACCAGATTCAAACATTAGTGGTTGCAAAATGTCGCCACAATCTAATCAAGTTCTCGATGGAGACCGTATAAAAGCAGAAGATAGTGACGAAAAATCTCAGGAACAAAGTCCCGACAATCGAGATCAAACAGTTCCTTGTGACAAAGCTATTGAAAGAGAAAATGAAGAAAATAAATCAATTACAATTAAGAAAATAGCCGGGGATAGGCGAATTAACATCGAGATTGATGATGACAGTGATCATCAAGAACAGCAAACAACTGACTCAGATTCAAAAGAAGTCAGTGAAAAGGATTTGTTGGGGATTGTGAATAATACACAAGACTTACCATCAGAATCACCACAACAGCTTGCGTGTGCGGATGCAGAGGAGGTGACCAAGCTTCATCAAAATACGCAATCGATAAACAAGGTCAACGATGTAAATGTGTCAGGTGATGTTGAAACTAGAATTACTGAGTACTTTCATGAGAAAAATGATACCGAATTCGAAAGTGAATTGTCTTTGGAGAACCAGAAACCTAACGGTCTGACAGACCTGTTGTCAAAAAACCTCAAAACAAAATAAACACAAGAATTAACAAGATAACAAATGCAAAATAGATTTACTGTTCGAGTTAGGGAAACTCTATTTTAAGAAAAACTAAGATAGATAATTTACATTGGAGCTCTTTTGCCGAAATAATTGGGTGTAAGTCACTGAAGAAATTCATATCTCATATTTTATGTAATACAAAATAACTTTTATTGACAAAATTCATATCTAAAAATAAGGAATTTGATACAAAATTTATAATAAAACAATCCGAAAAGTCTAAAGTTATTAAACAGGATAAGCAGATAAAGAAAGAAATTTGACCTAAAGATTCCTTCCATTATCCTAAGTATTACAAAATATTCTAATAAACAAACGAATACGCTAAATCCCCAAGACAGTTTGAAATCTCTTTCATACCTCGCGCGAGCACCTCACGTTGAAACTTTGTTGTTCTCGAGTAGAAGCTCAAAATCAAAAAACCTCAAGTCTAAAAATTTTGAAAACAAAAGTATCAAGTAAGATCTGGAAATTTTGCTAAGCGATTTATAGAAGAAATCTTTGGACTGAATTTCGAATCTTACAATCTTGAATGTATACCACCGGTAACCATAATAGTCTCACCAGTGATATAAGAAGCTTCGTCAGATGATAAAAATACTGCTAACCCCGCCAACTCTGATGGCGTGCCAAATCTAAAGAATCAAATTGGTAGATTAAGAATGGTTAAAATATTCTCAAGTTTTAGTTGAAGATTAATGGGATTATTAACCAAGATTTTGTGAGCAAATTTATCAATTCTGCATTTTGACATGCATAAAGTGTTTGGATAAATATTTCCCTTTTCGGCCTAGGACAATAAGTGATCTTGGAGTATTTGTTGATAGGGAAAGCTATATTAACTTTTAAAATCAAGTATACCTTCCCAAAGGGATAGCTTTCGTCCATGTTTCACAAAATTCCTTGTTTGACGTTGCCTGTAACATGATGAAACGATTTTAACAAAGATAAGCTCCAGCTTAGAGGACCGTTAGAATAATGAAAAAATTTAAATAGAAAAGTTGAGCTGTTCCTGAGTCGATCAAAAATAACCCCTGAGGTGAGAAAAAAAAATTTTTTATCACCTTTGGAAAATGACCCTTAATATAGTCTAAAAAGCTATATGCTGAAACAAAATCCAATATTCATGATATGCACGACTGCAATGAGTTCACGAAATTATGCAGCTTTGCTGTTTTTTTTTTCCACCCAATACTTATTTTGTTTTCAAGTGACGTATTGGGTGGAAAATTTCTTAGAAGACTCTCCAGTGGTGCATATCATGAATATTACAATTTTAGATTTCGATCTAGTCCCTGTTGATTTAACTCCTTCATGAGATCCCCATTGGCAACGATTGTCATTGAGACTTGCACTGTCAGGCTAGTTGACGGTACTGCAGCTGTGCGTACTATATAGGGGAATGGTTGGCTTGGATAGACCTTTTCATAAATTACGTCACGAGCAACGCTTACCTCGCTTTCAAAATATTGCTATGGCGATCGATTCCCAAAGGAGTTCATAAGAAGTCAACTCTATTCAAAAAAGTAACACTTGAAGATTCGAGAGATTTAATCATCTTAGTAATGGTTTCAAAACGAGGTATGTATGCCTATACATTGGATGAATTACCGGTTCACTCATGTTCGTCTCAATAATACCAGGAGCAAAGCAATTGACACGAATGCCCATTGGTCCACATTCAGAAGCCAGAGCTTTCACCATACCCAACATGGCTGTCTTTGATATGGAATACGCACCCATCATCTAGAAAAAAATGCTGAGATATTTAAAAGTGTCAGCGCGAGTGTTTAAAACGATGTCATAAGGAAACAATGATAATAATTTCTCAAATTCTTTTTTCTCCAACTTTTTTCATTGTCAATTCTAGCTAAGTCATTCATTCATTCAATCGGTCTTTCCGTAAAAAACGATTATATTACCGGTAGGTACAAAGAATAAAAACATATAATAAAATATCTCCCGACGAAAGGAATTGAAGCATTATCAGCTTTGTCGATAACTATCGAAAAGAAGCAATTGAAAAAAGTTGTATAACTATCAACGATTTATGATAATGTTCCAATCCTTAGTGTTTTTTGCAATTTCTATTGCGTCGTCCCATTCAATATTTTATGTTTTAAGATCATTTTTGACAACACTGAGCCAAGTTGTAGTTGGTTTCCCTCGCGGTCTTTGGTACTTAGTGTTCGCATATTCGAGTGCTTTTCTCATAGGTGTTGAACTATTTGCTCGTAATACAGTTCCCAGCCACTTCAGTCTTCTACTTTTGAAACGTTTGCTCCACTTTACTTAGCCTGGGAATCCAAGCGTTAAACTTTGTCCACAGTCTAGTTTATGATATTTTTGCTGCTTGTTTAACGCTTGGCGCAGGTAACTCGCCTGCAGGGAGATTTTTCCCTGCAATGTAGGTTCCGCCTGATTGGCCAGCTTTCGACGTATTACTTGGCAGTACTTTCACGCGCATTTTGATAATTTCGATGCGCGCGCATAATTTATAGAAAAAGCTGACTCTGCAGAAAAAAAGGAAAACAAATGAAAATGAAAACATACATTCATTTCGAAACAGAATGGCTGTTGGCTGGGTGTCTAAATACATGTGGCTGATGTTTTGATATGGTTTTTAGTAGTTTTGAAAGTCTTTAGAGCTTGTGAAACAGTTTTTATGATAAGTTGGTTATGTGTGTTTGCCTGGGTTTCCAAAGTTCAGAAAGTCTGTCAACAAGGGTTCACACACAGACTGTTTATAATATTCTGTGTCAGACTTATCTACCTGCACCAAGCTCCATAATCTTAGAACTTTGTGAGGTATTTTTTGTTTTTTTCTAAGATTAGGAGCTTGGATTCCCAGGCTACACTTTACTGCGTTGGTCTTTTGATACACTTCGACATTCTTCACGATTTCTGGCCAGCTCACATTTAGCACGAAAGTTCGCAACAATCTTCTTTGGAATGCATCAATGGAATTTTCGGCTTGACAGGTTGTTGAACTCCACAGCTCGCAGTTATACAGGAATATCAGTTCGATGTAGGTCGTGAATGCTGACATTTTTGTGTGTGTAGTCAACTTTTTATGACAGAACAACGTTCGTAATTTGTTGGCAGCTGAAATCGATATTCCTTTTCTTCTTTTAATGTCTTCTGATGTATCACGCATACTGCCGAGATATTTGCACTTTTTCTATTCGTTGTTATTTCTTGTGATGGTAAATTGTTCCGTTTTGTCCTGATTTATTACTAGATCTCGTTTTTCTAGTTCTGTTGGAACGGTCTGCTTAAACTTTTGCAGTGCGCGGTAGTCTGAAGTTACTTTCCCGACATCGTCAGCATACTCCATTTCAATATCGATTTGTTCTTTTTCTGTGACAATGGCGTAATTGTGGTCTGTTAGATGGTCAGCAGGAATGGATGGTACATTAGGAAGTGCATCAGGATGGTTGCGTATTTGGTGGTTTTTCACCGGGTGTAGTGCTTTTGCTAGGTAGTACGTAAATTCGTTAGCACTTACAGTCTCCTTGTGGTGCTCCGGTGTCAGTTGCGAACTCAGAGCTTAGAGTTTGATTGCATTTGACACTGAGCGATACATTAAGGAGGACTGCGATAATGTGGAGTTCGTCTGGTGAGATGGTAGATTGCAAGTCATATGCAGCAGTTTGTTTCTATTAAGACTGTCGAACGCTTTGCTCATATCAAGAAGTATTAAGTGAACGGCTTCACATAGTCCGTTCAGTTACGAGTTTTGCCGCGAAGACGTGCTCGGTTGTGGATCTGTTTGCTCGGTATGCTGCTTGAGAGAGTGGTTTTTCTGCGTCAAGTCGGTAGTTAATGCAAGCTGCAAGGATTTTTTGTAGTGATGAAAGTAGAACGATTGGTAGTAAGTTTGATGGTGGTCCTTTTGCTTTGTTGGGTTTTTGCAGGGGCTTAAGGATACCGTACGTGATCTCTTTCGGTATGTTCCCTGCTTCGGCTATGTTGTTATAGATGTTGGCTATCTGTTGGTGGATAGTTTCGGGAGCAAATTTTATCAGTTCAATTGGTATTTCATCACATCCTGGGCTTTTTGTTTCGTTTCATTTTCTTAACAGCTTTGTTGATTTCGACTGATGTGAACGGTGCTAGCATAGGTGCTAGTGGTACGATTGTTGGTTGTTCTTGATTTTTGAAGAAGCCAAGTCATCAAGATTTAAAAATTTCCTCGAAAATCCTTCGCTAAAGTTTCTTCCCTGAAAGAAATCCTTTCTAGCGGTACGATTTTTTAAAATCTTATTGAATTAGTAACACTTGCTGGCTCTAGGGATTAAATCACTTTGGTAATGGTTTCAATAAGAGACAGTCACTGCACTTCAAAATAACTTATGAAAAGTTTTAATAGCTCCAAATAGAGTCATGGCTCTCAGAAGTGATTAGGCCTCACTGACGAGAGTCATTGCTTTTATGTCCAACCATGCCCAGTAATGGGCGGTTGTAGAGTTATTAATTATTACCGTCGTTTTGCATAAGATTCTACTCCTTCCCGCACTAAGATTCCATTCACTTTACCGGGAAATTTCCGCTATTTTCCCCGGGGTATCCGGTATTGTGTTGACTTAGGAAACTGTATAACATTCCGAATCTTAATTTTTAACTACCAGGAGTCCTGGTCTTTTTCCGTTGGAAAGGTGACAATGGAACTTTAGTGCGGGAAGTGGATTCTTATTAAAAACAACGGTATTATAGAGTAAAAAATAGAAAAGTTACCGGAAGAGGGTTGTAAGCTGTCATTGAACCATTGAACAACACTGATCCCCTGGAAAGAAAAGGTGCCAAATTTTTAGTCCTATGATAATAACCGATATTCTTTTGGCAACTGTGACCGGTTGATTGTCCCAAAGGGACAGTTTTTCCAGGACAAGATCATGTAGTAAGTAAAAGTAATATCATCTTATCGAAACAGCTGTTTTTGGATACCATTTTTATGAAGGGAGCAATGATTTTTCCTTTTCAAAGATTATAGGAACAAACTTTGAGAAGAAGCCATAATTTAGCCATAATAAAGTCGTAATTAAACATCACAGCTAAAAGCGTCAGATTTTGCATGAAAACGAACCGAATTTACTTTTATTATTTCCTTTAAAATCTAAAAGTCCAGAATTTGGCTCTGTGGACTGCAAAAATTACACAAAAATATATTTTACTTGGTTTCCTTTAGGTAAGGTAATGCTTCTTTTACAAATTGAAATCCTGCTTGAAGATTGGTGGCAAAGATCTGGAAAATACAAAACAAGAAAATAGTTTATAGTTCATGATTTCATGGTGCCAATGAATCATGGGTAATCATGACCAATTGCGCACACATAACGGCTGCTCGTTGGTTAGACACAAAAACCTCAACCATTTCAGACCAACAAATCACCTACCCCAGCTGGCACACAACGTTGTTTCAACGTTTATCTAAGGTTATATGGACGTTGCGCATGTTAGAAAAACGTTGAAAAAACGTTGTGTGCCAGCTGGGACGATTACTTTCAACCGTGGAAGTACCTATTATTCGCAATATTCATGATGAAATGTTCCAAAGAAACATTCTGGTTTTTTAAATCTGCCACTTCTAGTATAAACTGGGTACCATTTCCGTAGAAGTATTACGTCATGAATATATGAATATCATGAATTGAATAATAGGAGTAGATAACAGAAAAGAGAACGGGCGAGTTACTAAAACGATTCGGAACGACAGAGAAACGGACGAATAAAACGATTATAATAAACTGTTCAAAGATTTAAGAGTCAAATTTGACAGAATGGTAAATTTGAAAAAAAGAATGTAATACCTCATTCCATTCATCAGGAGTTGTCTAGAAAAAGGGAAAATGAAAGTGTAAATAACCTATTAAGAGAAATTTCAGCAATTTATTTCTTTTATTTGGCGAATATGGTAAATTAACTCAAAAATTCGCCAAATTAGCCTCAATTTCTCCCCTCCCCAAATTCAAATCTTTTGTTCTTTTTTTCCACAGTATAAAGTGCTAAAAGACCAGATTTTTAAATAATTCTCAAAAATCATCTTTCTCGGCCCGCATAAATATCCCCTAATGCGATTCTCGGGATGTACTTTTTCAAGACTTTGGGGTTTTCAGGGCTCAGTTATAAATGATACTTTTAGTAGCATAACATTTTAGTTTCTTAGATAGATTTAAAAAAAGGTTTATTACCTCTAGAAAGGGTTTCATTCCAACACTCGTCCCAGCGTTGTTAATCAAAATATCCAATTGGCCATATTTTTTCAATGTCTATGAGAAATAAATAACAATAAGTAAAAATTTCAATAAACGACCTAATTGCCGGGGGGGTTGTTGGAAATTGTAATCACGAAAACCCCAAAATAAGGTAAATATAGGCTAAAATAAGGATATTTAGAGCAGAATAGGGGACATTCTCTTTAAAAGCTGAAAAAATTCTTTAAATTTTACAAGTGGGGGGGGGGGGTTATTTGGAACCTAAGAGTAGTTGGATAGTAAAAGGATATTTTTAATGCAAATAACAATAAAAATCTTCATACCAAATCCAAAAGCTTCTGACGATCCTCTGCTATTGCGACATGGCAAACACAACCAGAAACTTCCAAACCTTTTGATCTTAATTGTTGAAGTGTATTTTCTACATTTGTCTCTTTACGACTACTAATAACAACTTTTGCACCATTTTCTGCTAACCCTTCTGCGATTGCATAACCAATTCTGTGGAAAAAGATGAAGATGAAGAAAGTCGATCATTAAAATATCAATTTGAATGACTCATACTTCACATTTCTGGAAAGTTGTCAAAAATAACCAATGGTCGACCCAGTCAGATACACACCTTGAAAATTAGTAAATTTGGGACATTGTTAGATATCTTCTGAGCCTAAAAAAGGGACACTGATCAGCGGCACGTCCCATACAAAATGTTGCCTGAGTGCCTTCCTCGGCTTCACATTCTACTCATGTATTTTCACCTCAGTCTAGATGAAGCCCTCCTCCCAGCGGACCTTCAATTCACGCAATCACGCAAATTTGTTTCCCAATTTCACGCATTCACGCAATCTTTTGTCGCAATTCACGCAATTTTCGTTCACGTAAAGCTTTCCAATTCACGCATTCACACAAGTGAAAAAGCCCATTAACGCATTCAAGCAAACCGCTGGGCCCCCTAGATGACCTGCGTCCCGAGCAAATGGGAACTTTGTCTCAAAATAAAGATCTATTTTTCTTTTTTTGGACTTAAATCAGAAACCAAAAAGTAAAAGCATACCCAGCCGTAGAGGCGGTAACGATTGCAACTTTCCCATCTAAACGTTTTGAAATAACTGGCATCTTTAACGACAATTAAATCTTAAAAAAAGAAAATATTAAAGGTTTCATTTTTACATAAGTGCTCTCGTTTCATATCAGACACATATTACATATCAATACAGTGTCTACCTATTGTTATATTATGCTTATATAAGCAAAAAATGGTTTTCCTTTCCTCTTTCTGACCAATCTGGCTCCACATCCGTGTCAATCTGATGTGAAAAAGCTTGTGAATTACATATAATTGATGAGTGAGCAAACGATATCACTCTCATTCAAAAACAAAACCTTTAATAAATATACACCAGAATTTGTGTTTGCAATAAATTCTCCTCATCAATAGAGCATAAAAATGAATAGGAACAAACTACAAATTTTAAAAGGTTGAATTTAAGATCTCAAAACGTGTCGAATGACATGTTCCCCAGTTCCAGTTCATATTTCACTGTTTGATTTATTGAATGATGCCTTTGATAGGGGGGTTTGTAGGGGTTCGAAATACCGTTTTCCCGTCAAAACTTTTGCTGAAGCCCGAAATCCCGAAAATTGAAAAAAATAATAACACCGTCACAATGGTTTGTACAGGTTCACATACCGGCAAAATGATAAAAAATAAGGCCAGCCAAATACCGTCACCGTCTGATTTTAAAATACCGTTTTCCCGTCTTTTTTTTCGTCAAAGCCCGTAATACCGTACTAAAAGGGGCCAATCCCGTCACACCGTAAAAGTACAACCCCCCTTTGATACAGTTTAGTAAGAATCTCTCTAATCTCCAAGGGACAAAAACTTTTCTTGTGAAAGATTCAAGTTATACAAGTTCGAATCCGAAAGAGATTTAATTGTGTTACAAGACAGTTTACCCATAACAATAGTAAAAGAAGCCCCTGGAAAAAAATCATATTTTATAAGAGATGTAATTTCAACCCTTTAAATATAATCGAATCATGAAATACAATATAAAAAAGATGACGTAATATGATGCAAGAATTTGTTTATTTGTTTCGTATGGTTTTAGGTTTCTGTTGAGCGTACTTTAATGGGATTAATTTTCGCAGATTTTGCGGATTTGGGTGTCATTCGCGAAATTAAGTCCCAATGGAATTTGGAAAAGCCTTATCCTCGAAATATTTCTAAACAGAACTATACAAAAAAGTCAAATAAATACTTTTTAAATGTAGTTTACTGGTATGGCGTCAAAGAGGCGCTAATAATGCGTATTTCAACAACCAACATGAATGTTTTGAAAGTAAATCGTGAAAAACATTGTCGCCCAATATAGTGCTATCCGCGAGATCTCGCGAAATCTCAAAATTTTGCGGATGAGCTCAACCACGAAATTTAATCCCCGTGAAAATTAATCCCATCAAAGTAAATTATTGCTCTAAGCAATCTCAACTAGCTTAAAAGAGAGGCATTGGAAGGTTAAAGTTAGCGCGAATAAGATCACAAAAAAGTGCAGAAAACATAACATTTCATGTCGCAGAGAGTTTTAGTCGAAAATCTTAGTCTAAGAAATGTCAAACAGCTTATAAAGGAGGCCTTAAAGAGGTCAAAGGTAGCCAGAAAAGGGTCACAAAAACTACATACCCCTTCACATTCTATTGGGAAAACTTTGAACTTTTTTGTCCTTGTGTTTCAATTCAGATGGAATGAACCATGATTTTTTGCCGTTGTTTATATTTTCTTTTCTTTTATCTCGTTCGAGATGTTCTGTAAGTAAGACAAGTAGCCTGGCGGCATTACGGCCCAGCATAAGACGTCTTTCATTGTATCGAATGTACAATATTAATCTGACACCAAGTGGCCTATTCCCGTGACGCTTCAAGGCCTCTCGAACATAGTTTTTCATATTTATATTGTTAAAATGTATATTTCTGGTACGCAGCCTCCCTTCTATAGAGGTTTTGTAGATGGCACTGAATAATCTGTAGTATTTCAGATATTGTTTATTAATAGAAATAACAGCACATGGGTCAATTTCCGTGTTTTCAGGTGTTTCCAATAGGTACGTTTTTTATAAGAATGTAAGGCAATGTTTATTGTAATAGAGCTATAGGAGTTTTTTTTTAAGAAATAATTTTATTTTGTAGAACCATTACTTGTAATTATTCCATCGTATGTATTAGTAATGCTTTTTTTATCTCCTTGAAAAAAATAACGTTCTACAAAAATTAAATGCTCTGTTCCTCGGTTAAGTTTGCTACCTGAAAACATCCTCGCTTAAAAGCCTTTTTATAAAAAATGATTTTAGCATGCACATTCTTCTACCTGGTTCGGAGCTAAAACGCACCTTCATTTCAGATTACAGAGATTATTTCGACTTTTTGAAAAACACTAGTATATAACACTATAATAACACTACTTATACCTTAAAGGAAGAAATTTTGGAGGGAATTTAATTTGGCGGATGGCAAAAAAAGTTTTTTCAGAGGGAATTTAATTTGGCGGATGGACGAAAAAACTAAATTTGGCAGGAATTTAATTTAGCGGATGGACGAAAAAACTAAATTTGGCGGGAATTTAATTTAGCGGTCGCTTAAAAATTTAACCTTAAGATGGCGTCAAAACAGCGAAAAAATAGCAAAAACACCTTAAAAGAGATCATATTTTCAAAATGTTTAATTTGGCGGGAATTTAATTTGGCGGATTTCAGTCAAATCCGCCAAATCCGCCAAATTTTCTTTCCGCCAAAATTTCTTCCTTTAAGGTATTCGAAAAAAAAACCCTGATCTACTTTCTTTTACTTTAGAAAGATTCTACTAAAAAAGGGAAGGGTTTAAGAAGTCTAGAAAGCCCTTTACTGGGAAGTAACAAGGCAACCTTAAAACCTCGATATATTGAACGAAGGTCAAATTGCCTAGTTCCATTAAAGTTGCCGATCGATAAGCTTCGATCGATATCATGATTTTTCGCCTAAAGATTACTTTGCGAAGGGAAGAACAAAAAAAATGACACAGGAAACTCCCAGGAAACTTCAATGTATATTTTAAAACGGTATTGTTAACCGAGTAAGCTGATTGAGTTTAGTAAGTTTAGTAAGCTAAGTTTAGTAAGATTTGGCTGTTTGGCTGTGTAGTATGGTATACACTCCACCGACAGATCGGTGGTTTCGGCGTTGATTCCTAAAACGAAAAAGAAAATATGAAACGTCAATTTCTTATTGAATTGCTATTCTCTCCTAAAAAGGGGGAGTTATTATCTTCGAGTTAAGAAAATTGAGTTGTGTAACTCGATGACTTATTTTAAACACTAACTTATCAAGTTATGTACTCGGTGACTTTATTTCATTAGGAATGTTAAATAACTCGATACCTTATTTTATAAACAGATTCATTTAGTTAGGAAATAGTCATAACTCGAAGCATGGCGTCATGCTTCATAATTCGAAGACTAACTCGATATTTTATAACTCGATAAGATTATAAGCCCCTAAAAAGGCAGGGGAATAATTTTTCAGTGACTTCTTAATACTGCTAATGAGCCTATTTTTTCTATTCATGTCCTTGTCTTTTGTGAGAGAGAGAGAGCGAGATAGGAGGGGTGTAAATTTTTCATCACAAAGTTAATTTTATAATGGAGCCCCCCATCCACATTTAATCAAAATTCGAAAAAGAAAACAAAAATTTCAAATTATTTTAAGCAGCCCTAAAATGCAATTTTAAGTTTTAATTATTACAGTAAATAAAAAGAAAGACCCCGTCCATTTTTTGTTTTTGATCAGAGGGAAGAAATTTTTGTGGTTTTGGGTGTCTGTCAACCACACGAAATTGAATACCACAAAAATTTCTTCCATTTAAAATGTACTCGACTTCCCCTTCAATTAAATACAACTTGCAGTTAATAAAACATAGTCAACTCACCTGTAAAGGATTGGAATCAAGATAGGATTTCTTTCTTGTCAGTAATTATTCGAGTGAGCACTAGAAAAAATGGAATATATTTTATAAGATTATGTTTCAGTAGAAAAATTTAATGCGTTTTGTTTAAACGAATTGATGACAGTAGAATATGAGTAAAAACATGTGTTTTTCATTTTTCTTTATGTCCTAATAAGCGTGGCTTTATTTTTCTTGATTTTCTAATAAGCACCGCTTTGCATCGGATTCTAGGTGTGGCGCTTATTTTGAAAAAAAATCTATAGGTGCAGCGCTTAGGGAGCGCTTAAAAGAGGGTCATTCTGGTATTTTTTAATACATATTACTACATCCATTGTTTTAAACCAGAAATAGATTAAACATTATATGCCATCTAGTCTCAGACTGTGTCATTTTAATCACACACTAAAGTAAGACAAACTATTTTCAGAGCAAACGTAAAAATTGTTATCTTTTTCTTTGAGCATTGCTGACTGGTAGTAAAAGCATACTGAAGTTTTCAAAAATTCCATGCAATAGAAGTTGAGAAAAAGGCCAAAAAGGCCAAAAACCACTCTTCCCTAAGGAAAAGCAAGTAAAATGGGTTTGTTTACCTCCCTTTTAAAAAGCGATGGAGTGCAAAGACTGCGCAGAAAAAAAATCCAGAAAACTGGAATCACGGGAAAGGTGTGGAGGGGTCCGACTGACATTGCTACGTTCTCCAAGCAACAACATTAAAAGGGAGCTGCACAGTCTATTTAATAGACACTATTATTTGTTAGCCATTCCAAATATATTGTTTCGGTGTATGGCGGCAATCGAAAAATATGTTCCGTTCGCGTCAAAACCACAGCCATTACTTTTTTTACGAGCGCACAAGAGTGTCATTTTGTTATTGTTTTATTTTCATGATTACATACAGAGTGAAACGAAGGACTGGTTTCTGTAAGCTCTCAAACTTGCTTACATAGTAAGGGGGCCGTCCATATAGTACGTACGCAAAGATTTTCCAAAAATTTGATACCCCCTCCTCCCTTGTACGTACGCAGAGAACAATAGAAATGATGTCATTTAAACAATAGATGTACGCTTTTGCTAAACCCCCTCTCCCCCTTCACTGCGTACGTACTATATGGATGGCCCCAAGCAGAGTGCCTGCGGGCGAAAGATTTGTATGGATGTGAAATTTATATATGAGTTTACCGTCAGCCGCCCGCATCTCTAAAAAGCACCCGCATGAAAATTTCATTTATTTTCAAAATTCATAAATTTTTCATTATTTCCATATTTCTTTACAACTACAACCTCTATCTTTGTTAAAATCGTCTCTACGCATGTTTACACGGGATTTATTACAGATTTATTACAGAAAATGCTGCCGCCCTCAATCCTACAACTGCAGTGGGCGTCCCGCCCAAATATCTGCCAAACCGCCCTGACCGCCATTTTAGTTTTTTGCAAAATCTAGCGCCACTGTAGTAATCGATCTTTATTTTTCGTTCGCAAAAGATGCGAAGGGTTGAAGCGAAGCAAATTTTTTTATTTTGAGAGAGCATGATTGGCAGAAATGGTGGATAAGGTGCTGTTGGGAAAATAATGAATAATGAATAATGAAATCATGCCGCATCTATTTTTGGGTAACTTCACGACGGTAAACTCATATGTAAATTTCATCGGCCTATTCCAGTTTATTTGGCAATTTGGGTGTGCACGGTTTCAATTTCAATTTGAAGCCGCCATTTCTTTATTAATCATTTGCGACCAGCGAGGTCTTGAAGATGGTGGTGTGATTGTTGTAACTGGACCGTAAATGATGTAGAGGATGACGGTAGTAAATTAGGTGATTTCAAAGTTTAGTTTTTAGTATTTATTCGCTTGCTCAATGAAAAATTGCAACAATTTTCCTACTTGTCAGACTTGGAATCTTTGTCTGCCAATTTCTTGGTCGGTCGGCTGACACAAACAGAACATATTTTTGATAGTCGCCTATATTAAAAAAATGTCTCAATGATTTAATTAATTACCTTTTGAGAGAAATGTATCTATATGATGATAGCCAGGGAGCAGATTCGCGATTGAGCAAGAAACTACAGTCAGCACCAAATGATATGGGTGTTTGTATTTGCACTATTTGTAATAAATACCCACAGGATCAGCAGGAAAAACTACTTTCAGCATCAATAATGATATGGATAGTTACAACTGGTAAAAAGACGTGTGTCTGAAGCAGTCAAACGTCAAGGTCACCAAACAAGACAGAATCCATTAGTTCCATAAAGTTTGAGCAGAATTAGATCACACTTACTAAAGATTAACATTCTGTTATCGCTGAATAAATTCTTTTAGTGAGTTAAACCATTGATTGGTTGAAAAGTATATCACATGACTTTCCGCGGCAAAGAATTGATGATTAGCCTGTAATCTTTGTTTTCCTCAAATAATGAAACGAGCTCCGTCTACCATGCGAGTTACTTACAGCGGGCACAGTGCAAATGAAAGGCCCTTACGCTAACCGCGCTGGGCCAATAATAATGTACCGGGTGCGCCACAAAAAAGTTTCTCTCTTTAAAGTGAACTTTCCTGAGATCTAAAGTTTTTGAAAGAACGAATCCTTTTTCATCGTAAAGAAGAAAGATTAACTTAGATTTTGATGGGTCATTTATTAAATTTGGTTTATTAGATCAAAAGTTATGCTCGATTGAATAAAAAAGTTACTTTAAAAAAGTGCTCGAAAACGTTGAAAATCAGCCTATCAAATTAAACAGAAGCACGATCACATGATACATCAGTATTGTTGTTTTAGTCATTAAAAATTATAATTAGCTGTTAAAGTGACCTTTTGTAGAAAAGTAGAATTTCAACTTAAGGTAGAAAATTCTTCAGAAAATGCCAAGAATTCTGGCAAAATTAATCAAAATGCATGAAATATGGGTTTCGAGATAAATCCAGCCTTACATTGACTTTATCCAGTCTAGAACCAAAAATCTAGCGATAAACTCGGTAAAAACAAATGAAAATAATTTTCATAAAGATTATAAACCCTTTTTAGGCTTAAGTTTCAAAATTTATGCGTATAATTGCTAAGAAATGCTCTTATTCGTTCAAAGGCTATCGCAACTGCCAAATTTTAAAATAAAAATTTGATAGGTTGATTTTCAACGTTTTCGAGCACTTTCCGAAAGTAACTTTTTTATTCAATCGAGCATAACTTTTGGTCTAATAAACCAAATTCAATAAATGACCTATCAAAATTTAAGTTCATCATTCTTCTTTCCAATGAAAAAGGAATGGTTCTTTTAAAATTTTCAGACTTCGAGAAAATTAACTTTAAAGAGAGAAACTTTTTTGTGGCGCACCCGGTAGGAATATTGAAATTACGATACAAGAGTGTGGGTGATATGCCAGACATTGTGGTGTGAGGTGTCACTCATCCCGTTATACGCCTGCGATGAGCTATATGCTCTCCCGCGTAGTTCGAGTGTCACCATTATGCATCATTGTATCTGTGTCTCGCGTGCACAGAACCAGCAGTGCCTGGACAGCGCTAAACGTTCCAACTTAAAAAAGGAGGAATTCCTACCTCGTATAGAGTAGAACCCATTTCCCAGTGGGGAGGGCTCATATCATATTAAAATTATACACGTTTCTTGTAAGAGCAAATTATAAGAGCATAAGGTTTCGATGGCCTAAATATTAAGAACAAGTTAAGAACATTTCATGGACTCTAGAACAACCGATTTCTTAGGAAAAATTGACAAAACACTCACAAAATAGTGAAAATAAAGAATCTAAGTACATTTTTACTTTTTAGGTTTAAAACTAAAAACATTGAGAACATCTGGAGGCTTCAAAAATTTGTTCTTATAATGCAATAATGCAATAATGTTCTTATTGTAATGTTCTTATTGTGAAAATGTTTATGTATAATATGCCTGTGAGAAAAATTGTCGATATTGTATACAGTATGTTAGAAAAAAATTTCCTATAAATAAAAAATTATAGAATCGTTTACTATTGGCACCTCCAAATAAACGGGCCCCCCCCACATTGTTAATTTTTCGAAAATTTTCCAACCCCCCGGACCTTATTTGGACCACCCCGCCGTTTATTAATTTTTAAGAATATTTTCAGTTATCAAGAAGAAGTCGCCTTATTTTGCTCCAGCAAAGCCTGATTTAGCCTATATATTTACCTTATTTTTGGGTTTTCAGAAGTACAATCTCCACCCCCCCCGTTTATTAAAATCACGAAAATTTTCCAACCCCCCCTCCCCCGTTTATTTGAAACCTAAGAGTAAATAAAATATTATAGAATCGTTTAACTTATTGAGAATGGAATTATTACAAGATGGAGGTTTGATTAAATTTTGTCCGAATGGGACATATTTTTGAAGTAATTATATGGTTGATTACATTTAGCTTAGATTTGTAAAGGACGAGCGGGACGATAAATCCGTAATAGCCCCGCTTTTTTGTAATCGCCCTGATGTAAACAAAAATTTCTATTGGTTGAAAGAAAAGTATCGTACGATATTTTGATTGGTTAACAAAATATCGTACAAAATCTTTAAGCCGATCAAAATAAGAGTGTCAGTCGAAAGTTTTTTTATAGTTTCGAATGTTTTTATAAGTTTCGAAAAGAATAGCGATCGAGTGTTCTTCAATTCTTTTTTTGACCCTATAATTAACGCGGAATAACATGGTATTTTCGGGCTATTTTGAAATGTTTTCAATGAACCTCGGGGTTATTAATCCCAAATCACCCTCTAAACCATGTTATTACTAGTACAAACATTCAAATTATCAGTAATCAATGTCATGAAAATTAGGGTGGATGAGAAAGATTTCCTTTGTGTAAATTATGTTACAGTTTTTTCCCCGGACACAGATTGTATATATTCAAATTCTTGAAATTAATTCTGAAAAGATCAAAAAAATTCTGCGAACTTCATATTGTTGATGTGATTCCCTGCAGTGTTTTTTTTTGTAAAAAAACTCTTAAAAATCAACTTGCCGGAAAGAGAATGGTTATATTTTCCGAAGTACTGAAATCTCACACCTACCCACTAATAGGGAAACATATCTTTTTCCTAAATCGGATTCTATAAAATAACAATAAAATATAAAAAAAACCTATTAAACGCCTCTAAAATTTTGTATTTTTAATGAATTTACTCTCGGGTACCTAATAGCCGGGGAGGGGGGATGACCGCTAATTAATCTTTCGAAAATTTTCCACCCAGGACATTCTTATTCCAACCCCCCCGTTTATTGATTTTTAGGAAAATTTTTTCTGAAAGTTACCTCTTTTGCCCTAATTCTGCTGTATTAGCCTCATTTTCGAACATTTTCCATCCAGGACATTTTTATTCCAACCTAATAAAAAAATCTAAAAATTTAATAAGCGGGGTTATTAAATTTTTAGATTTTTTCCAACCCCCCTGCTTATTCCAAACCCCCCGGCTATTAGGTACCCGAGAGTAAAAGATAAAAAATTTCCAAAATTGAATTTAAATTATTACATACTGACGGAATTTTGTATACCACTATGGAATCCGACCATATCTCCCCCTGGAACAAAAATAGACCATAGACAATCTATTTTCAAGAGGTTTTTTCCTGAAAAAGTCCATACCGTCTAAACTAACAATTTTCACTTTTCAATATCAAAAATAGTCAAAAAATATCGATGACAAATTCACTTCCATCAATTAATGATAATTGAACGATGTCAAAACTTTCAATTTGTTAAATTTTTCAATAAATTATCATTCCTGTAATCTTACGATTTTAACTTTTCAATTCCCAAATAGTCAAATAAAGTCGATGGTAAATTCGCTTCCATTAATTAGTGATAATTGAACGATGTCAATACTTTTAATTTGTAAATTTTTCAATAAATTATCATTCTTGTAATCTTACGATTTTAACATTTCAATTCCCAAATAGTCAAATAAAGTCGATGGTAAATTCGCTTCCATCAATTGATGATAATTGAACGATGTCAAAACTTTCAATTTGTTAAATTTTTCAATAAATTATCATTCTTGTAATCTTACGATTTTAACATTTCAATTCCCAAATAGTCAAATAAAGTCGATGGTAAATTCGCTTCCATCAATTGATGATAATTGAAAGATGTCAAAACTTTCAATTTATAAATTTGTCAATAATTTATCCTTCCTGTAATCTTACGATTTTAACATTTCAATTCCCAAATAGTCAAACAATGTTGATGGCAAATTCGCTTCCATCAATTAGTGATAATTGAACGATGTCAATACTTTTAATTTGTAAATTTTTCAATAAATTATCCTTCCTGTAATCTTACAATTTTAACATTTCAATTCCCAAATAGTCAGACAATGTCGATGGCAAATCCGCTTCCATCAATTGATGATAATTGAAAGATGTCAAAACTTTCAATTTGTTAAAATTTTCAATAAATTATCCTTCATGTAATCTTACGATTTTCATTTTTCAATTCCCAAATAGTCAAACAATATCGATGACAAATTCGCTTCCATTAATTGATGATAATTGAAAGATGTCAAAAATTTCAATTTGTAAATTTTTGAATAAATTATCCTTCATGTAAACTTACAATTTTAACATTTCAATTCCCAAATAGTCAAACAATATCGATGACAAATTCGCTTCCATCAACTAGTGATAATTGAACGATGTCAAAACTTTCAATTTGTTAAATTTTTCAATAAATTATCCTTCATGTAATCTTACGATTTTCATTTTTCAATTCCCAAATAGTCAAACAATACCGATGACAAATTCGCTTCCATTAATTGATGATAATTGAAAGATGTCAAAACTTTCAATTTGTAAATTTTTGAATAAATTATCCTTCATGTAAACTTACAATTTTAACATTTCAATTCCCAAATAGTCAAACAATATCGATGACAAATTCGCTTCCATCAATTAGTGATAATTGAACGATGTCAAAACTTTCAATTTGTTAATATTTTAATAAATTATCCTTCCTGTAATCTTATCCCAAATAGTCAAACAATGTCGATGGCAAATTCGCTTCCATCAATTAGTAATAATTGAACGATGTCAAAACTTTCAATTTGTCAAATTTTTGAATAAATTATCCTTCCTGTAATCTTACAATTTTCACTTTTCAATTCCCAAATAGTCAAACAATGTCGATGGCAAATTCGCTTCCATTAATTGATGATAATTGAACGATGTCAAAACAGCAAATCTTGCCAGTTGTTTCAAAGATTTGACACTGCCTTTCCCTTCAACAGTGTTATTGTGTACTACACGTTTTTTTTTTATAAGAACGTCAAAAAATTTCGAAGCCTTCGGATGCTCTTAGTTTTTTGGATTTGAAGCCTAAAAATGTTCTTAAAATGTTCTTATTTTCAGCATTTTTTGAGCATTTTGATGTAATTTCTTAAGAAATTGCATGTTTTTAAGTCTCCAAAGCCTTAGTATGTTCTTAGAATGTTCTTAAATTTTTGGGCTCGAAGCCTTATGTTCTTATATAGTTTGTTCTTATAAAAAAAAAACGTGTATTTGAAATACGAATGCATACTCACCTCCCGGTAGTAGATATTCCTCATCGTTTAAAGAAATCATTGCAATTTCTTCGTTGTTCCAATTCAAGGAAAAATCTTGAATATCGTCATCTTCAGTCATAATTTGTCTTTGGGACTTACGTGTAATTTTCATGTTTGTTAAATCCAGAGTCATATATACCCCGTGGACATCGTCCCTTAATAAAGCTGGTAATACAGTATGATTGAATCTTTTGATTGGATCATTTAATGCGACTGATTTGTACATCACTCCGTCCTCTTTCGGAAATATAATATTTCTAACTTCTTTAACAACCTCAGCTTTACCTCTTTCCAATTTGATAACTCGTATTTCAAGATCCTCAGGTTTAGTTTTTCTGGGGTATAAAAATATTAAGTTCGAATTTCTAATACATTCGAAATGCTTTACAAATGAATCGGGATAATCAATCGAATATGAATATAAAAATTTACCCGAGTAATCATATTCTAAAATTGCTGAGTTAATGGTATTGTGTTTGTTACCAATCCTTTCAAAATAGATCTTATGCTTAGTAAAATATCATAAAAACAAAAGAATTTTCCAACGGTCTGTCTAATTCAATTACCAGTCTTTTTTCTCGCTTTATTTGATGTAGCTCGATGTTTAAAAAATCCAAACATAAACTTTGATATAATACGGGTGAAGGGCCGTTAGCTTCATCAACTGTTCGTTGAGAAAAGGCTGAAATGATAAGTCTCTTAATGTTTCCAATGATATTATAGTAGTGATAACTTAGAAATCTAAATTCACTGGCATACCTCAGATTTAAATCAGGAGAGGGTTTAAGATCCATACACAATTCACTGTTGTTCCGGTTCTTTTCAAACCAGTTAATAATGTGATAACCATAAAGGTCGTTAGTAAAATATTACCTGTCGCTGGAATAACGTTCGATTGTATGTAGAAGAAAACCAACATCTGGATAAAAACAAAACTGATCGCATTTATAATATCCAACGCAGGAACGAAGTTTAACGGTCACAACGCTTCGAAGAAATTTAGAAGAACTTTTATCGAATTCGATAATATGAATACGCACGGTATCGGTTTTTTTTATCCATGTTTCTTCCTTAGCTAAAAAGTACTGACCGGTGTGGTAAAATCCCACCTCTTCTTTATCAAATGATACATTGCCGACGAATAGTGGTTGTATATCATTGTCTTTGAAGTCAGGTGGAATGAACCATGATTTCTTGCCGTCAATCATTCTTTTTCAATATTTTTGGTTTTAATATTTTTTTGTACCTGTAAAAGAAGGACATTAAATGTTATAATTCCCATGAAAGTACATGTAATTTTATCACGAGCATAAAGAAAAATGATGGAATTGTAGAAAATTGTAGTGTCCTTCAGATTCAAAGCCAAAATACTGATTGCGCAATGGTGGCATATCCAGTTAGATTCATCTGTAGAAAGAAGTTTATCATTTAAGCCTCCATTTTTTGAATAACTGCTAGTCGAAAGCAATAAAAATAGACCATTATTATATCACAGCGAGGTACAACATGTCACATAACCAGGGGCCTGTTAAATGGAAAATGACAGTTCATTGCTGAAACGTACTAAAACATCTAAGAACAACCCCCGGGGGGGGGGGGGTACTAGGGCAAAATGGGTTAATACAAAAATCTGCCCCTCGTAAGGGTGCCTTTTTTGGAAAATTTGGGGAAAAAGTGAAAAATTTGATAACATTCTGGAATTTCAGTCCTATTTAGAGTCACTTTTTCGCAAATTTAGGCAAAAAGTTTGAATAAGCGAGTCCCACGTAGGGTCCATTTTTCGAACCTCAGCGGAGCAACCCCCGTCGGTCGACAAGGGTAATACACCACCCCGGGTACAACCGAAACTTACGCTCACTGATTTTTGTAAGATAATCTGGCAATTCATTCATTGAGTTGTTTGATAAAATAAAAAATTATAAATTCTGTAAAATAGTTGTCCTAATTATAAATATGTAATATGGTATAAAATAGTTTGATAGAATCTTATAAAATTTCATAAAGGGAAGGATACAAAACTATCAATATTAATAATGTTCGCTTCATATTAGGTGATTTTGATGAATTTCCTTTTTGCTTTTCCTCCATTTTTCCAATGTTTTTCAAATATTGGTGGAAAATGTATTCAGTAAGCAACTAGTTTTCAATACCCAAATAATTAAATAATGAAGACGGAAGATTTGCTTTAAATAATTCATTATAAGTAAACGATGTCAAAACAGCAAATCTTGACAAATATTTCAAAGATTTATTTTTTTTTTCTTTTCAATATCATTGCAAGCCATTTTAAAACATAACGGTCCAAGTCTCGTAGCATTTTGAAGATTATCTTTACGAAAAGTCATCCCAATTTCTTCATTGTTCCAATTTACAGAATAGCAAGGATGTGAATTTTCAGGAGAAATAATTTGGTGAACAACTCTGTAGTAAAAATAAGCAATTGCCATGTAAAATTCAGGGTGAAATACATCCCTTGTGGTACAGTAAAATGGCATAACAAGGCGATCGAACTTCTTGATAGGGGCACGCACTCTCAAGTCCCTATCTCTATATTCTACTGGTACTTTCACGCAGGGAATGAAGTTTTTTGTTTCATTTATTGACAAAAGAACCCCATTCTCCAGTTTTAAAACTCTTAATTCAAGGTCCTCCAATTCGCCATAACCATTATAAAGAAATATGTAATTTGAATGTTTAAGATCAACAACATTAAACATCCACGATTCAATGTATTCTAAATCATACGAATATAAAAAATTACCAGAATAATCACATTCAAGGATCTTTAAGTTCATTATTTCTTCACTATCTTCAATATAAGACCTTTTAAAGAAAAATATTTTGTCTTTAGTATATTCCCTTCTCGCAATTACTGATCCACCAACCGTATCGAAATCTAAGACCAATCTTTTCTCGTGACAAAGTTGATCTTTTTGTATCTTGATAAAATCCAGATAGTTGTATCTCTCATCCTGGTTACTCTCATAATACGGAGTAAAATAACTGCTTATAAGTAAAGTGGCATTCTCGTGGCCAAGAAATTTTGCATATTTACAAGTTATAGAGTTAAATAACTGATCATATGCCAAAGACAGATCTGGAGTGGATGCTTCGTCGTCAATCTTTGAATCTTGATGATGCAAATCTCTATTTAAATCAGCTTTAAGTGACTCTGATGAACCATGTTCCATGTTTAGATTTTGATTTTGTGATTCTGAGGGCAATTCAAAAAACGATGTAGGTCTACTAGATTCATCGTTTGAATCTTGATCGTACGAATCTTCAAAGATACTAGTCATAAAAGATAGATCTGGTGAATTTTGGGGTTCTGAAAAATCCTCAGGATTATAAAATGTCGGTTTTCTTGGTGGTGATTCTGGTTCAGTTGATTCAGGAATTTTTACATCTTTACCATTAAGCTCGTCAAAAA
Source organism: Clytia hemisphaerica (assembly GCF_902728285.1). Classification (NCBI taxonomy): domain Eukaryota; kingdom Metazoa; phylum Cnidaria; class Hydrozoa; order Leptothecata; family Clytiidae; genus Clytia; species Clytia hemisphaerica. The sequence goes on along the minus strand of NW_027103721.1, from coordinate 1,350,028 downwards.
GATCAACAATGTTGTAATTATAAAGATCCATTACAGTTTCTTGACGTTCGTTTGTTGGGTATGTTTGTATGATATGAACCAATACACCACTGGTTGAATTGAAAACATTTTCTCGGTGACATTCGAGTTCAGTTTCTGGTAATCTGATAATAATTCGACTGTGCAACCATTGGAATTCTTCTATATCGAATTTGATCACGTGAACGATATTTTCTTCATTTTCTTCTTGTAGGAACAAATAATATTTACCAGTGTGGAAGAGCCCTTGCGCATGCTCGTTGGAGTAGCTTGAAGTGCTTGATACAGAAAAATTACCCAATAACAAAGGTGGAATATCTCTATTTTCGTATTCACGTGGAATGAACCATGATTTCTTAATGCTGTTATACATTGTTATCTGTTTCTTTTTACCTTAAAAATAGAGGAAAGTGATATTGAATTCAATGTTCAGTGTCACAGTCAAAATAATACATCGGTGAAAAAGCGAAAAAAAATAGGCAAAATTTGTACGTAAGGTGGAAAAGTGAAAATTTACGTATTCACACTCAAAAAGATTTTTGAATTCGAAAAGTTATGACGAAGGTTTTATAAAAACCAACATAAGGATTCGCTATTACGTTTTTCTATCTGCGTGTCCTAGCTGTCTGACTTTCGTCCCTCGGACCCTTAGCAAATTCGCTTCCATCAATTGATGATAATTGAACGATGTCAAAACTTTCAATTTGTCAAATTTTTCAATAAATTATCCTTCTTGTAAACTTACAATTTTCATTTTTCAATTCCCAAATAGTCAAACAATATCGATGGCAAATCCGCTTCCATTAATTGATGATAATTGAACGATGTCAAAACTTTCAATTTATTAAATTTTTCAATAAATTATCCCTTCTTGTAAACTTACAATTCATTCATTTTTCAATTCCCAAATAGTCAAACATATCGATGGCAAATTCGCTTCCATTAATTGATGATAATTGAACGATGTCAAAACTTTCAATTTGTCAAATTTTTCAATAAATTATCCTTCTTGTAAACTTACAATTTTCATTTTTTTTCAATTCCAAATAGTCAAACAATATCGATGGCAAATTCGCTTCCATTAATTGATGATAATTTAACGATGTCAAAACTTTCAATTTGTCAAATTTTTCAATAAATTATCCTTCTTGTAAACTTACAATTTTCATTTTTCAATTCCCAAATAGTCAAACAATATCGATGGCAAATTCGCTTCCATTAATTGATGATAATTAAACGATGTCAAAACTTTCAATTTGTCAAATTTTTCAATAAATTATCCTTCTTGTAAACTTACAATTTTCATTTTTCAATTCCCAAATAGTCAAACAATATCAATGGCAAATTCGCTTCCATTAATTGATGATAATTGAAGGATGTCAAAACTTTCAATTTGTCAAATTTTTCAATAAATTATCCTTCTTGTAAACTTACAATTTTCATTTTTCAATTCCCAAATAGTCAAACAATATCGATGGCAAATTCGCTTCCATTAATTGATGATAATTGAACCATGTCAAAACTTTCAATTTGTCAAATTTTTCAATAAATTATCCTTCGTGTAATCTTACGATTTTCATTTTTCTATGCCCAAATAGTCAAACAATGTTGATGGCAAATTCGCTTCCATTAATTGATGATAATTGAACGATGTCAAAACAGCAAATCTTGCCAAATGTTTCAAAGATTTTACACTACCGTTCCCTTCAACAGTATCATTGCGTGCAATTTGAAATACGAATTCCTCATCGTTTAAAGAAATCATTGCAATTTCTTTGTTGTTCCAATTCAAGGAAACAGCCTGAATATCGTCATCTTCAGTCATAATTTGTCTTTGAGACTTACGTGTAATTTTCATGTTTGTTAAATCTAGAGTCATATATACCACGTGGACATCGTCCCTTAATAAAGCTGGTAATACAGTATGATTGAATCTTTTGATTGGATCATTTAATGCGACTGATTTGTACATAACTCCGTCCTCTTTCGGAAATATAATATTTTTAACTTCTTTAACAATCTCAGCTTTACCTCTTTCCAATTTCAAGATCCTCAGGTTTAGTTTTTCTGGGGTAAAAATATAAAAATATTAAGTTTGAATTTCTAATACATTCGAAATGCTTTACAAATGAATCGGAATAATCAATGGAATATGAATATAAAAATTTACCCGAGTAATCATATTCTAAGATTGTTGACTTAATGGTATTGTGTTTGTTATCGATCCTTTCAAAATAGATCTTATGCTTGGTAAAATATCGAAAAACAAAAGAATTTTCCAACGGTCTGTCTAATTCTATTACCAGTCTTTTTTCTTGCTTTATTTGATGTAGCTCGATGTTTAAAAAATCCAAACATAAACTTCGATATGATACGAGTGAAGGGTCGTTAGCTTCATCAACTGTTCGTTGAGAAAATGCTGAAATGATAAGTTTTATATTGTTTCCAATGATATCATGGTTGTGATAACTTAGAAATCTAAATTCACTGGCACACGTCAGACTTAAATCAGGAGAGGGTTTAAGATCCATACACAATTCAATGTTGTTCCGGTTCTTTTCAAACCAATTAATAATGTGATAACCATAAAGGTCGATAGTAAAATATTCCCTGTCGCTGGAATAACGTTCGATTGTATGAAGAAGAAAACCAACATCTGGATAAAAACAAAGCTGCTCGTAATTATAATATCCAACGCAGGAACGAAGTTTAACGGTCACAATGCGTTGAAGAAATTTAGAAAAACTTTTACAGAATTCGATAATATGAATACGCACAGTATCGGATATTTTTGGATCTTCCTTAGCTAAAAAGTATTCACCAGTGTGGTAAAATCCCATCTCATCTTTATCAAATGGCTCAAATCCGATGAATAGTGGTTGTATATCCTTGGCTTTGAAGTCAGGTGGAATGAACCATGATTTCTTGTCGTCAATCATCGCAATTTTTTTAATGTTTTTGATTTTAATGTTTTTTTGTAACTGTAAAAGAATGACAAAATGTTATAATTCACAAGAAAGTACATGCAATTTTATCACGAGCTAAAGAAAAATGGTGGAATTATAGAAACTTGTAGTGATTTTAACCAGATATTTTAACCGATTTCCTCAACTTAATTGGCCTTACTTTATACTTTCAATGCAGAGATATCTAACAAGGGTACTCCTACGCTTGTGTTCCTGATACCCGTCCGATGTTTGATAGGTGTTTGATAGTAAACATTGCTCAAAGATCTAACAAAACTTCAAAAGAAACAAAATATTTTTGGTACAATAGATAAAATATAAAACTTTTTTGGAAATGAAAAATTATTAGAATTTATATTGATCTATGTAATAGATATTGAAAAAATCTTCAATCTCTTTGGTAAAAACTGATAAAGGCTTCACTGAATCTTAAATTGTCCCCTTATTTTAAAAATTTCCATTAAAAAAAGCATTGTAACCATAAAATGTTTAACTACGCCTCATTACTCTGGTCAATGACCAATTGAGTTCCATACCTATAAAGATATAACAGTATAATGGTAAAATATTCAATCTTACTAATTATTTCAAAGATTTCATTTTCCCTGTATAATGCTACAATTTTCACTTTTCAATTCCCAAATAGTCAAACAATGTCCTTTTTTTTTACAATAACTGCTAAGTTGAAAGCAATAAAGTTAGACAATTATTATATCACGTCGAGATACAACATGTCACAAAAAGCCCCTGGGGCTTGAAATAGGAAAATGATAGTTTATTGCTGAAACGTACTATAAACATCTAAGAACAACCCTGGGGGGGGGGATACTAGGGCAAAATGGGTTACGGGGATGCGCCGCTGGTTAGGGTACCTTTTTTAACCTCCAAGAGTCCCAGGTAGGGTTGCTAAAACACCAAAATAGAAAAATCAGTCCCTCTTTTGGGAAAACTTGGGGAAAAAGTAGAAAATTTTAAAACTTTGGAGAAATTTTGGAACTCCAGTCCCATTCAGAGTCACTTTTTTCGCAAATTTCGGCAAAATTTTTTAAAAAACGAGTCCCACGTAGGGTCCATTTTTCGAACCTCAGCGGAGCGCCCTGTCAGTCGACAAGGGTAGTACCCCGTCCCCTGGGGAACAACCGAAACTTACGATTACTGATTTTTGTAAGAAAATCTGGTAATTTATTCATTGGGTTTGATAATATAAAAATTATAAATTTTGTAAAATATCTGTCTTAATATAGCGGGTATAAAATAGTTTGGTAGAGCGAAAATAAAAAAATGCAGTGTTTCCAGAATGCGGGTGGAGGAACAAAACTCTCATGCGGCCGAACGGGAAAAATTTTGTTTTGCTTTTTTTGATAACTATAAAGATCATTGAAATAGAACTTTAAAGATAACTTTTATTTATAAACAGTATGAAGTCTTGAACACCAATGCATCGACTACTAACGAACAAAACTTGATTTACAAGCGAAAATATCTAACCAAACAGCGTTTGATAGTTTGAACGGTCAGATTGATTTTCTTTACGATGAACCATATAGATGAACCCATAGTCTGCGGCCGGGTCAGAATTTTTTTTTTTTCACCCGGCCGGTTTCGTGAAACACTACATTTTTATATTTTTGCCTAGATATAAATTTTTTAACGGGAAGGATACAAAACTATCAATATTAATAATGTTCGCTTCATATTAGGTGATTTTGATGAATTTCCTTATTGTTTTTCCTCCATTTTTCAAATGTTTTTCAAATATTAGTGGAAAATGTATTTGTATTCAGTAAGCAACTAGTTTTCAATCCCCAAATAATTAAATAAGGAAGATGGAAGATTTGCTTTAAATAATTCATTATAAGTAAACGATGTTAAAACAGCAAATCTTGCCAAATATTTCAAAGATTTCATTTCTTCTTTCCTTTCAATATTATTGCAAGCCATTTTAAAACATAACGGTCCAAGTCTCGTAGCATTTTGAAGATTATCTTTACGAAAAGTCATCCCAATTTCTTCATTGTTCCAATTTACAGAATAGCAAGGATGTGAATTTTCAGGAGAAATAATTTGGTGAACAACTTCTATAGTAGATAAATCAATTGCCATGTAAAATTCAGGGTGAAATACATCCTTTGTGGCACAGTAAAGTGGCATAACAAGGCGATCGAACTTCTTGATAGGGGCACGCACTCTGAAGTCCCTTCCTCTATATTCTACTGGTACCTTCACAGAGAGAATGAAGTTTTTTGTTTCATTTATTGACAAACGAACCCCATTCTCCAGTTTTAAAGCTCTTAATTCAAGGTCCTCTAATTCGCCATAGCCATTATAAAGAAATATGTAATTTGAATGTTTAAGATCAACAACATTAAACAACATCCACGATTCAATGTATTCCAAATCATACGAATATAAGAAATTACCGGAATAATCACATTCAATGATCTTTAGGTTTATCATATCTTCACTATCTTCAATATAAGACCTTTTAAAGAAAAATATTTTGTCCTTAGTATATTCCCTTCTCGCAAATACTGATCCACCAGCGGTTTCGAAATCTATAACCAATCTTCTCTCGTGACAAAGTTGATCTTTTTGTATCTTGATAAAATCCAGATAGTTGTATTTCTCGTCCTGGTTACTCTCATAATACTTAGTAAAATAACTGCTTATAAGTAAAGTGGGATTCTCGTGGCCAAGAAATTCTGCATATTTACAAGTTATCGAGTTGAATAATTGATCATATGTCAAAGACAGATCTGGAGTGGATGCTTCGTCATCAATTTTTGAATCATGATGCTGCAAATCTCTATTTAAATCAGCTTTAAGTGACTCTGGTGAACCATGTTCCCTGTTTAGATTTTGACTTTGTGATTCTGAGGGCAATTCAAAAAACGATGTAGGTCTACTAGATTCATCGTTCGAATCTTGATTGTACGAATCTTCAAAGATACTAGCCATAAAAGATAGATCTGGTGAATTTTGGGGTTCTGAAAAATCCTCAGGATTATAAAATGTTGGTGTTCTTGGTGGTGATTCTGGTTCAGTTGATTCAGGAATTTTTAAATCTTTGCCATTAAGCTCGTCAAAAAGATCAACAATGTTGTAATTATAAAGATCCATTACAGTTTCATGACGTTCGTTTGTTGGGTATGTTTGTATGATATGAACCAATACACCACTGGTTGAATTGAAAACATTTTCTCGGTGACCATCTAGTTCAGTTTTTGGTAAGCTGATAATTATTCGACTGTGTACCCATTGGAATTCTTCTATATCGAATTTGATCACGTGAACGATATTTTCTTCCTTTTCTTCTTGTAGGATCAAATAATATTTACCAGTGTGGAAGAACCCTTGCGCATGCTCGTTGGAGTAGCTTGAAGTGCTTGATACAGAAAAATTACCCAATAACAAAGGTGGAATATCTCTATTTTCGTATTCACGTGGAATGAACCATGATTTCTTAATGCTGTTATACATTGTTATCTGTTTCTTTTTACCTTAAAAATAGAGGAAAGTGATATTGAATTCAATGTTCAGTGTCACAGTCAAAATAATACATCGGTGAAAAAGCGAAAAAAAATAGGCAAAATTTGTACGTAAGGTGGAAAAGTGAAAATTTACGTATTCACACTCAAAAAGATTTTTTAATTCGAAAAGTTATGACGAAGGTTTTATAAAAACCAACATAAGGATTCGCTATCACGTTTTTCTATCTGCGTGTCCTAGCTGTCTGACTTTCGTCCCTCGGACCCTTAGCAAATTCGCTTCCATCAATTGATGATAATTTAATGATGTAAAAACTTTCATTTTGTTAAATTTTTCAAATTAACCTTCATGTAATCTTACGATTTTCACTTTTCATTCCCAAGCCAAATAGATATTCCTCATCGTTTAAAGAAATCATTATTGCAATTTCTTCGTTGTTCCAATTCAAGGAAACAGCTTGAATAAAATTCTGTATTTTTAATGAATTTAAAAGATGAAAAATTTCCTAATTTGAATTAAATTATTACTGACGGAATTTTGTATACCACTATGGAATCCGACCATATCTCCCCCTGGAACGAAAATAAGCCACCTCAACAGGGACTATGAGGTTTTCCTGAAAAAGTTCATACCGTCTAAACTTACAATTTTCATTTTTCAATTCCCAAATAGTCAAACAATATCGATGGTAAATCCGCTTCCATCAATTGATGATAATTGAGCGATGTCAAAACTTTCAATTTGTTAAATTTTTCAATAAATTATCCTTCTTGTAAACTTACAATTTTCATTTTTCAATTTCCAAATAGTCAAACAATATCGATGGCAAATTCGCTTCCATTAATTGATGATAATTAAACGATGTCAAAACTTTCAATTTGTCAAATTTTTCAATAAATTATCCTTCTTGTAAACTTACAATTTTCATTTTTCAATTCCCAAATAGTCAAACAATATCGATGGCAAATTCGCTTCCATTAATTGATGATAATTGAACGATGTCAAAACTTTCAATTTGTCAAATTTTTCAAATAAATTATCCTTCTTGTAAACTTACAATTTTCATTTTTCAATTCCCAAATAGTCAAACAATATCGATGGCAAATTCGCTTCCATTAATTGATGATAATTGAACGATGTCAAAACTTTCAATTTGTCAAATTTTTCAATAAATTATCCTTCTTGTAAACTTACAATTTTCATTTTTCAATTCCCAAATAGTCAAACAATATCGATGGCAAATTCGCTTCCATTAATTGATGATAATTGAACGATGTCAAAACTTTCAATTTGTTAAATTTTTCAATAAATTATCCTTCTTGTAAAACTTACAATTTTCATTTTTCAATTCCCAAATAGTCCAAACAATATCGATGGCAAATTCGCTTCCATTAATTGATGATAATTGAACGATGTCAAAACTTTCAATTTGTCAAATTTTTCAATAAATTATCCTTCTTGTAAACTTACAATTTTCAATTTTCAATTCCCATATAGTCAAACAATATCGATGGCAAATTCGCTTCCATTAATTGATGATAATTGAACGATGTCAAAAACTTTCAATTTGTCAAAGTTTTCAATAAATTATCCTTCTTGTAAAACTTACAATTTTCATTTTTCAATTCCCAAATAGTCAAACAATATCGATGGCAAATTCGCTTCCATTAATTGATGATAATTGAACGATGTCAAAACTTTCAATTTGTCAAATTTTTCAATAAATTATCCTTCTTGTAAACTTACAATTTTCATTTTTCAATTCCCAAATAGTCAAACAATGTTGATGGCAAATTCGCTTCCATTAATTGATGATAATTCAACGATGTCAAAACTTTCAATTTGTCAAATTTTTCAATAAATTATCCTTCTTGTAAACTTACAATTTTCATTTTTCAATTCCCAAATAGTCAAACAATATCGATGGCAAATTTGCTTCCATTAATTGATGATAATTGAACCATGTCAAAACTTTCAATTTGTCAAATTTTTCAATAAATTGTCCTTCTTGTAAACTTACAATTTTCATTTTTCAATTCCCAAATAGTCAAACAATATCGATGGCAAATCCGCTTCCATCAATTGATGATAATTGAACGATGTCAAAACTTTCAATTTGTTAAATTTTTCAATAAATTATCCTTCTTGTAAACTTACAATTTTCATTTTTCAATTTCCAAATAGTCAAACAATATCGATGGCAAATTCGCTTCCATTAATTGATGATAATTGAACGATGTCAAAACTTTCAATTTGTTAAATTTTTCAATAAATTATCCTTCTTGTAAACTTACAATTTTCATTTTTCAATTCCCAAATAGTCAAACAATATCGATGGCAAATTCGCTTCCATTAATTGATGATAATTGAACGATGTCAAAACTTTCAATTTGTCAAATTTTTCAATAAATTATCCTTCTTGTAAACTTACAATTTTCAATTTTCAATTCCCATATAGTCAAACAATATCGATGGCAAATTCGCTTCCATTAATTGATGATAATTGAACGATGTCAAAACTTTCAATTTGTCAAAGTTATCAATAAATTATCCTTCTTGTAAACTTACAATTTTCATTTTTCAATTCCCAAATAGTCAAACAATATCGATGGCAAATTCGCTTCCATTAATTGATGATAATTGAACGATGTCAAAACTTTCAATTTGTCAAATTTTCAATAAATTATCCTTCTTGTAAACTTACAATTTTCATTTTTCAATTCCCAAATAGTCAAACAATGTTGATGGCAAATTCGCTTCCATTAATTGATGATAATTCAACGATGTCAAAACAGCAAATCTTGCCAAATGTTTCAAAGATTTGACACTACCGTTCCCTTCAACAGTATCATTGCGTGCAATTTGAAATACGAATTCCTCATCGTTTAAAGAAATCATTGCAATTTCTTTGTTGTTCCAATTCAAGGAAACAGCCTGAATATCGTCATCTTCAGTCATAATTTGTCTTTGAGACTTACGTGTAATTTTCATGTTTGTTAAATCCAGAGTCATATATACCCCGTGGACATCGTCCCTTAATAAAGCTGGTAATACAGTATGATTGAATCTTTTAATTGGATCATTTAATGCGACTGATTTGTACATAACTCCGTCCTCTTTCGGAAATATAATATTTTTAACTTCTTTAACAATCTCAGCTTTACCTCTTTCCAATTTCATAACTCGTATTTCAAGATCCTCAGGTTTAGTTTTTCTGGGGTAAAAATATAAAAATATTAAGTTTGAATTTCTAATACATTCGAAATGCTTTACAAATGAATCGGAATAATCAATGGAATATGAATATAAAAATTTACCCGAGTAATCATATTCTAAGATTGTTGACTTAATGGTATTGTGTTTGTTATCGATCCTTTCAAAATAGATCTTATGCTTGGTAAAATATCGAAAAACAAAAGAATTTTCCAACGGTCTGTCTAATTCTATTACCAGTCTTTTTTCTTGCTTTATTTGATGTAGCTCGATGTTTAAAAAATCCAAACATAAACATCGATATGATACGAGTGAAGGGCCGTTAGCTTCATCAACTGTTCGTTGAGAAAATGCTGAAATGATAAGTTTTATATTGTTTCCAATGATATTATGGTTGTGATAACTTAGAAATCTAAATTCACTGGCACACGTCAGACTTAAATCAGGAGAGGGTTTAAGATCCATACACAATTCAATGTTGTTCCGGTTCTTTTCAAACCAATTAATAATGTGATAACCATAAAGGTCGATAGTAAAATATTCCCTGTCGCTAGAATAACGTTCGATTGTATGAAGAAGAAAACCAACATCTGGATAAAAACAAAGCTGCTCGTAATTATAATATCCAACGCAGGAACGAAGTTTAACGGTCACAACGCGTTGAAGAAATTTAGAATAACTTTTATAGAATTCGATAATATGAATACGCACGGTATCGGTTTTTTTTGGATCTTCCTTAGCTAAAAAGTATTCACCAGTGTGGTAAAATCCCATCTCATCTTTATCAAATGGCTCAAATCCGATGAATAGTGGTTGTATATCCTTGGCTTTGAAGTCAGGTGGAATGAACCATGATTTCTTGTCGTCAATCATCGTAATTCTTTTAATGTTTTTGGTTTTAATATTTTTTTGTACCTGTAAAAGAAGGACATTAAATGTTATAATTCACAAGAAAGTACACGCAATTTTATCACGAGCATAAAGAAAAATGATGGAATTGCAGAAAATTGTAGTGTCCTTCAGATTCAAAGCCAAAATACTGATTGCGCAATGATAATGGTGGCATATCCAGTTTGATTCGTCTGTAGAAAGAAGTTATCATTTAAGCCTCCATTTTTTACAATAACTGCTAGTCGAAAGCAATAAAATTAGACCATTATTATATCACAGCGAGATACAACATGTCACAAAACCTGGGGCCTGTTAAATAGGAAAATGACAGTTTATTGCTAAAACGTACTAAAACATAAAGGTCGATAGTAAAATATTCCCTGTCGCTAGAATAACGTTCGATTGTATGAAGAAGAAAACCAACATCTGGATAAAAACAAAGCTGCTCGTAATTATAATATCCAACGCAGGAACGAAGTTTAACGGTCACAACGCGTTGAAGAAATTTAGAATAACTTTTATAGAATTCGATAATATGAATACGCACGGTATCGGTTTTTTTTGGATCTTCCTTAGCTAAAAAGTATTCACCAGTGTGGTAAAATCCCAACTCATCTTTATCAAATGGCTCAAATCCGATGAATAGTGGTTGTATATCCTTGGCTTTGAAGTCAGGTGGAATGAACCATGATTTCTTGTCGTCAATCATCGCAATTCTTTTAATGTTTTTGGTTTTAATATTTTTTTGTACCTGTAAAAGAAGGACATTAAATGTTATAATTCACAAGAAAGTACACGCAATTTTATCACGAGCATAAAGAAAAATGATGGAATTGCAGAAAATTGTGGTGTCCTTCAGATTCAAAGCCAAAATACTGATTGCGCAATGATAATGGTGGCATATCCAGTTTGATTCGTCTGTAGAAAGAAGTTATCATTTAAGCCTCCATTTTTTACAATAACTGCTAGTCGAAAGCAATAAAATTAGACCATTATTATATCACAGCGAGATACAACATGTCACAAAACCTGGGGCCTGTTAAATAGGAAAATGACAGTTTATTGCTAAAACGTACTAAAACATCTAGGAACAACCCGGGAGGGGGGGGTACAAGGGCAAAATGGGTCAATCAGAAAAATCTGCCCCTCGTAAGGGTGCCTTTTTTGGAAAATTTGGGGAAAAAGTGAAAAATTTGAGAACATTTCTGAATTTCAGTCCTATTTAGAGTCACTTTTTCGCAAATTTCGGCAAAATTAAAAAAAAAACGAGTCCCACGTAGGGTCCATTTTTCGAACCTCAGCGGAGCACCCCCATCGGTCAGCAAGGGTAGTACACCACCCGGGGAACAACCGAAACTTACAATCACTGATTTTTGTAAGATAATCTGGGAATTCATTCATTGAGTTTGATAAAATAAAAAATTATAAATTCTGTAAAATAGTTATCCTAATTATAAATATATAATATAGTATAAAAAAGTTTGATAGAATCTTATAAAATTTCGTAAAGGGAAGGATACAAAACTATCAATATTAATAATGTTCGCTTCATATTATTTCCAATGTTTTTCAAATATTGGTGGAAAATGTATTCAGTAAGTAACTAGTTTTTAATCCCCAAATAATTAAATAATGAAGATGGAAGATTTGCTTTAAATAATTCATTATAAGTAAACGATGTCAAAACAGCAAATCTTGACAAATATTTCAAAGATTTAATTTTTTCTTTCTTTTCAATATCATTGCAAGCCATTTTAAAACATAACGGTCCAAGTCTCGTAGCATTTTGAAGATTATCTTTACGAAAAGTCATCCCAATTTCTTCATTGTTCCAATTTACAGAATAGCAAGGATGTGAATTTTCAGGAGAAATAATTTGGTGAACAACTTCTGTAGTAGATAAATCAATTGCCATGTAAAATTCAGGGTGAAATACATCCCTTGTGGTACAGTAAAATGGCATAACAAGACGATCGAACTTCTTGATAGGGGCACGCACTCTCAAGTCCCTATCTCTATATTCTACTGGTACTTTCACACAGGGAATGAAGTTTTTTGTTTCATTTATTGACAAAACAACCCCATTCTCCAGTTTTAAAACTCGTAATTCAAGGTCCTCCAATTCGCCATAACCATTATAAAGAAATATGTAATTTGAATATTTAAGATCAACAACATTAAACATCCACGATTCAATGTATTCCAGATTATACGAATATAAAAAATTACCAGAATAATCACATTCGAGGATCTTTAAGTTCATTATATCTTCACTGTCTTCAATATAAGACCTTTTAAAGAAAAATATTTTGTCTTTAGTATATTCCCTTCTCGCAATTACTGATCCACCAACCGTATCGAAATCTAAGACCAATCTTTTCTCGTGACAAAGTTGATCTTTTTGTATCTTGATAAAATCCAGATAGTTGTATCTCTCATCCTGGTTACTCTCATAATACGGAGTAAAATAACTGCTTATAAGTAAAGTGGCATTCTCGTGGCCAAGAAATTTTGCATATTTACAAGTTATAGAGTTGAATAATTGATCATATGCCAAAGACAGATCTGGAGTGGATGCTTCGTCGTCAATCTTTGAATCTAGATGATGCAAATCTCTATTTAAATCAGCTTTAAGTGACTCTGATGAACCATGTTCCATGTTTAGATTTTGATTTTGTGATTCTGAGGGCAATTCAAAAAACGATGTAGGTCTACTAGATTCATCGTTCGAATCTTGATCGTACGAATCTTCAAAGATACTAGCCATAAAAGATAGATCTGGTGAATTTTGGGGTTCTGAAAAATCCTCAGGATTATAAAATGTTGGTGTTTCTGGTGGTGATTCTGGTTCAGTTGATTCAGGAATTTTTACATCTTTACCATTAAGCTCGTCAAAAAGATCAACAATGTTGTAAGTATAAAGATCCATTACAGTTTCATGACGTTCGTTTGTTGGGTATGTTTGTATGATATGAACCAATACACCACTGGTTGAATTGAAAACATTTTCTCGGTGACATTCGAGTTCAGTTTTTGGTAAGCTGATAATTATTCGACTGTGTACCCATTGGAATTCTTCTATATCGAATTTGATCACGTGAACAATATTTTCTTCCTTGTCTTCTTGTAGGATCAAATAATATTTGCCAGTGTGGAAGAACCCTTGCGCATGCTCGTTGGAGTAGCTTGAAGTGCTTGATACAGAAAAATTACCCAATAACAAAGGTGGGATATCTTTATGTTTGTATTCTGGTGGGATGAACCATGATTTCTTAATGCTGTTATACATTGTTATCTGTTTCTTTTACATTAAAAATAGAAAGTAATATCGAAATCAATGTTCAGTGTCACAGTCAAAAAATACATCGGCGAAATACGAAAAGAGAAAAATTTTCACCAGTGTCAAAAATCAGCGAAGTTTGCACGTAATTGGTGGAAAGCGAAAATTTATGTATATTCACACAAAGAAAAGCGCAGATGCAGGCATTAACGTAATCAAGAAGTGGATAATCATGTTCCTGCATTTTTTTTTAATTCTCACGCATTTACGCAACAAAAAGAGCCCATTCACACATTAACGCTGGGGGGGGGGGGGTAAAAAGCAAAATGCTCAAAACTTGAAAACAAAAGATTCCTTTATTGGAGAGGAGTTAAGAATGAAAAACGACCAGAAATCAAAACTATCTGATTGATTTTAGCATTTGCTTGTCCAATCTAAAATTCATGAAAATATATTTTTGTATAATAAAGCTACGTGTATAAAATCAAGAAAGATTAATCTTTATTTACAATTATTTTCCGAGATTATAAATTTACCTTTTTAAAGAAATGCATATAAGATTAAAATTAAAATCATGTATAAAAATGCGTACAAAAGGCTTCCCTTTAACAAAGAAATTAGGAAATCGGAAGTCGGGTAAGAAGGACGGCCTCTCATCTGTAAAACTGGATAGGTAGTGAAAATGCAAGATTCTCAAATCAGAATGTAAAATATGTAAGTAGTCCGTCCGTTATCATTCGAAAATGGTCCTTTTACAAGCACTAATTAATTGATTTAGAAAAGGATTTCAATTGAAAGTCGTTAACGGTTATCCAGATGATAGTAAACGGACTAAACATTCTAAAATAGAGATTTTCAGAAGCAGCCAACGAGCCCATTTCCCCGAAATATCTGTTTCCCTTTTCCAGGAGAGAGCTTTTCTTGCGGAAAAAAGGGAAACAGATCCAATTTTCTAGGAGAGACCTTTTCCTTAAAACTATCTGTTCCCCCTCTCCAGATGATGACATCATCAGAGAGAAACAGATCAATATTTCTAGGAGATGACATAATAAATTGGGAAACAGATATTTGTTTCCGAAAAGATGATATTGCATTAAAAACAGATTGAACTTTCTGGGGGAAAACAGATATCAAGGGAAACAGATGAAAATTTCCAGGAGAGGGAAACAGATATCCTATTCCTTATAATATTGGGAGAAACAGATCAAAACTTTATTTCTGAAAATTGTAGAAACAGACCAAATTTTCTATAGGGAAGATACTTTTGATATTAAAAATTTAGGCTTTGAGGAGAAACAGATCTTTATTTCTAGGAATAGGAATTTTGAAACTTTTGGCCAACAGATTAAATTTTCCAGGAAGACTATGCCTGGGAAACAGATGTTTTAAAAAGGTCCTCGCTGGATGCTTTCGGATTTTCTATAAAATATAAATTTAATACTTTTTGACTAGCAACACGCGAAGCGATTCAATTTGATCATGTCCATTAGATGATTGTTCTTTACATTTGCGAAAATCTATATCTAATCCTTTCCAAGATTGAACATCTACATTTTCACGTTTTCTAGCATCGATAACAGATGTCATTAATCCTAACAAAAACGGATTACTGACATCATATTGTGTTGGATTTGAAGAAAGTTTTAAAATTTCTAAACACTCCGTACCTCTTATATTTGCTAGTTTATAATCAGACATATTTTTGCATGTTTCTACAACACCACACAGTGCAATTATTCGATCCTCCATATTCCCAGTTCCCAGTTTCTTCTGAAGATGAGCAGCTAGTTGATATTGTTTACAACTTTCTTCATATTGTTCACATTTTAATAATTCCGTAGCATGTTTCAAGTGTGATTTCACAAAGAATTTTTGAAAAGCTTTCGACTCAGCTACTCCTTCTTGGTGATATAAATACCTTAAATATTTCTCAAACAAACGACAACGATCTTCAACCAGATTCTTCAATAAACTACTCCCGAAAAATTTTTTTCGAGGGAAGTGTGGTACGTTTTTCATGACTTTAGGAAATTCTTTTCGTAATCCCTTATGTAAAGCATTGAATTCGTTGTATCTGCGTTCAATTATAGCTTTGTCAGCATCCAATCCTGGAGTTTCCATGACAATAATAACATATACCTGAAAATCAAAATAGCTCACCTTTTTGTTTTGTTTACTTCAAAAACCGATCTCTTTTAAGAGGCTCTTATCTATGGTTGTTTGATTATAGCAAAATTACGATTTTTCTGTTCATCCAAAATTTCACTATTTAACGAGTACTGTACAAACTCGTGTCCAGGAAGATCGAATGAAATTCCCGAAAAGATTGAATGAAAAAAAAAAGATTGAACAAGAAAAAAAGATAAATAAAAAGATTTAAAGGTTTAGTTTTTAAATAAGAGTGATAGCGTTTGCTTACTCATCAATTTTAATTTACAACTGGAGTGGATGTGGAGCCAGATTGGTCAGAAAGAGGAAAAAAACATTTTTGTTTATATCAGCACAATATAACAATTAGGCAGACACTGTCCTGATATGAAATAATGTGTCTGATATGAAACGGGAACAATTATGACTATGGGTAAAAATAAAACCTTTAATGAAATATGAAGATTGAATGAAATATTGGGATTGGATTAAACTAAATATTGGGATTGAATCAAATATTGGAATATTGGGATTGAATCAAATTATGAGGATTGAATTGAACTAAATATCAACATCAAGGAACGGATTGAACTAAATATTTAAAAGATTGAATATTGCTACAGAATGGCATTTCTCATAGGAAAAATTTTGGTTGAACGAATAGTTTTTCGTTGGCACAAATTTTGACTAGAGAAATTATTAATACATTTCGTTGAATAGTAAAATTTGGTTGAATCATAATTATTTTAGTTGGACCTAAATAATGAGACATTTTGGTTGGCACTAAACAAAGAAATATTTCGTTGAACAGTTATATATTTTGTTGAATAGTAAAATATTTCGCTAGATAGTTAAAATTTGGTTGAACCATAATATTTTCGTTGGCACTAAATAGTCAAATGGTTGAATAGTAAAATCATAATTTTGCTACAAATAAACTGCCACACTTGGTTTCCAAAAATATTACCGTTTATTAGATATTTTATCCCTTTTTACAAATCTGTCACGTCCCTCCACTAAATTTCAAATAAATTCAAGAATCAACGTGGAAATATAGGTCGGCTAGGGTTGGTCTAAAAAGCAGGGTAACCAATTGGGGTATATTATATGTACGTGGTGAGGAGATTTCTCATTTTAAAATAGACAGACTTTAAACTTCCCTTTACAGAAAATTGACGGCGGGGAATATCCCCTATTTCACTGATCTCTAACAAATCAACTAACTGGATTTGGCTCCCATGGGAAGCTTGTGTCCAGTTTTAGGAGAAAACTAGTCCCCCATGTTGTTTTCTTTTGTGGTTGACACCATAGATTTATAAAGCCCAAAGGGCTAGATGTCGCCATCGCAGACAAAAAAAATGAATATGGGAAAAAATATTGTTGCCATTGTTCAACATTTCGAAAACCCGCGAACTTTCTGAATGGTCAAGCACTGAAATTCTATTGTAATGTTACGTGACCTAGGTAGGATTTCCTACCTAGCCTCGGCACACTTTTCAGCCGAAGCACGCCATCTAGCCCTTCGGGCTTTATAAATCTATGGTTGATATTCCAGACGTCCATGGAGAATGGAGACTGGTATCGAAAATTCAAGAAAAAATCTTCTTGACGACGGTATCGAAAACACAAGTGGTAGGAGTGCTCTTGTGAAAAATGTAACATACCCTTGCCTTGAAGCCATAAAGTAAAGTCAAGATCAAGGCCAAGGTCAAGAGAGAATCTCTAGAGTTTTGGCGGGAATTTGCTTGGTTTGATTTAGTTGTAGCCTGAAAATTGTGCACCGGGAACATAAATGTAAATGTAAATTAATTAAACCAGTCCCTTAATAAGCCGACCGCGCCACTAAGGGGTGATAGGTGCATAAAAACAACAACATGACAATCTAAAACTGGACACACACTTTTGAGGGAGATCTATGCCTTTAGACAAGTAACCTATCTATCCCTTTAACTGCCCATACTTTTTTTCATACCTTGACCTATTTGCCGCGGCCTTAAAAGTAATTGTAATTTCTTTGCCGATGACGGCAAATACCGACATGAGCGTTTTCCATTTCTTTGCCAGATGTCGGCATTTGCCGACAAGATTATTTT
Organism: Clytia hemisphaerica; assembly: GCF_902728285.1. Taxonomy (NCBI): domain Eukaryota; kingdom Metazoa; phylum Cnidaria; class Hydrozoa; order Leptothecata; family Clytiidae; genus Clytia; species Clytia hemisphaerica. The sequence goes on along the minus strand of NW_027103721.1, from coordinate 1,331,930 downwards.
TCCGATATTGCCAATGTCGGCATATGCAGACAAGAATTTTTTTCCCTAAATTGCCAATGTCGGCAAATACCGACAAAACATTTTTGACCCTAAAAGCTTGTTCTCATACCCTAAAGGTAAAAGTTGATGAAAAAAATAATGATGCACTCCCAAGGAACACATGTAGAAAATTTCAGATATATCGAACTATTTTTGGCGTCTCCCGGCCTTCTCAAAGTTTTAGCCTCGTTTTGGCACTAGAAACTCGCCGCATGCCCCTAAAATAAGAATTTTTTTAAATTGATTTAGTAACAGCAAGGCATTTACCCAAGAAGTATGTGTACCAAATTTCAGTTAATTTGGATCATTTTTGATGTCTCTAGGCCTTCTCAGAGATTTAGCCTCGTTTTGGCGCTAGAAACTCGTCCCCAGGCCCCCAAAATTAGAATTTTCAAAAAATGATTAAACAAGTGTCCGGGTATCTACTCAAGGAACACATATACCAAATTTCAGCCCATTTGGATCATTATTGACGTCTCTAGGCACCTAAAACCGTAAATGACCCCCCCCCCCCCCCCCCCGGAATTCAATTTTTAAAAATGGTACCAAAGTTGTGCGATTCGAACGTTTTCTCAAATTGAGGATGATTTCAGAAAATAATGTATCACGTGTAAAGTCTTTCTGTATATGCTGAGAATGGATTCAGAGGTGCTGCAACCGAACATGGAAGATATCAAGAAGAGATGGAAATTGAACCGAGAAAGTAAGTAAATCTTTTTATTTTTAATTAGCTATTACTTTTTCCTAATCAGCTCTATTAATTAAGCACTTTTTTATAAGAACAAAAAGGGGTAAAATGGGCCAAAAAGGGGGAAAATGGGCCAAAAAATCGAGTTTTGTGGATTTAAATGAAAAATATCCATTTTTATGCAATTTTTCATGTAGAATTCGAAAATCGAATTCATTTTCTTCTAAAACATCGACATTGACCCTAAAAAAGGGGTTCTTTTCTACCTATTTTCAGGTAAAAAATAGCTTAACATTGTAAATGAAACTCTAATCAAACTATTCATGGTTCTTATGAGAAAAAAGTGTACCCAAAGTGTACACACTTTGAGGATGACTTTAATGAATCGCTTCTGACAAAAATTGAAAATAATATACAGTATAGATGTCTGTGTTGTGTAGATAGTAGTGGATTTTTCGTGCTTTCATTGAGTGCCTTATTATATGTTTTCTCAGGTAAATTTAAACCAGACTTTGCTTTTTCCCTGTAGGGGTTTATTTTTCTTCTTTGTTAGTAAAATTCTACTTTCATTCACGGATATTTTTTCCCTTTTTAGTGCCAAGATATTCGCGAATCTTGCAATTCTATACAAAGACTCCAGTGAAGAAATGGATTCAAGCGATTCCGAACCGCCCATCCTACCAGAACGTGAAGAAGCTTTAAAAGAGACCGACACCGAAATGTCTGGCTCAGACTCAGATTCATCGGAATCAGACTCTTCGTCTTCGTCTGATGAGGAAAGATCTTCATTACCATCAAAAGGTCGTGGTCGAGCTCGAACCCGTGGTCCTGGAAGTCGTTACAGGAGTCGCGGTGCTAGAACGCGTGGTCCGGGTCGTGGTGTTGGACGTGGTCATGACCGACCGGGTGATGCTCATGGAAAGAAGGTTCCTCCCAGTCCATGGAAAAAATGGGAAGACGCTCCATTTCAGCTGGAACTACCGGAATTCGACCTTTACAGTGGCCCCACTGTGGAGGTTCCTGAAAAAGTCAGTGAGATTATCTTTTTATTTTTAACTGATGAGTTGATCCAACACATCGTGACACAAACCAATTTGTATGCTGATCAGTTCCTCAAACAGGCTCATATCACAGAAAAATCCCGGGCCCATAGATGGAAAGAAGTGACCTCGAAAGATATTCTTAACTTTCTTGGCCTCACAATCTTAATGGGTATTCACTCGTTACCCACAATACCCGACTACTGGAGTAAAGACCCGCTTTACTTCAACCCAACGTTTCATGCGGTTATGTCGCGTAATCGCTACCAATTAATAGCGAAATTCATTCACTTCAATGATAATTCTAAATACGACTCAAAGGACCCCAAAAGAGATAGACTCTACAAAGTTCGGCCCTTGCTTGATTATTTGGTGGCCAAATTTCAGGAATTGTATCTGCCATCACGAGATATAAGTATAGACGAACAATTGCTTTTGCACAAGGGGAACCTTTATTTTAAACAGTATCTTCCCAAGAAGAAGGCAAAATTTGGTATTAAATTTTTCACTTTGTGTGACCAAAACGGGTACGTTTTCAACACTGAAATTTATGTAGGGAAAAACAAGCAACCTGATCAAATTGATGATGACGTGCATAAAGATCTCGGAATGACAGGACGAATTGTGGTAAGACTTATGCAGCCTCTTCTTAACAAGGGACATCGTTTGTATACCGACAACTGGTACACAGGTGTGAATCTTTACAAATTCCTACAAGAAAATGACACCCCAGCCTGCGGGACTCTTCGTAAAGACCGTGGTAAGTTCCCAGCAGATTTCAAAACAGGCAAACTAGAAAAGGGACAGACCAGATTTTTGGTCGACGACAAACTATTGGCTATGCGGTATCAAGACTCGAAAGATGTTTATTTCCTTTCGACCATGCATCGCCCTAAGCTCGTAACCGTATCCAAGAAAGACCGTAACGGCGATGATGTAATGAAGCAGGAGTTGGTGAATGATTATAACCAAAACATGGGGTTTGTCGATAAATGCGATTCAATAATAAATCAGCAAGGAATGGTCCGTAAATCACACAAATGGACAACCAAATGCGCTTTTCATCTCATCGACGAAGCGATTTATAACGCTTATGTTTTACACGTGACCACATCTATTGAAAAACCGTTATCCTTCGTGGACTTCAAAGTCACATTTATCAAAGAAATCTTTAGCGATAACCATGTTAAAGATCCATCTCAATCCGATACGCATTCTTTGGAAAATGTTCCAGTTCCGGAGACCAAGAAAGCCAAATCACACCACAAGAGATGTCACCAATGCCACAAAAATGGTATCAGAAAGGAAACAAAGTATCAATGCGACTCGTGTCCTTTAAACCCTGGTTTTTGTGTGGATCCTTGTTTTAAAGCTTTCCACTCCGCTATGCCAACGATCGCAAAAGATTGAACTTTGATTGATTAACTTTGTGTTATTTGTTTTGATGAGCTATTTTTTAGATATCTTTTTTTGAAAAGAAAAATCTCTTTTGAAATTAAAAATAATCTTTTCACTTATTTTCATCAAAATTCTACCCAGATGCTTGAAATTTTGGAAAGGGATTTGGTATGTCGGTTTTTCCCGACATTGGCAAGTTCGGAAAAAAATGTCGCTATTTCCCGACATCGGCAAGATAGGAAAAACTGGTTTTCGTAAAATAAATTTTGGCAAATAGGTCGACTATTTTAAAAACTCTTCGGCAAACAGGTCGAGATTTGCCATGTCGGCAAATTCCGACATGGGCAAAGAAATTGAAAGTGCTCATGTCGGGATATGCCGACATGGGCAGTTAAAGGGATCTATTGTGTTAAAGCAACGATGTAAAAATAATAGATAACCAACTTGCCTTGATTCTCAAAAAACATCCGTGTTATGGTTGTAAAAATATTAATGACATTTTGCATCGTAAAAAGTGCAATTAAATAAAAACTTGCTTCATTTGCAACCTTCTATTGGACAGAATCGATCACGTGATGTATATTTTTCAAAAATTTGGGTTAGAAAAATTGTATTTTCCTATAGGCAGCCTCACAGAAGGAATTTTTTAATTAGATATTATTGTTCTATAAACATTCATCTGTTTATTTTGTATCAGGCAACCTTCATGCACTTTTCATTCGTGAGATATCGCACTTCAAATCACACATATATTTTTCAGATAACATCATTTTATGAGCGTTTATTTATCCAGATGAAGATTAAGTGGTATCAGGCCGATCCGTAGTCAATTTGTCTAAAGATTGGTACCTTTATCTTTTGAAAAAAATTCTAAAATTTGCAGTAAATAACAATTCAAATTTTCTATCAATTCAGTGGATGTCAAAAAGTGTGTCAAAATCTAGCTAAAAGCATAACACGCACTGCACACAGAGCTATTTAAAGGAGTGCTCATTTCAATAGGAAAACAATGGTTGCTCTCTTGGGAGAAGTGCCTTCTAGAGGTAGTTGGTTATCTATTATTTTTACATCGTTGGTTAAAGAGTATGATAAACAATAAGGTAAAGCTGAATGCTAAAGTCAAATCTCCTATGTAAGATTTGAAGCCACTTATGGATAGATATATGCCTTCATAATAATTCGGGATAGGCCCTACTCTCCCCAAAGGAGTAGGAATCACAGCGCTGACAGACGCGAGCGTATACCATGACACTCGAACGACACTGGGAGAGCTAGGCTTCTGCTCATCCTCTAGCGAAAAAAGTTTCTTATAGAGGCTGTTTAATACTCGGTAGATCCTTTTTCCCAGAATATGCCGCTTTTCGCCGAATTTCGGCGAACAACCTTTTAAGCTGGCGAGTGCTTCAGCTTATGATGATTAATTTCTGAAGGAACTCTCCCCGTTACGATTTAGATTTTTCATAGCCTGTAACAAACTAATAATAAATATTTTCATTATTTTACCGATATTAAAAAGTCACGTATTAGTTTGATACAGGCTAGCTAAATCGTTCCTATTTTGAATCCAAAATGGCTGCCGAAGCGAAGTGGACATTTTCTCTTTTTTGGAGTTTATTTTGGTTTTTGAAAGTTATAATTTTAGAGTTAAAAGCTTTGTATGTGTAAATTTATGTTAAGTTGTATCTATGGAATGCATCAGGGGAAAATTGTGTCTCAGTTGCATGAAATAATGATTCAAGTTAAGATTTTTTGTTTGTTTTGATTTTTGCTGATGTTTTGATTACAAGATCTTGAATTTTTCAATTTTTTACATGTATTGTCACTTTGGAGACTACAATAAAGCAACAGGTATGTCAAATTTACTTTGTTCTTTGTTAGAGAGCAGGATTCTTGGCTAGAGAGCAGGATTCTTAAGTTTTCAAAGCTACTTTTAAAAGAAAAGAGTTCATATACAGTCAAATTTTTTGTAAGTTTTAGCCACTAACAAGTGATACTTTGATGGACCTACCTGGATTATGCATTTAACACGTTTATAATTTATATCTACGTGACGTGACCATTAAACAATCATTCCGAACACAAATAGTGACGATCTATTAAAATTAGTCGTTAGTTTCTTATAAAAAAAAACGTTTAGAAACCAAAATTTCATGCTCTTGAAATGTTCTTTCATATTCAAGACTTCGTGAGCAAAAAAACATCTCCAAATAATTGAGTAATTTGGCTAAGAACATTGATGTATGTTTATTAATAGTGATTCTTATTGATAAAGATGCTTTTTTGAGCTGAAAAATTCATTTTTACAAAAGTCTGCTTGAGCCATCTTTTATCTACTTTCATACAAAAAATCAGAAAAAAACAATGGTCCAATATAAATCTAAACCCTTTTATGGCCGTTTTTTTAGCTGAAATATTCCCCAAAATTGTTTTCTCCAAAAATCGGACTCCGTCACATTCGAGGATTCATAGTTATGCATCTTTATGCAAAAAATCGTAGAAAATGAAAGAGCCAATCAATCTAATACCTAAGTAATTGATAATGTGCTTATAAAAAAATATCGAATTTGGCCAGTTTTTCTATAAAAACACGCCAAACAACCAAAATTTCCTGTCTAAACACTCGTGAGAAAAAAAAACATCTATCTCATAAAAAAATTGAGTAATTTGACTAAGAACATTGATTTATGCTTATTAATAGTGATTCTTATAGATGCGTTTTTTGAGCCAACAAATTTTTTTGCAAAAATCTGCTTAAGCCATCTTTTACCTATGATGGTACCCTACTATTATGCAAAAAATTAGAAAAAATTAATGATCCAATTTTTCACATAGTCCAAAAAACCCGTTTTTTAGCCGTTTTTTGGCCCAAATTTGCCCAAAAACATTTTTTTTCGAAAATCGGGTTCTGTCACATTCAAGGGTTTATAGTTATGCATCTTTGTGTAAAAAATCATAAAGAATGAAAGAGCCAATCTCGAGAAAAGCCAATACCTAAGTAATTGATAATGTGCTTATAAAAAAATATTGAATTTGGCCAGTTTTTCTATAAAAACACGCCAAGCAACCCAAATTTTCTGTCTAAACACACATATTCTTCAGAACTAAGCCCTCATGAGCAGAAAAAACATCTATCTCATAAAAAAATTGAGTAATTTGACTAAGAACATTGATGTATGCTTATTAATAGTGATTCTTATAGATAAACATGCGTTTTTTGAGCCAACAAAATTTCTTTGCAAAAATCTGCTTCAGCCATCATATACCTATGATGGTACCCTACTTTCGTGCAAAAAATCAGAAAAAATTAATAATCCAATTTTTCACAAGTCCAAAAAACCCGTTTTTTAGCCGTTTTTTGGCCCAAATTTGCCTAGACTGGAGTCGTTTATAATGCGTGTAATATACTACTACTAATAATAATAATGATAGTAATAATAATACGGGATTTAGTTTGTATAAACGACTGGAAGAATCCAGTGTTCCAGCCTTATAGATACAGGGGCTAGCTACGCAGAAACTTGCGTAGCGAGAAAACAATTTATCAAGCAACAACAAACTCTCAAAACGAAATCAACTCAAATGAAAAACTTTCAATACACAAATCCACACATATTTTCTTTCTCAAGAATTATTTTGAGCAGGAAAAAATTATAATTGCAATATTGACACTTTTCTTTTGTTTGGAGTTAGTGCACAAAGGTTTCTAGACGACTAAAATTGTTCCATTCATTACTTTTCGACTTTTTGCTTTATTTCTACTATGTATAAATTAGTCGTCTAGCTTGCTAGACTAAAATTTGCCCCAAGAATTTTTTTTTCGAAAATCGGGCTCCGTCACATTTTGGGCATTGCCATTTTGCATCATTGTGCAAAAAATCAGAAAAAACTAATGAGCCAATCTCGAGAAAAGCTGGTAACTAACGGACGGACGGACGGACAAAGGTTAATTTATAGGACCTCCACCGGGGTAGGTCCAAAAACTGACTCTGGACAAGAGTTCATACCTCTAGTTTGGCCTTGTTGGCATATTATTCTGCAAAAAATAAACCGTGCAGCTGTGATGAAATATTTCTCATATTTTTTGTCGGTTTGGTTTTTGAGCTTTTGTTTTGGCTTTTCGTAGACCCGACAGACTCAGTCAGTCAGATTAGAGGAGAAAATTTCAGTTGATAGTTCTTAGAATTCTTGGTGGTACATCTTTAAATTGGAAGGAAACTTGGTAAATTTTGTAGAATATTTTCTTCTTTTTTCTAATGGTTTCAAGATACAAACTTTCTCTGATTACAAGGGCTGATATTTTTGTAGTTTTTTTTCCTCGACAAGAGAAAAAACCTTATTCAATACTAATGAGTTATGAGGGATGCAAGATGATTTTTTCATTTATTCGGTTGTTTTTTTAGATACAGAGTGCTTTCTTTTTCGAGGATTATTTGTTTTGATCTTTCTCTGACTTCCTGCATAATGTGAAATTGAAGTCAGAAAGCTGATGTTTATAGAACTCAAAGAGCTTTTTCATAAAATTCACTGTTGTACACTTTTTCATGGAATTTTTTCTTCAGGCTCTCTTACTTTTATAACAAGTCAAACGGAACATATTCCCAATATTTTTTGTCTCTTTCTGTAACTCGCCAAAAAAGGTAAAATCGGCCACCATAAGAGCCACCATAGCGGGAAGGCACGCCATACACTATTAAGCAGACCTATATAGGAAGTATATCTACACGCTTTTTTTTTATAAGCATGGTGTTTTTTCATTTCATCATGGATATTCTTAACTTTTTGGCGAAAATCGTCCAAAAATATTCTTACGGTATTCTTAGGTTAAGATCTGAAATTGGCAATCTTCAGGTTAAAATGCATTAAAAATGGCATTCTTAGGTTTAGTTGGTAAATTCCATGATGGTGATATTCTTTCATATTCTTAATTTTTTGGCCATTTTCATCATGGACATTCTTATAAAGTGTATTCTTATAAAAAAAAGAAGCATGTATAGAGGTCTGCGATTCAGACTATGGGAGAGCTATACTTACGCGAGGCCTATCAGGGGGGATCGGGTTCAATAATCCGAAATGATAAGCCGTCGTCGAACATAGAGGTCGTCGTCGCCGCGCATAGAGGCCGTGGTCGGGCATAGAGGCCGTGGTCGGACATAGAGGTCGTCGCCGGACATAGAGGTCGTGGTCGGACATAGAAGTCGCCGTCGTTCATAGAGGTCTCAGCCCAATTTTTTTCGGTCTTTATTTTATAAGTTCTGGTCTGGAAATTTGACAACACAGTCTTCAAAATAACACCTTATCGTATTTGTGTATAGCAAAGTCACGGCAGAACGTCGTCTTCTTCGATAACATAGAGGTCTTGGCCGGACATAGAGATCGTCGTCGAACATAGAGGTCTTGGGCGGACATAGAGGTCTTGGCCGGACATAGAGGTCGTCGTCGAACATAGAGGTCTTGGCCGGACATAGAGGTCGTCGTCGAACATAGAGGTCTTGGCCGGACATAGAGGTCGTCGTCGAACATAAAGGTCTTGGCCGGACATAGAGGTCTTGGCCGGACATAGAGGTCTTGGCCGGACATAGAGGTCTTGGCCGGACATAGAGGTCTTGGCCGGACATAGAGGTCTTGGCCGGACATAGGGACATAGAGGTCGTCGTCGAACATAGAATTCGCCGGGGCGGTTCGCATCAACGAAGGCGGTTTATCTGGCGGGGTGGTTTTTGCGAAGCGAATATACATGAGCGAAGCAGTTTTGCTATCGTGTGCATGTACCTTTAAATTCTATATACCAGGGGAGCGCCAAGGAAAACTTGATGTGCGTTTTCTACGGTACCGAAAACATCATTTCGATCCATCAGGCGGCACTTTCTCATATTTAGTATATTAGATTCTTATTTTTAACAAAACTGAAGCTTTTTATGTTAATAGTTGTTAATATTTGTTAATATATGGGGCCGTCCACATAGTACGTACCCCCTCGTAGTAGTAAGTACTTTTTCATTCACCCCCCCCCCCCCCCGACTGAAAAAAAAAATCAATTTCCAATAGTATGGTTCGAAAATATATTTCTTGTAGGAAACTCAATGTTTGAGAAATTTTTTTCTTTCTCCTTGGAGAATGAGTATACGAAGGGTAAAAGTTGTCCCCTTTTTCTAAGACAGAGAATGTGTAGAATGCGTGTAAGACAAGAAAAACTTTCGTACACAATGAAGTTCTCCTTTATCAAACTTTACAAACCCTCGTATGGTACTTGCTAGTCACAGTCAAAATATTTTACCGTACAATGTATATTATATAGTAGTTTGTTAATATTGAAAACCGAAAATCATTTTTTCCTTTTAAGATTGCGTATATGCCTTAAGGGAAGAAATTTCGACAGAAAGAATATAAATTTATAAGCCAATCGCCAAAATTAATTCTCGCCAAATTTAATTTTCTTTCACACTAGTCTCTATTTCTTTTAAAAAATCCTATTTTCATCATTTTTCAGCTAAAATATTGAACAAATAATATGCAGCTCGCCGAAATTGATTTTCGCCAAACTTAGAAATCTTATTAAATCGCCAAAATGAATTCCGCCAAATTGCACCTAAATTCATTCGCTAAATTTCTTCTCTTAAGGTGTCTTTATTTAAGAACGTCAAAAAGTTTTGTTAAAGCCTTTAGATGTTCTCAACCTTTCAAAGTTTTTTACGTTTAAACTTTATTTTTAGCAAGTGTAAACCTTTTCTTATGTTAGTTACTGTTATGTCACAAGAAGAAATTGTTTTACTGTTTTAGACATCTAATTTTTGTCCAATTCATCATCACTTGTATGTGTATTTTACAAACTGGTCCTAATTTGCTTAGCCTTAGATTTTACGTCTCAGGACTGAAAATTACTTTTGAAAATTAAAACTTATTAAAAGGTACAATAGTTTCGGAAAATTTTACAAACTGGTCCGTTTAGTAATAAATATCACCTAGAACCGTAGACTGGCACGCCAGTCGGGCTGGAACGGTATCACGCGGGAAAAGTGAGCAGAGGAGTTAGGTAAGCGTAGGAAAAAAATTTGTCGGCGGCAAGGGCTGAAAGCCCGACTGGAGCGAAACCCCAGGAAGGAAAAAACGGCTAAGCTGAAGCTCCAATCTTACAACGCCAGATTTCGGCGTTGTAGAAATGAATGAACTTTGAGAAATTCGTGAAATGAGAAATGAAAACTTCCGTCAAAGTCGCAGATCGTGTTGTTTTGATTTTTGAGGAGGGAGTGATTGGAAATTTTTATTTGAAAAGATGTTTTGTCTCTTGTTTCTTATTTGAAACAAGAAACATCTTATAATTTTTGACTCGTTTTTGGTTGTTTTTTGTTTTGGCAAGAGAAGATGGAAAATCTAGTAACATCAGTTATCAGAACTTGTTGACTTGTTATGTTATCTTTTCCTACATATCATAACTCATTCAATTTTAGGAATGGAGTATTCAGATTGCAAACACTATGGACTGTGAGTTTTTTTCATTTCAGCTTTCTTTTTCCTAGGTTTACATGTGGTAATCAAAGGGATAACCCAGGTACAGTAGCTAACAATTATTTATAAGACTTTTTAATTTTCCAGGACTCACAAGTCAAAGGTTCTTTATCAAAAATATATGGTTGTTGGAGACTACTACATGACACTGACACAATGTCGTACGTATTTGAAGTGCTACAAACTTTTGTGAATATCCCTTTGTTTTGAGTTGAATACGTACCGTATCTATCCCTATGATAAAATTACACAGTTTTGAGTAGAAATAAAGTTATGGTAATAAAGCAGCACTGACAAATTTCTCCAAAAAATATTTTCTTTCAAATTATGAAATATTTAAAGTCTTCTTACAACATTTAAGGTGGTCGTTAACACTTCTGAGATAGGCTCATCTTTTTTGGGTCGATTTTTCAATTTTTGGTTTAAATTAAAGTTTGAACCTTACTAAACAATATCCCGAAGTTTTATTTGATATAAAGAAGAGGAAAGTGGAAAAATTTAGGTCTTTAGACACCTACCTGAGCAGATCTCGCGGTCCGCCCTAAACGCCCACCCCGCCGCCCGTCACGAAAACCACAATATTCGCTTTTCTGGTCCTTGGAGCGACTCTAAATTTTTACCGTCGCTACTTAGAGCCACAAAGAACATTTCCGGAAAATTTTACACCGGTACTGTTAATAGTTCCGGATTTATGACAACCAAAACAAAACCCGCCATCTTGAATCTTGTCAAATTTCAAATGTGGTTTTTTGGTAAAGGGAATAACTGTTTCATGACGTGTTTCATGGCTTATTGTTTTGTAGTAAGTGATGGTTTAATGCTTCCATTTTATATAAAGAGCTTCTCAAAACTCCAAGGAACATTTTTACTTGATAATCTTTCTAATTTCCTCCCCATTGGGATCAAATTTCAGCGCCACAAATGTGTGACAGGTATGTGAAACGTTTCTTCTGTTTTCTCTCTTTTTTAAGTTATTTAATTGATAATTTACTTTTAAAAACGTCCATAATATATTCTTGAAACTATCCATACACCTTTAGTTGGGTTTTGATAGTGATATAGTTGATTTTGGTGCATTTCGGGGTTTTCGCAAAAGTGAAAGTGAAAGTGCTCTTTACTAGACTTGAGCGCAGCATGTATTTCAAGTAACGAGGATGGAAATTTGCTTTTCCACAATGAAATGTGTTACTTTAACCAATGACAAGCGATACTTTTATGGACCTACCTGGTTATCAAACTAATCAGTGAACATTGAAACAATGAAACACATAAGACATAACTGGTCAAAATACAAAAAAATAAAGAAAATGAAAGCATATCTATTGAGAGAAACTATCAACACTATTGAAAAAGACTTTTGAAAAAGAAATAAAAAAGCTATTAAGCGCTTTTCTTTATAAAAACCACTATCAGAAAAATGCACAGCTTAATAAATAAGGTTTCCAGAAAACTCAAACCGTCGAACTCTACCGTGACATTTTCTTCTGTTAGAAAAAATAATAATAAAAAAACAATTTGGCTAATAACATTGATATATGCTCGTAAATAGTGATTCTTATAGATAAAGATTCGTTTTTCAGCCAAAAAAATAATAAGTGTTTACAGAAAACTCAAATCATTAGCCTCCACCGTGACATTTTCATAGTAAAAAAATTAATAAAAATAATAATAATAATATGGCTAAGAACATTGATGTATTCTTATTAAAAGTGGTTCTTATAGATAAAAATACGATTTTTGAGCCAAAAAAATTTTTTTGCAAAAATCTGCTTGAGCCATCCTTTAACTATGATTGTACCCTACTTTCATGCTAAAAATCAGAAAAAATTAATGATCCAATTTTTTCACAAAGTCCAAAAAACCCGTTTTTAAGCCGTTTTTTGGCCCAAATTTGCCTAAAAAATTTTTTTTTTAGAAAATCGGGCTCCGTCACATTCGAGGGTTTATGGTCATGCACCTTTGTGCCAAAAATCAGAAAAAAATAATGAGCCAATCTCGAGAAAAGCTGGTAACTAACACACTAACTAACGAACGAACGAACATGGGTTAATTTATAGGACCTCCACCCCACCGGGGTAGGTCCAAAAAGGTTAGGGAATACTTTTCAATCACTTTTCACCATCTTTTAGCTTTTTCGCAGGCAAAAGTAAGGTTTACGCAACTTTTTTGCATGTTTGCGGTAAATCTCAGGGTTCCAGGCGAAGCCATGAATTTGCTGACACATGCAAAAAAAATGGCTTTACTTTCTTTCTTATATTGAAAATTGGATTAGTGCATCAAGCTCAACTGAAATATGTCAAAAATCCCATATTAAAAGCTTTTTTTCTTCTTTTTAAAGCCATAAATAGTTTTAAGGCCAGTTTACGCAAACAGCAAAACCGGGGGTTTTTGATCTCTTGGCGGAAATATCTCAGGATTGGATGGTCCGATTGGCATGAAATTTTCAACACAGCTTTCCCTCATGGAAAGGTGTGATCTGAGTGAAACAGTTTTTTTTTTAAATGTTTTGTTGATTTTATAATTATAAAAAACAGTTTTTTGGGTTTTTACCCCCTGATTTTATTTTTTTCAATTTTTTTTTTCACTCAGATCACAGAAGGTCACTAGGGTAACATAACTGCCAAATATCAAAAGCTAACTCCTTCTGGTTGCTGAGATTTTTCTGCCAAGAGATTTTCGAATCTATTTTTAGAAGTGAGGTCATGACCCCCGTCTTTGATATTTTTATTTATTTTTTCTATTTTTAGAACAACATAATAATGAAGTACCATCATACAAAGTTTCAACAATATATCATTTATACATTTTGAGATATTTCAATTTGAATATTTTTTGACATTTTCCAAAAGTTTGTTAACGACCACCTTAAAAATGATTAAACTTTTCCCCATGCTTATGTTTTACTCAATTCTAGTATTTTTTCCAAAACTTATATGTTTACGTAGTGGGAAATTTAGCAGAATTTATGGAGAATATTACGTATTCTCAGCTTGGCAACAATAATTTCTCAAATGTACTGTCACGTGATGAACTGTGGAAAGCCACTATGCACATATTGTGCATTTTCAAACGAAATACGAAAACAGACAAACGAACGGGGTCTTTCAAACTGCCTCTGATCGAGGTGGGTTCTCCCTGTTTGGGGAGATTTATTGTTTGACACCCAAGTATACATGTAAACTGACGCTTATGAAGCGTGACGAATTAAATGAAGCAGAGTCTCCGCAGAGCCAACTGCGGAGGGTAAATGTTAAATGGTACTGACGAAATAAAGCAGCTAGACTACCGCTGAGCCAACTGCGGAGGGTAAATGTTAAATGGCTGGACTGAGACAAAATGAAGCAGAGTCTCCGCTGAGCCAACAGCGGAGGGTAAATGTTAAATGGCAGACACGGACTATGGACTGATTTAATTACAGAGACTTTACTACGTAGATTTTATGGTTATTTATTTTATTGAAGAATTGATGCATCAAACTTAAACCTTGCTACTACTCGTGCTTTGAATTCTATAGTACCTAACCGGTTCTCTTCCAATAATAGCTTGGGATCCTGAACTATTCCGGGGACAAATAAATATTGCTGTTGAGGATAATTGTCGGGAGTTACTTATTGAGCCGTAGCGGCCCGCCCGTGACAGATGGGGGCCAACCGGGATTGTTCAGGAAAGCATCGAATAGTGACATTGGTTTGATTTGCATTACCATTGAGTTTTACCGTATTGAAATTGAACTTGAACATTATTGACATTGATTATTACGTATGGAATTGTGCATTTAAAATGGATGTGGTTATTACTGACATTTGACGTTGGATTGTTATGAATGAAATTTGTATTTAAAAATGGATGTGGTTATTATTGACATTTCATATGAAAGTTGATTAAAGTGGTGTCAATTTTAGCAAACGTTAGAAATACATTCAAAAGACGTACATAAATTCATGCTGAAGGAGAGGAACGAAGTTTTGGTTGAATTGTTTAGGACCGAACTGTTTGTTTGATCACTTGAATGGCTTGCAAGTAGCTGTAAAACCTATATTATGTTTGCACGGTTGAACAAACATTTTGAAACATTTCAAGAAAAATTCGGTTGATCAAACATTGTTGAATGTAGTTGATTGATGTTTGTCTTGGTTGATCGAACAACCATTATGAACCCATTAAGCTTTTCTCTGGCTCAGGAGTTTTGATAATGGTTTTGAAATCATCAAAAAGTTTATGAGATTTTTTTTCGGCTGAGAAGATAACCTTGAAGGAGCTGTTAGAGCATAACCTAAGGGAAGAAGAAGACGAGCTAGCCAGGGAATCACAAGGCAAGAAAGAGAACTTCGAACGACGGAAAGGAAAATTCGAAGGCTGAGGTACTTGGAGAAGAAGCAGAAAGATCTTGTTGGTGAAATTCAAGCAATATCTACATCATTCCATCATTGGAGCTGAGGGAGTACAAAAAACAAGTCCTCTAACAAGTTTACACTCAGTTGTCAACGTTTAGCTAACTTGTACTTGTTCCAAGTACTTACCTAGCGTTCTGTTGATTACCTACGGACTTGGGGTTACTTCTTTTAAGAAGGAGTTTACCCATTTAACCTTGTAGGGGCTGAGAAACATGATGTATTCCTTCGACGAAGATCCACCAGCATTGGAAGACGTGTTCCGAAATGAACTTTGGGATTTTATTTCGATCTTCACTGATGATATTATCATTTACAGTGACACCTTCGAGGAGCACCTAGAGCATATCCAGACCGTATTCAAACGATTGCGGGACGCCGGATTGAAAACGAAGCGAAAGAAGTGTCACTTTTGTGTTCCAGTCCTCAACTTCTTGGGTCATGAAGTGTCAGCGGAAGGGATCAAGCCAAAGGTCGATAACGTCAGAAAGCTTTTGGACGCCAAGAAGCCAAAAACGACCAAAGAAGTCCAGTCATTCCTAGGGCTGACGGACTATTATCGTCGCTTTGTTCCTGGGTACTCGGAGATCGCCAGACCTCTTTACAAGTGCATCCCAAAGTTTCAGTGGGGAGAAGAGCAAGACAAAGCCTGGCAAACCCTAATTGAAAGGTTGATAAACCCGCCCTTTTTGGAGTTCCCGGATTTCAACAAAGAGTTCATCCTCAACACAGACGCTTCTGGGTTGGCTTTTGGGTATGTGCTGTCACAGAATTCGGGTGATGATAAGCCACATCCAATCAGATACGGAGGTAGGGTCTGAGAAACGAAACGCAGAGATCCGATACACGATCTCAGAGAAAGAGCTGCTGAGTTTGGTGTATGCAGTGAGGGATTGCAGTCAATATCTCGAAAGACGTTTCTTCACCATATTTACGGATCATCAACCCCTCACTCATGCGTTGCGATTCCGCGATTCGAGTGGACGCTTGTCCAGATGGGCTGTTCTGCTTCAGCAGTATTCTTTCGAGATCCGCTACAAGAGGGGAGCGAAGAACAGTGATGCAGATGCAATGTCGCGAGCTCCCATCCAATTTGTCTCTGAAGCATTCGTTGGGAGTGTTCGACTTGTGCCCACGACGGAGATAGCCGCAGAACAAGAGTGTGACCGACCATGATGAAAGTACTTTTGAGAGTTTGGGGACCAAACTTCCCGTTGGCGGAGGTGTTGTCACGTGATGAACTGTGGAAAGCCACTATGCACATATTGTGCATTTTCAAACGAAATACGAAAACAGACAAACGAACGGGGTCTTTCAAACTGCCTCTGATCGAGGTGGGTTCTCCCTGTTTGGGGAGATTTATTGTTTGACACCCAAGTATACATGTAAACTGACTTATGAAGCGTGACGAAATTAAATGAAGCAGAGTCTCCGCAGAGCCAACTGCGGAGGGTAAATGTTAAATGGTACTGACGAAATAAAGCAGCTAGACTACCGCTGAGCCAACTGCGGAGGGTAAATGTTAAATGGCTGGACTGAGACAAAATGAAGCAGAGTCTCCGCTGAGCCAACAGCGGAGGGTAAATGTTAAATGGCAGACACGGACTATGGACTGATTTAATTACAGAGACTTTACTACGTAGATTTTATGGTTATTTATTTTATTGAAGAATTGATGCATCAAACTTGAACCTTGCTACTACTCGTGCTTTGAATTCTATAGTACCTAACCGGTTCTCTTCCAATAATAGCTTGGGATCCTGAACTATTCCGGGGACAAATATAAATATTGCTGTTGAGGATAATTGTCGGGAGTTACTTATTGAGCCGTAGCGGCCCGCTCGTGACAGTACTGTACTATAACTTTAAAAATTTACATATTTTTAAATTGCCAGATTAGTGTGGCAAGAAAACTCTAAAAAAATTTAGCCATAAATTTTCAAGTGTAAAGTTGATTTTGTGTACTATACACATACTTACAATCTACAGAAAAATGGGTGATGTCACATGTTCAAAGTTCAACAACCCATTTTTCCACAGCTCACTTGTTCAACAAATTCTTGTCAAATTGGATGTCGAACAAGTGGGTTGTGGAACAAATGGGTGCCAAAATGATCGACAACCCAGTTGATTGACAATCCACTTATTCGACAATCTATATAGTTGTTCGAGAAAAGAGAGTTGAACAAGTGGTTGTCAAACAACCATGCAGTCGAGCAAATGGGTGTCGAACTAATAACTGTCAAACAACTGGTCTAACAAATGTACCATCGAACAAGTATACTGTCGAACAAGTGGGATTTCCCCAAAATTATAGTTGTACGTAGATGAAAATTTGTCAGAATTAATAAAATTAACATTAACAAAATTTCTTGAATAGGTAATTTTAATTTACATAATTATGTTAAATTATAAGATTAGTGTGGCAAGAAAACTCTTAAAAAATTTAGCCATAAATCTTTAAGTGTAAGGTTAATTTTTCAGCATTTTTGGTGTGACGAGAAAATTCTTCAGCACATGGCCACAATCTATAAAAAAAGGTCAGAATTTACAATAATTCTCTTCCATCTTCTCCCAACAAAAATACAGCATTTTTCTAAAATTATGAATACGTGTACCCAAAAACTTTTCTGTCACCGTATAAATTCTGTATTTTCTATCAGAGCTACTGTATCTCATCACAGCACTAAATTCTGCAAATTTCAATTTTTCACAAATTAAATTTGTGCATGTCAGATCCAGATGTTACATTTAGTTATTCAACATGACATCTTTACTAGCATCAAAAGGTCTATCCATTTAATTTTCTATGCGTATGTGTAATTTTCCTGTGCTTGGCTGGTGCGTTACATGCTGACAGTCAGGACTGACCAGCACAGGTTGTTTTTTATAGCAGTGAGTCTGTTGAAGAGGGTCGGGCTGTCAGACAGCAGCCTGGCAGTAATGACATTGACTGATTGAGAGTGACGAGAGGGAGAATCTTTGGAAATTCTTTAAACTAACCGGAAAACGCTGTTTATTCTCCCTAAAAATGGTTTTCAAACCGTACCAAAAATTTTAGTCAACTGCATATTATGTTGACTAAAATTTTTGGTACGACTTGAAAACCTGTTTTAGGTTATCATGAGATATTAAAAGTGTCAGAATTATTGATTACTATATGTTATTATTCTAAAAATAGTGTCAAAGTTTTTTCAAAAAGGTTATATATATTCCTGGGTACTTTTGAGCAAAGTTCCTGCCTGGTTTTAGTGTTACTATTGTATTCATAAAAAAGGGTGTTGGAGAGGTCCACTTAGCCACAATGAGACTAGAGTAATCAAGTTTCATAACAAGTAGTGTGTAAGTACTAAAATAAAAAAGCAAAAAGTATTTAGGTGGAACCAAAAAAACAAAATAGAAAAAATATTTCTTACCTTGAATGAAAGAGGCTAGCAAAAAGCCCCAAAAACACAACATATACCACCAACCTGCATAGGGAAAACTGAATAATCCTTGTACACTTTTGATGATTGTAGAAAACTGAAGCTAAATTGCAAATACTTACCTTCTAAGATTCTAAGAATGTATGAATAACAAAATCAACTAAGATGTAAAAGTTTCAAAACTTGAAAAGTGGCTCATCCTTTTTACCACCCAAAATTCAAAACAAAGTGGTCTGTCGGCTTTTCTCCCTCCAAAATTTAGGAAAGCACTCCTCCGTTCTCACAACCTCCAAAATGAAGCCGTGGCATAATGTTCTAGTCTGTAAATCAGCCAGCCTCTCACCAACTTTTGCTCGCTCTCCTACGCAGCTCCTATTCTAGCAAACGCCCGCCGCCTTTATGTTCCCGCCCTCTGACATGATTATTTACAGACTAGTTTGCTAGTCTACTAGAACCGTTTTTCGGTATATTTTGCCTTAATTTAAATTTAAACTGAATTTCCAGGGTGCTTTCCTATTTCAACAAATAGGAAATAGGTGGCTGAACTAAAATTTTGTAAATCAACTTATTGGTAAGCCCAGGAAAAACAGCGGATTGATCTAGAAAAATACTTGCGGTACACATTTTTTATAAGCAACCGGGTTACTAAAGGCTCAGGCCTCAAAATGGCCCAAAAAAATTAAGCAATTTGCTTAGCAATCCTGACGCCTCAAATCCAAATTAGCACTTTTTTTCCTCAGCAATAAAAAAAACCGGACCACAATTTTAGAAGAAGCTTGCAAACATTCGAAAGATGCCTTTACTGTCCATTTAAATTGAAAAATTGTCGAAAAATTCAAAATTGTGCTTTTCAACTATTTTAAGTTTGAAAATCTTTTGCCCTCCTGGATTTCGAAAAATCCTTAGCGAAAAATGGAATTGCTTTTTAAAAAATTTGTAGACTAGGAGCTATTGACGAAAACGCCATTTTGACCAAAATTTAAAAATAACAAAAAAACTTTTTAGAGTTGAAAACGAAGTAGCCAAGCAAGCTCGACGCTCGCTTGCTTCTTACTTCGCGCTCGATGGCAATTTCAAGACATCGAGTAAGAAGCATTAGCGAGCGTCGAGCTTGCTTGGCTAAAAACGTAGCGAAGAACCAACAGAAATGCCTACAATGACTTATATTGGAAAAAAAATCATCACCCCATTCATTGATCATTGATTAATTTCCAAAACATCTGAAATCTTCCAGACGACTTTAGAGTCTGGCTGGGCAGAATAAAAATCAGAATGGCCACTTATCTGCGTCATCCAGTCTATCAAAAAGCTCTAAGTGACCTCCAGGCTAATGATCCCGTTGTTCGACGGCGACTTCTATGACCGGCCAAGACCTCTATGTTATCGAAGAAGACGACGTTCTGCCGTGACTTTGCTATACACAAATACGATAAGGTGTTATTTTGAAGACTGTGTTGTCAAATTTCCAGACCAGAACTTATAAAATAAAGACCGAAAAAAATTGGGCTGAGACCTCTATGAACGACGACGACTTCTATGTCCGACCACGACCTCTATGTCCGGCGACGACCTCTATGTCCGACCACGGCCTCTATGCGCGGCGACGACGACCTCTATGTTCGACGACGGCTTATCATTTCGGATTATTGAACCCGATCCCCCCTGATAGAGGCCGAACCTTATGAGCAACACAGCCCGTCACAAGGCTTTAGGCGTACACACTTTCGCGATCAGATTTTCTCAAACTTTCACCTTTTTCGCGAAAGTAAATGTCTTTAAAAATTCTTGACAGGGCAATTCGCGAAAGTTTATGCTTGCGCGAAAAATTCTCATAAAAATTGGAAATATATAAAACCACGAAATCGTAATAAAAATATAAAACTTTCGGTATATTTTCATCCTTTAATGTCTTTTTAAAGTCGAAGAGCAACCGTCCTTATCGGATTTGAGGAATATTTTTCACTTTTAAGGGCTCTGTCCATCAAAATTATGGCATGTTATACTTTTTCTGTTAGCCCAACTATTCCTGAATCTGAAAATTCAAAAAATGCATTGAAACAAATTTGATGAAGAAGAAAATGAAGACATTTGCGAAGACTAACTATTTTAACTTTGAGGACCTTAGTTTCGGCGAAGAAAAAACATTTTGAAAAGTTTTTGCACTAGATGGGGGTCTTGTAAAACATGGATTAGATCCATGGAGTACTCCAATAGAGTACCTAATAGAGTACCCCCAAAAATGCCTGTCAGAGAGATGAATATCACAAATTTGATAATCAACCTTTTCCACCAGCTGTAAACTGCCAATTTATAGCAATCAAAAGAATTTCCAAAGTATTTGTTTGTGAAAAAATAGCTACCATTTCTGGCCAGTAAAGCTGATATAGCGCACGCTGCTTAAAAATCTTTGTTAATTCTACAATTAAACAGACCAGGTTTAGCTTGCAGAATAGCTCTGATATATCAAACACTTTATAAGATTACATATATAATATCAGTGTAATTATATACAATATTATGTGTTATTGCCCCCGCAGGAGCGCAGCGACGAGGAGGCACTCATAGTTTCACGCATAGATATTGGACTGGAATCTCGAAATTTTGTTGTTTTTGTTGTTTTTTGTCGCGCAAGCACCCCCTTAGTTAGTCTCTTCCGTAAATGTTCGGTTTTTTTTCGGGACAGTAGTATGCATATTTTCATATTACGTTATATGCTATTACCATTGTTACATATTACAATTTATTAGTTTTGATTTAACCTTGAAAAGCTGAAGTGAGTGTTATGAATGCAAATTATAACAGTGTATGATATAATACGAATTACAATATTACTTGTGCAAATCAAAACAAACAAAATGGTAGACTGGTTATGATGATGAGCTGATTCATTGACTGGAAAAAGTGTTTTGTATGTCAAATTTTGTTTCTTGTCTTTTGAAACTGAATACTGTAATTTAGTCAGAAGTTCATTTCAGCAATGATTTCAATTCTTTTTCTGGAATCTTTAAATAAATTTGCTCAAGTTTTTTAATGTACGTACATCAGCTTTATTGTTTATAGAGCTTCTTGAGCTTTAAATACCATCATATGGTCGTAACTCGAGAAAGTCCTTCTTAACTTAGTAAACCGAGCAACTATTTAAAGAAAATCTTTGTTCCCTTGAGCAAACAATTTTTTACAATAGAGAGAGCGGTAAGAGAGGATGCAGATTCATGGGCCCCGGCGAGCCATTTTGAGTGGGGGGGGACAAGATTTTGGAAAATATGTCCCCCACCATGGTTGGCGACAAGAAAATTTTTCACTTTTTACACCCTCAAAACACCTTAAAACGTTATCTAATTAGGGAGAATAATAGTTTTTATGGTTTTATTTGGGCTGTTAAAAGTTGTTCTAATGTACATAAGTTTCAATTTAGCATGGTCTGCAAAAAAGTGGGCATGAAATTGTGAGCACGAAAACGGGAAAGATGATATTATTAGATAAAGAAAATTATTATCAATAAAACCAAAGACATAACATCTGAAATTCAATCAACAATTTTCAAATTTTAGTCCCCCCTTTGTTCTTGTTTTAATAGATTCTTGCAGCCCTTGATAAAGGATCCCCCTTATTTTAAAAAAATTACAAAAATCCCCCCTTTTTTAAAAGGCAATTTTTTTGCTCCCCCCTTATTTTAAGGGGGGGGGGGCATAAACCATGAATAAAGTGAAAGTATATATAGCTATAAACTCAAAAAGTCTAGCTTCCTGAAGGCACGTCTCTTCATTGTCTGCGCTGCGATCATCTTAATTGTTTCGTTCAGCTTGGAGAAAAGATTGCATCATGAAAAAGTACTATGCACTTGAAAAAAAATTAAAGCGCATTTCAACTTTTCTCGACTGTAAGTCTGAATAGACCACAATGGCATTCCTTTATTTTTCTTTTGACCAACATAGAAGATTTTGCTTGAGAAGTGTAATCACAGCGTACACAAGAGGAGCCCGGGCCTTAACAAGGATTGGTTTCTATTTCACCCAATTTAAGATGGCGCAGAATTTTTTGATAAATTTTATACGTAGTATTCTCTTGGCTATTGTTTATTTAGGCAAAGTAGCAATAGAGAATTGTTGAAATATAGCAGCCAATGAAAAAAGCAAGCTATTTCTGCCTTGTTGATTTATTCACCGCTATATATTTTGCCGACAATCTAAGATGTCTGCGGCATTATCAGAAAAGGTCTATTGTGAATAATAATCATGACATATATTGTTGTAAGAAAGAAACTGGGAGAAAAAAACAAACAGGAGATGTGAAAACCAGTAAGCTAATGATACCATAATTTTTTAAATATATTTTTGAGAAGCTTTTCCTTAAATTTTATCAAATTATCAAGCTGCATGAATTCTTCAAGTATTGTGTTAATGGAATATAATTTTTTTTCAAGCATATGCCTCAATCAATTAATCAATCATTCAATAATTAAATTAATCAATTATTCCTGATTATTTTTAATGCTTTAATTTTTAAAGCATTAAAAGCTTTATAAGTGCATGACATGATCTTCTGCGTGGGCATTTAGTGAAAGCTATGACTAGTTTTATTTATGTAACACCAGTAGGGCACTAGAGCTTTCTTAAGCAATATTTTTCTTTTGTCCTTTTGTCAACAGATTGACATTTTAAAGAAAATATTGTGACAATCATAGAATACATAGCTTATCGACACATCTCCAAAAGGAATCTTTATGATACTAGATATGATGCAGGTAAGTATGACTGGATATGAAATGGCAGTTGGGGACAGTCTGCGAGAGAGTTTACAGAGGGGATTTAGAGCATTAATTATTCATTTGCTATTTTATTGACAAAAAAACACTTCAATTGACAAAATAATAAGACAATCATAATAAATGGAGTATGCCAACTTATTTCTTGGGAGTTTCTAAACATCGACCAGAAATGGCGACCACGACCAGCGACCACGACCGGCGACCAGATAAATTTGGATTATCGAGTTTATCTGCTCTCTCTACCGTAGAGAATGTTTAAATCAAGTCCTCAGAATACTAAAAAGTGACCTTTGAAGTAACCAGTCATTTTCTTGACAAAGTGACACTATTTGACAAAAATATTGACAGATTCATTATGATGTTTGCAAGCTTTGTTAGACCAAATATTCTAATTATGCTGAATGAGATGCCTTTAGTATGAATAGATAGAACTTGTCAGTAGGAAAAAATTGGGAAGGCCAGTTTTAGAGAAACGAATCTAATAAATTATTCTATTGTCTTTATGCTGACAAAAATGACTATTTTCGATAGAAATGAAAATCTGATGATGAAATACAAAGCTTCTCAAACCATTTACAAAAGATTTTGTGCCACTAATTATTGTGATGCTGATAATACAAAAGGATAGAAATTGACACCATAATTAAGCTCCAAGAGCGTCGAAATGGTTGTTTTACGTATTTGGCACGTGGCTTTAATTAGATGAATCAGGGGTGAGCTTTAAATATATTCATAGGAGAGACACTCTACGTTGGAGAAAGAGAAAAAACTCGATAACCCAAATTTATCTGGTCGCTGGTCGTGGTCGTGGTCGCCGGTCGTGATCGCCATTTCTGGTCGACGTTTAGAAACTCCCTTTATTTCTTTGACATAAGAATTTCATACTCAATGTAATGCAGATGGCATAAAAGGATATAAAAAGAGTCTTTATTTTCCTCTCGCGGCGATCTAAAATCTGGTCTGCAATATTTTTAGAGTAATCCAATAGGTACTCCATTGGAGTACTCCATGGAGCTAATCCATGTTTTACAACGACCCACTAGATGTTGTATCTTGAGGCCCGGAATGTTCGAGTTAGCGATTTTCGAGTTAGCTAAATTATAACGTCATAAAAGTCATATGACGTCACTCGACTCTAACTCGATTTTTTTTTTCAAAAAATATTTTTCGGGTTAAAACTAACTCGAATTTTATTTTTCGAAAAAATTTTTTCGTGTTAGCTATCTCGAATTTCTTTTTCAAAAAACCTTTTTTCGAGTTAGCTAACTCGGAATTTATTTTTCGTTCACAAGTTATCGAGTAAGCTATCTTTGATTTTTTTGGAAAAAGCTAACTTGAATGGTTTTAATCATAATTCGAATGTTTTTATTCAAAATTCGAGTGTTAGTTTGGAAATTCGAATTCTTAGCCTTTTATTCTATGAACGAAGCTCCATTTACAAATATGAACAAAGGAACTAAAGGAAAGAAAACAAAAAACACTCCAAGGAATTGAAGCTAAGTACCTGAAAAAGATAAACACAAAGGCCACGCAGTATCGAAAAGTGAAATGCCAAAGCTGAATAAAAGTTATTGGTTTGTTTTAACATCTTACAATACAAAGGAACATCGACAACACTCCCTGAATTTGTAGAATCATAAAAGAACTAATGTTAGAAATATTCAATATATAACTCTCAAATGTATTGTATATACATAACTAACATACCTTGAAATAATCTACAACATATCTGTAGAACTGACAAAACAATCATCTAAACACCCAGTGTGGTAGAAAATCATACACTCATGCAAGTCGAAATTCAAGCATCAAAATGTAGTTTTATGAAGCAAAATTTTGTTTGCGCACATATAAGATTCATCAGGGCACTTAAATTCAATAAATCTAATTTCTCATCTTTAAAAAAATCTCCACTCCACTTTAACAAGAAGAAAGGAGGAAGAAAAACAAGTAAACTTCCTTCCGCCTACTTCCTACTAAAAATCCAAGATAGCTAACTCGAAAACTTGTAAACGAAAAATAAATTCCGAGTTAGCTAACTCGAAAAAAGGTTTTGTGAAAAAGAAATTCGAGTTAGCTAACTCGAAAAGGTTTTTTCGAAAAATAAAATTCGACTTAGAGTCGAGTGACGTCATAATTTGCACTTTTATGACGTCATAATTTAGCTAACTCGAAAATTGCCATCTCGAAGATTCCGGGCCTCGTGTATCTTTAACCAAACTACCTATAGATCTTCGGAAAATTTTTGTAAAAGCTTATTTGTCTCAAAATATTGAAAATAGTGCTTTTTGACCAATTTTTCATTCCAATTTTTTCATAGAAAAACAGCTATAACTTTTGATGTAATATGAATTTAGAAAATTTTTCCAAAAATTTAAAAAAAGCTCAATTCTTTGCAGACAGTTTGAAACAATTTCGAAACTAAAAGGTTAATTACCCATTAAAACTTAGCACTTTTTATAAAAGAAGGTGATGCACCATATTATTAACGTCTTTTTAAAGTTTATAACGTCCTTTTTTGCAATTAAATTCTAAATTACTCTTAAGGGATTTGATTAAGAAGCAATTTATAACGGCAATTATTTGTTAAAAGTGTTAGAGAACCTAAAACATAACTTTTATGTTCAAATACTAAAATCAATTTTTCGACTATGGTCAGAGCCCTTTAAAGGCAATTTTGATTCGAAAATTCTCATTTTTATCCAACGATTCGTGAAAGTTTATCCTGCAAAAAACATTTTTTCCTCAAATTCGCGGGATGAGATGGAGTTTTTACAAGCTCTTATTTGATTTGGTTGGTTGTTAACCAGTAAATTCGCGAAAACAAATGTCGTAAATTTGTCGTAATTTTTCGACCTCGCGAAAGTTTCTGCTCGCGAAAGTTTGTACGCCTAAAGTATATTATAAGTTAAGACCTGTCCGGTTTTAATAAAAACGTAGGATTGGAAAAATGTAACACACGTAAACAAAAAAAGTGCTTGATTCAATCTGTCATCTGAAATATAACGCAAATGTTAAGGCTTGCGTGCCTAGGAAAGGTTTAAGATTCCTCATTAGCCTTCGGCTTGAAACTTTATCCTAAGGCAGAGGCTACAGTGATATCCACATAAGATCTAAATAAAGGGTCAATAATGCAAACAAAAGCTTGGACTGTATACTTTTGAAAAAAACTTAAATAGTATTGGGCTATTCCAGAAAAAAATTGTACCCCCCCCCTATGTTGAGGAGATCTTTTCTTAAAAAGGTGACCCCCTGGATTTTTTTCCAATTTTCCAAGACCCCCTAGATTTTTTTCTCCCATTTCTTTGGATTTTCAGCCCGATTTTACTGACCATCTTGGATTTTATCATTCAAAAAACCAGGCCAAAACCAGATTTTGTATTTTCCAGACCACCCTGGACGTCACACCTCCTCAATATATGGGGTACAGACTATTTCTGGAATAGTCCATTGAATCAATACCGTGAACTTTCGGCGACCTTTACTGATGACTTTAGTTTGAATGATATCAAAGTTGATTTTCATGACCTCTTGAGGAACATTTGGAATTTCGTTTGCTGCTCTTCGGTCATTTCTCTCATCTTCTTCATTCCCGTCATTTTCGCCATCTGAAAGATTGCAGAACACATTCGTCAGCTGATACCTATATTAACCCTACACTATATAAAGCTTATAAAGCTATAAAGCAATAAAGCTTAACCCTTTTGAATTTGGAAAAAATCTCAAAACTTAATAAGGGGGGGGGAGGGTTGGAATAAAAATGTCCTGGGTGGAAAACTTTCGAAAAGTAGGCTAATACAGCTATATTATTAGGACAAATGAGGGAACTTTCAAAAACATTTTCCCAAAAATTAATAAGCGAGGGTGGGGGGTGTTGGAATAAAATGTCCTGGGTAGAACATTTTTGAAAAGTTAATTAGCGGGGGGGGGGGGGGGCGGCAGCTATTAGCTAACCGAGAGTACAGCCCATTGATTATTTAATGATGAAGAACTAGACAAGAGTCAACTTCTTCGAACTAAAAATTGCTTTCTGATAATTCTTGATGACGCCAACTCCACTTATGTAATCACACCAATCAATCTGTCTATAAAAAGCCTCAAAAATCACTGGTTCATCAATATTATTATCAATTATACAGAAATTTTGTGTAATTTAGAGGTTTAAATATTTGCCAGTGAAATTATTTGGATCAAATTAATTTAACCCAAACAGGCTGGTAACTAGCCGTCACCCGGCGTCGCACCCACCGAGGAGTAGATAAGCTGAACGCATCATAAGCCCTTTGGATAGTAAAGGGGAAACTTTTGACTGATTTAATCCCAAATAACAAAAATTCAATAATGAAGTGTATTGCGCTTCTATTTTATACTTATATATATTTTATCCTTTTAAAACAATCATTTCAAGATGAGATTTACTTTAGGCTAGATTTCTTCTCCTTCCATCAAAGGGACTAAATCAAGACAATGAGTAATCTCATTTAAAGAATAATTTAGATTATACCTAGGGAATTTACACCTTGTAAGTAAACTGTATTTGATTGATAATTATGGGTAATCAGAAGGTCTTAGTACAAATAGTGGAGAAAACATCCTCCTCCTTACCCAATGATATAAGAAGAATCTCTCATCTCTCATAAATCTTGTAATGCGAATATCACTAGGTTGATAAACTCAAAACTTATTTAGATTATCACTGATGAGTACGGTTGTTGCAATAGTAATTCTGCTCAGTACGAGAGGAACCGCAGATTCAGACAATTGGCATTTGCACTTGCTTGAAAAGGCAATGGTGCGAAGCTACCATCTGTTGGATTATGACTGAACGCCTCTAAGTCAGAATCCGTGAACAGTGTAAGTTAGTAAATCGGTTATCGTCTCACTGATCTGTTTTATAGAAATAAATATTTGAATTACCACACTGCAGCTTGCAGAAATTTCTATAAAGACTTTGGTTACCATTTTGATTCAGTATATCATATGTAAGGAACCGTTGTGTGACGCCTGCTTTAACAAGTAACACCGTAAAAGACACAAAAAATGAGCAAAATTGAAATTTTGAGAACTGGATATCTATACAAAGGTAAGATTTTCTATATTGTATTGATTTTTTAATATTTGTATAAAATAAATTAGCTGTTAATCTAACACACTAACATTTTGATTCTCTTCATTTTTATTGACAAAAAGGTAATGGTATTCACCAAATTATAGACTTGGAAATTTTACTTCATTATATCAAATGATTAATTCAAACTTCTTAATGAACAGGTGAAGATGGTATTTATCATGCAGCTTCATCATGCACTCTAGTTCGTCACCCAAAGATGAATGTTATTGTTGATCCTGGTGGCCCTTGGGAAAGACAAGTCATTTTAGATGCTTTCAAAAGAACTGGTTTAGACTGTTCTGATATCGATGTTGTTGTTGGAACACATGGACATTCTGATCATGTTGGTAATTTAAATCTATTCCCTACAGCCAAACATATTGTTGGCCATGACATTAGCATTGGTGATCAATTTCATTCACATGATTTCAAATCTGGTTTAACATATACCTTAGTTGAAGGTTGTTTGGAGGTTATACCAACTCCTGGTCAAATGTTTTCTGGAGTTTCATTAATTGTTCTTGATAGTATAGATTCTGGAATTGTTGGAATATGTGGCGATTTATTTGAAACTAACAATGATGAAAGCTTTTGGCCTATGTTCAGTGAAAATGCAGCATTGCAATTACAAAGCCGCAATAAATTGCTTAGTTTGTGTGACTATATTATTCCTGGGCATTCTGGTATGTTCTCAACAAGAATTAAGAAGACTCAATGTGAGAATAATAATAACACTCAAATTACTACAAACTACATTTTAAATGGTAGATAAAACATGTAGAAATACAAATTATGTGAAATATTTGGTACACAATTTATATATTTTGAATTTGAAAATTTTGATAATGAAAATACAAATAATACATAATATGATTTTGCCTGTCTTAAAAAGCGGAGAGAAAAAACCCCTGAAACTATTGATGAAATTTGAATTAATAGCGGTTTCCTGCTTATTGAAAAGATACTTTGGAGTGGAATGTGAAAAATAGAAAAATATCTAAGAAAATTGGAAAATGAAGAATCAAACTCTTGAGGAGCTATGTTGAAATTACTTAGTATCACGTTTGGAGAATGTCATAAATAGCTAATTGTAAATAATTTTTTCTAGTTGTTGTAATTTTTGATGCACTTTGTATACACTTATAACTAAAAAAACAAGCAATATGCTGAATAGACCTACCTGAGATAAACTGAGATAAATAGTCGAAAACAACTGAATGAAGATGAAAATGTCCGAACAAAAAAGAAAAGATAACAGGATAAATATGATCAATGATATATCAATAAATAAAATCATGAAAAATATCTGCTGAAATTCTTTTTTCCTCAACAGATTAATCAAACAGAGGCGTGGTTCATCAAGAATCTTACCTGAGCACTTTGCTCGAACACCTACACAAGTAACAAGTAAGTAAATAACATAGCGATGCGTAAGCTTGAAAAATATGATGAAGCTTGTTTCATAGTGGCTTTCCAATGTTTTAGGGGTACAGTAAGAAGTCATTTTAAGTTTTAGGCAAAAACTAAAACAATCCTTTCTTTCAAGTAAAGATAGTTCTAGCTCTTTAAAAGATAAAATCTAACAAGCAACTTTCACAAATCCAAAATTTGGCCCAAATTTGGATAAACTTTTTCTTTTGAAATATCTTGAAATTTTACATTTTAAGGATTACAATTTTGCAAAGATTCTCTTTCTAAAAGTCACAGACCTATCTTACCAATAACACTAATGTAACAGCCTGAAAAAAAAAGTGATATGACTGAATATCTGACTAATAATACCAGAAAAGTGTTGACTAATTTGAAAACAAAATGAACCGTTTCATTGCTTCTCAAATATCTTTGAACTTGAACTAACCTAGATATCAAAATAATCTGATCAAAATGACACATATGTATGATAATTTACCATACTGTGGCAGGGTATTCAATCAAATGTGATTATCGAAAGATTCATACAAGTGGTACCACAAAAAGGTTAAACCTTTCTCACTCTGAACTTGATTTTTTTGAGTTTTCAGAACTTTCAAAGAAAGAATCGTTTTCCATTGAAAAGAGGAAAGGTATAAAGTTCTCATGGGATTGTTTTCAACTTTGTCAACTTGAATAGTTAGGCTGTTGGTTTCTAAAGTTTAAAATTCATGACAATAGGGTTCATTAACAGCAAAAACTTATAAAAGACTCGAATGATTTTTTAAGAATTTGGTTCAATCATCAACTCAAACACCAATGGGGGATACTCATTATGGTCCTTCCAACCCAGGGCATGTGTCACTCTTTAGGATATGGTTTTCCGAGACCCTCGAAATGACTTCAGCAAAATAAGATATGCAATCAAACTACACTTTATTAGGGGCTGTAAAATTCACTATAAGGATACCTTTTCACGTTGCTCAAAGGCTGCACTGTAAGGATTCTGTTTCGAAAGCAATTTTTTAGGCGGAACATACTCTTGTTTAGAAATCGAGTACTCCGCCCCTGCACTCAGAACTTTCAAAAGATAATAAAATGAACAAAAGTCTTTGAAAATAGCTTGTCAGTCTCAGGACATCTTTGAAACTATAAATCAAAAGGTGTGGCCCTTTCTCCTCAATGGTCAATAGTTTCTAAAGTGAAATTATACAATAGCATAAAACCATACTTTGCGGTAGTTTTCATTTGTGAATCTGATCTACGGAAAAAACATCTTGTCTGTGCATTAAAAGATATGATCAATAATGTACAAAAATTGCCTGTTTTCTCCTTGAATCCTGAATTATGTTTCTTACATATACTGCAATTGCGGTGTTTGAAAAATGTAAAAGGGATGTTTATACCGAAATTGCAGTAAAAAATTGCAGACTTGAAGGATTTCCTTGACTGATGATGTTTTGTCTTTAGTACACTATGATCAGGCCAGGACACTGTATGATTTTGAGCTCGATTTTTTGTAAAAGAATTGCCGTATGGAGCTAAAGAAAATATACAAGGATCAAGAAGCAATTTACTGTTAACTTCAATATTGCAATTGATAGCAGCTGTGGGGCTTTCATAGTGTGCACTCCCCCAGAATAGGGGGGGGGGAGGGTTTGTGTTTTGGGTCGAAAATTTCCAGGTGGGATTTGGAAATTTTCAGGTTTTAGGTGGGAGAAACAAGTTACGGTGGGGATTAATTTCTTTATGTGGGATTTTTGGTGCTTTGGTAAAAGTTAATGTTAGTTTTTGCTCATTTCCAATTTAATTATAATTTTTTCTAAATTTTATATTCTATAAATTTATTTTTTTAAACTATACTAAACTTTTCTCCTTTTTATTATCATACTGTAAGAATTTTTGTTTTGATCCTTGAAATAGTATAATTTTTTGCGAGGATAGCATTTTTAGCTGGGATCCGAGAGTCTGGATTGAGGGTTGGAGTTTTAGAGCTAGGTGTGACCTGAAGTTTTAGGTGGGACCTGGAACCCCCTTGCAGTGGTGTTGTGGGAAAATCTTTCTGGAGGGGCCAAAGTCAAGTTTTTCAAAATGGCACCCCCAATTTTCCTAAGTGGCATCCCCATGCATCCACCAGTTTCTCAACTTTTACTAATTCATTTGCCTAGGCATAATGAGGAAGGAAATTTTTAGTGGATAAGAGTAGATGTATCTTTGATGAATGAAAAAGGGAAAAACAGGCCCCACTATGGTTGGGGCCGACTAGAAATTTTTTGAAAATCGACTGCCAAGATACCCTAAATCACTAAATAAAAATAGACAAATTTGACACTTGGTAGAGTGAAAAGAAACAATGTGTAGTGAGAGGGAAGCGAGCAAAAGAATTGATGTTTTATGATGACAATATTGTTGTCAGCAAATTGGTCTTAGGGCGCAGTTAGATTTTCATTTAATAATGCTATATTGTACACAAAAAAACTTGTAAATTAGCTAGATTGGAAAGAAGTTACCAATCAACTTTATTGCGAGCGAAAAAAATTGCAAGTAATTTAAAATTATCTTAGTAAAATTTGTCTTGGGGCGCAATTTAAGGCGCATATGATTTTTAAGATTGGGGCGATTAAAAAAATCTCTTTTGGTGCCCCTACAACGCCACTGCCCCTTGCACACTATGGCTTTCAAAGTTTGTGAATGGCGGCTTTCATGAGCTAAATCTTGGTATATACCATTTGTGCCAGGCTAATATTTGTGAAAAAGTGTTTGATTTTGAGTCTGAAAAATCAATTTTCTTTACCTCCTTTTCTTCTTAAACAACATCCACTTTGAAAACAAAAAATGTGGCTTCAGGCTATTTCAGGGTGGCCACGCTTATTTTAGAAGAAAAATCCAGCTTTTTTGGTCATAAACATCCTTTTTTCCAGGTATTTTCAGCTGGAAAATGTACCTTTTTCCAGCCTTCACCCTGAAATCTGTACTTTTTTCCAGCTATACAAGCGAGTGCAAAATTATTACCAGTGAATACCACTTAAAACCTGCAAAAAATAGAAGTACCCTCTATCTGAAAATTTAGGTGGAATTTTAGGCTGAAACTTTTTATGTTAAAAGTACGCTGTCTATGGGTTCTACAAAATGGTTTTTCTCCAATAACTTTTTATAAAATAGTCATTTTGGTCTCAAATTTTGAACAGTGATTCACTGCAAAGTATCTAATGTTGCAATTAGATGATTGGGACCTAAATATTGTCAAAACTGTACGTTAAAATCAAAATACACCTTAAAACCTAAATTAGAACTTTAAGGGCCTTAAGATTTCTTTGGCTTTAAAATTAACACAAATTTTATTGCTTTTTCAATGACATCACCGCTGGTTTTAATTAAGGGAGTTTTTATTAACACAAACTTTTTCAATTCGTGTTAATAAAGTGACTAGTAATATTCGTGTAAGAGAGCCCAAATGCAATAAGTCGATCATACAGATCTAAGCTCATGAAAAAATCTTTGTAAAGAACATCTGATGGACTAAACTGAAAAAGGCTAAACTGATACTAGGATAACATCTTATGAAAATTATTATGTTAATCACATAACAATTCTAACGAATTCCTGAAGTTAAAATTAAAACATCAAACAATTTTTTCCAGTTTTTCCAGCTTTCCTATTTGGAAAATTCCAGTTTTTCCAGCTAATTTTCTAAAAAAGGCCATTTTTCCAGTTTTTCCAGTTTTCCCAGCATGCGTGGCCACCCTGTTTTTTCTTTGGGCCATCCCAGAAAGTTTTTGTTACCCCCGCTGGACGACGTGCTTTTTTTAATTTTTTCTAGCCTTGGAAAAGATTTTTCTTTTCCAGTGGTGGTCGGAAATTCCGATGAAAATCCATGTACTTTTGCAAAATGTGGCATCGGAAATTCCACTCTTTTTTGCCTTTTTTAATTCAATTGCCTTGGAAATTCATACATTTTCTTCTCTCACCTTAGAAATTTTGAATTTAGTTAAAAACTTTGCCCTCGGAAATCCTCTGTCGTCTTCCCGGCCCTGTTACAGACAAATTCTGGAATGGCCCTTTACGTTCGCGGTTGGATTCCAGGATTACGCAATTGTTCAATCAAGGAATTTCAAAAGTTGAGGTTTTGGTGGGAAAATGAAAAAATGGTTCCAGTTTAAGCTACTGACTGACCGACCGTCCCATTTTTAAAAAAGCTTCTACTACACAAGTGTTTCAACCGGTATTCCAATGAAGCCATATTTTGGTTTGTACAGAAATTTCGCCCGCTCAAATCAAAACAACAAAATGGTCAATCTCACTAAAGCAACACATTGCGGCCGCTGCATTTCCCTGGATAAAAATTATGGTCACGTAACCATCCGTGATTTTAGACCAATGAAAATGCTTCATTTCCCCGGATTAAAGTTGTGTCTACACTAACACGCGGGAAATTGCTAGAAAAAGAGAGAAAAAACCAGGGGTCAAATTAAATTTTTCTCCCTTCTTGCGGCAAACATAAAAGACTTTAAGAGGCCATTTATTTAAGAAAGGGGTGTAAACAAATTATGTAAGTGATATTTTAAGTAACAAGTTCATTAACAATTTTATTTTGAAGTTTGTTTTAAAAAAAACAAAACCCTAGTGCTAGATGATAATTTCATTTTCTTAACTTATGGACGACCCTCGACATGG
Organism: Clytia hemisphaerica; assembly: GCF_902728285.1. Lineage (NCBI taxonomy): Eukaryota > Metazoa > Cnidaria > Hydrozoa > Leptothecata > Clytiidae > Clytia > Clytia hemisphaerica. The sequence goes on along the minus strand of NW_027103721.1, from coordinate 1,297,484 downwards.
CCCGAGAATTCTCGGGCCAAAACTTTTATTGGAATTTGCGTAAAGCCCGAGTATGGCCCAAGAATTCGGGCCGTGTTCGGGCCACACGCGGGCCACGCATGGGCCACACTCGGGCCAATTTTTTAAAACATGATTTAAACAGGCGTGTAATTTCAGGACTGAATTTTTTTCTTATTTGGTATGAAAACAAAGTTATAAATATAATTAGGGTGGAAATATTTGCTAGTAAACTGGTCCTGGTTTTAAACTGAAGCGTGTCCCCGGGAAGCTCGTAAAGTTTTTTTGAGCGATATAAACAAAACAGACAAATCTTATTTTGTACTATTTTGTTTGACTGGACATGCTGAATCAATTTAACATTTAACAGGTAGATGTTATATCGGATGGTTAATCGTCACCTTCTTTTCTTTCCTATCTCTTATCCTATTTTTCTCTTTTCTGACTGTCTGAGTTTCTGAGACTTAGTTTCTCATTTCTGACTGAGTTTTCATACCTGTCAATCATTTGTCCATCAATTTCGACCAGTCTAATTTTCGCACCGAGTGGGATTCGAACCACCACCAAAGAAAGACCTTCAGACTCGGAAGCCAGCGCTCTATCCGTTGAGCCATCGCCGCACAGCAATAACACGCAATTCATAACATATTATACCGAACTGGCAAAAGACGGGGGTAATATTATTATAATATGGGTAAAAGTACCCCTTTTTTAACCTGACTGAAATGGGCCCAAGGCGCCGAGTATGCACCCGGCACAGTGACAAGCCGTTACTAGCAACCCTGACCCTACCTAACCCCCGGAAAAGTGACTATCAGCGATCCGTGGATAAAAGAATAAAATAAAAAAATGAAGGTGACTATTGGCCATCCGATATAAGAGCATCCAAGTGGGTTGACAAATCAAAGTAGGGTTGCTTAATTGAATCGTTTGATCCGGTTCCGGGGATAGTAAATATTTTTGAAAATTTGAAAGTGAAGAAAACAACTTTCCATAGATTGGAAATTCCACTCTTCTTCCTAAAATTAGGAAAGTTAGTAATAGTCATATTTTTGAAAATTGTAAAGATGGAAAAAATCATCTTTCAACAAATTTCCATAGATTGGAAATCTCATTCTTCTTAAAATTAGGAAATTTAGTAAAAGTCATATTTTCGAAAATTGGAAAATTGGAAAAAATCTACTTTTAACAACTTTCCATAGATTAGAATTTTCACTCTTCCTAAAATTAGGAAATTTAGTAAAAGTCATATTTTTGAAAATTGGAAAAGTGAAAAGAAAGAACCGCCTTTCAACGAGTTTCCACGATCATAGCAATATCATCTTTCAAATTTTTGGAAAGATCGTTTGAAGATGAAATTCCAAACCATTGGAACTATGAAAAGGAACTGAGATTTTTAACAAATTTCCACCAAAATTGTAAAACTGGTCTTTCGCTAATTGAGGAAAGATGTTAAAGATGAACATTCCAACATCTTTCCAAAATGGAAAGCTCTAATTTCGCCCAGTGCTTATCAGGCCTTCTGACCCTTACTATAGGCCTATGAACACTGCCCAATCCCTAATTTTGCTATCCGATCACCGCGTTTAGCCTACCAAGCCAAACGCGGTGACTGAAATTTGCTTATCAGGCCTTCTGACCCTTACTATAGGCCTATGAACACTGCCCAATCCCTAATTTTGCTATCCGATCACCGCGTTTAGCCTACCAAGCCAAACGCGGTGACTGAAATTTGCTTATCAGGCCTTCTGACCCTTACTATAGGCCTATGAACACTGCCCAATCCCTAATTTTGCTATCCGATCACCGCGTTTAGCCTACCAAGCCAAACGCGGTGACTGAAATTTGCTTATCAGGCCTTCTGACCCTTACTATAGGCCTATGAACACTGCCCAATCCCTAATTTTGCTATCCGATCACCGCGTTTAGCCTACCAAGCCAAACGCGGTGACTGAAATTTGCTTATCAGGCCTTCTGACCCTTACTATAGGCCTATGAACACTGCCCAATCCCTAATTTTGCTATCCGATCACCGCGTTTAGCCTACCAAGCCAAACGCGGTGACTGAAATTTGCTTATCAGGCCTTCTGACCCTTACTATAGGCCTATGAACACTGCCCAATCCCTAATTTTGCTATCCGATCACCGCGTTTAGCCTACCAAGCCAAACGCGGTGACTGAAATTTGCTTATCAGGCCTTCTGACCCTTACTATAGGCCTATGAACACTGCCCAATCCCTAATTTTGCTATCCGATCACCGCGTTTAGCCTACCAAGCCAAACGCGGTGACTGAAATTTGCTTATCAGGCCTTCTGACCCTTACTATAGGCCTATGAACACTGCCCAATCCCTAATTTTGCTATCCGATCACCGCGTTTAGCCTACCAAGCCAAACGCGGTGACTGAAATTTGCTTATCAGGCCTTCTGACCCTTACTATAGGCCTATGAACACTGCCCAATCCCTAATTTTGCTATCCGATCACCGCGTTTAGCCTACCAAGCCAAACGCGGTGACTGAAATTTGCTTATCAGGCCTTCTGACCCTTACTATAGGCCTATGAACACTGCCCAATCCCTAATTTTGCTATCCGATCACCGCGTTTAGCCTACCAAGCCAAACGCGGTGACTGAAATTTGCTTATCAGGCCTTCTGACCCTTACTATAGGCCTATGAACACTGCCCAATCCCTAATTTTGCTATCCGATCACCGCGTTTAGCCTACCAAGCCAAACGCGGTGACTGAAATTTGCTTATCAGGCCTTCTGACCCTTACTATAGGCCTATGAACACTGCCCAATCCCTAATTTTGCTATCCATCACCGCGTTTAGCCTACCAAGCCAAACGCGGTGACTGAAATTTGCTTATCAGGCCTTCTGACCCTTACTATAGGCCTATGAACACTGCCCAATCCCTAATTTTGCTATCCGATCACCGCGTTTAGCCTACCAAGCCAAACGCGGTGACTGAAATTTGCTTATCAGGCCTTCTGACCCTTACTATAGGCCTATGAACACTGCCCAATCCCTAATTTTGCTATCCGATCACCGCGTTTAGCCTACCAAGCCAAACGCGGTGACTGAAATTTGCTTATCAGGCCTTCTGACCCTTACTATAGGCCTATGAACACTGCCCAATCCCTAATTTTGCTATCCGATCACCGCGTTTAGCCTACCAAGCCAACGCGGTGACTGAAATTTGCTTATCAGGCCTTCTGACCCTTACTATAGGCCTATGAACACTGCCCATCCCTAATTTTGCTATCCGATCACCGCGTTTAGCCTACCAAGCCAAACGCGGTGACTGAAATTTGCTTATCAGGCCTTCTGACCCTTACTATAGGCCTATGAACACTGCCCAATCCCTAATTTTGCTATCCGATCACCGCGTTTAGCCTACCAAGCCAAACGCGGTGACTGAAATTTGCTTATCAGGCCTTCTGACCCTTACTATAGGCCTATGAACACTGCCCAATCCCTAATTTTGCTATCCGATCACCGCGTTTAGCCTACCAAGCCAAACGCGGTGACTGAAATTTGCTTATCAGGCCTTCTGACCCTTACTATAGGCCTATGAACACTGCCCAATCCTAATTTTGCTATCCGATCACCGCGTTTAGCCTACCAAGCCAAACGCGGTGACTGAAATTTGCTTATCAGGCCTTCTGACCCTTACTATAGGCCTATGAACACTGCCCAAATCCTAATTTTGCTATCCGATCACCGCGTTTAGCCTACCAAGCCAAACGCGGTGACTGAAATTTGCTTATCAGGCCTTCTGACCCTTACTATAGGCCTATGAACACTGCCCAATCCCTAATTTTGCTATCCGATCACCGCGTTTAGCCTACCAAGCCAAACGCGGTGACTGAAATTTGCTTATCAGGCCTTCTGACCCTTACTATAGGCCTATGAACACTGCCCAATCCCTAATTTTGCTATCCGATCACCGCGTTTAGCCTACCAAGCCAAACGCGGTGACTGAAATTTGCTTATCAGGCCTTCTGACCCTTACTATAGGCCTATGAACACTGCCCAATCCTAATTTTGCTATCCGATCACCGCGTTTAGCCTACCAAGCCAAACGCGGTGACTGAAATTTGCTTATCAGGCCTTCTGACCCTTACTATAGGCCTATGAACACTGCCCAAATCCTAATTTTGCTATCCGATCACCGCGTTTAGCCTACCAAGCCAAACGCGGTGACTGAAATTTGCTTATCAGGCCTTCTGACCCTTACTATAGGCCTATGAACACTGCCCAATCCCTAATTTTGCTATCCGATCACCGCGTTTAGCCTACCAAGCCAAACGCGGTGACTGAAATTTGCTTATCAGGCCTTCTGACCCTTACTATAGGCCTATGAACACTGCCCAATCCCTAATTTTGCTATCCGATCACCGCGTTTAGCCTACCAAGCCAAACGCGGTGACTGAAATTTGCTTATCAGGCCTTCTGACCCTTACTATAGGCCTATGAACACTGCCCAATCCCTAATTTTGCTATCCGATCACCGCGTTTAGCCTACCAAGCCAAACGCGGTGACTGAAATTTGCTTATCAGGCCTTCTGACCCTTACTATAGGCCTATGAACACTGCCCAATCCCTAATTTGCTATCCGATCACCGCGTTTAGCCTACCAAGCCAAACGCGGTGACTGAAATTTGCTTATCAGGCCTTCTGACCCTTACTATAGGCCTATGAACACTGCCCAATCCCTAATTTTGCTATCCGATCACCGCGTTTAGCCTACCAAGCCAAACGCGGTGACTGAAATTTGCTTATCAGGCCTTCTGACCCTTACTATAGGCCTACCCTTAGCGGGAGGAAAGGGAGGAAAATTTGAAAATTTTGTGAATTTTATTTTGTGAAAAAGGCTCATACTAATGAACAAAATTTAGAATATAAAAGTATTAGCAAAAGAATGTCAATGTGGTGGAAAACACCCCCTGATAAGACTAGAGATAAATAAAATACGTTTTAAACTTTATTCTTAAGCGATACTATTGGTTATGACTGAGAACTCAGTGGCCAATACTGTCAATTTTTTCTACCTACGTGTCAGAAAAAAAAACAACAAAATATATGGCTGATAAACACCCCCTTCTCACTGACCCACTGGGACCCTTCTCACTGAAAAAATTGGCCAAAATATCGTCCCCAGTCGAAATTTATATTCCAAGTTTTTGTCCCCGCTGAAAATAATTAGAGAGGCAAATGCTCACTGCCAGATATCGTGTTTTTTTCATCACCGTTGTGGTTTTTTGACTCAAAAGCAACGGAATTCAAATCCCAAGCCATATGAAATATTTGACAAAAAGTCCCCATCGAGTTTTGGTCCGTTATTTTTACCCCTAAAAATTCTACCGCGACTTTGAGAAAGGGGTGTTGAGAATATTTTTGCAGACTGGACTCGTATCTTACGAAGAATTATGCAGCCCTGGAGATACACATGCTCATATTTGCAATAGCTAGGATGTTAGACAAACGAAAAAGTCTTATTCACTAACTCAATATTTTAATACATATTCTTCCTCTTTTCTAATGCTTGAGATGTATTACGTTTATGACGTATTTACGAGGCGTTTCACATTGATGTTTTTGTATTGCAATAACCTTATTAAGGAATGCCTCCATTGTGACGACAAATAACACGAGAGAGGTACATTATCATGCAAATGAGGCTATTGTTTATGACTGCTTATGAATTTTAAAGTCTGTATAAGTAAGTCTTTAATGTTTCTTCAATCATTTATATCTTAAAACCATCAATTAATGGTCGCAGCATTTGGTGTAGAATATTCGGTATGTATTTTAATTCCTTTTAAAGTCATGAATAGACAATATAATCTTGAAATTTATATTTCTATTTAAAGTGATTAACAGATAATCTATATCTATTATATTAATAGCGGTGCATTGTGTGTCTGTGTGTCACCACTTTCGTTTTCGCTTTTTTTGTGTTTTAAAATTATAACTTTTAGTCTCTTGCTTCACAAATTTATTCTATTGGGTTCGCGCCATTTGCACACTTTCGATTTCGCAAGCAATGTTTTGTTCTCGATAAGTTTGTTTTGATTGACATATCGAATAGAGCATGGTTTAGACTTCATTCAGCCTTTGTTTTGAAATTTAAGGCCCATCTACTTTTAGTAATTTTAATTTCTGCCCTGCTTTGGCCGATCCTGTTTTTTCTTTTCTTTTGTTTGAAATGTTTTCGAGAATGTATTTAACGATCGTATTTATTAATGACATTCGAATTCTTTTCAAAACAAAACAAGTTTCTTTTATTGAAAAGAACATTGCAAATGTAAATCAAAACATAAAAATTAAAAAGTTTGTCGAACAATAACAGCATTCAAATGGCGATAAAAAGCAAGAGAAGAAATTAGTCCATCTTTTCTTCATATAAAAACATTCAAGTGGTTGATACTGTTATGTTTAATTTCGAAAAGTTATGCCAAGGGTTCAAAAAAGCAATTTAGAATTGACTTATTTATCTTTTTAAATCTGATAAAAACAAAGTTGCGCTATTCTTTGTGGCTTTCCCGCCTTTTCCTAAAAAATTGTAATTTCTACATTTCACTCCTCTTTACCATGACATTTTCTCAAATTGTCGAAAACTGGACGGCGTATTTAATGTGAGAGAAGCGAGAAAAAGATCTCCGGGAGAGGGTTAGAGTCAAACTTTGATGATATCTTTTTATTAATTTGATCATTTTTTAAGCCACCTTCAATATCCAAAGGACTTTTACTGCGTTCAGCTACAGCTTAACCGGCGTGCGACGCCGGGTACCGGCTAGTTTTCTATATTTGGCTTAGAGATACACCTTTTATGTCCTAAGAAATACCTCCAAAGTTTTTGACCCAATTATTTTCCAAAGCTGAGATATTCGAAGACTGTTTTAGAATTTTTAGAGATTTCAAAAGCATGCCAAATTTAATACTAACCTACTAAGCGCATATTAAAAGAGCTATTAAAGTCTGTCCAGATATAATTGGCAGTGGAAACAAGAATGCCTGTAACTTTTGATAGTCAAATATAATTATGGAAATATTTTTTGCTTGTTTTAGAGAATCAAAAGCGCTAAATTTGAATGTATTTTTGGTTAAAAAATTCGCGATTTTTAGTGGTTAAATTTGCGATTCCAAAAATTGAGCTTTTTTTCTACTTATGCTATAACGTTCATTTTTACATCAGTGGTAGTTCAACCTTAGGTTAAGAAGTTTGTTAAATTTCAAGGCAAACAAAAAAGTCCTTCGGAAGATATGGGACCCGAAATACCCCTTGGTAGCACTTTTCTGTGAAATATCAAATCTCCAACTTATTACTAAAAACGGGGGATCTTTTTTGAACAGTGCAATTAAAAGTTGGAAAATGTTAAGTGTTGGTGCATTGGTATTATAGGTATCATTGATTATTTCGAATCCAAGTGAAATCACAGTATAATTGTTTTTATTGAAAAGATAAGCATGAACTTATATTGCCTTTGTTATTTCAAAGTCATTAAAGAACTTTGCTAATTCCCAAAACACTAAACACAGTTTGGCTATGAGGTCATTAAAAAGATCGTAAAATGTGTTATGATCGAAAAACTGTTTTATCAATCATATCACTACCCCCGTTTTTAGTAATAAGTTGGAGATTTGATATTTCACAGAAAAGTGCTACCAAGGGGTATTTCGGGTCCCATATCTTCCGAAGGACTTTTTTGTTTGCCTTGAAATTTAACAAACTTCTTAACCTAAGGTTGAACTACCACTGATGTAAAAATGAACGTTATAGCATAAGTAGAAAAAAAGCTCAATTTTTGGAATCGCAAATTTAACCACTAAAAATCGTGAATTTTTTAACCAAAAATACATCCAAATTTAGCGCTTTTGATTCTCTAAAACAAGCAAAAAATATTTCCATAATTATATTTGACTATCAAAAGTTACAGGCATTCTTGTTTCCACTGCCAATTATATCTGAACAGACTTTAAAAAGGTTTTTTCTTAAAGGAGCATTCATCATTAACAGCATTGCCAAAGAAGTAAATTTCTTTTTCAACTTTTTTTTGTTTTTTTTTCCCAATAGATTCGGAATCTGAAACTTTAATGATGGCGAGCTTTCTATTGTGGATGACACTATGGTCAATGATGTTATCCTTATCCTGCTTAGTAAAAGGTTAGTTAATTAAATTCATTTGAGATTTTTTATAAACAGGGTAGGTGTATTCATTATTTCATACAACCCTTTCTCACAGACCCGCCAAAATATAGATCCCGGTAGTAAATTATCCTCTAATTTTTATACACGCTGAAAATTATCAAATAAACCAGTCCTCACTGAAAATAGTTTACTATTTCTCCCATCCCCACTAGATATTCTGACTTGAAAACAATGAAATTTAAATCCCCAGCTAAAGAAATATGAGAATATCAATCCTTATTGAGTTTCAAATCGTTATGTTTAACCGCCCACCGGCTAAAAAAATTCCACCGGGTCTGTGGAAAGGGTTGTGTTCGGGGATGTGTTATTTCATTCTTTCAGCATTCTAAACAGCAGGATGAGTATTTGTAATTAAAATGCATTATTATCATCAACATGGAAACGTGAGTAATTTGATTGGCTAATAACGCGTATATAAATATTCTTATTTCATATTGTACCGTACAAATACAAGACCGCGTTCAAAAAAAGGGGTCTGGTAAGAGAGAAATCATAGTTTGTACAACTTCATGATTAGAAAGGCTAGAAAGGTTTTCTCTTCGCTTCCATTACACAACAACTTATCTAAAGAGTTCATAAAAAGGATGTTTTAATCTTTTTAATGACCATTCGATTCGTTTTTCGAATGTTTTTATGTTGATTTCATCCAAATAAAAGTAAAAGAAAAAATATTGGAAGAGAAAAACAACACACAGAAGAAGAGACATAAATGGCATTTTTCAAGTTGATGATAAACCAGTTATCAAACTTTTACTCGTACAATATTAAATATATTTTCTCGTTTAGGGTTTTCTATATTTTCCTCGACTAAAGACTTGGAAAATATGACGAAAAGTCTGAACTCGAAAAATATCTTATCGGCCAAAATTTATTCGGCCTTAATTTTAGTCGGCCTTAATTATTAGTCGGCCCTAATTTTAGTCACTTCGTCAAAATTTAGTCACTAAGGGCCGACTAATAATTAAGACCGACTAAAAATCTGGACCATTTCTAAATTTACAAGCAGATGGAAAATAGGAGAAAACTTAAAAAACTGGATTATAAGGAAAGCTTAATTATAAACTTTTAATTTGGCCCAAATTTTTAGTCGGCCCTAATTTTAGTCACCAAGCCAAAATTTAGTCATTTTGGACCGACTAAGTTTTTGCCGATAAGGTATATCCCATATTGTCCTCGGTATCGTGTGATAACTATTACTTATTTCTTTATATATCTTTATTATTCTACATAACTATACCTTAGTTTTAGATATCCAGGGGGGGTCAACATCCAGATACCAGACCCATAGCCGGGTGGTGGTGTCTTTTTTTCCTTTAAAAGTCTGAAAAGTCAAGTTGGTATTGATGGGGGTGGGTCCCCCTTTTTTTAGAAAAAAAGAGTTTTCCTCAGTTGGTATTGATACCAAAATAGGGGGTGGGTACCCCTTTTTTAAACAATATGATTCAGAAAGTTGGTATCCATATCATAATGACAGCAAAACTTTCCTAATTTTTGCCCTTATAGCTAGAAAATACCCCGGGGTACATATCAGTCTAAACAGGTTTCAATTGGATTTGTTTTAGCTTTTGAGTATAATGACTGTAAATGAGTAATAAGTATAAATGACTTTGCAGTTTGTTTATTTTGGACTTTTTCGATATTTTCAAGTTTTATTTTTGATCAAGCCTGAAGCAAAAACATTTTTTTCTGTGATAGCATTTGGTAATGAGTGAATCTATTCTGTTCTAAAATTATGTACTAATAAATAGCTTCTCCTAGTTTTTGCAAATCAATTATATTCAGATAATATTGATTCAGATTGATTTTGCTAGCTTCATTGGGTTTGTTTTTATTATATTGTCAGTTTTCAGTCATTTTCTATTTTAGCATATGACATTTTTTGTGTTGTGTTGAAGAAAGAGTATTTCAAAAATGAGTTTTTTTGAAGTTTCTCTTAGTACCCTGTTTGAGTGGGAGGGGGTGGGTCCCCTTTAAACAGCTTTAAACTCAAATTTGTCAGATTGGTATTGCTATTGGTACTAAATTAGGGGGTGGGTCCCATGATATTTTGTCAAATTCAAAAAGTCATGATGGTATCGATACCAAATTAAGGGGGTGGGTTCCCCCCTTTTCTGAAAATTATGATTTTCAAGCTGGTATCGATACCAATTATGACTTTCAAGTTGGTATCAATACCAATTTGGGGGTGGTGGTGTTAACTTAGCTCAAAAGGTCAAAAGTCAGGTTTTTGGGCTATGGGTTGGTATTATAAATGTTGACCCCCCCCTGAGATATCGGTACTTTCCAGGACATTGTGAAAACAAAAACGAAACTATATTTTTCTTACGATTTAGATTTTGAATAAAATGATAGACGGTTCAAAGTCTATTCACGATAAGTGTGCACTCTTTTTTCTTTTACCTATAACTTTTGAAGGAATTCTCCAATCTTTATAAATTTGGTATCGTTGGAGAGATATTTGTCAGTGGAACAATTTGAAATAAAAAAATCTTCAAAAAACTTCTAAATATGAAGATGAAAATGAAGAAGAAAAAAATGAAGATCTTGTAGAAAAGTGCTATAACTTTTATTTTCACTAGAGAGATTCTTTGATCTTTGGAGGTGATCACTGTGAAGAAATTTCACAAAAATATTTATTCAATACAAAGTTATGATACAAAGTTAATAAGTGAATGAACCCAAAAAACAGCAGAAAACAGCGGAAAACAGCGTTTTTAGACGTCAAGTAGCTTATAACTTTGTTTGATATCTTTTGACTACATGATTATTTTTGTGAAATTTTTTCACAGTGATGACGTTCTATGATCAAGGTTTCACTTCAGTGAAAATAGTACTTATAGCACTTTTCTACAAGATCTTCATTTTTTTCTTCTTTATTTTCATCTTCATTCTCAGAATTATTTTGAAGATTTTTTTCGTTTCAAATTGTACCCGGAGTATCAGAGATTAAGTTTTCAAAGAAAATAGTAACCTCTGAAGACAAATAATAGAAATTTTATCGCGCATGTGTCAATCTAATCACTGTAGAAAAAATCAAAGATGAAGAGCAAATATTACCATATTAATATCTAGCAGACTGTATCAGTATGCAGTTTACTATTTACGAATTCCCCAGAAACCTCCAAGTGTAGTTAAAAAGAGTTTATTTCAAAAGAAATCTTTTACATGATCCCCAAATGTATAACAGTAATTACTAAACTTTTAATTATGGAAATGTCACTTTAATTGAATCGAAATAATAGACAGACTTTATGTTATGATTCTCTATCACTGACTCTTTTTACCAAGCATTGATGACTTTTTGTAAGCTGTGTTTTCAACGACGGGAATAAAAATATCGACTATTACGCTCATCCAAGATCTTGGATGGTCGTCATGGTGATTTTTGTCTTCGCTGATTGCACGATGAATAGAATTTCGATTCGTCGGCACAGCGTAAATATATGATTTTGAGCTGTGCTTTTCACGGTATTCAAATTGTTCCACTCACTAATATCTTTCCAATGACACCAAATTTTTTTAAAGATTGAAGAATTCCTTCAAAAGTTATAGGTAAAAGAAAAAAGAGTACACACTTATCGTGAATAGGCTTTAATAAACTTTTCAATTTAATCATTTAGGCCAGGACAATCCATGCAACCCCGATGTTTATAATGTTTTTGATTCAACGACAATATTTCAACGAAGCAGTGGAAACATTGTACCTTCAAATTCAAGAAGCTTCATTTGTGATGATGGTATAAACCATGATGTTTGGCAAAGATTTATCAGCCCAGCTGGCAGTGAAATGCCTACAACGTGTCCACCTCAGTTCGCATGTGGTAAGTATTTACTTCCATTCTAGATGTAGATTATGATTTTAACAAAAATACATATATAAAGGTATTTTTAAGACAACCTACAGAAATTTTGGATGTTTCTTGAAATGTACGAACCCTGCAGCAAGCAAAATCATAAACCGTTACACCATAACGGGCATAGCTAAAATCTTTTTATACCATAAAAATAACAAAACATAGCCCATATCAAGCCATCATGTCTAAATTTTCTCCTTTCTTCGTATAAGACAACGCCAAAAGGTGTCAAAAATATAAAATTTCGGTCCGAAGTGCTTTTCTGGAGACACTAGGATATGAAAGAATAAAATAAAGGTTATAAAACGCGATAATTTAGCTTTCATGAATCATGAGGTGTTGGTCATGTACCAGTTTTATGGATCAGACACCACCAACTCATTGACTGCAAAAAGCTTCAAAATAACCTGTAAATTTAATTTCCCGGGGGGGGGGAGTCACTCGATTTCTAAACGACAGCATGTGTGGACAAAGGAAATGCCTTTCAAAATTGGACCCTTACAATGCAGCCCTTTGGAAGTGAAAATGTATACTTACAGTACATTTTACCAAATGAGCTTGAGATGTCGACACAATGTACAAAACAAATCAAAATGGGAACGAGTCAAAATTATAAAGTTAAATCAGATTTTTACTGTAAGACTTACAATTTAACAGTCCTCAAACATACATTGTATACAGTATATCTAGCTATAAATGACCCTTGCAATACACTCTATCGAAATTACACGCTTACAGTGGATTTAGAGGGTATCAAAAAACCTACTCACATGTCGTGGATCAGACCATATGAGTGCCTCCACCCAGATCAATTTTTACAGTTAAACTAAAAGTGAAAACTAAAAGTGTTTAAAAAAGTTTAAATGAATCGCTCGTATAATTGTAATTTGAAGTCGGTAATCAGTTTGATGAAAGATGTCCGGTAAGGAAACGGCCAGGTAAAATAAAATTGTCCACCAATTAGAGATGTCTGCCTTTTGGAGTGTCCATTAATTGGAGTTTTTACTGTAACCACGGCAAAGCGTTATAGGATTTTGTTGATCTATTGTACTGATTATTGTTTATTATAGGAACTCGTTATCCTGTTTGGCTTAATGATACACACCCGACATCATATAATCAGGCAACAAACGTCAAAGCTTGTATTAATGTTGAAGGAGTTTGTTGCTTCGAACAAATCCAGATCCAAGCAGCAAGATGTAGAGACAATGTAAAAAACGAAGATTTCTTTGTGTACAAATTAGCACAGTTGACTTGGGCGTGTCCAGTTGGTTATTGTATAGGTAAGATATGCTCATCATTAAGTACCACCAATACCCAGGAAGGGGGGGGGGGTACTAGGGAAAGATGGGTTACGGGGATGCTCCGCTGGTCAGGGTACCTTTATTAACCTCCACGAGTCCCAGGTAGGGTCGCAAAAACACCAAAATAGAAAAATCAGTCCCTTGTAGGGTGCCTATTTTTAGAAAATTTGGGGAAAAAGTAGAACATTTGAGAACATTTTGGAATTTCAGTCCCATTCAGGGTCACTTTTTTCGCAAATTTCGAGTCCCACGTAGGGTACATTTTTCGAACCTCAGCGGAGCACTCCATCGTCAACAAGGGTAGTACCCCCCGGGCACCAGTACAATGAATATCATGTTATTTCAATCTCTCTCCCCCCTCTCTATTATATATGTCAAGCCTTTTGAGGCTCGGAACCGAGCTATTTTTTTTAAGTTAAAAAACTCAGTTACGAAAAAACCAATTTCTTAATTCTGGTATCTTAACTCAGGTATTTTTCCCTCCTTTAAGTTTTCGAGTTATTTAAAGGATCGCAAAAATAACTCGAGAATCTACACAGGAAGGAAAATAACTCGAAAATTTAAAAGAACGAAAAAAAAACGAGTTAAAAAAACAAGAAATAACTCGTTTAAAGGAAGGAAAAGTAGTCGAGTTGAAATACTAGAAATAACTCGAAATTTTAAATTCACAGAAAAAAATGAGTTACAAAATTTAGAATGACGTCATATAGAAGGTACAAAATGACATCAAAAAACGCATGTGTAAACGTCAAAATTCGAAACGTCAAAAAAGGACACGGTACAAAACGAAATGGATTAAAACGGATTCGCTCCGCTATTTTCATCGTAACGGAACTACCCAATTTTTTGCTCGAAACTAATATGAACGAAAACCATATCGGAGCAATACAAAGTCTGAGCATAGTCTTAAGGTGGGAGTCACATGAAGTTTTGAGATTTGGTGAAAAAATTATCGATTTCGGGATTTTGCGTGTTTTATGACCATATACCCTTTCTGAACACACTCTGAAAATTTTAAGGACGTAGCATTTATATTTCCTGAGATATAAGGTTTTTTCTAGACCCTGATCGAAAGTATTTTCCTTAGCAACGAAAAATCATACCCGTTGCTAGGGCCCGATTTCTTTATGGCTGATCTAAACATAGGATCATGACATACCAAACGAAAGATCTTTTTACGCCCTTTTCGGGCGTCTAAATCAATACCGCCTTTTTTTCGCGGGATTTCCTAATATGACGTAATCAAAGATGGTAACCAAATAAATGATATTTTTAAAAACATACAAATTTTGGAGGCTGTCAGCAGTGATTTCGACTTTGAAAACTGCTTTAATTTGGAAATGTTGGATTGACTGATGACATTCTTAGCTCTTTAATGTCATTCTTCTCAACTAAGAAAGCTTGAGCTAGGTGAAACCAAAGACTTGATTCTCAAACTCAACGTTTTCGATATGAACTTAGTTTGACGACACCGAAAAACTTATTGAAGGACGAAGACCAAAGGCATATTCAATGATGTATCTATTTAAAGATCCAAGTGTTAAAGGAATTGAAAGCCTGGAGGCTGGTTTAACAATTGTGTGTGATGAATTATTGAAGGTCTGGGACGCTCCCTCCGCCCTCTGGCTGGATTATTTACATGTCACGAAGTTGAAGAAATCGTGCACGGCTAGATGTCCAAGTGGATTCTTGTATCACAACAGATCAACTTTAGATTAACCTATAACTGGCAGAATCAGTGAGGAAAATATACTAGGATGATCTATTACATTGAAAATATGGTTTTTGTTGTGAAAACACATTTAAATCGGTTTGTGTAAACCGCAGGTTACAGGTCAAAGGTTACAGGTTACAGGTTACAGGTCAGTGATGACAGGTTGACTCTAATCAATGTCATTGCAGAGGAAAATGTTTGGAAAACACAAAGAATTATCAAAAACATAATTCTCAAGCAATTTCATCCATATAAAACCATTTCAAACATCAAAATTTAACCATGTGCTTTTATCGATCTTTCGCAGTTTGCGCCGTCTATAACGCAGACCAGAAAATATTTGAAACCATATTATACGTATAACAGGTATATTACATATTGTAATGTTTGTAATGTTATATGATGGTTACATATAATAAAACACATCGCTCTAAAACTGCCTTCTCAGAGAACTCACGAGCTTCTGATTGGTGTAATTTTATATCCAGCCATATTGTTATCATCACATTCGGTATGCTAAATATTTTTGGTGTTTTTCTCTTGTAAGACATGATATTTTGTGATTCTGTCAATATTTTTCTCAAAAATTGTCATTAAGTCATTAAAATAATAACTGAATAATTAATTAGTTCCATCCTTCTAAAACCACTCTCATAGGGACCTTGCAAGCTTCTGTTTGGTGCCATTTTTTATCCATTCACACCATCCACATCATATTTTGCATGATAAATATTTTTCGTGCTTTTGTCTTGTTAGGCATCATATTTTATGATTTTGTCATTATTTTTGTAAGTGTCACTAGGTTGTTATTCTATTCAATTGTCATTTTATAATATCTAAATAACATCTATTACTTTTTTGTAATTTAATGCGTTATGTATTGATGTTATGTTATGCATATGTTATGATCTTATTATCTTTTTTCCGGTCTGCACTTTGTTGACCTGTAACCTGTGACCTGTAACCTGTGACCTGCAACATGTAACCTGCGACCTGTAACCTGCGGTTTACACAAACCGCATTTAAATTGACTTGAATCAATGTTGACGTGGAGTTTGGCGCAAAATTTTAAGGATTGGCGCACATCACGTGAAAGTGATAATTTGGAATTTCTGGACTATTTTGATATTTCAAAGCCTTTTTTAAAGTATATAAAGTAGAACTATAGTCCATTTTAGTCAAACAGCGAAAGAATTTTGTAAAACGGTCGATTTATTACAGAGAAATAGAGATATATATCTACTTCTGACTTTACGGACCGTTTTCTCAAAATAGGTTTCAGGGGGTTTTCGCACACCTTGGCAACGTTTTCTCAGGATTGACAAGTGCTATGAACTTGAAATTTTCAGGAGAAATTCAATTTATGGTCTAGAGTGTTATGAATGGATTACATTTTTGAAAAAATACTTCTTTGATTTCTAAATTCAAAAAATGCATTTTTTAGTTTCCAGACCCCCTGGAATGAAATTTCAAAAAAAAATTCCATTCATAACACTCCTTATCCAATATTAACAAGCTGCAAAAAAAATTTTTGTGATAGGTTTTGTAGATTTTTCTAAAACGTTGACACAATATTTTCACAGTACATTACCCCCTGGCTGGTTTTACCCCCGTCTTGGCTATTTTTAGACTTTTTTTTACATTTTTGAAATCATCTATTGTTAAGTTACCTCTGTAGAAAATTTCATTTAAAAATCTCTTCAAGTTCAAAAGTTATACAGGAAAATGTAAAAAATCAACTTTCTCAATTTTTCATGTGACTCCCACCTTAATCATGTCCGCTTTCATATGCAGGAAAAGAAGTAAGATGTCCAGCTGGTCAAACGTCAACTACTGGATTTACACCTTGTCACGGTAGGTTGCGTCTGTTAAGCATAAACAAGTAGTCTTTTTTTTACCAAACAAAATAATGCAAACAAAACAATCTTTATATACTTAAGAAACCTTTTATTCGTTGAAGGAGAAAGATTTGTATTTATACTAATTCAAATATTTTGATAAATTTTTTACTTCGAATATAAAAAGTTTTTGTCAATTTCTGTTTACAGATGAGTTTCCAAAACAAAGATCATTACCTAAAGTGACGGTAGATGTGCACAACTCGAGAATCCGTTTTACATGCGACTTTGAGATAGAAACTATCCGAGCTAACAATAGATACAATGTAACCTGGTATTCCACTACTGGAAGGGCAGCACCCAAGATATTAAAAGTAGATCCACTTGAGAATGATCAAACAACATCTTACCTAAAAAACGAAAATACATTGAGAACGGCTAGGAACGAAAGAGCCTTTTGCTTGAATCAAAACGTAAGTAACTTTATTTATAGGCCTGTAGAAAAGTAGGATGATTTTCCTAAAAAAAGGAGGTTTTTCAAAAAGTAAAGGGCCATTTTTCAACAATATTTAGTTCCTCCAAAGATTTGATTCAAGGAGGTGCCCTTCAAAAAACTTTCTATTTTCCATATAAAATATAACAGCTCTTTATCACTTGATAGGCTAATAAGCTTTACCTCCATATATTACGGATCAACAAGATCTGCTTTCCTATTTTAGATTTTTTGCGAAGTTCGTTCTTTTTTTGCTGGAAGTGAAGACAAATCAGACTTTAAAAGAAGTAATGTCTTCTACGCAGGAATCAAAGTAAGTTTCTGTTCTTTACCTGAGGAGGTTTGAAGACCGTACAAAATAGTTCTCTTTATTTGCTTTGATTCTTAATTCTTTATGACATTTGATTCTTGTATTATAATATCTCAAACTTATTCTAGTATTTTCAATTTTTGAATGAGAGCAATTATCGTTCCATTTCCATTACTTTAGATCTCTCCTACAAATATTGTAATATCAGAGCAGGGTTCAGCTCAAGATGTGACCCTGACATCAACGGTACCCATTGTCTGTAACGAGGGATCGCCAACATGTGGAGTAAACATTAGAATAAATCAAAACGACAAAAATGCAAAAATTGAAGATCGATGCTCTTTACGGTGAGAAAATGAAATTATTAACCATAATTATTTTTTCCAAAACAACCAAATGACTCATTCGATACCATGGGCCTCGTCAACGGGGAGGGGGGGTCCATGTCCCCCCCACTTTTTGGTAGACCATCTCATACAAGTTATTATTTTAAGTTTTTTATTGCAAGTTAAATTCATTTAAAATTTGTTGAAGCAAAATATTAAAATTGCAACAAATTTAAATAATTGATACCGAGCTGACTATTACCATTCACTTCAGTTGTCAGTTTCACTTTATCTATGCTTAGATTTAAGCGTGGAGATGTTACAAAAAAGATGAACGTTGCTGCTACGAGAGACTTCATAGATGATAATGATCGGTTGTTGAAAATTAAATTTAACGTACCTAGACATGCAAACCCTTTAGATTGGTATTGTACATCTCCGTTGCCAGATGTAACGGTATGTTTTTTAAATTTGAGTTTCGAGGTTAAAAATAAACAAAAATGTAGCATTGAATATTGCTGAATCTTTTCTTCAGTGTGAGAACCAATATTGATATCCTCTCGGAGAGAGGCTAATGATAAAAATGTCTTTAGAGAGTGAATACACTACTAGAGAGGCTCGGAGGCCCTACAATAAATATTTAACCTTACTGATAAGGATTTGACAGATTATGGAAACTCTCTTACAATCGAATGTAATGTATCTAATGGAGCCGTTAGATTTAGATTATAATTATATTATGTATGTACTTTTTAGCAGCAATACCTTGATAATATTAAAATTCGAAAGAATAAAATCTTATTTTTAGTGTACTAATCATGCACTAATGTACTTTCATTAACTTAGCTTACAGCAAAAGATGCTCCAACAAGACAATGTAAGACTACTGGCGATCCTTACATCTATACTTTTGATCATAATTGGTTTCCACATTACAAAGTTGGAGATTACATTCTTGTAAAATCAAGTGCAAGAGTTTTTGAGGTAAGTGACAAATAAAAGACAGTAGAAATAATTAATAGTAATAATTAAGCTCGTCAAAAACTAAATAGAACACCTTGATATCAACTTGAAAAAACAATAAAATTAAAACAAAATTACAAATTGACTGATAACATCGTGTACTTGTGAATTGCTTTACTATTTCGACAAATATTATTTTTGATTCTTGGTAGGTCCATGCCAGAGTTTTTGAATGTCACACATCTGTCTCGTGCAATTGTGGAGTCGCAGCCAGAGAGGGCGACGATGTTATGGTGGTTGATATGTGTCAAACTGGTAAAGCACCGATTATAAAGTTTGCTAGCACAATCGAACCTCAACAGGGTAGCAGGATCGAAAGAGTTCCTGGTGGAAAAACTTTCATCGTAAGTGAAATATAATAATGTGAAAATACATTTTCTGCTAATTATATACTTGTCTATGTGACATTGGTATCGATCATTTTGATCATTTTTGCACCTAATGACCTATATCCAGCAGAATATTTGCTGGTCAATTTATCATTAAACGTTCTATTATTTTCAATCATATTTCATTTTTAGCTTAACTTTCCTTCTGGCGCCAGAGTAACGTTTGTCTACAGAAACCCATCGTCAGACATCATCGTGTCACTTCCTCCGGATGATTATCAAAATACAAGAGGTCTTTGTGGTACTTGGAATGGAAATACAAATGACGAATTCACATCTGCAAGTGGCCAAGTCATACCGGGTAGATGGAGTTCATCGATTGCAGCCAGAATGGACGATTTTACTGAAAGTTATAGGTGAGTTGCTTAGAATTCATATCATTAGGCTTTTTTCTAGTAGAAGGGATCGGGATATTTGTCCTGCTTATTTTTAGGGGCGTTGGTTAAGTAGCGATTTGGTGTTAATGTTCCTGATCATTTAAAGTAAATTTTTGTTTAATAATTTAGATTCAAAGATTTCGGTCGTGAAAGTTTATTCTACTATCAAGGAGAAAAAGAAGGAAGGTGTAATTCGACAAGGATACCAACTTACTGCTCCTGTGAAGGTGATGGTAACTACCAAACAGATGACTCAAAGATCACTTGCGATAATAGTGGACTAGCAAATCGTCCAAAATACCAAACTAAAGGAAAGAAACCTGCTGAATTGATCTTTCCAGGTAAATGGATTATTATTTATCATAACGTCATGGCAACGAATCTATAATCATATTATTCTCCGTGAATTTAAAATCGCACATTCAGAACTAGGGCCTTATTAATCGTACTATTATTGTTAAAATGCATCATTATCATTATTGTTTAAATACAAGGAAAAGAATTACACCCAACAAGTTATTAAGTAGCCCTAAAAGCCAAGTATTAATATGGTTAAAAACATTCAATAAAAATTATCCGTCAAATGGTTATCAATCTTAGGACAAGGGTGTGGAAAACGCCGTAGAAGACGTCGAAGTATTGAAGACGATGGTCGAAATGTGATTATAATGCCAGATGAGGATCCTGCTTCGACTATTTATGATTTTAATCCACCTCAGATAACAACACCACCACCTACCTTTCCAACCAGTAGTGGAATTACTCAACAACAAGCTGAGCAAAGTTGTAACAGAGCATTAAAAGAATCCAAAAGTGGAAAAATTTGTTTACAAGTTATACCAACCTTGGATATCACTCCATTTCTGCAGCAATGTATTGATGACACGAAGGTTTTTGTATTTTCATTACTCTATAAGAAGCAAAAACTATTATGCTTTAGTTTAAGTGTGCCCAAACTCTTCTGTTTGTTTATTCCTCTAACAAATGTTTCCAATTAAAAAACATATGCATATGAAAATAAATAAAAAGGTTGATGGTTCCACTACTAACTTCATCATAATTTTAAAAATATTGGAAAGTATTAGAATATGAAGCTTTTGAAAAACGTTTGTTGCGATTTGTGATTTGCGATTTAACACAGGTAGATGGCTTTTCCCTTATCCGGCAACCCCAAATTATTCAGAAGAATTATCCAGTCAGCTATTTATTCAGTAGCACAATTATAAGTTGAATTGAAAATCATCTACAACACTTTCAATTTTACACTAAAGGTGCTTGACGACTCAAGAACTTCAATAATATCTGCTGTAGCAGCTATGATGGAGGAGTGTGAGGAAGAAACACTTCGAAACGTCACGTTATGGACAGCCGACGATAATGGCAATCTTCAGCCACCGCAAGCTGTCGGTGATACATTATGTCCAAGTGATTGCAGTGGTAACGGTGGATGTGTGAATTCCACTTGTGTATGCAATGCTGGATTCTTATCAGTTGATTGTTCGATCAAAGAAGGTAAAGTAAAACATATATTAAAAATATTACTTGAGTTGCTTTAGATCTTTTCCATTAACATGGTTGTCATGCTTTTACGATAAAGTTTGTGTTAAAAAAAAACGGAAATGCGACATTATCATTGAAACCTTCGAATTCAGGTAATCTTCAATCTTAGGCTCTCTTACCCCTACCATTAATATTGCACAATATATCAGCTTTTCCACTCTACTTTCACTGCCAATGATGTGGGTCTGTCTTTTATCCTGATGTTTTAGGGGATCCACCAGTTCTAGAAAGGGTTGCATCAGATGGTCTATGTGATATTCGAAAGCAAGACTGTCTAAGGACCCGTGTTATTGGCCAGAATTATGTGGAATCTGATAAACTTGCGTGTGGAACGAAAAAATTGAAAGTAAGTTTTTTATGGATCTTATCAAATGTTGATACTAGGAGCTGGTGCTGAGTGGAAAAGAAAACATTGTTTTCTTATTTCAAGAGACAAATGTTTCATTGAACAATTTTTCACCTAATGATTCAACCATTTAATGTATATTCTTTATTCGCATCAGGTTGAAGGACTTATCTTAGAAGGAAGAAGTACTTCAAATATGCTATCTTCAAAAAGTGATCTATTAAGCTTCCGAGACTTATCCTGTGAAATTCCCGAACAACATCTACCATTGGTTGACCTTGACTTTTCCCCAGTGCGGCCGGGAAGACCAGTTGGTGGTGTTTCAATACAACTATCAAATGATGGTGAAACTTTCTCAAATGAGAGTTCAAATTATATAGCGTACGATTCGAAATGTGTTAAATGCAACAGTACTACTGATTGTCGTTGGAAGGTTAGAAATAATTCTTTACGAACAAGAAGAAGCTTGAATTTTTATATACAAAGCTTAACTTATTCCATATAATTTTCAGCCGACCGAAAGCAAAGATTCTAGTTTATTTTTGTTCTTATTCTGGTCACAGAAGTGTGGTTTACATTTTTTCCAAACCTGTTTCTTTTTAACCTCTACAGGTTGATTCTTGCCGAGTAAACAATTATTGCATTGCTGTTGGTGAGCCAAACTTTGAGGATTGGTGTCAAATTTGCCGTGGGAACAACACTTTTACGGAAAGAACTGGTCAGTATACGAATCCGTATTCTTCCTTTAATAATCGTGTTCGATCAGGAAAGATACTTATTTTTCAAAGCTGTGTTGCTTTGGGGAGTCTATTTTTTACTATAGATTTTTAATTGATTGACTTACTTTTGACTTTAGATAACGTTGCTCCTATTTTCCGACCGAGATCTACACAAAAAGCATTCCATGACCATACTCTACGTTTCACAGTTCCTGTAACAGACCCTGAACAAAAAATATTGAAATTCAACTTCGTTGGAAGAACTCCTGATAATATGGAAATATCGTCCGCTGGTGTTATAACGTGGACAGCCGCAAAGGAAAACAAAACCTATAATGTCAGAATCAGAGCAACCGACATTTGTGGAACGTTTTCAGAAGCTACATATATGTTCGAGTCAGTTTTTTGTCCATGCGAAAAACTGAATGGTGCTAAATGTGGAGCTTACCCAAGTGTTAATTGTCAATGTCCGAAAGGATGCATGGGAAAAAAGTAAGTACTCTTGTCTCCCGAATAGACGTCCCCCCGCTAATTGTTAAGAGAAAAAAATCCATCCCCCCGCTCTTATTAAGGGCTCTGACCATAGTCGAAAAATTGACTTTAAAGTCTATTCACAATAAGTGTGCACTCTTTTTTCTTTTACCTATAAATTTTGAAGGAATTTTTCAATCTTTAGAAATTTGGTATCGTTGGAGAGATATTTGAGAGTGGAACAATTTGAAATAAAAAAGTCTTTAAAAAAATTCCAAAAACGAAGATGAAAAAAAAGATGAAAAAAATGAAGATCTTGTAGAGAAGGGCTATGACTTTCATTTTCAATGGAGAGATATTTTAATCTTAGGAGGTCATCACTGTAAAGAAATATTGCTAAAATAATTATTCAATATAAAGTTATGATACAAAGTTGATATGTGATTGACCCCAAAAAACAGCAGAAAACAGCAGAAAACAGCATTTTTAGACTTCAATTAGCTTATAACTTTGTTTGATATCTTTTGACTGAATGATTATTTTTGAGAATTTTTTTCACAGTGATGACGTTCTATGATCAAGGATTCACTTCAGTGAAAATGATAGTTATAGCACTTTTCTACAAGATCTTCATTTTCTTCTTCTTCATTTTCATCTTCATTTTTAGAATTTTTTTAAAGATTTTTTTATTTCAAATTGTTCCACTCACTAATATCTTTTTAATGATACCAACTTTATAAAGACTGAAGAATTCCTTCAAAAGTTATAGGTAAATGAAAAAAGAGTGCACACTTATCGTGAATAGACTTTAGTATTTGAACATAAAAGTTATGTTTTAGGTTCTTTAACACTTTTAACCAAGAATTGCCTTTATAATTTGCTTTTTTAATCAAATCCTTTAAGAGTAATTAATTATTTGTTAAACAAAAAGTGCTCATAATCTCCTTATGTGGAGCTTTTGAGGGAAAAGAGAAACGTTTGGACCAACGTTGAATATCATTAAAAGAATCATTTTGCAAAAAAAAGATTTTCGAGATTTTGCTGTCGTTAGGAGAAATTAGCAAAATACGAAATTTTGCAAAAAAGTGCTGATGTCAGCAAAATTTCAAAATTTTGTTTTTGCAAAATGATCCTTTAAATGATGTGTAACTTCAGTCCAAATTTCATGTTTCTATCTTTAGCCAAACTGGAGTTATTCAAAAAAACAAGTTTTGCTGACGTCAGCATTTTTTAGTTTTTGCGGTTTTTCGCGAAAATAAGAGCGTAAAAAATTAGGTAACACCCCTACAGCGAAACTTCATCATGTTTTCCTTCTTAGTAAATCATTGGTTAACTCATTTTCTGCCGGCTAATGGCCTTCAAAAATTATGGTAATTTTCAGGTTTTTGAGACATGTCATAACTTACCTGAGGAATCTCAATACATTTTAGAAATATTTTTCTGTAAGGATTTAAGCTCAAGAAAAGAACAAAATTTTGACTACCACCAGCCATTGACTAATTTAACTCGATACATTTTATATAAAAAGAAGTCTATTCACAATATGAACTGCTGTTTCTTTGATTTCATTACTCGATTAAGAATACCACACAAATAGAATTATCATTCTTTTATAGTTGCACACAAGCAATCAAAGGTGAAGAGTGTATCATTAAGACTGAGAAGGAAAGAATACCACCAAAAAGTGAGTGAATTATACATTTTGAACTGTGAACTCATGTTTTAATAAAGAACAGTTACCTCTGGATTTTTGGAGACGACTAGCAATAAGAAATTTAATTTTTTCTTGTATTTTGATCCTAAATTATTTTTTAAATCCTAGAATCCTATTTTCATCTCGAGTGCCAATCAAACGGACTGAAAGCAGCATTTAACTTGAGTCATTTGGAACGACATGGATTACCTTACATTGTCAGATTTAAAGGCGAAGATCATGATTGCAAGCCATTGAATTCCACATATGGAAATCTTTATGGTGACGGAAAACTCTGGATTGCAGCCAATTATTCAGATTGTGGGATCAAGGCTTATGAAGAAGGAGGGAAGATAGCGTTTGAACAGACTATTGTGGTAGAGTACGGTGCTAAGATGGATTCTTCATTGATACAAAGGCAATTCTTTGATACCTATAATGCAACGTGTTCAATTGAACGAAACATCACAAGGCAATGGAATATGAGTGTTGCAAAAAGAAGGACTATCAATTCAGAAGAAGGTTAGTCACAAGAACAATTTTGAAAAGATCCTGAGCCCGGATTTGCTGAATTTCAAGCAACGAGGGTAAAGGCCGTAAAAGTTTTACAAATTTTGTTTAAAGCTTAAATAACTCAAATTTGCCCCCGAAATGGGAACAAAATTCAAGAACAGCTTCGGGCTCAAAGTATTGATTTAATGTAATATCATGAACGGCTGAGGCTCAAAAAAAATGTCTGGTTCTTAAAAAACAGAGAATGTCCATTGAAAAAAGAGGAATAATTACTTAAAGGCAGACATCTATATTTAAACGTCTGAGAATGAGAATTAAAAACAATTTAAAGATGGTTTGAAAGATCCATTTCATTAGTCCGTTAAGTATATCATTAAAAGGATTTTCTACTACTCTTTCTATTGAATAATCGCCTTCAAACTCTTCAATTTTAGACGACGAAAGTAACTTTGGATTTGACTTCAAAACTTTGAAAGCTGGTACTAAAGCATGGACAGGTCTTGTTTACGTTGGTGAAAAGATGGACTTTGATTTGTCTTTAAATGGAGTTTCTAATTCTATCAAAACTTCACCTCAAGATTGCTACGCAACTCGATTAGATGGAACCGGAAGATATGATTTGATCAAGAATAAGTAAATATTTAACAAACTTGAATTCTAAAGCTCCAGTTAGCCTTCTCCTGCAACTCTAATACAATGCAAACTGGTTGATAAGGGATCAATTGAGAAATATTTTTGCTGGGGTAAAGTAATACGGAGTGAAAATACATAAACTCGCTAATGACTGAGATTGTAAGGTTGCTGCGATTACCAAGGACAATGTTCTTAGTACAGCCCCAGTAGAGTTTGCTAGTATTCTATCTGAGTCTTCCGGCGGTGTATAAGGTGGAAAGAGATATTTCTGTGTTGGTTTAGTTTTTCTCGAAGAAATTGAAGTCCAAATGAAAACTCCGTGCTGTGAACGTCATCATACCAAAAGAACCATATCAATTGCGTTTAAATGCTTACACACCTCTAAGTGAATTAGTCTAAAAATACTGCGATGGATTTCAAGCCATTTCTCGAGATGATAATACATATTTTAATAACTTTTTCAGATGCAGTGTCGGTGGCGAAACTGGTGTCACCATCACATCCACTCCTCAAGATACAAGTCACTTTTCTTGGGAAATGGAAGCTTTCAGGTATTTTGGTGATTCTGATGGCATCATCATTACGTGCCGCATTTTGATCTGTCGAAATCGTCCTATTGGTCAATTAACCGATGAATGTAGACGATGTGGCCAAAGACCGTTTCCATTGCGACGCAAAAGAGATGCAGCCAAAGAAGACGAAATTAATGTTCTAACAGATAAATCGGTGAAAAGTTTACCCATCTTCATTGCTGTTAGGGACGGTATGTTGTATTTATTAATTTCGCAAAAATTGGGCTTTTCTAGAAATAGTCCGTGTTCCCCCTGTTGAGGATATCGGATATCCAAAGAGTTAACAATTTTTGTTCAAAAGTGGATATCCAGGGGGTTAAATATCTACAACGGAGCGGATATCCAGGGGGTAAAGTGTCTTTTCAAGTAAGAAGGACGATATCCAGGGGTAAGCATCTTTATAAGAGAGGATATCCAGGGGGCAGTGGCGTTGTGTCAGGGGGGGCTTCGCTCGCAATAAAGTTAATTGGTAACTTCTTTGCAATCTAGCTAATTTACAAGTTTTTTTTGTGTACCTAACTCTGCCTCAAGACCAATTTGCTAACAACAATATTTTAATTATAAAACATCGTAAATTTTTTCACTAGCTTCGCTCGCATTACACATTGTTTCTTTCTTTTCACTCTAGCAAGTGTCAAATTTGTCTATTTTTATTTAGTGATTTAGGGTATCTTGGCAGTCGATTTAAAATTTTTTTTTCTAGTCGGCCCCCACCATGGTCGGGGCCTGTTTTATCTTTTTCCATTCAACAAAGATATATCTACTCTTATCCACTAAATATTTCCTTCCTCAGTATGCCTAGGCAAACGAATCAGTAAAATGTTAGGTGGGGCGCCACTTTGGAAAATTGGGGGCGCCATTTAAAAAAAATTCTCCAGAAAGATTTTTCCACAACGCCACTGCCAAGGGGTTGAGCATACTTTTAAGAGTGAATATCCAGGTCTTTACTAATAAAGTAGGATATCCAGGGGTTCGATACTTCGAAAAATCAATATCCTTAACAGTGGGCGGGGTAAAATCTATTTCTGGAAAAGCCTATTGTCGACTAAGCAAAATATGTTTTTCAAGAGACTTACACTGAAGTGTAAATTTTCAGGTTTTCAAATAAACAAAATTCAAGAGTAAAGCAACATTTTCTTTTAATTTTAGCACCTGATAAGGCAGCTTTGAAAGAATCTGGACGCAAATCATCCTCAAATGATCTTGGTGCTACGGAGACAACTGCACTGATTGTCATAGCTGGGTTGGTCGGTTCGGTGTTGTGCGTGGCTATTGCTAAGAAGGTTTTCTTCAATAACCCAGCAACGAAAGAGGTTCATCTACTTTCACCAAAGGAATAAAATCTTGTAAACTTTTATTCTCCCAATGGTCTTAATATTTTTGTAACAGCAAAATTTACCTTATCTCAGTTAGTATATGTAATCACATGATAACGAGTGCAATTCGAGAATAATTGCACGAGTGATTTTTTTTGTTATTAATTTTCCGAGTCCGGAAGAACGAGGAAAATTCGAAACAAAAAAATCACGAGTGCAATTTTCGAATTGTACGAGTTATTATGTGATTACGAGCTAATCGTACAATGAGTTTCACTACTTTTTCCCCGTTAGGAAAGCAAATTACAATTCATATTATTTCTCTTTTGTTTTTCTTTTATTGTTGTTTATAGATTTTTTTCTCACAAAATGAATTTCGAATGCAATTAAAACGTTCGATGAAAGAAAATAGTAAGAAAAAACATTAGAATCAATTTTGTAAACATCGGCGCCGCATCGAAGAGTGTGATTAACGATTAATTGCTCTCTACAGGATGCAATTAACGATTAATTGCTCTCTTTGAAGGAGCGCCAAATAAGAAAAAATAACTCATCGTGCGATTACCGTTATAATAAATGAACAAAATCATCTTATTATGTAGTAACTTTGTTCGAAATATAATTGCTCTGGGGAAATATACATTCTTTATTTGTAGGAAATTGATAATTTTGACTACTCGTTTCTTGTTATTTACATAGTTTGTCTATCGATGACATCAGGAATTTGAAAATTTTGAACTCTTAGATTTAAAATGAACCTCTTATACCTCTATACCGTTTATTTAATATTTGAAAGATAGTTTTAAGTAGTAATAAAGTCATAATTCTTCTTTGAAAAAAAATATATTGCATTACGTTTCTTGTGTTGTTATTTCTTTTGTCACAAACTTTTGCTCATATGAATGCTGTAAGTGGCTCCGTGAGAAACTTAATCAAACTAAGTTAACATTTACTCTGTACGTATTTCATGGTAGATTTCGGCAAAACAAAAAGCATTTGAATTGAACACCCTATTACAGTGGCTGATTTGATATTGTAAAGTTTTTCAAAAATTTTTGAAAGGATTTTTCTCAAAAACTAAGAGTATTATAATTTCTCTGGATTTCTGACAATTCAAGGTCTCTGTCAAGTCAATGATCGGGCCAAAGATGCTCGAATATATATTTATTTTCGAAAGTCTCTTTATACCCACTCTTACCTTTCCTTACTTATTCTCTATTAAATTCCCGATCCAATGAGGGGTCAACCATCTCTTAGCTCCTTTCCAATCTCGAGATATCGCCTTGTTAAGTTTCTTAGCTCTCTTCCGTAAAAGCCCGGGCTATAAAATATACGGTCTATCACGTTGCTATGTGAACGGATTTAAAGAAAAATGGCGGATTCCCGATATAAACAAAACACAAGGAACAAAAATGTGTCACAAATTAGAAAAAGTTTATTTTTCCAAATTTTCCCTCCCGATTAACCATTTTACTTTTTATATAGACATATAATGATTAATAACTGAATACTTTAAAAGCAAGAAGCTAAGCTTGAAGGCCAAAATTATTTAGACAGAAAATTTAGTGAGGACAAAAAACTGGTACGGTATAAAATGAAAACATCAGCCGCTCAATATTAAAGGAACCCAAAGAAATGGAAGATAGGATAATAATAATAATAATATTTTCATAATGAGGTTTAGTGTTAATTGAAGAGGTGCTATAGTGATAAATTTAATGTATATAAATCTGAATGAAATTGGAATGATTCATTTTATCATATGATGGTGTCAATAATAACTATAACCTTTTCCTATTTACAACACATAATAAAAATGATGGAAAATAAAGTGAAAGTGTATTTTTAATTTTGCTTGTCATTGTTCTAGAGTTCTTGGTTAAACAACAACATTGTGATAAGGAAAAAGTCTAATATATAGTCATTGTGTCAATGATATTCAATCATACGTTTCAACATGATAATGTATCTACACTATCGTACGTACCAAATATATTCAATGTTGCTGCTTCTTCTTGCGCAGCGCAGCCTGCAACCAAAGTAAAGTATTGAAGAGAAACGTATAAGGCGCCAACACAAATATCTTCATTTCGCGTCCTCGTTGGGTCTAAAAAGTGAGTCAGTCGGTTTAAAAAATGAGTCGGTCGGTCTAAAAAGTGAGTCCGTCGGTCTAAAAAATGAGTCGGTCATTCTAAAAAATGAGTCGGTCATTCTAAAAAGTGAGTGAGTCTGTCTAAAAAGTGAGGCGGTCGGTCGGTCTACAAAGTGAGGCGGTCGGTCGATCTAAAAAATGAGGCGGTCGGTCGATCTAAAAAGAGAGTCGGCCGGTCGATCGGTCGGTCAGTCTCAATTTTCAAGAGGGCTAAAGTAAATGTTTCCATTGGTCGGTCTTTGTTCTTTGTTTATTTTATTAAGATGGTTGGTTGCAATGAGCCCCATAATAATTTCTGAAGAACAACTGTACAAATCCATAACAAAATGTTCTCTATTTAAGAAACAGGATACCATGACCATTAGACCATTCCCTATTCATGTACAAACGATGGCCAGAGCAGAGAGACCAGATCAATCAATCAATATTAAGAAACCAAAGAAAGAAAAAGCAAAATAGCTGTTGAGCTTCTTGCTATTCTATTCTATTTACTTTTACGAAAATTACCAGTAAAGTAGAATTTCGAAAACAGAGATACGCTTCCGAACAGCGCGACGTTTCCCGATCGGCAAGGAACCGTAGGCTATTTTCCGGTGCCGTGTCTAAAAATAAAACGTACTCCGTCTCAAAAAAAGAACACTGTAATGTTTTCCCGCTTGGAGCTCGATTTAAAAATAGACTTAACGTAAATTCCATTAAGGGATGCCTAGAAAAGCAGTAAATTTTTGATGCATTCATAAATTTATTGGCAAGTAAAGGTGACCCATAAATCTTTTGACAAATTTTAACAAACATATTTAACAATATGATATCTACTAATATATTAGAACGTTTATTGTCATATTCAAAATATCTCAAATACAATTTAACTTAGGAACTTTAAGTCTTTGGGAAATTTAAGTCTATAGTCCTTCACAAGCCAATAATTTTTGGAATTTTGTTTTAGTCTCTATATCTTCTATCTAAATTTACTTGAGTTTAAATTCTCACATGGGACACTTCGGGAAGCAATATATTTTCTGAAAGGAAATTTATTGGCAATTGAAGCTGACCCATTAGAAACTCCACAACCTCGATCAAGATTAAACAATTTTCAAAATACAACACCTTTAATTTTAACTTTTATTTTTTCTATTATATTATATTATGAATTAGTTTTAGTTGTTTGCTAAGATCCTACGCAACCTTGCCAAGCCTGACAAATCTCTGTTGCACAATCTTTAGGTCTATCTCAATCTAAATCAAACCAAAAAAATCATGTCCTAGGTCATACAATCCGAAATTTCTTCCTTTCCAGAACATCCTGAAAAGCGAAAAATTTTTCTACCCTAAAAACGACGAGATCCTTAGGGCCAATTACCTACAGGATGTTACATGAGCATTTAAGAGCTTTTCCAACGTTTTACCCATTCAAAGTCATTCAAAGTCATTCAAAGTCATTCAAAGTCATTCAAAGTTATTCAAAGTGATTCGAAGTCATTCGAAGTCATTCGAAGTCATTCGAAGTCATTCGAAGTCATTCGAAGTCATTCGAATTCATTCGAAGTCATTCGAAGTCATTCGAAGTCATTCGAAGTCATTCAAAGTCACTTTGATCACAAACAGCGAGCACTAACGGCGAGCTTTGTTAAATTTCCTTTAATTTCGATGCGTCAAATAACTGCTTTTGGCGAACAGAGAAATTCCCAAATGACCAAAAATCCAAAAAAATTCCCCAAAAGTAAAGGTCAACCTCCCATAGGAGGTTCAACGTCAACTTTGAAATCAGCTTTTCCGGTGGGGAACCCCCTTAAATTTACCTCCACTGGTTGAAAAAAGTCCTACCAGGTCTGCGAAAAAGGGGTGATCTTATAGTTTTAGGTCGGCTGCTACCAGACAAAAGAAGAGGTTCGTAAAGGATAAAAGATTGTGCGACTATTTTCGGACAAAAAAGCATTCAGAGTAAACATACTTCTGTTGATTCCTTTTCGCCTGAATTCGGACTATTTTGTTCTCGGATTAGAAAGTGCTGGATGTACCCTTTTTAAGCGGGATTTGTAGCACGTTTTCAGAATTGGTATTTTGATACTTATTTACCTACTTAGTTTCTCAGCAAATAAAATAGATCGATAAAAGACACTTAAACCCCTGTCTCAAAGCCCCGATGGAATTTTTTTCTTAAGTGAGGATAAAAATTTCTATTGAAATCCAAATATGGATAGAAATTCTACTGTTCCAAGGTTAAAATATCCAGTGGGGATGGTTTTGGAGTGCAATATCTAAGCGTTGAATTTCGAGTGGGGATAAAATTGGAGTCATTTTGCCAGTGGGGAACTAAATTTTGGCCAAATTTTCCAGTGGGGCTGGGAACACAAGGGTGTACACTTGGTTTGGTTTTATTGTTTTTAATTTCTAAACTTTATGAGACTGTTAGTAAGAGGAAAAAAATTACAAATATTTACTATAAATCATTTAATCAGTATCTAATTATACAAGTTTCGTCTTGGCATGTCTTTAATTCTGTTATCTTTCCTGTTTTACAGCTTGCCAAAAATCACTGCATTTAATGTGAATTTTCAAAATCTTCGATATGCAAGTGGGATACACAAAATGCTATTTTGTTTTTTTGACAGATACTCGTTCATCAAGTTAATTCAATTTTTTTGACTTTTTTGAAAATGTCATTTATTTGTTCTATTTGCAGGCCAGAGGAAATATATGACTGGAAAACAGCTCAAAAAACAATATTTCAATGGGTTGCTTTAATTAAAAGAGGAAGATATAATTAGAAATATGATCAATGTTTGCCATATTGATAAAAAATAAAAAACAACAACATTTAAAATTAGCAAAAGCTTTTCGGTCTTTCCATCATCAGTGCTATAGAATAGTAAAATTGAAAATCAAAAAAGTTACAAATTTATTCGTCTAAAATCATTAAAAAGTAATAAAAGAATGCTATTAAAAATGAAAAGAGGCATTCTCACGGGATATGTGAATGTCTCTTTTCTATTAAAATCTATGTTACACCATTTCTAAAAAGAATTAAACGAGCAGAGTCGAGTTGGTCATTTAGACGTGGTCTCTTAAGGGCAATTAATGCGGCTTCCAGATTTTTTCTTAACCGGGTATTCGTGGGAGCGTTTAAGATTATTTTCCATAAGAATTCGTGGTCAGGGTGGTTTTTGAGATGCTTTGCAGGTTCAGAGTTGTGCTCAAAATTATTATGTTCTGACCACCTGGTTTCAACATTACGTTGGGTTTCGCCGATATAATTCAATCCACAAGAACACGTGCCTTCGTAAATTTTACACGCTGGGTGTGGATTTTTATCCTTCGAGTTAAATAACTGTTTTACTTTCTTTGTTGCCCATTTTATAGCAAAATCAATTTTGTCGTTGGTAAAAAACTTCAATTTTTCAATGAATCGCTTTGCAAGTTGTTCATTGGTGTCTGAAAATGGAACCTCAATGAGTATGAATTTGCGTTTTTCTTTGAAAAGGATTTGATTTAATGATTTTAGACGAATAAATTTGTAACTTTTTTGATTTTCAATTTTACTATTCTATAGCACTGATGATGGAAAGACCGAAAAGCTTTTGCTAATTTTAAATGTTGTTGTTTTTTATTTTTTATAATTAAAAATATTTACTAAGTGATTATGAAAATTCCGTTTTGCTTGTCTTTAAATCTTATGTATGCTTTCATATTTCCTGTTTTACAGTTTGCCAAAAGTCACCACTTTTAATGCGAATTTTCGAAAATCTTCAATGATAGTGAGGTACACAATTACGTATACAACATTGTTGAGTAAAGAAATAAAGCTAAAAAGCTCATGGACAAAGTAAAAATAATATCTTGTGACTTTTCGAAAATTGTCCTCTATATGTAGTCCAGAAACAACGAGTCTGCCTGGAAACACGCAACAAATGTACACTAAAATGAGATTTTTCAGTGTATTCAAAGCCTGTCTATTTCTTTTCCTGCTTTGTTTTGTCAGCACACAAACGTTCGTTTCTCTATTCATGCGTTTCCGTACACCACAATAAAAGAAACACATTAGTGAAACTGGAAAAAAACAATCAATAGTTCTTAAAAACAATGCGTATGCAACGTATTCCTCAGGGTCGAAATAACGCATCCCATCTCTACATACTAGTATGCCTTCTTCATTGATAATCACTTTTGTCTTTAAAGTGAATGGAAGGTAGATCATAAAACAGACTATTACAATTATTAGAATTGTCAAAACGTATTTGTACTTTGGAATAGAGTTTGCAAAAGGTCTGGTTATGGTCCAATATCGTTGATACGCAATTAAAACCAAAACCCAGCACGAGATATATGGTAAGGTTGATATCAAAGACGGGTAACCATAACTACACATGAATCGTCCAAGAAGCCATTCTTGCCCGTAAAATTCACTGATTGTAAGAGGAGTTGTTGCTGAAATTACGAAATCAACCATAGCTAAATTGATGATTAGGAAATGATATACACTCATTTTGCGTAATCTTGAATAATTGATTTGCAAGAAATAAGAGATAATGAGTAAATTGCCACTTGTTCCCAATGGTAAAATAATCCAGAGAGCAAATTTACTCAAAATATTTCCAGTTTCCTTTAAAGCGGCTTCAGTCATGATATGATTTTAAATTCAGTGCCAAGAATAACTAAAAAGATTTTATATCTTTATATTGTCAAAAAAATCATTCTATGGTGGATCTTTACATTCAAAAAATAAAAAAATCGGAGTTTTAGAACGTAGTGATCATATATTTAAGTTTGTGAAATTCATTAGAAAATCTAAAAAATGGGCAATCTCGTAACCAATAACCCTTGTTAATTTTTTGTATAATTTTAATGTTTAATATCAGTGAGATTTTGCGCGACCATTTATTAAAAAAAGCAAATATCCAAAGGGAAGGAGCTGGCAAGTATGACATTCAACAATAAGCATTAGCTCAAGTAAAAATACGGAAAACAAAAAGTTTGAATGAATGTTTATTTGTTAGCTTAGGTATTACAATGAAATATATGTATATAACTAATAATGATGTCCTTCGGTAAACAAGAAGACATCAATTTCGCCCAATTTACTGGTAAGATAGCAGAAAAAGACTATTATTAAAATTTTCATCATGTTTTAATTACCTATACTAGCATTGCCCCTCTTAAGACCATAAAGTTCATGTTTTTTTATTCGACTGTAGTATCGTTAAGTTAATGTATTCCGTCGACCAGATTTATAAAGCGAGGATGAATGTGACAGAACTATTGTATAATTGTGCCTTCTAGCCATTTATGGAATCAAAAAACATTTTTTTGACTGTGGTATTACCCGTTGTAATCACTGTAGTTACAATGTTATCAAATTTAATGTTAATTTTTGGTATTCTAAAAACAAGTCAGAAACCATTAACAATGCCACAGAAGCTCTTTATCATGTTGTCCATAAACGATAGTATTGCAGTCGTCACAGTTTTAGTGATCGCTTTTACGCTTAGAACCCCAAGTGTACCTTGTAAAATAGTGGTAATCCTCTTATCCTTCAACGATTCAACCTTGTTGCTAAGTGCCCTTCTATTCTTGGAAATTAGTTTTCTACGATTTATTAGTGTTAAAAGACCCTTTCAACAGATATCAGCAGGAACAATCAATCGAATTACAGCATTGTTTTTGTTGATTGGACTGTCAACTGGCACAGCTTTTTTTATCCTTTACAGTAACAGCTTCATTCTAGTTCAGCTTACCCTTAACATTATTATGGTTGTTTTGGTTAACTTATCATTGATGATGAATATCAAAGGATTTTTACATTTGAGAAAGGGAGCCAATGATGTAGAAGATAGAGATCAGACAAACTCTCAAAGTGAACACCATATGACATCACAGAAAAATAAAAAAGAAGCTGCAATGACGCTTCTGATTATTTCATTCTTTTATTGCCTGTGTATGACGCCTTATCCGTGTTACATCATTTCATCAATGTTTATTACTGACTTTGTTGCGTCAGGTACTGACGTTATGAATTTTTCTTACTCTCTGATTACTCTTAATGGTGGTATAAACTCGTTTATTTATATTATAAGAAACAAAAATATCCGTGGATATTACAGATCTTTGGTAATGACTGAAAGTTAACCAATGCATATCTAAAGTACCTGCACATTGTCCGCAAATTGACATCGAAATGAGCAGATAAGGCGCATATATACTATTGTGAAAAGCACAGGCAAAAATGTGCCGACCAATCCAGATTCTAATCAGTGTCCACCCAATCAACACAGAGAAAAGTAACCGTGACGACAATCCAACATGTTGGATTAGGTTCAAAGTTGAAATTTTTTTCGCGTCGCTGAAAACACAACTCAGATATCTTCAACGCTTTTAAAAAAAGAGTCAGTGATAGACCATTATAACATAAAGATTTGTGTATCATTTCGATTCCATTGAAGTAATATTATCTTAATTAATAGTTTAATACACCCCTGTCTCAGTGCCCCGGTGGCATGGTTTCAGTACATGATTTTTTTCAGTACATGGTTTCAGTACATGATTTTTTCCTACGTCACTGCAGTAATCAAATTTTTATTGCACTCATTTGTAATCATCCTAAATGGCTTGGGAATTCAAGAACTGTTTTTTATTGTCGCTGTCTTTATTCAATTTATATCTCAATTCACAAATGAGTGCAATAAAAATTTGATTACTGCAGTGACGTAGGAAAAAATCATGTACTGAAACCATGTACTGAAAAAAATCATGTACTGAAACCATGCCACCGGGGCACTGAGACAGGGGTGTTTTAATAATTACTGTTAGACATTAGGGAATCGTGTAGAATATTTCTTTTGAAAGAAACTCATTTCAATTACACTTGGAAAGCTTCTTGGGATTTCGTCAAAAGTAAACGTGTATATTGATACAGTCTGCTAAACATTAATATGGTAATAATTTGCTCTTTATCTTTGATTCTTTCTATAGTGATTAGATTGACACATGCGCGATAAAATTTCTTTACTTTGTCCTCAGAGGTTGATATATTCTTTGAAAACTCAACCACTGATACTGGTACATGCATATATACGCGTTCGTGCAATGTTCAAATCCTTGATAATTATATGATTACATATCTCAAATGTAAAGTAAGAATATAAAAGGATGACATTAAAAAGGGTAAATTATAATGTACTGTAAGCAAGAATTTTATGATTTATCATCAACATAAAAAATATGAACAATCTGGTTAGCTAAAAAGGAGTACATAAATGCTGTATATCATATTGTAACGTACAAATATTAGTTTCACATATTGATTGTTTTAAAAGATGACTGGATGGTTCTTAGGCAAAATAGGTGCCGGATTTGATATATAAAATACTTAGTCAGTAAATCTGTCCAAGTTACAGCTCGTGACGTTTCGATGTTAGTGATGGAACGATCAAGAAAGGGTTCGAAATTAAAAGGGGTTATAAGAGGGGTTTAAAAATATACTTAAAAATTAATAAGGGGTAAAAACGCTCTTCTTTATTGGTTCTTTTTATCAAATATAGATCGAAAACCGTGCAGGGTTACACTGTCTGAAAATTTGTCAAATAGTTTTCTTTTGGCTTATTTTACTCTTTCTTCCTTTCTTTGTTTTCTTGAATCGGTTACTTTTCTTGCTTCCATTTTGACTCGTTCTTCACTAGAACTAAAA
Source organism: Clytia hemisphaerica (assembly GCF_902728285.1). NCBI lineage: Eukaryota > Metazoa > Cnidaria > Hydrozoa > Leptothecata > Clytiidae > Clytia > Clytia hemisphaerica. Next base: position 1,259,988 of record NW_027103721.1, on the reverse strand, counting down.
ATTTCCCTCCGGTATATACTTAAAATCTTTTTGATACTCTGTTTTGATTAATTTCATCAATCAAAGAGTTCTCTCAATCATTCAATTGATAATAAAGATGAAATTTTAACGTTTTCTTTTCTCGGTAGGTAGCACAATATACAATATTACAAATAGGTGTTTCTTACATATTCAATTAGATAAATAGTTTTGGATCTAAGATTTAAACTGACATTGGGATTGAGAAACAGTTCCGTGTTTTTCACATTAAGGCGTAATGGTTTCTTTCTTTCGTAGGAAATTTATTCCAATCTGTGAATTTTTCGAATGTCTTATGCCCCAAGACACATAAGCCACAAGATTAAATTAAATATATAATTTAGCACTCCTTACGAGCGAGAACAAAATCTAAAATATAATATTCTTATTTTCTTATTCCGCAGAATATAAATTGTTGAATTGATTCCTCCATTGAGAATCACAATATTGTAACAATAATTTAAAAACTTCACTGACAAGGATGATTCCAGTAATGTTCGGTCAATCAGAGACCAAATAACAAAGAGTGGAAAAGGCATCATACAAAGTGAATAGAAGAAAGATATTAAAAGAAGAGTTTTCCCAGCTGACTTTTTATTTTCCAGTGATGTATTTCGTGGAGTATTTGTTTCAGTGTTATTATATGTTTGCATTTCGATCTCAAATCTTTGCGAGTTCTTCTTAAGATACAAATAAGAAATTATATTTATAAAAAGAATGAAATCCACCAACAAAAACATTGACAGAGAAGTCAAAAGTTGGATCTTTTGGAATGTTTCCTGTCTCATATTTTTGTATTGCCAAGCAAGTACCAAGGCTATTGAAATGCTAAAGACAGCGATGCATCCAATGGTGACATAAACAAGTTTTGTTGGGATGTGTTGAAAAGGACGTTTTATATTAAAGCAGCGAAGCAGTGAAATCAATGAAAAAGTTAGACAGCTGCATATAATAGTTGCATTATTGATGCTAAGAAAAGCTACAATAATTCCACAATCGATATTCTTCTCAGTCAATATGTAAGTGAAAGCAAACGCTGCTGACACAACAACACAATCATAAATTGATAACAGAATAAAAAGTTTATTTGAAATGCTTAAGTTATTTCGATTAGTCTTCAGAACCCCATAAATAAGCATAATATTTGATGAAATAACAAACAAAGTGACTGTAATAGGGATTACATGAGCCAAATAGGGGTCAGATAAACCAGATGTTTGCTGGAAAATGCAATTCAAATTTTCCTCTTCTTCTTCTTTGTAATTCTCATCACTCATGTCGATGTTAGGAGAAAGATTTCCTACAGTATATTGTTAAACTATTGGTAAACAATGATTGAAATAATTCGAGGAAGAAGAAGTCCTACAATGTGAATGACCAATTCTCGAAATTTTTTATATGAGTACAAATAAGTAGACTCGAGAATATGCACTTGATATATCTCGTGATACACCTGCCATCATTATCGAAGAAAAATACATATATTTGTCTTTCAAATTACCTTTACTTGCGATAAGTGTTTTGAATGTTGCCAGAGGCAATTAAAGTCTATTCACGATAAGTGTGCACTCTTTTTTCATTTACCTATAACTTTTGAAGGAATTCTTCAATCTTTATAAATTTGGTATCATTGGAAGGATATTAGTGAGTGGAACAATTTGAAATAAAAAAAACTTTAAAAAGATTATAAAAATGAAGATGAAAATGAAGAAGAAAAAAATGAAAATCTTGTAGAAAAGTGCTATAACTTTCATTTTCACTGCAAAGATTCTTTGATCTTAGGAAATCATCACTGTGAAGAAATTTCATTAAAATATTTATCCAATATAAAGTTATGATACAAAGTTAATAAGTGATTGACCCCAAAAAACAGCAAAAAACTGCAGAAAACAGGGTTTTTAGACGTCAATCAGCTTATAACTTTGTTTGATATCTTTTGACTGAATGATTATTTTTGAGAATTTTTTTCACAGTGATGACGTTCAATGATTAAAGATTCACTTCAGTGAAAATGATAGTTATAGCACTTTTCTACAAGATCTTCATTTTTTTCTTCTTCATTTTCATCTTCATTTTTATAATCTTTTTAAAGTTTTCTTAATTTCAAATTGTTCCACTCACTAATATCTTTCCAATGATACCAAATTTATAAAGATTGAAGAATTCCTTCAAAAGTTATAGGTAAATGAAAAAAGAGTGCACACTTATCGTGAATAGACTTTAATAAGAACTGTTTATTGAAAATTTACTTCAAATAAAAGATTTGAAAACATAAGAAAGACACCTTTTCTCTTTTCTGATTTTCTTCTCAGCCAATAAGTACGTGAAAACTAACATAGCTGAAACAACACAATGACAAATTAGTAACAGAATGAAAAGTTTATTTGAAATGCTTAAGTTTTTTCGATTACTCTTCAAAACCTCATAATTAAGCATAATATTTAATGAAATAACAAACAAAGTGACTGCAATACACTCTTCTCGAGATGCATAAATTTATTGTTGTCCTCGTTTTCAAACAGATTTCATTGCTATAAATTTACATATTCACAATGATAATTGTGTTGTTTACACCTCATTAGACATTTTGAATTTCATGTTCTTTTGTTTTAGAGATAATACTTCCTTTGGGAATTTAAATTGATTTGAATGTGATAATTTTATAACAATGAAATATGTTTGAAAACGAGGACAACAATAAATTTATGCATCTCGAGAAGAGTGTATAGGGATAACATGAGCCAAATAGTGGTTAAATAAATCAGATGTGATTTTCCAAGATCGATATATATTTTGCGCCCCCATGAAAAAGGAAGTATTTGTAGGAGTATGAAAACGTAAGTAGCAAGCGCTACTAAAACATCCTAAAAAGAAAAATAGAAAAATTTATATTTTTGAGCGCCAAAAAGTATGCTATATTATTTCAGTCAAAGAGAAACGCTCGACGGCAACAGATGCTGAGCCTGCCCACTTCTAAATTTTCTGCAATACTAGAATATATATGAATTCTTAGTGGTGTAGCGAGATTTTAGAAGAAAAACATGCAGAAGCGCTTTTGGGAAAAAAAATGTAAGATTACCTTGCGATAAAAGGAATAAAAGCCCGGGAGGGGGGGCAGTCAGGCAAATTGACCGACGGGTATGTGCGGCGGTTATGGGTATGTTTTTCAAAATATCAGAAATGCACTGTTAATGTTAATGTTAATGTGTATATTCTTTAAAGTCGAAAAAAAGTGTACAAAAATGTACTAGCTTTAAAGCTAATAGAGTTCGACTGCCTATTTTACAAAATGAATCATTCATCACCATCTGTTGATGCCAAATCGCTGACGATTTCTTCTGTAGAGTATTTTGGTTTATAATTTGAAGATATTTTTGTTTGGTTTTGTAATTTTTTAACGATTCGTAGTTTTGTTCTTGGGCTTCCTCTAACGCGCCAGTTGAAGTCTTTATTCCTATTGTCTTTGTTAAGTTTCTTTGCTTGTTCGTGCATCTCCTTTATCTTTTTCCGTTCGTTGATTGTGAAATCTTCCGTGATACTTACCTGAAAGAAACAAGTTTCTTTCAGCATGTGTAAATTCTTCATGATAAGATCTTTGTCATGCTGACTTTGTAGGGTGACTTTAAGAGGACGGCCGTTTTTTGTTTTTCTGTTTCCTAATCTGTGGTGAGTAACATTTATTTCTGCAACATTGATGTCCTCCAGGAGTTCTCGGAACCGAAATATGTCATATTTTTCCCATTTTCTTCTTTTTCCTTATCTGGGCCTGAATATTCGAGAAACCCGTGAACGATGATATTCAGTTTTCTAGAGTCTATGTCTTTCTTTTCACTTTCTTCCTTCCGTTTTTGTTGTTCGGCAGATCTTAAGTCTTCTTTGTGCTTCTTAGTAATTTCGGCGTATGTTTTCTTTGATGTCTCCGTCATTATTTCTGTTGTGTGCTTGATTTCCTCCTTTATCATGTCTTTTCTTCCATTTCTTGTAGTTTTCCTGCCAGAAAAATTTTGAGATCATTTTTGATGGAATCACGGGTTTTGGTGTTGGTGTTAACCTCGTTGTTCAGTTTTTGTATGACGTCATCTTTCTTTTTAAGTTCATTTTGCATCATATGTTGAGTGTTTTTCCCCACTTTATTTCTTAGGTTCTTCGTTATTCGGACGCAGTTTGAACATAAGTAATGATCGTTATAGGATGTCACGAATATTTGTAGTTGATACAAAGGTAGCTGTGTGCAATCATAATGAACTGATCTTTTACATTTTTTGCATTCCAAGCGATCCAGGTCTTCGTCATTGGTACATCTTGAAGGCGTGCAAGCTTGAGGTGGTGAGGCTGCTTCGAAAGGCTGATCTTTATCCATTTTGATGTTATTTTCATGAATTTTGATGTTTTTGTTTGTTTTCAGCCATTTTTCCGAAGAGCGTTGCAAAAGCGTCTTATCTAATTGACGTCAAATAAAAACTGAATTGACGTCCATGTAAGGGTAGACTTTTGATAAATGCACTGTAATGGTGGAAATTTCAGCAAATGCTCGAAAATGTTGATTTTTTTTGCTCTAAAAGAGTTTAAAATTTGAAAAAATGCACTGTAAGGGTATGAATTTCACTGATTTTTTTCTGCACTGTAAGGGTGCGATTCTAAAAGCCAATTTTTTCGCCGCACATACCGTCAGTTGGTAAATCCACTGCCCCTCCGGGGATAAAAGATAAATTGAAAAACTATTTGAATGACAAACTTAGTTTGTACCCAACTGCCGGGGATCGGTTTGGTTATTTTAGATACAGCCTAGAAGTGATGTGCTCCAAGAACAAACCTTTGTAACATAGCAATGGCGGTAAATTCCCTTGGTAGAAAGATGATCACTTTTCTTCTTGTTTAGGCCCTACATTCTTTTTAAGAAAGTTTACACTCTATCTTTATTTGTGATTAGCTTTTTTGATAACGCTCTTTTGTTATGATTTGATGTATGAATAATACGGCCTTCTTCAAAGCTCCTGGATGATAGCTATTGTTACTTTTTAATTTGCTGAATGGGAATCCTGATTGTCGTTACTAAAGTGATATTCATACATGTGATCCTCAAATTAGGTTTTTCTACTTTCATTTAATCTCCAAGCAGATTCTGATATTCTGCTCATGACACATATTCACTCTAAAGGTTTTAGCTCCGTAAGAGAATCTACCCAGGTTGGCACACCGCATTGATCTTTTTAATCCAGATTTAGGATGTATATTAAATGAGCTTTTTGAACGCCATTAATTGGTTAAACAATCGCTTTCACTTTCCCTTTTATACAAAAGACATCGAAGTTTTAATTGTTTTGGCTGAGCAACTAGGTCAGATCTTCAAATTTACCAGGGTTGCTTGGTTGGCGCAGAATGTATGACCCGTTAGGAGAATAACTTTAAGCCAATCTTAGCGTTTGCAGATATTTCCCGGTATAAGTATAACAATTCATGTTTCACAAAAGTTTTCCTTTTTAGTGCTTGGTTGATTTCCAATATTGAAATGAAACTATTCATATCCCTTTGAACGTATTCAATAGACAGAAAACCCTGAAGTGACCGCCCTTCCCGATCAGGGTTTTCTGTCTATTGACTATGCTTTGAATTAGCTTAGCTCTGCGGGTCTTGTTGCAATTGAAATAAATTGAATTATTAATTCGTTAAATTTTTATAATGTATCTACTCACTGTGATTTCATTAATTATATAGAATCGTTAATCGATATGAGCAGATGTAAACAGTCTAAATATCTTCTTATGAAAATTCGATTTTTTATATAATAAATATATCTTTCATTCTTGACTGTTTGGTGAAGAGACAAAAAGGTGAAAAATAATGGCTTCTTCCAAAATCACTTCTTCCCAGAAAATAAAAGAAAAGCGAAGAAAGTTATTCAAAGAGTTTTCAGAAGGAGTAACTTTACATGGATTCCGTTTTATGTTCAGCAGACATCATTGGGGAAGAAGAATTTTTTGGTGTTTTTTAAATATGACAATATCATTATTTTCTATTCTTCTCTTTTATGAGATCGTCTATGATTTCATTATATTCAAGACAGTGACAACTATTTCGAAAGAGTATGTTCCACTTGGTGAACTAGAATTTCCTACCATCACAATTTGCCCTTCGTATTCTTATTCAGAAACCAAAGTACATGGAATTTTCAACAGGTATAATTTATCAATTCCAGAGAACGATGATTTTCTGACGAATCAAAATGAGACATTATTGCTACTCGAACTAATGAAAACTAACGAATCTGTACCATCAGCACTAGATTTGAAACAAATGTTACAAAATAACTTTTCTGATATGACTAATGGAGAATTCATGAAAGCTTTTGCACCGATAACTTGCAAGTTTTACAATGAAATGTGCAATCATGATATCAAATCGGTATATTCATGGTACGGTGATCCACAGTGCTTTCAATTCAATTCTTTTGACGAAAAGAGTGGCTCAAGAAAGGCTAAAATGGTTGATGGAATGTCTGGGCTATCAATAATACTTGATCTTAAGTTAGAAGATGCTTTTCAGCCAGATTTACCATTCCAAGGGGCTGGCATATTGGTTAGTCCATATGGTCATCCATACACAATTATGGAAGGTTCCAGAAACGCCTACATAAAACCTGGAGAATTTTCGCTCTTAAAACTGTCCGCAATAAAAGTAAGGTTTAAATTACATTTGAAAACAATCAATGTTAAGTTCTTTCCTATTAAAAAGGATATACTATGGCTTACCTTTCTTACATTATCATTTAAGAACAAGCTATATAAGAGGCACCTCGTTCACCTTTTAAATCACGTTAACACAAGGTAAATATCCTTTTTATCAAGATCATGTTGATCTCGTTGGTTTTTTCCGACCAAACAAGCACTTTGAAATCTTAAATCACAAAATCGCGAACTTAAATAAAGGCGAATCACGCCATCACTAAAACCGATCGGGTGACCTAATATAAGAAAGTGAGGCTTTAAGATTAAACTGAATAATAATTTAAGATATTCTAATATAGACTTTGCAGACACTAAAACACCCGATTTCTTGAGAGATTATACAAAAATACTCACAGAGTGGTGAGAATAAGGACAAATTCAGAAAGTTTTTAGGCTTAAATCCAAAAAGTTTTTACATTCAAAAGCTTACAATGTTTCCATTCCAAAGCGTTGGACGTTCGTTCAAAAATGTGTACATAATTCAAAATAACATTTCAGAATAGTGAAGTACCAAATCCATTTGTTGATAGTTGTGGCACACAGCCATACCATATCATCAAAGAGGGTTATCCATACAAAAGAGAAATGTGTTGGACTGATTGTATTCTGAACAACGTTTACCAGCAATGTGATTGTATTGGTGAAGAAATGAGGTCAGAAATAAAATTAGGTAAAATATTATATTATTTTTTGGATTATTAAGAAAAACATTTCTTGAATATTTTAAAACAACTCTGAACAGCTTGAAAATATTGTTTGACCAGAATCAAAAATCAGACCATTAAGTAGATATTTGACAAGACAAATCGGATAGAGAAAAATACAAAACTGAAAAATATTCAGTCAAGCCTAAAACTTTCTTTGAATAAGCGAAGCTGATTCGAATATCAAAAAGCGCTGTGGTTAATCGTTCTCTCATTAGGACAACTCCGTGCCACTGGAAAGTTTTGCCAGAAATTCGCCACTTCTGGAAAAAATCCCCTGCAGTGTTAGCCCTACTTGCAAATCGACTTTGATTCCAATTTTATCTTCTGTTTCTTCCCAAATACAATCCCAACTATATTTTTGAGTTGAGGAAAATATAATCTTTATTGGTCCAGCGCGCAGCAGAATGGACCTTTAAAAAGCAACTGATCGAAAAGATTTTGTCTTAGTCGGGGCCTGTGCGCGCAATAAATTAACAAGTCCAGGCTAAACCAACCGCCGATCTAGAATTTTTGCCCGCCTGCCCGCGCGATGTTTGACCTATGTTTTGGATTGAATTGGTAGTAGAGTCAAATTTCCCGGTTAGATTAAATGGTTGTTTCAGGTAAGGTCAGGTAGGGTCAGGGCTAGGGTTGGGGATGGGAGTTAACCCCTGGTTAGGGTTTTAGCCCCCGGGTAGAGTTTGGAGTAAATACCATGTTTATAAGCAACTTTGAACTCCTTAATGCAGTAGTGACTCGATGGCCGAGTGGTTAAGGCGCTGGTGTTCTAATCATAGGTACTTTGTATATAGTATATAGTGGGTTCGAATCCCATAATAATAGTCTTCAATGTTTCTATTATGTTGCATTGTTTGTGAACATATATCTCGACATCGACTGACTATTTTTCATTTATTTTAGATTTGAAGGTTTGTACCAGTATTAAGGATTATAGCTGCTACAAAAATCAGAGAGGTACGGTTAAAGGTTTTGTTATTAAATACTAGTGATATCGTTTGCTTACTCATCAATTTTAACTGATAAGCTTTTTCACATTGAATTGACACGGATGTACAGCAAGATTGGTCAGAAAAGAAGAAAATAAAAAATATTTTTTGCTTATCTCAGCATAATGAAATAATTGGCGGGAAAAAAGTTTCAGTTTTTTTAAATAAAAGTACAATTTTGATAAAATTCTGTATTTAACTTTCTATTTTTTACTCCTGGAACGCTGCGGGCAGAACGGATGGCCCAGAAGTGGGTGAACGATAAGGGAAACCAGTGTATTAAGTTTTGGCATTTGTTTATTGGCTAACCACTCCTATACAAGTAATTTTCGGGATAAAATATTTCCCATATTTGACAATAATTATAATGTATAAGATGGCCGCCTGCAACCACGCTCGCAAGCCTTGAAGGGAGGGAGGGAGGTAAAAAAAATAATTATCTCTGTCTTCACTGTAAGATGAGCAGAAATGGAAGTAAAACATTAGTACGATGGCCCTGAGATGTCACTGTTTTGTTACAAAAATTCAGACTTTTATCACAAAAATAGTTAGTTTCATCAAAAAAATTTTAGTTTCATAGAAATCTTAGTTTCGTCAAAAAGATTCTTAATTTCATCACAGAATTTGTTTATCTTTTTTAAGTTGACGATATACCAGTAAATGTTGGTTATTGAGATTTATTAACCCAAGGTGATGTAATATTCAACGAGGCGAAGCCGAGTCAAATCCGAGTCATAAAATTTGTTCATGAAATCGACAATAGATTTATTTTGCTAATTTTTTTGATAACAACGAGAATGACAAAAAATCAAACTTTGAAAGCAAAATTAGAGAAAAAGATTCTACCGTGGTATGATAGCCCCCCGGGGGGGTACTACCCTTGTCGACCGGCGGGGGTGCTCTGCTTTCGGCTCCGGCGCTGAGGTTCGAAAAATGGACCCTGCGTGGGACTCGAAATTGGCGAAAAAAGTGACCCTGAATGGGACTAAAATTCCAAAATTTTCTCAAACTTTCTACGTTTTCCCCAAATTTTCCAAAAAAACTCACCCTCCGAGGGACTGATTTTTCTATTTTGGTGTTTTTGCGACCCTACCTGGGGACTTGTGGAGGTTAAAAAAGGTACCCTGACCAGCGGAGCATCCCCGTAACCCAGCTTGCCCTAGTACCCCCCCCCGGGGATAGCCATGGGATTATTCAATGGCTGTTTTTGCCTACAGGTATATAATAATAACCTTTATCGTCCACCTCTTAGGCAAAACGCACTGTCGAATATTTTTAGATAGTCGATAGCTAAATATCTCTTCTGTAGCAGCGAGCATAAACAAAATAGTTTTTTGATCAAATAATTATTTTAATGTCACATGTAAAAAATTAGACAAGAGCAGCCACTGGCTAGGAGGTATGAAATAACTGTTCTTGAGGTCCCTTTCTCCGGGAAAAAACTATCTGTTCTGTATCCTGGGCTCTCCTGGATTATATCATCTGTTCTGGGAAAGAATGGGACTCCTGGAAAATGTACATATGTTCTCTAGAAATATTATGCTCCTAGAAAAATATAATAGCTATTCTCTAAGAAAGTTAAAATGCTCCTAGAAAATGAAACTTTTTAAGAAAATTATGAAGCTCCCTGGAAAAAGAATCTGGTATCTGGTTGTGTATTTCACAATTTTGCTCCTGGATTTTTTGTCCGCTAGAAAATTGTATGTGTTTTACCTTAGCCCTATTCGGCCTATGGGGGGGGGGCTGTTTCTGTTCGGAGTTCAAATAATTGGTGATAGCTCCTGAAATATTATAGCTTTTGCCATGAAATTTTCTCTCAATTCCTAACTTTTATTTAGCTTCAAAAAAATTGACACCTGAAAATTTTCACACCTTGAGCATGATGATATTTCTGACAGTAAGGTGTCACAAAAATTGACAATTTTCCAATACAAATTTATTTTTTATGTCAAATATATCGTTTAAACCGTAATTTATTGAATATTCAGGATATAAAATAAGCAATTTAAACTCAGGCAACTTTTTTCTAAAGCCTTTGTTAGAATACAATAGCTATTTATAAGAACAAAGGAAAGTTTCGGTTTTTGCTCGTCATCAAAAAAACTTTTTGTCAAAAGTTACCTTATGGGATAAAGATCTTGTGTTCCAAAATGCATCCAAAAAATCCACTAGATCAAAAGTTAAGGGGTGGTACAGGAAAAACCCCCCTCCCTAGTTCCGAACCGCCCCTAAAAGCCTCGGCTGAATAGGGTTAAAATGTGCTCCTGGATTTTAAGAGCAGATATCTTTGGCGACCCCTGGATTTTACCTGGATGTTTTTTGGAAAGTCTCTTCCAGATTTATTCAAAAAATTTACTCTCCTGGAAAAAAAGAACAGAAATTTCAAAAAAATCTCCTAGCGGCTCCTCTTGAACAGATAAAAAATTTCTTTAAACAAAAGACAAAGGAAATTCGAACGTTTTGTAATAAGAGAAAGAAACTATGAAATTGACATCTTTAAATAAGACAATAAAACGTTCGAAAGTGTCATAAAAAGGGAGGAAGACTGAATCTGAAATAGGGAAAAATTAAAACGCTTTTCTGTTAATTGGCGAACGATAAACCATATATTCAACGTGAAAAATCGGATATCGAAATTAATCAGTCTCGCTTGATGATGTTCTTACACTCTGTACCTTGCGATAAAAAGAAGTGAGAAGCAGCTGACGAGCCTCTTTCCCCAAAATATCTGTTTTCCCTATCCAAATAGCTTTAACCTAAAAAATTGAGAGGCATATTAGTTTTCATAAGAAGGAAGATTTTCTTACAATCATTTGTTTCCCCGCTCTAGCTGACGACGTCATCATTAGGAATTTCCGGTAAATAAGATCTTTAAAACTTCTGGCTAACAGATCGAATTTTCTAGTAAGCCTATGTCGGGGAAACATATGTTTGAAAAATGGTCCTTGCTTGATGCTTACGGATAAATTCCAAAGTTTTTAGGAAGAAAGACCTGCATAACCATCTTTGACATATCGGGAAACTACTACTTTTACTATTAATAGATGCGAGGATGAAAACAGAAGGAAAACAATGCTGGGACAACTGTAGGAGAACTTGCAGTGAAATGTTTTATGATCTTCAATTTTCATCAGGAATATTGGGAAGTAAAAAGATGTACCAAAATGTTCTAAACAGCACAAGTTTAAATAAAACATACAGCGAAGTTCAAGAGTACTTGAGGTAGATAATAATATAATACAACTCTTTCGCTTAGATATTCTTTTATACGTCTAACTTCATAAAAAGACCCAAAAGAAAGATATTCCTAGATTAGCGACTTTCTTTCAAAACCAAAAAAAGTTGAATTCTTCCGATTATTCTTATAGAAAGAACGTAATTGGTTTGTTTATAACGTTTGAAGATAGCTCCATCATTAGCAAACACACTTCGCAAGCTGTTTCCTGGACAGATCTTTTGAGTAAGTAGTTCGAGTCAAAATTCAAACGTTTTAATCGTTGATGTTTTATTGTTGATTTCACCAAAATGCAGGACGTGAAAAACAAAACAAAGCAAAAGACACAAATGGCGAGAGGAATAAGTGAATTTTTTTTTTTAAAACTTTCAAGTTGATGATAAACCAGGTAACTTTTACGTGTGAAAAATTACGTGAAAATATTTTTCCTTGTGCAAACTTGTTCATATTTTCTTCGCCTACAGGGTCGGGTTATTTGAGGAAAAATCTGAACTGGAAAACTTTATTCTATATTGTTCTCGACACCGTGCGATAACTATTACTTAGAGAAAAACATTTTTGTAGCTACTTTGTTGATTTTTAAACATCAAGAGCCAAAACTACTGATGTTATCTTTCAATTTCTAGACAAAAACACACAATTTGATTGACAGAACTTAAAGCATTTTTTCCCTAGAGGTTATCAGGTTTTTTCAATAGAGTTTATTGCCATTTTGCTTTCATTTAGTTTCATCGTCACTTTTACAGGTTCAATCGGTGGGAGTATTGGATTGTGTCTTGGATTCAGCTTGATTACTGGATTCGAATTCCTCTTTTTTATCTTTGACTACATGCTGGTACCATGGACATTACAAGAAGAAACAAAGAAAGGAAATATTGGAATCAACACGATATGTACTAGCTTTGATGAGAAAATAATTCAAAAAAGAAACACTTTTGAAAATTATGAAAGCAATGACAAATTTGTGAAATGTTGATTCACTACTTTACTAGTACTAAGGTGGAAAAATTGTTGACTAATTTTGTGACTAAACTAAATTTTATATATACCACCATGACAGCTGGCGGACATTACACCATGAAAAACATAATATTGATTTCAGATAAAGATTTTCTATTGGTTATGCATAGTCTTTATTTATTGATATTTCAACCAAAACAAACAAAGAAAATGTTTTAGAAAATCAGCCGGCAACGCTATAATGAAATGCTAAAACATTGTTCTCCACTTTGGAAGATTACACCGAATCAAAAAGCAAAATGGAGAAAAAATAGAATCAAGAGACGGTTACCCGGTGAACTTCCTAAATATTATTTATCTTTCATGGTCATTTCCAGAGTGTTCAAAGCAAATTTTTCCGATCGGGGAAACCTCCTTCCTTCCTGATTCAGAAAAACTGACCGTTTTGGGAAGTGTTTGCTGTTAAGGCAATATTTCTATTTGAATTTAGTGATGCCAACTATGGAACAAAGATGGTTAGTTTTCTCGTAATATACGTATTATCGGTAACATTGTTCCATTCCTCTCGATCCAAATAAACGGTTTTTTCTTTATCTTGCCGTAACACAAAATATTTTATCATGATCACGTAGATTGTCCGAAGATTGGCGGTTCATTGCAAAAAAATACAAAAGAATAGTAGGACCCATGCATTAAGACTCGATTTTTTGTCAAGCATCACGCCAGAAGATATTTTGGGATCATGCCAAAACGCAAACCGCTAGAAATTTTTCATAAAATTTATTTTATAAAATATGAAAATAAGAACTTTTTAGGGAATAGTTTAATAAGATAAAAAAACCTAAAAGTAGTAAAATGCAAACATTGTGCGAATCATGTATCATTAAAGAGAACAATTAAAATCACGTGTCCAAAACAGACTTGTAAAACAATTGAACCAATCAAAATCAACCATATTTGTTTTCATTTTTTATTTTGACATTATGACATTTGTTTTGATTTTGTATCCCGCTGAATACGGTTTGTTTACAGATTTCATAAGTACTTTTATGTACCCTTAAGAAGAGATTATTTACTTTCTTGATTTATTCTAACTATCAAAACTATCACTAATGAAGATATGTACCATTTCACTTGTCGATTCTAGTAAGACAATTTCTTTGAATAATGGAGTCGAACAAATCGGAATCAAAAGCTTGTGCTTTCTTCCAGTCTGCAACTAGTCAGAATGATAACTATATTATTTTCGTCCTACCAATTTTGGTGATTTTGTTCACACTGATATCAAATTCTATGTTGATTTATGGATTGAAAAAAAATACAAAAAAAGAATTAACAATATCACAAAAACTGTTTATATATTTATCAATTAATGACATTGTCGCTACATTTACGGTACTTTTTATTCAAATTACTATGAAGCTACACGTTCAATGTAATATCATTAATATCTTTCTTGCCTGGAACGAAACAAGTGTTTTTATCAGTGTGATGTTTTTCAGTCTAATTTCCGGTTTGAGACTTGTAAAGATCAAAATGCCTTTTCAGCATATTTCCACAAAAGTGGTTCAGTTTATTGTGCTGGGAATCATATTTGTCGGCTATGGAGGTGGAGCAACTCTATTTTGGACACATACTGTTATCCATAAAAACTCTGAAGTAGACCTTTATTTGACTATGCAGCATTTGACCAATGGCATCATGTGCATTGATGTCAACATTGTCCTGATCATCAATTTGGTGTCATACCTACATTTAAGAAGACACTCCCGCTCTCTCAATCAGCAGTCATCTTCTTCTTCATATTGGGATTCCCAAACTTCAACAAACAAGACTTCTGAAACTAACAAAAAGGAAGCGGCAAAGACTTTACTTTTGATGGCCTTGTTTTACTCATTATGTATGAGCCCTTTTTCAGTTTTCATCATCGTTACTCTCGTCAAGCCACATTTGATGGCAGCTGGCTCAACATTTCTCGATTTATCTTGTTCGTTCATAGTAATGAACGGTGGAATCAATTCCTTAATTTACATTCTTCGAACTAAAGAAGTTAGGTCATATTACTACAAACGATGGTTTAATCCGGGACAATCATAATAACTGTATGACTACCTTTTAATTTTAACATCTTATAATCTTTCTCTTTGCTTCGAATATTTCCCATAGTCCATTATAAATGAAAATGGAAATAGGACATCTTTAATTAAAAACTTTTTCATTTATTTGAATATATCATCAATTTTTAGATTTTTTTCCTCGTTTTCACTATTACCGACAATATTATTCCTTCTATACAAAATGTACTTATCCATTATTTATTGGAAAAGATATTACTATTTTAATATACTGACTGCTCTAACTTTAATTTGAATCGTCAGGAGAACCTTTATTTCTAGTACACTCCTTTTTTCTAAGATTACGGAAAAATCGGGTTGAGGCTCAATATGTTTAGCAAAATCCAATTGTTAGCCTTAATTTATGCTTATATGCTTAGACTTCAATTTGTTGATTACCGTTGGGTTCGAGAAAATTTGTGTTTTAAGTCAGAACTTTGATTCTTCTCAAAGGATGGAAATCTTTAGTCCAATAAAACTCAAACAGCTTTAAAAGTAACCCTCAAAAGGTCAGCGTTTTAGAAAAGCTGCGCAAACCTTTTGTAATTCAGCTTTGAGGTATGATCAGCATTATGCTTACTTTTTGCCAAGTTTGAGCCTAAGTATGCCTATAAACGTTATGCTTATAAAAAATAAGAGTGTATTCGTGGATTTTCAACTGGTAAATTCTTTTTTTATCCACGAATTCATGCATTTTGTCTTTTTTTTATTTTCTATTTCACATTTTTGTCAAGCTGTAGTAGTTTTGGCTGTCTTTTTAGAGGATTTTATAGGTGAAATTCTACTTTCATTTTTATTTTTTCGCAGACCGACTGACGGACCCTTTTTTGCCTGGCCTGTAAAACAGAGACTTTTATTGAAATGTCTTGAAAATTTATATTCAATAGCGTCAAGAATCTATTACCACAATTTGCATAATGCGCAAGTACAAAAATTATCTAGTAATAATTTTAACTTACCCCTAGTAAAGATCCGAAAAAACACAAATATTGCAAACTAAACTTGACGGTATTTGCTGGAGTTTAGATTGAACCCAGAAGTTTCAATAGTATATAGTTTTACCCTGAGTATCAGAGGTTAAGTTTTCAAAGAAAATAGTAACCTCTGAAGACAAATAATAGAAATTTTATCGCGCATGTGTCAATCTAATCACTGTAGAAAAAATCAAAGATGAAGAGCAAATATTACCATATTAATGTCTAGCAGACTGTATCAGTATGCAGTTTACTATTTACGAATTCCCCAGAAACCTCCAAGTGTAGTTGAAATGAGTTTATTTCGAAAGAAATCTTTTACATGATCCCCAAATGTATAACAGTAACAAGAGCCACAAAGATGCGGATAAATATTTCCTTTACAAATGTTAAAATAATAATTGATGTCCTCAAAAAATTTTAAAGTGCTTTAAATCTCAGATAACATCAAGCAACACAAGTCCCTAAGAATTTCAAAATTCCATTTTTGTTATTGCCAGTATTTACAGGATTATTCATAAGGTGACTGTAGGTTCAAAGCTACGGATCACGGAATATAAACAAGCTGAACCCGACTGAGAACAACGATGCAGTAATCAAATTGGCTGGAACTTTAATTTTCGTTAGGTGGACTTTAAATGGATTTTAGTATTATACTAGCGGTCACCCGGCGTCGCACCACCAAGCAGAGTGTTGTTGAACACATCAAAAGACCTGATTATATAATTATTATTTTAAGTGCTGATTTCCAGAAATATTATATATATAGCCAAAAAGGGCAAATATTTAAAATGAAAGAATGACAAAAAGGAGAATATTTCACAGTAAGAAAACCAAAGAAAATTTTATATATTTTCAAAATGAGATGAAATATTTTACATTATACTTTCATATATAAAATATTGTAAAAAATGTAAAAATTTAAAGTAAAAAGTAAAAATCTTTTAAAACAGGGAAACAATTTCATTTTTTCCGACAGATTGCAAAAAAAACAAAAACTCATTTTTATATACTGGGAAACATTTCATAATCTGAAAGAATGTCGATAGGAAAAAATTCCCTTAACAGAAGCCATTTTATGATTTCCAAAAGCATGCTGCAAGAGCAAAAAATGTCACATACTTAGAAACAATCAAAATTTCCAAAAAAATGTCAGAAAATAAAATAAATTGTCATGCCAAGAGTTTTCTTCATTTTTTAAATGCATGTGGAAGAAAATGTCAAGTTCACGACAAAAGTTTTCCACGTTTTGAATGCACGTGTAAGAAAATCTCCAAATTTATCACAAAAGTTTTTCACGTTTTAAATGTACATACCGTCAACTGCTTTATCTTGGGACGATTGGTCGAAACATGGGACTGTTTGATATCTGGTCTGTATTTTCACTAACTTGTTAAATCTCTTTGACAACAAATTTGTTTTGATAACTCCACCAAGTTTATCGATCATACTTCCTTTCATAGTACATGTCACGATAACTTTCACTGACAGCGTTGATTTGAGAATAATTAGAGAACGCCCGCTGCCTAACCACCTATCGCCCGATCGGATTAACAAATAACGCGTGTGTAACTTGCCACGCGAGTGACGTCAAACGCTCCATCATTTTGCCATTTTTTAATACGCTGTTCATTAACTCAAATCAAATGTCTTTGGAGGTTCGGTGAAATGGTGGCCAAATCGCCGTCCCATGTTTTGTCAGATAGTCCCAAGTTGGAGAAAAGAAAATCTCCAAATTCACGACAAAAGTTTCCACGCTTTAAAAAACACAAGTTGCAAAAGATCTCTAAATTCATAACTAAAGTTTTCCACGTTTTAAAATGCACGAAGAAAATCTCCAAGTTCAAGAAAAATTTTAATTGTACATGTGAGGTGATTTCAAATTATTTACATCCATGTTCAATGCAATAAACCTTTTAAGAAGTATAACATAACATTCTTCATATTGGGGCCGTGGTGTTCCGCCGGATCCGGTAATCAGCTTTAAGATTTTTAATTTATAACCGCAACGAGTTTTCACTAACTGTCACTAACCCCGGTAGTTAATTCATTGTTGTAGATAAAAAAACCAAGGGAAATTCAATCAATTAAACCAGTCAATTTTGCTCCATGTTTAAATTTTTAGCTAAAATCAATTCATCGACCATCATTGTTGCATTGTCGGCATTTCATTGCATTCGTTGGGTGCAAACTTTTTTCACATTGCAAGTATATATGTAATTTTTCAGGTATAACATGGTCAGATTTATTCACAGTCACTTGCCTTCGTACGATTTATGTAAATATACAAACAAAATTGAAGTTAGTTTGTGTGAAAGTTTATAAAATGTCCTGTTTTTCCAAGACCAAGAGATTGTATCTTACAGAATGTAAACGAAACATCAAATCCAGAAAGGAATATTAAGAAAAGTTCACTATCGACAATTCCTTGTGACAATCGTACAAAAATCACGATCCAATTCAACTCATCAAAGCATATAAACCAGCGAAAGAGCAGAAGTTGTTGTCTATTTTCTGCCATCTTTGTTTTGACAGTTAGAAACAAAGCAGTATGGTCCGATCAACAATATGCTTCTGAAACGGCGGACGTTGCCCGATCGACAAGGAGAATAGAGTGCTGTACGGATATTTATCACAGACGTTTCTCGAAGAAATGACGTCTTCCGCCTCGAAAAAAGAACATCCTACTGTTTTTACCGCCGGAGCTTGACTTAAAAAGAGACTCATGTACAAACTCACGAAATTGACCAAAACCGAGCGTTAGACTTGGAGAAGAAGAAGAAGGAGAAGAAGAAAAATTACCGTTTTAACAAATATTTCCTATATAGATAGGAAATATTTAATTACTAAACTTTTAATTATGGAAATGTCACTTTAATTGAATCGAAATAATAGACAGACTTTTTGTTATGATTCTCTATCACTGACTCTTTTAACAAAGCATTGATGACTTTTTGTAAGTTGTGTTTTCAACGACGGGAATAAAAATATCGACTATGACGCTCATCCAAGATCTTGGATGGTCGTCTTGGTTACTTTTGTCTTCGCTGATTGCGCGATGAATAGAATCTCGATTCGTCGGCACAGCGTAAATATATGATTTTGAGCTGTGCTTTTCACGGTAATATAGTTTAGCTAGAAACACGGGACTTTTCAAAGTTTCATGATATCTTCAAGGATTTCATTAATGAAATTGATGTGAAAAGATGCTGTTTGAGACAAAAACTCTAAGTTAAATTTTCTGAATTTGCTTATTGTTATGTTTAACAAAATTAATCCCGATTAATGGATACTAGTTAAAGTTTGAGAATATATAAGCGTGGCATAAAGCCTTTGCCGTTTTCAGAAAAAGAATGGGGTGGATGCGTCTAAGTGTGCTGACTTTATTTCCCGCATTTCGGCATCTCAATTCAACGTGAGAGTTAAAGCATAGTTTCTCATCAATAAGGATAACTAATACTTTTACCTGACTTTTAATTTTGACTTTGATATTACCTGATTTTGACTTTGATATTACCTGTAGTAAACATATGTAAATGTTTCAAATTTACGGAGAAACATAAGCTGAAACTTGCTTGCCCGGACTATCAACAAGCCCATTGATCTTAAACCAGTATAGAATAGCTTGAATTTCGGTATTGAGTTTCAAAATAACTTCAGCATGAGTTTTTGCGACTGCAAAAGAGTGTTGTCAACGGCAAAGTTATAATGTTTCAGCTCACGGTTAGAGAGTAAAAGATTGTTGGATTTGTTAAAAAGAATTGGGCCTAAAATAGAACCCTGAGGAGCACCCATACTAATAATTATAGATAAAAATCTCCAATTTTGACTGTATGTTGGCGGTTCGTAAAAATATCATAAATAAATAAGTAAACAGGCTATTATGAATTATACCATATGCTACTAGTTTTGCGATCAGTAAATAGGGGCTAAACAATCGTAAGCTTTAGATCTTAATAATTTAAAAAATAGTTTACTTAACCGACGGTAAAATGAAGAACCATATGCAGCTTAATAAAAAGTATAAAGGTAAGTAGTTAAGTATATAAATACTTTATTTGAACAGAAAGCATAACACGGCGATTTTGCTCTTTACAAGATTAGCTTGATTAATGGAAGTTTAATTACACTGATAATTTTTAATTTCTCGATCATGAAGTTTCTTTTCAATATTTTGACGGATATATTAAATATTTTGATTTAATTTCAGCATCTTCGTTTTACAAATAGATTTGCCTACAATATCAAGCTAATATCACTTAATATATGTAACATGTTCTACAATTACATGTAAGTAAAAAGAATTCCGACTTATTGGAAAAAATTTCTGAATTTTACATAACGTTTTCACACCTATTAGCCTCCGTCTCAGAACGCGGTCAGAAAATTTTGCGGATAATTTCACAGCGAAAATGCATCCAGTGAAATGTGAGTAATGTATCATAATTCAAGTCGAATGACATAATTATACACATAATACATGTTACAAGTTCTGCCTACAGATTCTCAATCTCGGCTATAATAAAACTATTACATGTTAGTAGCAGACCCGACTGCCCAATGTTATGTAGCAGGTTGAAACATGAGTTTCTACTGGAAAGATGCAGTTTGTTTTCAAGTTAAATCTTCAAAATAAAACAGACTGTGTGGGTTTCTTTACTTCCAAACAACCTACCAATAGTTTTGAAACACTCCATAATAAAGGAAGATGGATCTTCTTGTGGATTGGCTTTCTGATACCCCATATAAACACGATGTGACATGAAAGTGAAGAGACATGATTTGTTGGTTTTTGTTTGATTTGTTGACTCATATATCTCATGGCAAATGGGATAGGAAATGACTTTTCATGTATTGCTTGGCTCTACATATGATACCTCTAACTTTGAACACCTCTGGAATGTTGAAAAAAGCATTTTACGGGATAAGTTTCAATTATAATTTTCATGGAATTTTTTAATCGACAGATTTTGCTTGGCGTCAGTTTTGTGTGGTTGATGTTTGGTATCGTGATCATTAAAAGCAATGAAATACCACACAGTCACTCTACACATGATGCCTCCAGCCATGATTGGTATCAGAATGTTGGAAAAAAACATTTTACGAGAAATTGTTGATAGAAATTATATTGACTTATTTTTACAATTTTGGCGGTGTGGGTTTATTTGGTTGATAATGTTTACACTGTGGGATGGTTTTCAAAAAACTGTTATATTGATTGTTGTTTGTTGGAATTGATTACCAAAAAAAGAGAACCTTTTTTTGATAAATACTTTATTTTTTTCATGAATAAAAAAAACCGTGTGGATAGTATGTCTTGTAGTAACCAATGGGCAATGCAGTGTCTGTTTTCAAATTTTGAAAGCTCTATACCTACTGAATTGAAGCTCTGACTAGCTCTGAGCCATGTTTTTTTCTTTGTTGCTATTAAAGATAGATTTTTAAATTGTCGTAATGTAAATTTATGGTAAAGTTTTAGTTTTTGAGTTTAGTTCTTCATCAGTAGTACATACAGTAGTATTTTTCCAGTAATCCTTTCTTGTAAATATAGTAACATTTAACCAGACTCATTGCCCTCATTATATTCGAATTTGTTTTTTTTTAGGACTGATAGGTACATATTTTTAAACACCAAAACAAAGCAAACAACATGCCAGTTCTTTCTGGTCAAATATTTATGTATACTTTATTGAGTTCTATTTTAATCAACCCTCTCAACTGCTGATCTTTCAACCATCATTTAGGAGTATAGAATGGGCTTCCATAGTACCATTTTCTCAAAGTATTTAGTGCAAATTTTCAACAAAGAAGTAGACTTCTTGACTGTCCTTCTCCCTTATGTTAAAGTTGTTCTGATGAAGGACATTGCTATTTTTAGTAGCCTTCACATATCAATAGGGAGCTTTGTTGTAAATGTTTTTTCTGATGAAATCATACTAATCTGAAACTATTAGGCCCTTATGAACTTTCTAGAACAATAATCTTGCTCCAATCTTGAGAAACATTGGAAAAATAGGTTAGCATTCCCTGCCATAATTTCACAGATTTCCTCTGCTTTCTGGCTGAAAACGCTTTCGTATACCCGAAAACGAAAGTGAAACTGTGAAAACGTCCGCAAATTCGGGCCCAGTCCTCTTCCGAGACGGAGGCTAATTAGAGAAGAGAAAAATATTATGTAAAATGAGCACTTTGAACTTCCAAAACGAGATCGCAGTAACAATGACATTTTATGAGAAGTACTACAAATAGAAAAATAGTAATTCTTCTACTTCAACCAGCTGCTCTTTTAACGCCAAGTATTTCGCATTTATCACAAACATTGAATATTGGAATGTTACATACACAAAAAGTATCCATGATATGTACAATGAAATGAAGATTCAGGTTGTCGTACGATCAATACACCTTTTCGATCGTAGCTGCCAATTGCCGCGCGGGCATCTTTTACCACTCTAAGCTCGATCCAATCCTTTTTTTACACTTTTTTCTATTGTCTTTTGGTGCGAAAAAAAGACTGGGATGGTTTTAGGGTGGTAAAAAATGCCCGCGCGGCAATTGACGGCTACAGTCGAAAAGGTGTATACTTTTAATACCGAATGTACTTTTGTTGATTGCATTATTGAAGACAAGAAAGAAAAATACTTTGGTTGGAAAATTATTTATTGGAATATGTATCAGTGATAGTTTATTTCTTTTCGGTCACATTATGATGTCTTCTAGTGCATTCTTTTATTTGCAGTATACAGGGTGTCCCTAATTAAAGTATCGAGTTTGAACATGCGATTGAAGAAATTTTTATGTGCGTGTTCACAAAATTGTATTTTAAGCTCTCCCTCTTTTTTCTTTGTCATTACGATTAATTTATACGTTGTAACTACCTTTTGTAATAAGCCTATGTGATGGAGAATAACGTTCTTATATTTTAGCGATAACACCCACAAACTTTTCTACTCAATCGCATGTTCAAACTCGATACTTTAATTAGGGACACCCTGTAAAGAGATTCACCTCATGCAATGCTTACTGCTATCAATAACGACATTTCTTCAATCAGTTGGAATAGTAATGTTTACAATTACATCATACTTGAGATATTATTCTTTAAAGAAACCATTCTCATGTATAGATAATAAAATCATTTACAGATTCATTACTATGAATTTGGTGTGTAGTTTGCCACTAGCAATCTGGTATTTCTTTATTTTTTGTAACACGCCACTGAAAGATTTACTTGACTTTGAAAAGTCTGACCAAGCACAACTTTTTCAAAACATATGTGGAAGTTTAAAATTTTTATCATCATACTTAACGAGGGGCAAATCACTAAAATAAATCTCGTACACAATTTTATAAATCAAAAATAAATCATAAATCAAAAATAAATCATAAATAAATCATAAATAAACAAGAGCCACAAAGATGTGGTTAAATATTTCCTCCAATAGCTCAGAGCATAGATTGTAGTCGCAGTCGACTACAGCCTAAAGCCCCAACTTAGTAACTTAGATTTGTTAAACCCTTTATATTAAGCAATATCCGATGCAAAACAAAATATAACCATATTCCTGCTAAAAATTGTCGTTATTTTATAGACATGTTCACAGATGATATAAGTCTAAAAACTTGTTAAAAATTGCATGCAAATGATAACAATTTTAACACAAAAATAAATGTATTTTATTCAACTAATATTGGTTTTTACCTTCATTAAGGAAATAAAATCTTAGATTTACAAGTTGATATTATTCTAAGACTCATCTGAGTAAGAAAGTGCCAAAATATCTTGAGACTGTCTACTAAGGGAGTAATATGTAAATATGGCAATATGAATTTGGGAGATATCAAAATATGTTGTACACATTAGTTTCATATGAAAAACTTCCTTGTCATCAATATTTTAAACCACCATATTATACCATTCACAAACAAAAAGTTACTTAAAAATGGATCTCCTTCTTTACAGATTTAGATTTCCAGTGCATAACATCTGTTACATTAGTATTCATGTGATAATATACAAATTGTCAACCTTGAAATTGTCACATTTAGTTACAGTATTGCTAAATATTTACAACACTTTCCAGCAAACTTTTTTGTGTCTTGATAAACTAAACTCCATGACATTTGTATCATTGATCATTAAATCACATCTTGGAACATAGAGTTCCTTGGTTCAATTATTGCAAGAATGTTTATCTTTGTTCATATTCTCATTATGTGCAACATTATCATTACATCATTGCCAGCAAGTTACGTTGTATTGTCAGCTTTAGAGGTCGTCAAACTTTGTTGAAGTTGTCATCCTGGCACCTGAATGTGAAAGGGAAGAAAAATTCAAAATTTCATAATGGGAAATAATCTCTTTACAGTAATCAATGCCAAATGTGTGGTCATTTGCTGAAATCTCCCATTACTGAGCCATTAAAGAAGTTTACGGGAACGTACAAAAAGGACCACAGGGTACGTACAATAAGGTAAAATGGGAACATACAATAAGGTTCACGGGGAACACACAATAAGGTTCACAGGGAACGTACAATAAGGTACAAGGGGAACGTACAATAAAGTACAAGTGGAACGTACAATAAGGTACACGAGGAACGTACAGTAAGGTACACTGGGAACGTACAATAAGGTTCACGGGGAACATACAATAAGGTACACTGGAACGTACAATAATAAGGTACACGGGAAACGTACAATAAGGTACACTGGGGACATACAATAAGGTAGACGGGAACATAAAATAAGGTTCACGAGGAATGTACAATAAGGTTCACGGGGAACGTACAATAAGGTACAAGGGGAACGTACAATAAGGTACAAGGGGAACGTACAATAAAGTACACAGGGAACCTACAGGGAACGTACAATAAGGTATATACACGGGGAACATACAATAAGGTACTGGGGAACGTACAATAAGGTACATGGGGTACATACAATAATGTATAGAGGGAACGGTACAATAAGACACTGGAACGTATATACAAAAAGGACCAACGGAGAGCGTACAAAAGGTACCATGAAAGCATTCAAAAAGGACCATGGGTAGTGTACAAAAAGGACCACACAAAACGTACCAAAGGATCCCAGAGAGCGCACAAAAGATACAAGGGAGGGGAGCATACAAAAAGGTAAACAGGGAGTAAAAGCATCTATTATGATATATTTTCTTTCTAGCATCTGGCATCAAGGCTGAAAATGGGGCACTGAGAAGAGTGCAAGCTTTTCCAAGTTTTGACCATTAATATCTAGACAATATATACATGATGGAAATCAGAAAGAAATTTATGCTCACCTTCTTCTCAAGTCACGATAGGAATGGATTGGATTTCCATATGTTTCAGCTTCTTTCTCCACCCTTCTTCTTCTCCTTATGGGAAAGACAATAAATTCAGCACACACGAGAGAAACTCAGGCAGTCCTCTGAGCTTTACACACAATCATTTGTTTTATGAAAAGCTGGTAAAAAACTCTGCCATATTTTGATAGAAGGATACTATTTTTTTACCCGCTAAATCTTCGCGACGATTTTTAGTCACGTGACTGAAGAGCCTAAAAAAACTTGTAAAAACTTGTAAAAACGCTGACTAATATTTCTAAAATTTTACTTTAGTGAAAATTCCGAATGATTTTAGAAAGATCCACTTTCAAATTTTTATATTCCTATTGTATAACATTTGAACTTTGACACGCTATGTTTTTCAACTCATAAAATTTTTTTATTAGAGTGACAAAAGTGATTCAAAAGTATACACGCAGTTGGAATGTAGCGGCAAGGTTTACAAAACACTTCTTCTAAAGGGGAGGTTTGTACTTTTACGGTGTGACGGGATTAGCCCTATTTTAATACAGTATTACGGGATTTGACGAAAAAAGAGACGGGAAAACGGTATTTTAAAATCAGACGGGGACGGTATTTAGCCTTATTTTTTGTCATTATGCCAATATTTGAACATCTACGAACCGGTGTGACGATGTTATTATTTTTCCAATTTTCGGGATTCCGGGATTCAGCAAAAAAATTGAAGGTAAAACGGTATTTCGAACCCCTACAAACCCCCCTCTAAAAGCTTTTTAGGTGAAAGATTTGCCGAGAATGGAGAATGCAATAGAAATGAGGAAGTGGTGAATTTCATAAGTGACTTTCTTTAAAAATGCTACTGCAGTAAACCATAAAATATTACAATATATTCTTGGGCTATAGTTGTGCCAAAGAAGGAAGAGCATACTATCAGATATGGCCTTCCAAGGAAGGGGATGATAATAACGATTGGAGACTATCTATTGAAGAAATAATTGATTTAATAGGAGATACATATAAAAAAGTCCTGCGTTACTAGATTATCTTCTTTTAGTGTCTACCGAAGGAAAAACTTACTTTGATTTATGATTTATTTTTGATTTATTTTTGAATTATTATTGATTTATCTCCAATTTATGAATAGGAGTAATTTCATGGAAATTTATTTTCAAATTATAACGAACTGATAATCAAAATCATTGGCAAAAAATTAAAAAAAGTTAAAAAGTCAAATTTTTTTAAAAGAGTTTATACTTATTTTTTATTTAATATTTCCCTACTATAGGGGAATATTTGTTAAAACGGCCTTTTTCCGTTTCCCTTTTCGATGTTAATGTTTTCTTTATTCGTGCTGCACATTATGACTAGGCTCTTCAGTCACGTGACTAAAAATGATGATTTTGCCTCTTTTATCTTTAATATGATAGAGATAGAATACTTGAAAAGAGTGGGAACAATAGAGACTGTTGTCAAAGTTTTGATGCTGTCAGCGAGTTATTTCCAGGAGGTCTATTATCTATGAATATAGCACTGCGTTCAACAAAAATACAAAAGGAAATTGATTTCGAGTCGTGTATATGTCAGGTTGGCATCAATACACTCTTAAAGATAGTCAAGAAAAAGATCATATGCCAATTTTTTGGCAGCTCCGACTGGTACATATGCACCATAAAATAACTATATCAAATGTTAAACTTTTTTATTTTTTTACATGAGATTTAAGGAACTGTATACGAAATCTTCAATATGTCATATCACACCCCTTCTGACAGACCCAATGGGACCCCCTCCTATTTGAAGAATTGACAACAATATCATCCCCAGTGGAAACTTATAAGCTAACCTTTCTTCCCATTTTGTATCAACAGACGGTTATCTGGACGGAATTTCCTAACTATTATTTTTCTTCCATGGTCATCTCCAGAGTGCTCAAAGCAAACTTTCCTGATCGGGAAACATGCTACTTTCCTGATTCGAAAAATCTACCTGTTTCGGCAAGTGTTTACCGTTAAGGCATAACTTGCTATCC
This sequence comes from Clytia hemisphaerica, assembly GCF_902728285.1. Lineage (NCBI taxonomy): Eukaryota > Metazoa > Cnidaria > Hydrozoa > Leptothecata > Clytiidae > Clytia > Clytia hemisphaerica. The sequence continues at coordinate 1,232,933 of NW_027103721.1, read as the reverse complement.
CAAAATAGTTTTTTTCCAATGTGGAACAGAGATGGCTACAATTAAGATCATAATGTTTTGAGAATTTTGGTTATTTTAACGTTTTTTAAGATCTAAAGTTCCAGCGAGAAAGTTGATTTTGTGCTATCTCTTTAATTTAATCGAATATTTCATTTTGGAAGGGGTTGGCAGACTTACAGGCTATATTCTGAGCCTTATTGGACTATTTTTGAGCTTTTGGGGATCCTCAGATCCTAAGGTCGGAAGTCTTAGGTCTCATGTTAAAACTCAGAGTTAAAACTCTAACCTTCCAACCCTACTTTAGAGCACTTACAAATTTTTTGTTAAACGTCACGCCAAAAAATATTTTGGGATCATGTCGACACCCAAGCCGCTAGAGATACCTCTTTCATAAAATTCATTTTATAACATGAAAATAAAGACATTTCAAGGGGACAGTTTAAGAAATTGACCAACCTTTAAGAAGATAGTGTTTACTTTCTTGATGTATTTTAATTATCAAAACTATCGCGAATGAAGATAAGTACCAGTTCACCTGTTCATACTCTCTTGTAAGGCAATTTCTTTCAAAAATTAAGTTGAACAAATCGGAATCAATAGCTAGTGTTTTCCAGTCTGTAACTAGTCAAAATGATAACTATATTATTTTCGTCTTACAAATTTTGGTGACTATGTTCAAACTGATATCAATTTCAATGTTGATTTATGAATTGATAAAAACACGAAAAAAGGATTGAGAACATCACATAAACTATTCATATATTTATCAATTAATGACATTGTCACTAAATTTACGGTACTTTTTATTTAGATTATTATGAAGCTGCACGTTCAATGTAATATGATTAATATCTTTCTTGCCTGGAACGAAACAAGTGTTTTTATCAGTGTGATGTTTTTCAGTCTAATTTCCGGTTTGAGGCTTGTAAAGATCAAAATGCATTTCCACAAAAGTGGTTCAGTTCATTGTGCTAGGAATCATTTTTGTTGGCTATGGAGGTGGAGCAACTCTATTTTGGATACACACTGTTACCCATAAGAACTCTGAAGTAGACCTTTACTTGACTATGCAGCATTTGACCATGGCATCATGTGCATATAGATGTCAACATTATCCTGATTATCAATTTAAGGTCATACCTACATTTAAGGAGACACTTCCGCTCTCTCAATCAGCAGTCATCCTCTTATTCAGCTTGGGATTCCCAAGTTTTATCAAACAAAACCGCTTAAAAAGCAACACAAAAAGGAAGCAGAAAAGACTCTATTTTTGATTGCCTTGTCATATTCATTATGTATGGGCCCTTTTCAGTTTTCATCATCATTACTCATCGAGCCACATTTGATGGCAGCTAGCTCAACATTTCTCAATTCATTTTGTTCATTCTTAGTACTGAACGGTGGAATCAATTCCTTAATTTACATCCTTCAAAATAAAGCGATTAGGTCATATTACTGCAAAAGATGGTTTAATCCGGGACAATCATGATAACGGTATGACTACTATTTCTTGTTCAATATATTATTACTTTTTTCTTCGCTTCGAATATTTCATAAAGCCCATTATAATTGAAAATGTAAATAGGACATGTTAATTAAAAACTTTTGCATTTATTTGAAGACCATCAATTTTTAGATTTGTTTTCCTCGTTGTCAATTTTTTTCGACATCATTATTCTAACCATACAAAATGTACTTATACTATACACAGTATTTATTGAAAAGTATATTACTTTTACAGTTTACTTTAATTTAAATCACCAGAAGAACTTTTATTTCTAGAGTTCGTCTGCATTATCAGATTGACCTTTGAAGAATTGAAGAATTTTGGTTAACCAAGACAAAGAAATTTGAACAATATGTCGGAGATTTATGATCAACTAGGTAGAAACGAAACATTGCAATCAATAAAACAACCTGACAGAGTAGTTTACACAATAACAATGGTATTGATGACATTACCTAACATTCTCGTGATTGTTGCATTGCTAAAAAGCAAGAGTAAGATGACAAGGACGGGGAAATTGTTCTTACTTATTTGTATTTCAGATACGCTTTGTTTGTTACTGTATTACCTAACGGTTGTTATACCACCGACACTTGACAATATGCTGATTCACATTTCCTTTCTGGTTGGCCTAGGGAGCTATTTCCAATCATGTGGAACACAAATATTTTGTCTTCTATCTGTTCTTAGGCATCTTTCATTTCGAAAACCATTCTGGCGAATAAGGACATCGCTGATGTACAAACTTTTGATTTTCGTTCTGATAAGCAATTTAATTTTCCCAGTTGCTTTCATACTTATGACTTATTACTCAGTAATTAACGACGGTTTCAGTTTATTGGAGATTATATGTGGATTGATTTACATTGTAATTATATCGTCTATTGTTTATCTTAACATCACATCTTATTGGATAGTGAAGCGAGGTGCGTTGAGAAACATAGAAGACGACGAACAGCGAAAAAAGATTCAGAAGAAAAAGCTTAAAGGCATAAATACTCTTTTGATGATCACTGTATTTTATGTTATTTGCAGTTTTCCTAGCACTGTTCGCTTGATCACGAACAAGCCACATAGTTACAGTTTGTTTGGCCAAATGTTAGGACTTCTATGGCTAGCAAACAATGCAATTAATTCAACAATCTATCTAATCAGAACGAGAAACATCAGAAAGTTTTATAGTAAAGTCTTCAAAGATTATATTCAATAAGGTCATCAAGAATTTTTACTTTACAAATTACCTCCTTGAACATGATTGAGATCTTAATCTTAAAATCCTTGTTGACGTTAGAGGTGACTTCAAAGCAACATTCTAAATTAGATAGGGACATCAAACTCTAATATGAAAACTTAGACCAAGATGTAAAAAGATAAGACAATAGCTAAAATAGTCTTATAGGAACTAATCATGATCTTAATTTAGGAAGAATTTACATAACTTATTAAGACTTTACCGCGACATTAAAATGAAGAACCTATGGAAGCCGAGCAAGGCCATAAGCGAGAAAAATTACTTTATTTTAGAGGAATAGTTAATTTAAAGGAAAATGTTTAATTTCAAAGAAAATTGTTTAACTTCCGTGCAAAATATTTAATGTCAGAGAAAATGATATAATTATGTACTATCTTATGTACTGCGTTCAACGTATTTATTCCTCAGCAGGTACGACGCCGGCTTTTTTTCTTCAGAGAAAAATATTTATTTTCAAAAAAGATTTTTTTCAAAGAAAAATAATTATTTTTAAAGAAAAGAAAGAAAACTTTTTCAAAACAGAAAAAAAATTCTCTGAAATTAAATATTTTTTACTGAAATTTAAAGTTTTTTTATGAAATTAAACATTTTAATCTGTAGTTCAGTGTTCAAATACTTCATATGAACAGAAAGTCTAATGAAGAGATTTCATGAGAAGAACTATATATTACAAAAATAGAAAATTGTCTTCGTTAACCTGCTGCTCTTTTAACGCCGAGTTCTTCACATTATCACGAAACATGGAACATTGGAATGTTACATACACAGAAACTATCCATGATATGTATAATCAAATGAAGATTCAGATTGTCGTACAATCAATACTTTTAATACCGAATGTACTTTTGTTGATTGCGTTATTGAAGACAAGAAAGAACAATAATTTGGTTGGAAAATTATTTATTGGAATATGTATCAGTGATAGTTTATTTCTTCTCGGTCACATTATGATGTCTTCTAGTGCATTCTTTTATTTGCAGTATGAACAGATTCACCTCATGCAAGGCTTACTGCTATCAATAACGACATTTCTTCAATCAGTTGGAATAGTAATGTTTACAATTACATCATACTTGAGATATTATTCTTTAAAGGAACCATTCTCATTCATAGATAGTAAAATCATTTACAGATTCATTTCTATGGATTTGATATGTTGTTTGCCACTAGCAATCTGGTATTTCTTTATTTTTTATAACACTCCACTGGAAGATTTAATGGACTTTGAAAAGTCTAAACAAGCAGAACTTTTTCAAAACATATGTGGAAGTTTTAACATTTTTATCATCGTATTTAATGTTATTCTCAACTACTTATCTGGTCGTCACGTCCAAAAGTCTGAAAAGAAAAAAGTAACGATAAAAGGAAGCACTTCCATAGTCTCTATGAATTCAAACTCAACAAAAATGAATTATAGTTGTGATATTGACAATGACAAATCGGCGAAATCGAAATTGAAGGGCGTCAAAACACTAAGTTACATAACTCTATTTTACATTATATGCACCACGCCTCTTATGCTCAAGATGGTTATCAAAAAACCTAGCAGCAATAGTGATGCTGGTAAAGCTTTGTTTTATCTGTATATGTCCAACGTTGCAATCAACTCCTCCATTTATCTAGCTCGAACAAAAGCAGTTAGAGACTTTTACGTAAAGCCTATGTGCAGAATTTGGGAGCAAATCTTTCTTTCATGGAATGGCTAATCAACGTGAAAGAAAAAATGTATTTTACATGGATCACAAATTGAAGGACAAATCCAGATTATTTATTTAACCAAGTATATCATGCACCTATATAATACCTGTAGGCAAAAACAGCCATTTAATAATTCCTGATGTAACACGGTTATTGTACTACGGCTGAATTTTTTTTTCAAATTTTGCTTTGAAAGTTTGATTTTTTTGTTGCTCTTGTTGTTCATTAAAGAAATTTATTAGAATAAAATGTATTTAATAGATTTTATGACCCAAAGTAATTAGGAAAATTATTGAAAAAGAAAAACATTCGAACGTTCAATTATGGGAGTGTTTTATGTGAATCATTTGACTATTTACATAAATTATGTTTTGTTTTTGCCTCTAGGTATATCATAAAACACATATTCAATAGGTTTTCGTTGGTTATTGGATTTATTAACCCTACAGTATATGGCCCCCAAAACGGAGACGGTACTTTAAAACCTGGAAAAGTTTCAGATTCAATCCTAACACATTTCTCTTGAGTCCGAAAAAAGAAAAATATCAAAATTTCATTTTTAACATGGCTAATTTTCTTCTTCCTTGTTTATTCAAAAATTAGTTTCAAAAATTCCTTTTTTTGGACTAAAACCGTCAAAAGTCAAACAAGATTGGAAATTAACTGCTAAAAACTGGGTAACTCTGGAAAGTATAAACATATACCAACTCAGTGGGGGACGTACGGGACTTCGTAATACCGATATACCGATCACTTTTTCTCTCAATTACCGATATACCGATAATTTTTTCGTTCAAATACCGATACCGATCAATTTTTCCCCATTTTTTAAGGTACTCGTCCCCCGGAGGAGGTACTTAGGCAAAAATGGGTGCTTGGTATGTGTGGACGATAAAGGTTGGGTTTTTCATCATCCAAAATTCTCTATATCAATTACAAAACTGTAGCGTGTTGGGTAGGTACAGGCTGGTAAGCAAAAGTAGAATTTTGGCTTAAGGTGCCCCTTGTAGGCTTATTCTGGCGCCCCTTATGGTCGCATTGGTGTACCGAAATTTGAACTTAAAATTTAGGTCATTTTAGAAACATTTAGGAAATGCGAGCGAAGCGAGGAAGAAAAATTTGCGACATTGTTCATCGAGATGGATTGAGTAAAGCCTAGCAGAGGCGTAGCCACGAGTTTCGTTTCGGGGGGGGGGCGAGATGGGAAAATTTTTGGCCTTTTTTAGGGGGAATTTTCAGAGAAAGTTCTTTCAGAGTAAATTTTTCTCTAAGCAAGCTCAAAGTTAGCGAGAATAAAGTCACAAAAAGTGTAGAAAGCATAAAATTTCATGTCGCAGAGAGTAGGCTTTGCAATCTTGGCGCCGCAGGCGAAAATTTTGGTCTAAGAAATATCAAACAGCTTAAAGGAGGCCTTAAAAAAGTCAAAGGTAGCCAGAAAAAGGTCACAAAAACTACAAACCCCTTCACATTCAGTTGGGAAAACTTTGACCTTTTTGGTCAATTATTTTTTTCTTTGGTGGGGGGGGGGCGATCAATTACAGTTTAGGGTAATTTCAAGATTTTGGCGTTCAAAAAAGCTCAACTTGGGGAGGCCTGGCACCCTGTCAAAACGCCAATGGATCGAAAATGGGAGCTTATCAAAGAGTAGAACGTCAATTTAGAGAGCGTCAACTGTATTCACGGCAGAAAAATGGTCATTCACGTGTCAAGCAGACCCCTGGCTGAGCCTCTTGCCTTATCAAAACTGCAGCAATGATTTTTCAAATCGGCGCCCCTGAGTGTTCCTTAATTTGTACTAATTTACGTATGAGGGAGGGATTATTTAGTAGATCAGCGCTCAGAACATATCGTTCATATATAGTAAAGGAGGTTTTGGCCTAATAGAAAATTTTTGAAAGTCAACCAAATAACATAAACTCTAAAAAAGCCATGAATTTGATACTTATCAAGAAGATATCGAAGAAGCTAGTGCGAGCGAAGCGAGCAAAAAAAATTAAATATTTTGTTTTAAATTTTGTGTTCGCCAAATACACTCTTCTCGAGAAAGCATTGCTTGACAGTAATGACTAAACTTTTAATTATGGAAATGTCACTTTAATTGAATCGAAATAATAGACAGACTTTATGTTATGATTCTCTATCACTGACTCTTTTTACAAAGCATTGATGACTTTTTGTAAGTTGTGTTTTCAACGACGGGAATAAAAATATCGACTATGACGCTCATCCAAGATCTTGGATGGTCGTCATGGTTACTTTTGTCTTCGCTGATTGCACGATGAATAGAATCTCGATTCGTCGGCACAGCGTAAATATATGATTTTGAGCTGTGCTTTTCACGGTAGGCCTCGTTCGCAAGCAGAATAATTATTCAACATTCAATTTACATAGACGTAAATGCATTCCCAAAAGAAAGTTATTTTAAAACAAAAGCACGCACATTTACAAAAGATAATTACATGTCAAATGACGCTGAGTTACTTAGACAACAATATTTGAAAACGAGGCCTGGAATGCTTAGTTATGCATCTCGAGAAGAGTGTATTGGTAGATTGTGAAAGAACTTTATTGCGAGCGAAGCGATACCGATGGTTGACCGAAAATACCAAAATACCGACATAAAAATGGGTCTTTTACCGATACCGAGATGATTTTGAAATACCGAGTACCGATCAATTTTTCCTGTAAACGATTTACCGATCTAAAAAAAGGCCAATACCGATGTACCGATATCCCGTACGCCACCCCCCCCCCAACTCAGTAATTCAAAGTTTTTCAGAAAATTCGAAATATTTCACGATAAAATTGACATTAGAGACTGCTAGTATTTTGCACGGGATTTTTGCACTCAGCCTAGCCTGAAACAATTATTGTTTTGGTATGAATTTCTTTTGCAAAATTATCAAAAAACTAATTATTTCATCGTGTCATTAATTTGAGACGTGATTAAGTGATTTTTAACAATTTCAATTTAATTGAATCGACGTTTTGGGGGCCACTAACATTTGTATGAAGATAAAGAGAAAAGTAAATTTTGAATTTGTCAGAAAATTTTTAAATTTTTTAAGTCGTAAAGCATTGCCTTCATACCTAAGGTGGTAGTAATTTAATACCAGTGCTATGCTTTTTGATTAAGGTTTTTCGAAATAACTAAACTTCCGTTTTTGGGATTACCTTTTGGGAAAGAAACTAGACATGTTGAAGCTTATTTCACAAGAAAAACTTTCAACTTCCCTTATTTTCTGAATTCACTAGAAAGATTTCAATTTGGATAGACCACATACTGTATGTGATGTATATTTACCTAAAGACTTGGAAAATATGACGAAAACGTACTAATACTAACACCTTTCTCGCCTAAATAAGGCTTGGAAAATTTGACGACAATTCTGAACTCGAAAAATATATCTTATATTGTACTCTGTACCGTGTGATAACTATTACCTATACAATTACGTACTAATACCGTACTAAAAAACTAAAAAAGGGCCAATCCCGTCACACCATAAAAGTACAAACCCCCCCCCCCCTCCAATGAGGGGAAACCATCCCATATCCTCCCAAGAAGTCATAATTGATGACATCATAAAACTTGAGATTTAAAATTTCTCAAAAAGAACTTATAAAATGAATATGAAATTTTGACCATCTATCAGTTATTGACGTTAGCAAGTTGGTATTGAGTATCTCCAACTTTGAAGAAAAGAATTGTTAGATTTTTCTGATGACGTTAGCAAAAATTGGAAAAAATCGAATTTTTCTGGAAAAATGATGACGTCGACATTGTATAGGTAATAGTTATCACACGGTGCAGAGTACAATATAAGATATATTTTTCGAGTTCAGGATTGTCGTCAAATTTTCCAAGCCTTATTTAGGCGAGAAAGGTGTAGAAAACTCTGAACAAGAAAAATATATCCAATATTATTATACAATTTGTCTTTCTCTATGAAAACGAAAACATTTCTCGGAATAAATTTCGGTAAAAGATACAAAAAGAAAGTTCAAAATACGATTTCTCGCTTACCAGACCCCTTTTTTGAACGTGGTCTTGTATTTGATATACAGCTTTGTACGCGTTTTTAGTCAATCAGATCGTTTATATTTTTCATGTTGATGATCTTGAGTAGTCTTATTCAACCTCTGCATAGTAATAAGTTTAATTTTTCTAGCAGTATCTTCATAAAGAATGGGCTCATAAGATCTTCATTCCATATGATAATATGTTCATCCTACAACATCGGGGAGTCTGAGATACTTTTATCCAAAATGACTTCATTTGTGTTTTTGAAAAGTGGTAGTTTGGTCTAGTTGACATTCATCTCCTTTCTGTAAAATATTACGTGAACATTAGTCCCGTTCTTCCCTGGGGGAGGGGGGCATTCATATATGGTCCGACCCACGGCATGTGCAACCCTTAATTGTAGGTTTTTGAGACCCTCAAGATGACATGTAAGGGTGTACTTTTGATAGAGTGCACTAAAAGGGTCTTCAAAAATCAAACTACACTATAAGGGTTAGAAACGCTCGGTTAAATGAACATGTGATTCAAAAGTATACATGCAGTTGCAAAAGTTTATCTAAAGGTATCTAAAAGCTTGCGTGGTTGAAAATTTCAGAAATCATTGAAGAACGACAATAAAGGTTGAGATGTTGTACGATAGGAATATCAAAGTTTGAATGTGGAATTCTTTAAAACTCACTCGGAACTTTTACTGTAAGTCAAAATTTAGAAATATTAGTCGGAGTCTTTACAAGCTGACGATAATTTTGCCTCTGTTATAACAGATAAATCTTTAATACGATAGAGATAAAAGATAAAAGTAAGAGCAATAGAGACTTTTGTCGAAGTTTGACGCTGACAGTAAGTTATTTCCCCGGGAGGGGGGGTTCTTAGGCAAATGGAGGGTACAGTATGTGCTGCCCTTAAGGGTACCTTTTTTGAATTTCCAAAGTCCCGCCAATAAGGGTCGGAAAAATCAGAAATCAAATTTCAGTCCCACCAAGGGTCGGAAAAATAGGAAAATTTCAACTTTTCACCCCCTGAAAGATCGAGACTTGGTCAAAATTGGTCAAATTTGTCCCGCTAAGGGTTGTAAAATTCCCAAAATTTCCTTTGTTTTCTCATATTTGGTCCCGGTAAGGGTCCAAAGTTCGAAAGTCGGGCGGCACTCCCCGTCAGCTCGCAACCCTAGTACCCCCCGGGGTTATTTCCAGGAGGTATATCATTAAAATTTATTGTTTCATTATATTATTTTAACGTGGTGGCAATGAAGCTAGCACTTACCCTGAGTAACAGAGGTTAAGTTTTCAAAGAATATATTAACCTCTGAAGACCAATAATAGAGATTTTATCGTGCATGTGTCAATCTAATCACTGTAGAAAGAATCAAAGATGAAGAGCAAATATTACCTTATTAATGTCTAGCAGACTGTATCAGTATGCAGTTTACTATCTACGAATTCCCCAGAAACCTCCAAGTGTAATCGAAGTGAGTTTCTTTCGAAAGAAATCTTTTACATGATCATCCCCAAATGTATAACAGTAATTACTAAACTATTAATTATGGAAATGTCACTTTTAATTGAATCGAAATAATGGACAGACTTTATGTTATGATTCTCTATCACTGACTCTTTTGAAAAAGCATTGATGATATTTTTTTGTTGTGTTTTCAACGACGGGAATAAAAATATCAACTTTGAACTTCATCCAAGATCTTGGATGGTCGTCATGGTTACTTTTGTCTTCGTTGATTGCACGATGAATAGAATCTCGATTCGTCGGCACAGCGTCAATATATGATTTTGACGTGTGCTTTTCACGGTAGCTAGCACTGGTTTCAAAAAAATTTAGCGCCCACGCTCTAGGCGGGCGGCCTAGATTCGCTTTCGTTTTGTATAATTTTATAATGACGTATAAGGTAGTGTAATTCATGCAAAAATAATATGATAATCTTCTTGTTTTTATTTTCAGGTATGCCGCCAAACATTGACGTCATCGTGTATGGATTTAGCATGAACAATAGAACCAACAGACTCGACAAAAGGAACAAACAATAAGACGACCTGAGAATCTTACGATGAGGGCGTTTTGTCTTCGCCTGATATCACGCCCACAGAAGACGCTGTTTAAAAAGCGGGGGTAAAAATAGTAAGTAATAGCTTTTGTAAGTGTTTATTTTGCGAAATATATAACCATTTTCTAATATGGTCTACAAACTAGCATTTCTAGAATTTTGATAATGGAAACTTAAATATATAATGAAGTAAAAAAACAAACCATTTCAATTTTATTTATACGTTTGACCCCCGGAAAAATTATGTATTACATATTACGTAACTTTACATTTTCCGACTCGCTAACTCCCAGAGGAATTCTGATTGTAAACCCAATTGGTTAATTTCGGAACATCTTCATAAGGGCAGATAATTTAGAAGTGTCTAGTGGGAAGGTCGTGTGAATTTTTTCATGTCAATTAATTTTGTTGGTTGATGGCTTGTTGAATCTGGCAAGAAAAAAGTAAACAGGTATAGCTTTTTCTAACCAAGGATCTGAGGGATTCGAGCAACACTGCCATAACTCACTGACCTCCTAGGACGAAGTCCACTTAACAATAACTCATCAGAAGCATTTTAAAGAAGAAGAAATTGAAGAAGAAGTAATTGTTTTTTTTAATTTATGGTTGTGGTTACTTTTCCTGTCAAGAACTCAAAAGAAGAGGAGGACATCAAGAAGGGCACTAAAGCAACACAGAATTGTTCTTTACAGAGGACTGGAGTTCGGTGAAGAAGGAGTGGCACGGGAAACTCTGGTGTGGTTTCATTGAATACTGGGACCTGGTTTCTGTTCTGTGAAAACGTTTGACCCGTCTGTTGATAAACCGAGTCTCTGTCCTGTCTGGCTCTTAACGTCTGACCATAACCATTTGAAGCGTTTGACCTGATCCGGACGGAGCTATCCGACCGCTATTTGGCCTGGCTTCCGCTTCTGACCAGCTTGAATAACATCGTAACGTCTGACCGTTTGAACTGTCTGACCTGAACCGCACGGAGCTAACCGACCGCTATTTGGCCTGGTTTCCACCTCTGATAAGTTTGAATAATTGTCTTAAACCACCCTCCCGCCCGCTGCAAACGCCGTCCTCATTCACACCCGCTCCTCCTATTCCGCAAATACTCCAACTATTGTCGCCCGCCACCCACATACACCCCTGCATGTGCATCACCGCCCAGGGGCCTTAACAAACATCGACATACTAAAAATCACACCTGATCGCAGATCACACCAATACACTTGATACAACGTTTACCTATCAAACATACGCATGGGTTGCACAGATCCCCTATCAAATCATACTGAACACATCCAAACTGTTACCGAGAAATATTAGAATATCGTCAAGAATATCCTCATATCTACCATTATGGCGTCTAGTATCGAGCGTCAAATCTCCCAAGCGAAACGCAAGAGAAACGGGAAAAATATTCCATCGGGAAAATGATTCAAGAAATATAAACCCATGTCGCGTCGCGCGGAAGTCGAACAAAGCTGCGATTTCTGAAAGACACCTTGCAGCAAGAGAAACTGACCGCTATCGAAAGACATGAGGACTTCATGCTACTCTTGACCGAAGGACACCCGGAATTTAATGACCGATGGATAAATGACCTATCCATAAGGGTGAACGACTCTTTGGCGAACATTGAGCAATACTTCGTAGACAGAGAAAATGATACTCCTTATTCATCACTATGTTCTGCTGAAACTCAAAAGGCGAGAATCGAATCTTGGAGACAAAGTATTCAATTTTATGAGGATGCAGAAAAGCCCGAAGGATCAGAAGCAGACAACAATAGTGTCATTGAAGCATTCTCGAAATTATATATTGATCCGGCCCACTCCAATAACACTGAAAACCGATCCCGGAACCTGGAAAGGGAATTTTACTTGAAGTGAACCTAACACGACTTCAAAATACCGAAACTAAACTTCATGTATCCGGAGAACACGAAGTAACAAATCCGGACGATACGTCCAAAAGATTAGTCGTAGCCGAAGCAGCAGACGTGTCTGAAGGAACAAGATATCAACCATATGACAGGACGAGGAGGCAAATCCGTTATCTTGAGTCAACATCAAGAGAAGTAAAGTTCAAAAGGAGCCCTCAGGAATGGAAGGACCCCCTTCCTAATCGTTTCCTACAAAGTACTTATATTATTGATAAGTACCCTCCCAAGGATAGACTCAACCCAGATGCTACTCCTTTCCCAGCCACAATCAATAAGTCCAATCGATCTCGGGTCAACCAAACCAACGAAAGACATCGAGATGAGCGTTGTCAGACGAACGATAATCGGGGATCAGTTCGGCAATCACTTATCCAAGAAGGGAAGAGATCCATCGATTCATGGATAGATGGGCTGAACCTCGAGAACTTGAGCGTCCAACCATTGTCCCAAAGCTGTGATATCCAGATACAAATGTTAATACAACAAAGACTGCCTACTCAGATCATACCACAGTTTGATGGCAGTGCAGACCAGTGGGTGACCTTCATCTCGAGTTTCTACGACATGGTGCATCGTCAACCCTACCTTGACAGCTTTCAGAAGAGAACTTACCTTGTACAACATCTCACTGGGGAACTCTCAGGGCGGTAGGAGGTTACCCTAACGATTCACAAGGGTACATCGACTCACTCCAAAGACTCAAATATACTCGGGTGAGTTAGGGCGTGTCTAGATTTTTAAAAATCACAAATCCCGAATCCGCGACCAATAGCACCCATTCTCAGGGATTTACTTATGGATATTTAGATGACCTATACCATAAGGTTTCAGGACCTGGTTGTTACGTAATTTTTAAATATCAACCTAAAAATTAATTATTAAAGAAAGTGTGAATTGTGACGTCATCAAATTATGACGTCATAAATCGTAAATTAGCTCTAACTCTTTAAGTACATGTCGAATTTTTGTCAAATGTGGACCAAAGATGCATCTTAATGGTGCCGAACTTTTCAATGAAAAATTTTTGGAAAATTTTGATGACGTCAGCAAAAAATGCAAAAAATCGAAAAATACAATCTTTTCAAATTATTTTTTCAAAAAGTTACATTTCAGTTAGATGCATCTTTGGTTCAAATTTGGGAAAGATTAGAGATGTATTTTTAATATTACACAGTCAGGAACTATTGCAAATTAGGCTATGTTCACCGATTCTGGCCTAACCTGGATACGATGGCTTAATTAAGCCAGAAATTGTAGCCTAATTATCTAATTATGCTGGAAGGAACAAAATTCTAATTTTTTACTTGGATTTCAAAATCCGCTTCAATATTTAGCTTAAAATGTCAAATTCTTATTTATTTGAATAAGTTCCGAATGTTTTTTGCGTAAAATTTGAGCGGACTGAGAAAATATTCAGTTTTTAAATATTATGCTGTTTCAGCAAAATTATGTTTACATATATACAGCAGTGCAGTCGAAATTATTTCAAGGTTAATGTAAACAAACGTAATCCGAACTTTGCTTTAGAAACATGTTTTATCTATCTATTTGTTATCTTCATAATAAACTTGTTTTGCACACTTTTAGATTTTATAAACAACCTTGTCAGCTATAATATATAAAAAAACGTAAAAAAGACCTTCCTCAATTTAAATATTTAATCAATCTATCAAGTGTAAACTTAATATCTTAATAAAATATCTTTAAGATCAGCAAAACAAAAAAACTATACTTAAAGCCCACGATAACAACAATATATTATGATACTAAGATTTTTCATTTTTTCAGACAAAAAATGGCGCGCTGCATGTAGAACTTAAATCGGCTTAATTTGGCTATCATGGCCAAATTAGATTAATTTTAATAAGATAATCACATCTTTTCACTCCGCTCTAAAAAGAGAAAAGTTTTTCGCTTTAAATACTCTTCTTAGTACAAGTAACAAGTCCATGTAGTAAGATTGACGCGGATTTTACTTGTTCTCAAGATATTTAGGTTTGAATATTTCATATATCCAAATTAAGCCATTAATATCCTAACTAGGATATAAATTCTGGCCTAATTAGGCGAACATCCTAGTTTGGTCATCATAACCTAATTTGCAATAGTTCCTGACTGTTCAATATTATAGCGTTTATACGATTCATGACGTCACAAAATTCCATCAAAATATGATGTCATGATTACAATTCCTTTAATTATAGATTTTTGGGGTGATATTTAATTACGTAACAACCTGGTTCATAAACTTCAAGGTATAGAGGTACTTTAGAGCCCTAAGTGGATCTCTGAATCTGGCTGCTATTGGTAGCGAAAACTTAGGGTAAACTGTTAGGTTTTTGAGACTTGCCCTAAGTCACTCGAGTATGTTTGGCAATCCCTCCATAGTTGCACAAGCAACCATCAAGAAGGTGACAAACGGTTCCCAACTATCTGACGACACAGAGACTATGAGCGACTTTTACTATTCGCTGTCAGAATGTGTCAATACACTGAAGAAGATGAGCTACATTGCAGACATCCACAGTACTTTGGTGTTACGTCAAACGCTCCGGCGCCTTCCTGGTCGTTACTTGCTTAAATGGGCGAAGCATTCTTTCAGGATAAGAAAGAAGGAGGAGCCAAATCTATGTCATGTCGAAAAATGGCTTCAAGACAGAATCATGGCAGCCAAAGACCCATACTTGCCTTCACCTAAGAAGTCAAAGTTCAATGGCCATGTTGGAGGGAACAATAGAGATGATGAGAGGAAAATTGTCTGATCGCCCTGTGGCGAGAACCACAAGATATACCAATGTGAGGAATTCAAAAGGAAATCGCCGTAAGGGAAACTCGAGACAGTCAAGTCGAAACTCTTGTGCTTCAACTGTCTACAGAAAGGACATGGTGTTAGGGATTGCATGGTAAGAAGGAATTGTTCTGCGCCCGATTGCGACAGAAGACATCACACTTGGCTCCACAAAGCCTTGTCCAAGAACTCAGACCAAGTTCCGAAGAGAGGGAATGGAGAACAAACGCAGTCTCAGGTTCACACAGACCCAGACCAAGCTTCAAAGGAAGAAGTCAGAGAGCAGGGGCAGCCTCCGGACTCCCATTCAGAGGGGAAACTTTTTCTCCAGATCGTTCCTGTGATGATACTGAACAAGCATCGACAATGGGTCACCACATATGCTCTCTTAGATAGTGGCAACCAGTGTACGCTGATCAAAAAGAGTCTTTGTAACAAGTTGGGGCTCAGGAGACGTATGGAGACGATCAAGATCAGTACTATAAAGGATCACGAAGGCATCAGGGTCAAGACTCTGAGTATATCAATATCTTCGGAGGACAAAGGGTTCAGAGCAGAAGTGGAGAGCGTCCATTCCATCGAAGATTCGAAGTTCCGCATGCCAAGCCAAGCAATACCAAATGACATAGCAGAGAGCAGAAAATGGCAGTATATCAAAGGACTGAACATAGCAAATGTGACGTCAGGCCAAGTGGAGATGTTGATCGGAGCTGATGTTCCAAAGGCTCTAATATCATCTGAAGTGAAGTTTGGAGGTCACGGTTTGCCACTCAAAGACAAGCGACGACAAGGGAGGAGCCAAAACCAAAAGGGTTTTGACAGCACATCTTCAAATAGATGTGGAAGATTCACTCGACAGACTTGTGAGAGACTTCTGGGAAGCAGAATCTTTCGGCACCAAGATACAAGAAACTAGACCATTGTCGATCCAAGACCGTCAAGCCATAGAGAGATTGGATGAAGAGACTGTTGTAAAGGATGGTCATTACGTAGTTCCAATGTTATGGAAGAGATCGGTCACACTTCCGAACAGCTATGTACAAGCTTAACGACACCTCAATAGTTTGTCCAAACGCCTGAGAAATGACTCTGATTTCTTCAGAATGTACCAGAACAACATCACAAGTTACCTAGAGAAGGCTATGCCCGAAGATTCGACGTTTCCGAAGTAGAGGAACACACGGACAGAACATGGTATCTCCCACATCATGGCGTTATTGAAACTCATAAACCGGGAAAGATACGAACCGTCTTTAATGCTGCGGCAGAAGTTGCGGGTACCAGCCTCAATAAGAGTCTGTTCACAGGTCCGGACCTCCTAAACCGTTTGATAGGTATTCTTTTGCGATTCCGAAGATATAAGGTCGCTTTCACGGCTGACATCGAAGCCATGTTCCACAGAGTCTACTTAAACGAGGAAGATACAGATGATGTTCGCTTCCTTTGGAGGGATGATCCTAGCTCAAAATCACCACCTGAACACTACAAGATGTTAGTTTATATCTTTGGAGCAACTGATTCCACTTGCTGCTCCGCCTATGCCTTGAGAAGAGCCGCTCTCGATCAACAACAAGATTTCTCAGATAGAGTGATAGAGACGGTGCTTAAATCGTTTTACGTCGACGATCTATTGAAGTCAGTACAAACAACAGAAGAGACAAACAAAACATTTCTCCCCTGATCCGGCTTCTAGACAATAGAGGCTTCAGAGTTACGAAGTTCAATAGCAACTCAGTCGAGTTCCTGAAGAATATCCCTGAAGAAAGAAGGGCAAAGGAAAACATCACCTCGCTTAAGATCGACGATAAGCCAGCGGTCTCACGTGCTCTTGGCGTCCGCTGGAACCTGACCAAAGATTGTTTCTACTTCCATTCGGTCGAACCTTCTGCTAATAACACCAAAAGAGGGATACTAAAGACAACCTCAACCGTCTACGACCCTTTGGGCCTACTAACGCCATTCACCTTGAAGGCAAGATTGATACTACAAGAACTCTGGAGAGCAAAGTAATCCTGGGATGATCCAATCGATGATAATCTCGCAAAGGAGTGGAATCGATGGCTCGAGGAACTGCGGCAGATCGGTACTATCGAGGTAACTCGCTCTCTCGACATCAATGGTTACAAGCTTCGACTCCACACTTTCTGTCATGGTTCCGAAAAGGCTTTCTCGGCTTGACGTGAGAGTCAATCGAGGAGGAGGAGTGACGTGTAACTTACTGATGACGAAGTCTCGTGTTGCCCCACTTAAGAAGATTACCTTGCCAAGGCTTGAGCTCCAAGGTGCAGTGATGGCTGTACGTTTGCATCAAACAATCGTTGATGAAGCTGAGATGACTTTCAGTGCCATCCACTTTTGGACGGATTCCATCCTTAACCTCCAGTATATTTCAAATGTTTTCGTAAGCAACAGGGTCTTCGAAATAAGAGAGAAGTCAGAACCCGATCAGTGGCACCACATCCAAGGGAAGCAAAACCCATCTGACTTGGGAACAAGAGAAACAAATATTCACCGGTTGACATCAGATCCCATCTGGTTCAAGGGACCAGAGATCCTCTACAGGCCAGAAGAATCTTGGGGAGAGACAACGATCCCTGATATCGACCCAGATGATGAGGAAATCAGAAGGGAGACAATGAATCTAAACATCAAAACTCACACGATTTTCAAAGTGGACGAGGTTGACCAGGACAATTGCCTGGATAATTCGACTTCAACTCAAGAAGAAAGCACAAGGAGAAGCATCCCAAGACACATTGACCCCTGCAAAGGAGCTGGATAAGAAACCCCAGCAAGAGAGAAGCTTAACAACAGACGAAGAGAGACGAGGACGGAACGAAGTTATGAAACTAATCCAGCAAGAGATATTTCAAGAAAACTACAAGGTAGCTTCTTCAACCACAACAACAACAGAGTCGAAGGAAGTGCTCGACGAAGTCTGCCACCCAGCCTCACCAAAAACAGCAGAGATGAAGGAAGCACCCAAGGAAGGCTGTCATGCAGCTTCCCCAACACCAACAAAGACGAAGGATGAACTCCAAGAAGCATCCGTAACAAAAACAAGCCACTTTGCAAAGAATAAAAGGGGTCCACTTGTGAGGCTCGACCCTTTCCTAGATAATGAAGGTATTCTCAGGGTCGGTGGAAGATTGAAGAATAGCACACTCCCGTTTGCATCGAAACATCAAATCATCCTTCCTGGGATAAATCCAGCTGTGAAGCTTCCCGTGCGTCACTATCACGAAATCAATCAGCACCCAGGGAAACAGTACCTCCTATCCCTCTTGAGGCAGGAATTCTGGATAACTAAAGGAAAATCAATCGTCAATGCTGTGACTCGTCAGTGCGTTACTTGTCAACGACACAAATCATAACAAATGGAAGTTAAGATGGCTGACCTACCAATCGATAGAATCAAGACGTCAACGCCACCATTTTTCCAGACGGGGGTCGACTTTTTTGGTCCAATTGAAGTCAAGATCCTGGGAAGTCGCATCAAACGATGGGGATGTATCTTCACCTGCTTGACGACAAGGGCAGTTCACCTTGAAGTTGCACCGTCATTGAGCACGGACGATTTCATCAATGTACTTGAAAGGTTCATAAATCGTAGATGCAACCCAGATTTCATTCTTTCCGATTGCGGGACAAACTTTCAAGGCACCACCAACGAGCTCAAACGAGAGCTTGAGCGAATGGATCAAATGAAGATTGATCAGTCAATGAGGAGGAGGTCAATCACCTGGAAGTTCAATCCTCCAAACGCACCCTACATGGGTGGAGCGTGGGAAAGATTAGTTCGGAGTGTGAAGACGAGCCTTAAAGTGATACTTGCGGACCAATCGGTAAGCGATTTTACTCCGATTACTGTATTCACCGAAGTCGAAGCTCTTGCTACCAGTCGTCGTCTTACAAACCTTAGTGACGATGTTAACGATCTTGAACCTCTTACACAAAGTCATTTTCTGATTGGACGAGCGAGCAACAACCTTCAACCTTGTGTCATTTACGAAAAGGAGATGACATTCAGGAAACGTTGAAGACAAGTACAAGCGATCACAAACCAATTCTGGGGACGTTGGCAGAGGGAGTACCTAACAACACTTACGACGAGGAACAAATGGACTACGGACGTACATGACAAGCTGAAGATGGGGCAGCTTGTGCTTTATTCGGACGAGCAACTAATGACGAGAGGCACGTGGCAGTCAGCGAGGATCGAACTACTTGTGACGAGCGACGACGGTAGAACCAGAACGGTCGAGATTCGCACCAAGGACGGGACGTATGTTCGGCCAATACGAAAGCTGGCTCCGTTGGAACTCTCCGATTGATAAACGTTTATGCACTTTGAGGGTAATGGTGAACCTTGTGTTAACGTAGAACTGACACTTTAAACATGGATTGTTTGGCTGAGGTTGCTTGATTGGATGCCATATTGTTGAAAGATATGTCCTTTCAAGGAGGGGAGTGTTACGCAACTCAGCTCCCAATAAATTCTTAATTGGTTTATTTCATTGATCAACTTGGGGAATGACGTAATTCCCGTGAAATTATAATTGTAGCTTTTCTATTGTTACGCAGTTTTATACATAATGACCCTAGAGAATATCATTTGCTATATATTCGTAGATTTTTTAGAGATCATTCTGCTTGTCAGGATGAGTTTTGATTTACATTAATAGAGAGAGGACATGTATGTAAAGGAAAGGAGTTGACTTTGAGCTGACTTATGAGATGTCACCTTATACAAAGTAAATACTTATCTTACTATACTAAATGAGTTTATGAAAAATGTCTGTAACGCTAGCCCAGTAACATATGTTAAGGTTTCTAAAATTTGAACGCCGCGGCTGGAAAACCTATCCACCTTCGATACAAAAAGTCTCGCGCTAAGTTTGACAAGCGTAGAAAACTCGGATTAGAGAAGACTCTACACTGCTATTTGTAAATTTTTTTTTATTATTTGTAAATTTTATAGAATAAAGCTATTTGTAAACCAAGAGATAAACATTAGAATAAATATAAATATTATAAGACTAAATTAGTTAAAAACGAATAATAAGAGGCAAACAAATCAAGTATCACAAATCCACATCATAAGGATAGTGGCATAACCTTGCGGTCACGCCGGGCGGTTAACGAGAATGCAAAAGTCTTAAAAAAAAAAAAAATCTCAAAATCGACGAATAATAAGAGAGATTGACTAAAAATTTCTCCTAGTAGATTCATGAATTTCAATCTCATTCATATCAATGTTCAATTTCCTAACAGTTCTCGATCCACGTAAGCATAGGATAGCTGATCGTAGCAAGCAATATGAGAGCTTAGTTCTCAACCAATTCAACATGATACCAAATTCAATGTCTTTTTTGTCTGAGAGCTTCTTTGCAAGGGTCGTGATGATCATTTCCGTTTCTCTTCCTTGTCCTCCGTACGGAGACATAACGAACGGGCTGAACGAACCATGCTCGACTGTGATGATTCGGTTGTTGTACTTCCGCTTTTTCTCTTGTTCGTTCGATCGGAATGTGTTTTGAAGTTTCTGGTTAAGGTGACTTTTTGCGAATGGATTTGTGATCCTTACGTCAAAGAATGCAAGTTGTCCCCTTTGCCAAAAACTTCTGGCTGACACGTCAAGTCGGGCTTCGTCTGTTTTGTTGGAGCTGTTTGGTAGTGATTCTCCAGTTAGAGGTTGTAGGTGAGGTTCGATGGAGACGTCAGTGTGTACTTGTGAAAGGAGGTTGGCCAAGAGGTTTCTCATCTCGTCATGGCGTTGGTGGATGAAACCTCCTTTCGGACACGAAAGGGCATGGTCGACATCGAATCGAAGGCCACATGCACAATTGATCGGAAGGTATTTCGGTGTCCATCTGTACCTCAAGCAAAGGGCATCAACATATTCTCTTTTGTTCAGACAGAAACCTTCGCTTTCAACCGGTATGATCGTCAACCAGCTTGAAGCACCTTTGCAAGAAGCGAGTTCGTTTGCTTTTCGCTGCTCAACGCTCATCCTCTCCCTAAGTACATTCAACGTATCGTTTTCTCGATCTTCCTTCGACTTGGTGATTTCTCTCTTGACTTTAGCGTCGTCAGGTATGTCGACGTTGCTTGCGTTTTGGTTCTTTATTCGGCTGGACAGGTTGGAAGTTACTTTCTGTGAGCTGGAGAATTCTGTTATTGACCACGTGGTAAAGATAGGGATTGAAAAACCGCCTTTTCTTGGTGGCAGTGATAGTAAAAGGCGCTCATCGGCGGAGCAATGGTGACCATCGGTGATAGCTGGAATGAATATCGTGTCGAGGATAAGGTCGAAAGGTGCAAGGTATTGGTGCATATCAGGGATTGTTCGGATGTGGTATGTGAGTTTGTGCTTGAAGCCAGCGATGAAAGCTACGTGGGCGGATTGCGGTTCGGACTTGGCAATATCACACAGTACTTTTAGCTGAGAGCACCACTGTTGGACAAGCCCGTTCACGTATTCATCTTTTCCTTCTGCTCTTCCAATGAAGCCACCAAGGTATTTTCGTCCAGAGGTTGTCAGTTTGATGTCGGTACCTTCAAAAGTTTCACGGGCCTTCTCAAGCTTGCTTTCTTTGACGATGAGCCACGATTTCGAAGGCTCCGGGTAGTAGCCAAAGGATGGACCAAAAGAAACGACTTTTTCCCACCAATCTCGGACGCGATCGAGTTTACCTGCACCACCCAAATCGTCAGCAAAGGCTACCTGCTGCACCGACTCGTTGTTGTTGATAGCATCCATAAGTGGTAATATACCAATGGCGTACGATGGCATTGACATTGGGTCGCCTTGCGTGGTTCCTTCAGTTGATGAGATTTCTAGTCCTCCCTGTACAAATAAGCGCGAAGGAGCTTTGTAACAGTTCGAAACATATGTTGCCAAGACGGGACAAAGATACGGTATATTGTGAAGAAGGACCTTTCGATTGATTAAATTGAATGCATTCCTGGCGTCAACAAGAAGAAGTGCATCGGTCTCTTCTTCTTCGAAGATCTCCCTCATGGCGTTTGTAAACGAAAAAAGTTCTGACGTCAATTTCATAAAAAGTACTGCGACGTCACAAAGTTTCAAATAAAAACGTGTGGCATTTTTGTTACACTGTTTCGAATTATTTTATATCAACAAGCGCAACAAAATCCAATATTGTTGTTTGATGATTAAACTTCGTCTAACATTATTTAAAAAGGTTTCAATGTTGGTTGCATTGCATATGCGCCGGTTTTGAGCTGTCTGCATGTGAAGCCAACAAACGGGAAAACCTTCAGTGCTCAATCGCAAAGCGCGAGCCTCTCATTCACAACTAAGGCTTTTTCGTTCCTAAAAGCAACCCTCTCACCACCTCAGACACCTTTGGGCGTCTGCAACGACGGGTACCCTCGATAATTTTGACAGGGTCACTATGGAATTTCATTGAACACAAACTTCCGTTATCTTAAAAAGTCATACCATCGAGGCTTACAGACACAAAATTTTGACTAATGTAGAAAGTCTAGAAGTATAATTTTTATTATTATATTCGGCATTTTAAGCCAAAACGATGTCAGGCATTAACCCACATTATAGTATTTTAAAGGCTTTGGATGTGCAAGCAAAACCGTTAACCGGCGTTTGCGACGACGGGAACCGTCTAGTATAAATACTGAATTGATTGATACTTTACAGAGCTACTTTACAGAGATACTTTACTACCAATTATATTCACCTATGAGATTATGAATTGTTACTAATTTATCGACTGCATAGAGAAGATATTATACAATAAAGATAGCTATTAATATTGTCCATAACTCACTGACCTCCTAGGACGAGGTCCACTTAACAAAGCTTATTTCCTCGTTTTTCGAAATTTGGAGTTCGGGCGAGAAATTCGGCTTTGGACGATGTCTTAAATTTAATCGAATATTTCAATTTGACTCGGGTTTATAGATTTCCAGGCTATATTATGAGCCTTATTGAACCATTTTTGAACTTTTTGATCCTCAGATCCTAAGGTCCTAAAGTTTTAAGTATTATGTGAAAACTCAGAGTTAAAACTCTACCTTCCAACCTTCTCAAATATTACGACCATGATGTACATAAGATCTTAAGGAGCTGCATACGATATCTTCAATATTCGTCTTTGAGAAGAAACTGGTGAAACCTTGAAGAAGAAAGTATACATGGTCGGCTGGCTGTCACAAAGATACCTTTTGTGCCACACACCCATGATTTTCTTTCAAAGTTTCCTCTTCAGAATGGAAGTGATATTTGACTTTTTTCAGGGATAAAAAGCTAAAGGATGTTGCACCATATCAACACCAGTGAGAACGGATGCTTCGTGCAGTGTTTGTTTGTTTGCGATTTCTATAAAGGCTCGTTTCAATGAAAAAGGTAAAATCAGCAAGACACTCCAACATTGAAATGTACAAATCACCATGAGTACAGAATGTAAAGAGGGAAAGTTTACACAAGACTAATTAGTTATTTTAATGATGCTATTACCTTGTTAATTGAATGTTTGCTGACAATCGGATTATCCTTTCTATTGTGTTTGAGGTAGTTTACGACTATAGGGGGTCCTACTGGGGCAGGATTAATGATTTTGTTTGTTTGTTTTAAGCAAATGATCCCGATAATTCGGATTTATAAACAAAGAAGTTAAGTTGATCATCCATATACTTAGAGCTAATCTCAGCCCCTTTAAGTGAGAAAATTTAAACTAAGGAATTTGAGTATCTTTAGCATGGGTATGTACTTAAAGAAAATGATCCTTTCTCAAAGAAGTTTATTTAATGTTTGATGATTTGAGCTTAATAGTCTTTTGGTAAGGTCAATTTTATTTCATACATTAATCTCATTTGATTCGTTATTCAAATTCTCGTCTCCGTATCACTGCAGGAGGCCTCTGTACAATGTCAAACTCGTCGCTCATCGCGATACCCATTTATCTCAGAAATAGTAGGATTGTTTATGATTCTAATGCCACTTCCTAGCAAGAACAAAGATCAAGGCTCTGGCTTGCTTCAGAAACCCAATTTTCTTACTCAGCATAAGTTAAACGGTTTTTTATAAGAGTAAACTTTACAAAAATATTCACGATGAAGATGGCTAAAAAATGAATGTGCCAAGAATACCACCATCATTGAAATTTGCAGCTGAATCTTAAAATGCCATTTTCAGAGCATTTTACCTGTTAATTGCAAAATTATCTCCCAGCAAATCTAAAAAAGTTTCATATACCTTATTACACGAATATTAATTACTAGGCAAGTACTCAACGGCCTTGAAATTAACACTCCAAAGGTTAACACGAATTTACTTGCTTTTTCAAGGACACCATGGCTGGTTTTTACTAGCACGAAATTTTTCAATTCGTGTTAATAAAATGACTAGTAATATTCGTGTAGTAAGGTAAATGTGGTATGAGGTATGCTAGATTTGGATCCTGACCTAAGAATACCGTAAGAAAATGCTAGGTTAATTTTTCGCAAAAATTTAAGAATATTCCGTTGCAAATATCACGACAATTTTCTCAATTTCCTTTCCATAGGTTCTGACTTATGTCCCGGGGGAGGAGTTACTTAGGTAAAAATGGGCGATTGGGATGTACGGACGATAAGGGTCGATTTTTCACCTTCCAAGTCTCGCTAAGGGTTAGAAAAACCAGAAAATGTAAAAATAATCCCTCTAAGGAACGGAAATTCAAGTTCGTTCAAAAATTGTAAAAAATTCTTTTGTAGGGGCATTTTTCCTTAAAAATTTGGTCTCTCTCTAAGGGTCAATCCGCACATACCCCTCATCCGCAAACTCTAGTACCCCCAGGCTTTGTTGAGAACAGTCACTTATATTCTTTAGATCTAAAAATTCAGTTGGATTTGCAAAATTATATGCTGCTCTTCCATGGGACACCCCTCCTCGATTAATAGTTTTGGAAAAAAATTTTTGCAAGTAGGAAAAATTTGAAGAAAAAAATGTACATTAACAAGCTTTCCTCAAAAAATGGATCACATCAAAAATGATATCAATTAATTATTTCGTAATGTAATAATCCTTCTAATGGACTCGAACATCGCATTAATTTCATATGGAATCCCGCTATGCATTTGGTTTGTTTCCTACTGTTCGATGCTCACTTATATCCAATTACCATTTAAATGAACTCTTAGTATCTATATCCCAGTGTTAGCATAAACAGATTAACAAGGCAATACCTTTAAAATAATGCCATTTTTAAATCTGTGCAAACGTCAGTCAAATATATCTCTTACTGACGTTAGCTTTAAATGAAGTACCCCACTTTACTGTTTGGTATAATTACCCGGGGCACTCAATTTCTAAATGACGGCAAGTGCCGCCAAAAAAAATTGGCTTACAAATGCAGCTCTTCAGCAGTAAAAAGGTACCCTTACAGTGCATTTTACCAAATGTTTCTCACCCTTACATTGTAGTTTGATTGCATATCTTACTTTGCTGAAGCCACCTGAAAATTAGCCTGAGATGTCAGCATAATGTGCAAAACAAATCAATATGGGTGCGAGTCAAAACTATAAAGATACATCAGATTTTTACTGTCAGACTTGTGATTCAACAGTCCCCAAGCACACCCTTACAGTGTATCCAGCAAAAAGAAGACCCTTCACAGTGCACTCTATCAAAATTACACCCTTACAGCTCATTTTGAAGGTCTCGAAAAACTTACCTTTAAGGTCGACACATGTCGTGGGTTGGATAATATGAGTGCCCTCCCCATGGGTATAGCATAGGGTATAGCTAGTAAAGAAGAAATAAGAACCTACAGAATCATTCTTTATCACACAATTACAACCAATTAGTCTGTCTGTGAAGCTTAGGAAACCAATTGGATTGCTATTCTTGGATAGGAGATATACCTTCCTAAAAAAGATGGAAATGGTACCTTTCTTTTTGTCCGTCAAAAACTATTTCATGCATGATTGCACAAAAAAAGAAAATAGGGAAATTATTTCCTCACAGATTGTCCTTTTGGGAACGAATTGGTGAAATTTTGAAACTTTGTATACGACGATTTTGGGATTTCAAATTTTCTATATTTTTTTATATGTTTTTATATAATAAAGTTGTTTCTTCTTTTACCTTGAATTTTTAAAATTGTGAATTTCAAACTCCAATGAAACACCCCTGTCAATCCACAAAATTAAACCATTTGCCAATATGTACACGTTTGCTTTTTGTAAGAACAAACTACATAAGACTTCGGTGGCTAAAATCTTAAGAGCAAGTTAAGAACATTTTAAGGTTTTGCGGTAGTGTGGGCTTTTCTAAAACACTTGTTATCTTAGGAAAATTGACAAAAAGACTCGAAAAATGCTGAAAAAAAGAACATGTTAAGAACATTTTTAGGCTTTGAAACTAGAAAAGTTATTAAGAACATTTAAAGGCTTCAAAATTTTTGAATATTCTTATAAAAAAACGTGTATTGAAGCTGGTAAAGAAACATTGGATAAACCACAGTTACAAAAATGTTATCTTTAAGAGTTATAGCAATATCATCATCACTAAGACATTTGAATTTGATTAACAACTATAAGAAAAATTATTACTTAATCCGAACCAGATGGGTCAATGGTTAAGCGTGACAACTAAATTTTCCCATGGTTGCAAATATTATTAATTTGAAAAGTATACAAATGGTTTTGTTGTTTCCATAGAAAACCAAGTTACATGATTGCCTTTAACTATTTATTTGCTTAGAATTTGAATTGTAATTTTGCAATTTGTTTATTTATTCATCACAGAAGATTTGGGTGAAAACTTAACTTCTCTCCAAAACTTGCATCGACTTTGAAGGAAATGCTTTGAGATTTCAACAGACCTCGTCAACCGTAAATTACAGTCTAAATCTTTGGAAGCACACAACTCGCGATGTCAATTACAAGTTTTAATGGTCATTCTTTCAGATTTTGCTATAATGATTATTTGCAACTGCACCCCAAATTCTGCCACGTGAACCATGAGTGGCTGAGTTATTTTAAGCGAGTGGAAAATTGAAGATAGAAATATCATGCATTTACTGTCTAATTAACATCACACTTTTCAAATTAATCAACTCAAAAAAATGAGCCCTCAGTGGTTTGCGTGAATCCGTGAAAATCGAAAAGAATTTCCCGTGGATACACGGATTTAAACGGTTGCCTGAAAATGAAATCCCCCAAAACTCTCAATTCAATCACATGAACGCATGAATCTTCCCTTTAAGAAAAGTGTGTGTAGATTTTTACAAGTTTACCCGATTTTCATTTAAAAGTTTGGTTTGCGTGAGTTTCAAAAGTGACGATGCATGAATACGTTGAAAATTATGGACACTGGGACCTCTTTATAAGTGGTTTGATGACTAACACGACTCCTGGCTTTCACAGCTTCATAGGAAGATTACCCGAAAATAAATTGTTTAACAGGACCTTTTTAGAAACCAAATATTTTGGTTCCAAATAGGAATTATTTTTTGATAGTTTCAACAGATTTTAATCAAATGACAAACCTTAGTAAAGAAAATTAATTCAGAAACTTTGTATTTACCTAATAAAAATACCAAAAGAAAAGTTCAAATAGAAAACTTGATTTTTGTTTTCGTTTTTCATTTTTTCTAAGCCCATTCTAAGACCCCTTTGACGGTATATTGATTTTTAAGTCCTAATATTCTAAGTTGTTGTCATAAGTTTTCTTTTGTTCAAATCATTTTGAGTTTTATCAGCTCTGTATACTATTGACATTCATAAACCAGCGAATCTTCAACTTTTATTAAAACCTGCGTAAATTTTGTTAGCTAATTCTACAAAAATCAAGCAATTAGTTTATGAAAAACTAAAATTATGCTATAAGTTTTTACCTTTTCGGTAACAAATATTGGCTTAAAAGTGGTTCATTTACGTTTGAAATTGTGTCAAATTACTTTACTTTATCAATGAACGCCCCTTAGGTAGTTGTTTTAAAAGTCTAAATAAAACTACGTGAAATTTATTCTTGTATATTGAAGGTGTGAATCTACCCCCGTTGTCGCTTTAAATATGGTCATTAAATTTCAACACACAAGAACAGGCACACATGTGACCCACCTATTTTTTCATTCACTGAAATTTGTTTAAAGAAAACTTGGCTGGACCGAAAAGCTGCAAAAGTTTGTCAATTATTAGTCATTTAGTCATTTGGTCATTAGTTATTTTTTCAAGTTAGTCATTTTAAAAATTCAAGCAAAAAAATTGATAATAAACCAAAACCAAAATCAGGTCAACGTGGTGTAGATTCAGTACTCTTACATTTTGATAAAGAAATCTATATCTGTCCTGACGATTTAACTTTAACTTAATTTCAAAAATGGAGCAGATTGAACCTTAGTGGAAAATATTTCACCCAGTGAGACAGGGGTATACAGATGTCTCTCTGATGCCAAAACAGGTCATCCACCCACTCTGCTCTAAAAGGAACGTAGCAAATGTGATGATCTGACTTGGATGTTCGGTCAAAATATTCAAAACCATTGGCTTTTGCTTAAGAATGAAAGCGAAAAAGACTTGGTTGTAATGTTTTTGTCATATGAAAAAAGTTATGTTCTCATGCAATTGTTTTGATTTAGCAAATCAATCACAAATCTGGATGAAAATGATCAAAGCGATCCGCCAACCTGACTAATTCTCTTCAACGGACCATGCCATCTCGGAGTAATCACAATCTTTTTGGAGATTTAATGTAATTCCCAACCTCGTTCCCTGCGTATTATCAGCTTTTTGATGCTTATCGATAGCGTCAGATAATATCTGGCGTTCATCAGTAACGTAAATAAAGCCTGGTATACATAGGGATGGGTTGTGTAATTGAGAAATGTTCTTGTTTTTAACCTAACCTTTCAGCTTAATTTCCGAGGTTAACATGGCCTCGTCTTTATCAGACAATCAATGAAAATGCTGACTGAATGTAATTTAAAATAACAAATTTTCAAAAAGGAGCGCAAATTCTTTTTAGATTAATCGCACCTTTATAAAGATTAAGTAGAACGACAACTCTTCAAGAAAGCTTTGATAGAGTAAAACCACCAGGCTTATTAAAAATAACCTTTAATTTGGATCGAACTGAAAAGTTCCCACGATAGCATGTCATTTGTAAGCAAAATATTATTTTAAGTAATTTCCTTTCGATACTAAGCTTATTACGGAATCGCGACCCGTTGCTTTTTAGTTTCTGCCGCGACGGGTTTTATGATATGTAACTATTTCCTTTACTTTCACAAACAGGACCATCTGTACGTAAATAGAAGCCAATAGGGTCCACTAAAATTTATGAGATGTTAAGAAAATATTTTGAATCTAATACAAAGTCTCTGAAAACACCCAAAGGTCACTTGATAGATGACTTGCTACAAGGGAATCACCAATTCAATAAGACATATTAAAATCCTCTTTAATTTCTTTTTATATTTTGGACAAGCACCTTAATTCGCAAAAGCCTAAAGGTCTTAAGATCTTAAAAGAACCTAGAAAGGTAAGAATTTTTCAAATGTAGAAAATTGACCTAAAAACTAATGGGTATCGAAGTTTAAGCCTAATTTTTTCAGCGAAACCGTTAGTCAAAATCTTTCTTTAGAAAAGGGAGAGAATTTCTCTACCTAGAAAATAATATAAAAAGTGCAATATGCAACCTAAAATACACCCCCTTCTCACAGACCCACTGAGACCCCTTCCCACTGGAAAAATTAGCCAAAATATCGTCTCCGGTGGAAGATTATCCTCCAATTTTGCCCCCACTGAGAATAAATAAATAAACCAATCCCCACTGCAAAATATTATGCTATTTTCCCATCACCATTGAACTGTGTGACTTGAAAACAAAAAAAATCAAATCTATAGAAAATATGGGAATATCAATCCCCATCGAGTTTCAGTTCGTTATTTTTATCCCCACTGACTGAAAAAATCTAGGGTCACTAGATAAAAATCTAGGGTCGGCTAATGCTCGATATAATCCACCTGAGAGGACTCCCTCTTTGAAATGAAGGTCAAAGTGACAAATCTTCTAATCACCCCCTATTCAATGAAACATAAAAAATTCGTTAGCTTGAAAAGCTATCAGCCAGGGGGTGTAGATTAAGAGAACCTATTGTTAGACAAATTTCTATTGTTCTTAAAGAAAGAAAAAAAACTCCCCTTTTGTCCATACACTCAAAATTTTGTTTTTAAGAAAGAAATGATGAACGGGGTTAAAAGTAAACCAGACTTTAAACGAATTACGTTGTATAATGCTTAACAAAAGTAGATCAATATTAACCCCCTGACGTGATGTAGATAAATAGAGCCTAATGTATACATACATCGTATTAATAACGGAATATTTTTTCATGCTTTGTTTTAACAAACTGGTTTAAAAGAATGTCGCTTGTTCCCATTGAACCGTAAGACCTTCATTTGCAAGGAAAAGGTGGACAAGAGAAGAGCTCAATAAGTCAATGAGTCTTAGCAACGGATATTCTAGCCGAGCACCGTTCTACTCTAAGCAACGTGTAAATTTTCATAGAGTTATCTTTAATGGGGTTTTTAAAGAAAATCTTCGTGAATAAGTAACCGTTGGATTAATTCAATCTAGTTTTGGTACTGGAACATCCCATAGTTACCGAATTGTATAGAAAAAATCGAAATATTGCAGAACTTTGGTTAAAATTTATGTAATTCAATTCAAATGAATTTATAAATAAACTTTGTGGATGAAATTACACTCACAAATTATTCATTTGATTTTTTCTAAATATTGACTATTGTAAAAATTGGGAGTATTTGAACACTCCTTGTGGGTTAAATTGATTAGACTTTAAACTAACTTGATCGACGACGGACACGCTCAGAGTATATATCATGATGACGACCGGTACAGATATTGGACTTTCAGCTCATGGTCTAGAGGCAGGAGACAAAACACTTCTCGATGATGCTGACGATTTATATGATGATGAAGAAGTAATGACGCATTTGCCTGCAGATCCCAAATTATCACTTGAATCAAACAGTAAGAACTTAAAAGCGGTCAAACCACCGTATAGTTATATCGCTTTAATTACAATGGCAGTTCTTCACTCTCCACACAAGAAACTGACTTTAAGCGGTATTTGTGAGTTCATAATGCAGAAATTCCCATACTACCGCGAACGTTTTCCAGCCTGGCAAAACTCTATCAGGCACAATTTATCTTTGAATGACTGTTTCGTTAAAATTCCACGCGAGCCAGGAAACCCTGGCAAAGGACATTACTGGACACTCGATCCTGCTTCATCAGATATGTTTGACCACGGAAGTTTTCTTCGTCGCAGAAAACGCTTCAAGAGAAATGGAACATACGGTAATTCACAAGGGTCCGTGGACTCACGCCGAACTCATTATTCAAGTCACTCAATTTATGAAAACCGTAGATGCATGCCTCCAATGAATCTCCAATATTACCAACAAGTGTCTAGATCTCCATATCATCGTCATCAACAACAACATCACCACTCACACCCAGACAAATACCTTTCTATGTATCTCTCACAAAAGAAACCATCTTCAAGTCCATCATTAAGTGATTCAACATCTAAAGACCAAGATTCGATCTGCAAAATCCAAAGAACAGACTTCTCAATCAGTAATTTAATTGGTCAACAAAAATCAACTGACATTCTGAAAATGCAACATTCAGGTAAAACTCAAAAGACGAATGATTTATCAGAATACAAAGACATTTACCGTAATAATTCACCATCTCCTCGAAGACCACCAGAGTTGGTTTGCTCGCCAATCAAAGGCTATAGCAAGTTCCCTTATCTCACAACAACGTCCAGTGGTAGCAGACCTTATTCACCAATTATAGCACCAACACCACGGATTTTGAGTGCTCCGTATATGACTCCTTCGTCATATTATGGTGGTCAGCACTCACATCGAATCTGTAGTTGCAGTGGATGCCGTTAATTACCAAAAGAACTAGTAACTCATGTTCTTTAAAAATCGAAAATTCTGTCGCTTTTCTCGTAAATTGCAAGTTGAAAATTTACCTCTCTATCTTTTTTAGTTTCTTTGGGTTTCGGAAGTATTATAAAAGGTTGGCTTGTAAAATATGACCCATTTTAAACAAAACGTCTTTAACTCTGGGCATACTTACTAAGATCAAAATCTGGCCACCTGCTTGAGTTTAAGCATAGAGATTCTAAAGCTTGAACCCGTTTAGTTGAGTCATTTTACTTCATCCGATCTTATTAGCATCATTAGAGTTAGACCTTGTTTGAAGCTAACAGATCTTTTCCTTTTTAAAATTATCTAATTAACAAGATAATTAGCTTGAAAAAACGAAGCATCAACTTTGGGATTAGCCTAATAAAGGGTGCTTATTAGAGACAATTTACTGAATTTTAGCATTGGTTTCTAGATTTAGACTATTAGATTTTTCTATTCTAAAATTTACTGACGATGTCTTTTTAAACTTGAGACTTTATGTAGAACTACACACTTTTTTTATAAGAATAGTGAATTTTGGCTGAGGGTGAGCATTATTCTTATTTTTCTATTTTTTCTAAACAATAGGTCCATTGGAACTCTGAAATCTCACCCTGCTATTCTTATAGAAGTTATTCTTATAAAAAAAGCGTGTATATATTGAATGATTATTTTTTCAAATGTAAATTTTTGTTCAAAACTGACTTTCTTTTTGTTACATATATGTAAATATATCTTTTGTAAATTTTATCTCCATGACAATATTTGTAACAAGAGAATAAAAGAATTAAGAAATGTTATTAATGATATTTAAATTTTCTGGATTTTAAAATCTATACAACCTTTTGAAATTCTAAAAATAATAGCCTATATTCAAATTCGAAAAGTGCTAATGTCATATTTTACTGTAAAAAAAACTCCCCTCTGTTTCACAGGAGTTGGAGTTTCTTCTCACAACGGAGACTAACATTTTTACACCCCCTTCTCACAGACCCGGTAGGATTTTCAGCCGTGGGGGTAAAACGAACTGAAACTCGATGGGGATTGATATTTCCATATTTTTGATGGCTTTTGTTTTCCCTAGTCTGAAAATTTAGTGGGAATGGGAAAAATATCAAAACTATTTGCAGTGAAGATTGGTTTATTTAATTATTTTCAATAAAAATTGGCGTATAATTTTCCACTACTCTAAGGTCCCGAATAGACGTCCCCCTCCCGCTTATTAATTTTCGAAAATATTTCGGACCCCCCCCCCGTTCTTATTAGGACCCCCCCCCCCCCCCGTTTATTAGTTTTTAAGAATATTTTCAGCAGTCAAAGAGAAGGACCGTTATTTTGCTCTAAATAGCCTGATTTTAGCCTTTATTTACTTAAGGGCTCTGACCATAGTGAATTTTTCATAATTGCCGTGTTTAAAATGTGTTTTCTGATTGATGTAACCAACAAAACTATGGCATGTTATACATTTTCTGTTAGACAAACTATTCCTGAATCTGAAAATTCAAAAATTGCATTGAAAAAATTTGATGAAGAAGAAAATGAAGACTTTTGCGAGGAAGAGTATTTCAACTTTGAAGAGCTTAGTTTCGGCGAAGAAAAAACATTTTGAAAATTTTTTCGCAGTAGATGGTGTATCTTTTACCGAACAATAAAAATTTTTGCGGAAAATTTTTGTAAATGCTTCTTTGTCTCGAAATCTTCAAAATAGTGGTTTTTCATCAACTTTTCATCTGGATTTTGCTTAAAAAAACAGTCATAACTTTTGACACATCTTTTTAGAAAAATTTTCCGCAAAATTTAAAATAGTTCAATTCTTTGCGGACAGTGTAAAGAAATTTTGAAACAAAAAAGTTAATTACCCATTAAAACTAAGCACTTTTTGTAAAAGAGGCTGATGCAACATATTATTAACATCTTTTTAAAGTTCATAACGTCGTTTTTGTAATTAAATTCTTAATTACTCTTAAGGGATTCGATTTAAAAACAATTTATAAAGGCAATACTTTGTTAAAAGTGTTAAGGAACCTGAAATATAACTTTTATGTTCAAATACCAAAATCAATTTTTGGACTATGGTCAGAGCCCTTAAATATTTTCAGACTTTCCCGTTTATTCAGACCCCCCCCCCCCGTTTATTATATTTTGCGAAAATTTCGGATCCCACCCTTTTATTCAGACCCCCCTACTATTCGGGACCTTAGAGTAGGGATGATATTCGGTCAATTTTCCACTTGGGAGGGATCCCGGTGGGTCTCTGAGAAAGGGGTGTATTTTCATAAAAATCCAGATCGGATTAAAATTCTAATGTTCGCAGGTCAGAAATCCAGTTGGGATGGTTTTGGGGTGCAATTTGTCCATTAAATTTCAATTTTGGATAAAAACAGAGTGAATTTTCCAATTTTCAGCCGATTTTCCAGAAAGGCGGAAGTCCTACTGGGTTTGTGACACAAGGGTGTAAAAATCAATTGAGAACCTTTCTACCAAATTGCTATGCTGTCAAATTTCGATCAAATCAAAGAAAGAGTTTACCAAATGTTTGATTCTTTGAACCTGATGCTCTCTTTAAAAAAAGTCCCATCGGGACATGGGAAAAGGGTGATTCTAAGAGTGATTCTTTAAAAATATATGAGTCGTAAGTGATATAAAATGGAAACTTTTGGCTATTAGCATTTCTTGCTGGACAAAGCAGCATCGGGGTAAATGATTTCAATGCAGGTCCTCTAAGAAGTAATGTTTGAATGGTAAAAATGACACACGTGGTAGAAAATCACTTATCCGGATTTATTTTATCTTTGTAAAAAGCTTCCCTTACAAATAAGATTCAATAACTTCGATAATAGGTTTTGACAAGAAAATGATTGACTCCTTTATTTTTTCATTCACATATCACATCAACTAATATCTAAACCACATCATTTAGAGAAGGAATCTTGATTAGCTAAATGGATATTATACTTGATAATGTTGCCACATTGTAAGATCTACACTCGGAATCAATTACAATACGCCCATCAGCCCCATAAATTTGTAAAGCCTGAAGGGCTAGATGTAATGCTTTGGCTGAAAAGTGTGCCGATGTTAGGTAGGAAATCCTACCTAGGTCACGTGACATTACAATAGAATTTCAACGCTTGACCAATCAGAAGCTTCGCGAGTTTTCAAAAACAATAGCAGCGCAATATCTTTTGCGATATTCACTTTTTTTGCTTGGAAGAGCTTAAAGCACGCCATCTAGCCCTTCGTGCTTTATAAATCTATGATCAGACCTGAACGTTTGAGGAGACTGCGTTCAAGTTTACCAGAAAGAAATGACTTCACCCCTGTCTCACAGACCCGGTAAAACCTTCTGTTCCCGTAGTGGAAGATGAAAATTTCTATCGAAATCCCAACGGGGGATGATGAAAACAAAGTGGATTTTTCAGTGGGGCTTGAATTGTAGGGTATATTTTCCACCAGGGAGTGGCCAAGTTTTCTAGTGGAGCAGGAACCATGCTGGTCTGTGACACAGAGGTGTTCAAAACCCAGCATGGCACACAACGTTGTTTCAACGTTCATCTAACGTTATATGGACGTTGTGAACGTTAAATAAACGTTGAAACAACGTTGTATGCCGGCTGAGAACGCGTCAAAGTCTGAAGTCCTTGCATTAATTCACTTGATTTCACAGCCAAAAGTTATTCATGGGTAATTAGTACCACCAAACTCTTATAAAGACTTTCTGCTGGTCTAAAATTTTTGTTTCATCTAACCAGACGAGAGGCTGTTACTGGGCTACTATTTGTAGTCATCTAAATATCTGCAAAGTATTTTTACGACACAAGGTTTAAATAACGTAGTGTCAATGGGCTAAGTATAACCCAAAATTTTAAGGGTAGCCTTTTTATCTTAGGCTAATAGAAGCTTCTGGAAAATCAGAGTTACACAACGAGGGGTCGCTTCTGTTGTCAACTCAGTATCAACAAACGATTTTGATTGTGTTTTTAAAACCCGGGAGACTCGAGTTGACCGTACGTGCGGCCCAAAATTAGGCCTTTGAAATCGGACCCTTACAGTACAAAGTAAATTCTGTCGAATTACCGTGAACTTTTTCTTGAAAATGTTTGACCATTTTAAGGCAAAATATGGTCAGATTTACAAATTATACAACCTTTTGAGTACAATTTTTTTCACCGTTGCTTATTTCGACCTTACAGTGCATTTTGCAAGCTTGACCCTTAAGGACTAAACGTGCGGTCGGTCGTTTACCTTGAATGCCCCCCCCCCGGTTTTTAAAACAATAAAACTCACACTGATTGGTTAATATTTGAATTTGAAAATCTTCCAATCATTGAAATTTTTATAGAAAAAAAAACGGCTTGTTGGTACAAGAGTCTGTTATATTAGGAAGTCATCGTAGAATCAGCTGATCCTAAGCCGCAAGAACAGCAGTTGGACTACATTATCAATGATAAGAATACTTATGGTATAACCTCTTCAGAATGAAGCACCTTAAAATCTCTTAAAATTGAATTTCAATAAATTTTAATCCGTAATAAATATACAGGACTTGTTCAAGATTTAAAACTAAATTTCAATACTTTTGATATATGAAAATATCAAATCTTATAGTCAAAAGATTTTTAAGAAATCTTATTAAAATTGGATTGGTTCTAGATTAGGAATTAATTTCAAGAAGAGATCTTGACTTCAACCACAGGCTAAATACATGATCTTGTTAGATATTTAAATTTTAATAGGAAGCGCTGTCTTAGCCTGAGTGAACAGTTGTTCACCTAAATCCACCTTCGTTTTTAAAATAATCCTGTACTTCATAAATTCAATAGTATTTACTAATCTTGTCCTTGATAGTTCAAGAGCTCTCTATTATAAATCTATAAATCATTTATATGAAATAATATTTTGGGAGTGGATTAAAAACTTTCTTATATTTATTGTATTGATAAATTAAAAAGTGATAGATTTTTCGTTTAAATATGTTACTTTTTCCTATATACTTTATTGAAGAAAAACTTCGGATCGGATTTCGGGTCAAGGACGCGTGACAAGGGTAAACTTGTGTTCTAACTGACTACTCTTTTCGCTTCCTTTGATGCAGATATTTTCGTTATTCTTTTTTGTAACCGAAAATCAAGAAACGGTAAAAAGAAACTTGGCTCTATTATCAACCGGCTCATCAGCTATCTATGGATCTATGAACTTTAGAATGAGTGGGGATTCGCACCACAAATGAGTTGTTGAAGCCTTGGATGTTTTTATGTAATTTGCTACGATTAAGTTCAAGTTCATCCCTGAAGCAATTGCAAAGACCCAGATTGAAACTTGAGCACCATCCCCGTTTTAGACCAAATAGGAACCCATCGCTCCCTCCTCCCAACTCACTGGAAAAATTCGACCAAAAATTAATCCTCGCAAAAAACATACCCCAAAAACACTAAATTTGAAATGACATTAACCCGACTTTAAAAACACGCTAAAGCTCGGAAATATTTCAACATCTGGGTTCCATCACGGAATTTTACGTCACGGATTTCGAAATGAGAGAACTGAACCTGAGCCCTTATTAGTGGAATAAATATTTTCAGGCTTCAGTACGACATGGTTGAGCCTCTGACCCGGGATATATGGCACAATTAAAGTCGTCTATCCTCTCTGATAGTAAATTGATTCACTCTTTTGGAGCTTTTAGCGTGGCTGGCCACAAACCCCGGATCGAAATATAAGATTAAGAGGTTTCATGAATCCCGTGGATTGCGAACTCGAATTCAATCCCTTAGTTCGCTTTTTTCATTCTGATGGTGCTCTACTCGAGAAAGTTTGTATAATGTCCATCAGTAAAATGAAAAGTTGGTGGCTTTTGGTACGAGATCGGTGGATATATATGATGGAGATCAGAGATATGACTTCAAGGAGAGCAAGTGTGTTGAAAATAAAGATGAAACATAAAAAGGGACTAATATTTTTATAATTTGTACGTTTTTTTTCTGTTTTTTTTTTATCTTTGAATTTTTCTAAATATATAAATCAAACCAATGAAACATTCTGTCAAGAAATTGATAGTACCAGAAAATTGATAGTACCACCTCAGTTTTGACCTTGATTACCGCTTCTTGGCTTCAGTATTTTTTTCGGGGGTTCGAAACTTGTAATCTTACTATATGGCACTTTTTCTAAGATTAATTTAAAATAATTATTTTCAGAGGGCGTGCGCCGACAAATTTATTCAGCAAAATTTTGACAAAAGATTATTTCTCAATTTAAAAAAAGAGTCTCTCAAACATCTATAAACCAAAATATTTAGATAAATTTTTCATTCTTCAAACATTGAAAATCAGGATTATCGTAATAGAGAAAAAATTAAAACGCGACAGAAAAAAATAAAACAAACTATTACTAGTGTCTTACTTAATCGTATTAAGGACTAAAATATGTTTCTCTTGACATACTAAAGTTGTTATTTATGTAAACTGTCTACTCCAGAGAACATTGAAATACTAAATCGTGAGGTCATAGCCGACGATTACTGTTTAGACTTCATGTCCCTATAAATCGCTTTTACTTTTCTCGGTGGATAAATTTTGTCTCCAATATAGCTACAGTTGGAACTCAATAACTCGAACACGCTCAGCGAACAAAACATTGTTCGGCGGGCAAAAGAAGCACCCCGTGTCGTAGACTCGCCAGCCGTATTGGAAACATTGGCCTAATTTTTGTCCCCGGTGGGAAAATACCCTACAACTTCAGCCCCACTGATAAAGTGACTTTGATTTCATTTCCATTTGAAATTCAGTGTAAAAAGATTTTTGAACTTGAAATGATAAAATTTCTATTCCCATTGAGATTTCGATATAAATTTTCATCTTTGCTGTTGGAAAAGATTCCACCGGGGTCGTGAGACAGTGGTGTAAGGAAGTTTCGAGTTCGTGGTTTATAAGGCATTATTAACTAAAGGGACCATAAAACTTGTTCGATTTATGGTTTTTCGAGTTATAAGAGGCTCTATTGAATGTCATCAAAACAGCCCTTACTCCAAGTAGCGTTTTGATTTAAAGGTATAGAAATCGTAATTTCATAGGAATAGACTTCGGTTCCTTTTCATTTTTGGCAACCTCTACAAAAAGCTGCTTGGGGAATACAGTGTTTCTTTGCTCATTGCACTCCTCCTATCTTATCCTGTATTCTGCAGTGACCCTGCACCTCTCCCCTGACCAAGATTTATTGAGCAAAAACTGAGATTTATCGAGAAAAATTAGATTGAAAAAGCCTTTGCCTTTTACTTCTCTACTTAATTTCTAAAAAAAGTTAGTTCTAAAATTAAAAAATTTTGAAAATAAGTTAAAATTAGAAAATTTTTGTGAACATATTCTATTCGACCAAGAAAAGACAAGAAGACTAGAGTTTCTCCTGAATTGGTCCCGGATTTTTTAGGCTAAGCATGAAAAAACAAGAGAAAGAACAAGACTGACCTTCTGTCTATGTAAGCAATATAGATCATAATTGGATTAACTTCATGTAAGCTTACCACCAAATTAAGATTTTCCGAAGCATGAATAAATAAAAAAATATTTAAGTAGTAGACCTTACGCTGTCCATTCAAGTCTATGAGTTGGATTTTGGTCACAAACTCGAGACAACGGGTAAAATTATTTTTGTACATGTTTTTTTATTAGAACACCAAATACTCAAGAACCTTTTGAACGCTTTTGATTTTTTAGTTTCTCTTTAGTTTTAATCCTCAAAATGTTCACTATTTTCTGAGTATACTGCGTGTAGTTCTCTTACACAACGGATGTTTTAGAATCCAAAGTTCTTAAGTTGTTCTCAATTTTTTGACCATTGAAGCCTAATATGTTCTTATATAGTTCTTTATAATAAGAAAATTGCTTAGAATTCTGTCTGCAATGACGACAGACAATATTTTATTGATGCCTCATAGCTTTTTTTCGATTCTCGCATCAGGTTGATGTTTTCGTCGCTAGGGATAATTATTTTAGAATCTAAATTAATTTTAGTCAACTTTAAGGAATTGGTAGAGGGAGGTTTACTTTTATGATGTGACGGGATTGACCCTTTCTTAGTACAGTATTTTTCAACTTTCAAGATTCCGGGGTTCAGCCAAAACTTTGACGAGAAAACGGTATTTGGAACCCCTACAAACCCCTAAAAATGACACAATTTGACTAATTTGATCAATAAAAGATATGTCCGAGTCCTCGAACTTCTTTCCTTGCTATAGTGAGAAATGTCAATAAACCCTTTGCCTAATGAATCCCTCATTTCGATAGGAAGCCTTTATTTGAAAGAATCTTATTTATGCACTGTAGGATAAAATGTATAAAAAATCTAATTCTTCTTTCTGGTAGAATTCTTTGCTAAGTAACACTTTCTCACTGCAATGAATGAGCTCGTGATTTAAGGCAAAAGGAGGATAAACTTATTAAAGACGACTGTCTCGCAGCCCTGGTGGAACTTCTCCCCCTCCCCACAGTGGGGATGATAAATCCAAATGAGGATAGAACTATTAGTTTTTCACATCAAGAAATCCAAAATTGGGTCAATTTTCCAGTTTGACAGAAATTGTAGGGTATTTTTCAGGAACGAAATTCTCCAATAGTGCGGGGGTTCCAGCGGCATTTTGACACAGGGGTGTACAGGGATTATTTTTTCAAATTCAAGTTGCTAAAAAGTTCTAGATGGTTGCTTCTTGACTAAAATTTTTAAGTTCAAATTTAGACACCCTTCTTCTTAAGCCCACTATCGATTAAAGTTGCCCTATCTAAAACAAGATAGAAAAACGCAAATACTGAACCTAAGGTATTTTGACTTATGTCTTAGGTGAGCGTCAAAACAAATTAGACTAATATCTAGGCTTCATAAATATTTTTTTGAGTAGTACAAACGCGGCTTGTCAAGTTTTTAAAGCTAGTTATGATTGGCACCTTTTATAGACAACGTCTTGAGACTCGTTGAGACTCTTTTTGTCTGAGACGTGTTAAAATTCAAAACATAGGGTTCATTAGAAAACCAACGGGATTCTTTGAACTTGATGCTACCAATAGGAGGCCCCGTCTTCACATGAACGTAAATTCAGTATAACATATATAAAAATTTTGAAATATTTCCTAAAATAATGTTAAACATTTATAATCACAAAATTTCCTAAACTTGAACAAACATCTATAGATTAGCGCCTTAATTTGTATGCAAAATACCCAAACGTTTCTTGTTTCTCACAAGTATCCCACTGTAGCGTGGTGGCAGGGGAGTCACGGGGCATCTACCTAACCCCCCCCCCAAAAAAAAAATGCAGATTAATTTTTTGGGGAGTATCCGAAAGACAAGAGTCGCAAAGAGTTGCCTTTGATTACTAATTTTGGTACCCTTTTTGCTATTTTACACCTTAGAATTAGCAGTTTTCAGCAAAAAAGAGAAAAATACTCAAAGGTTTCCGTAACTTCTTTGTAACTTATACAAATATATTCTATTTAAAAAGGGGACCGAAAACTGCCTCTTTAGTTTTGGTCGATCCACCACGCTACCGGTATCCCAACTATGGCCCTCAAGACTATATACTATCTTTTATAAAAATTATAAGGCTTGGCTATTTAATAATATATAATGATTCTTAACATTGATTGTTGTTTTAAATTGTTCTTACATAGGAAAAAAGTATAATTTTGATATAATAACCTGCAGGTTGCATTCTTTAGTTTTGTTAATAAGCTGGTGGAGCGTATTGAGGAGGCATAACTTTTTGTTCTTCTTGTCTTGGTTGTTGCTGATAATCATTACCATATGTGACTTGACCACCACTAGATGTTGGCATTGGTGCTTTACTGTATTGTTGTGGCTGAGCAGTGTAAGGTTGTGGTTGAGAAAAAGCTTGGTGTTGTGAGAAGGCTTGGTGTTGAGAGTATGTTTGGTTACTGGATACCATAACAGGGCCACCGTAAGCTGCTTGGGAAGCAGCCAACATATAAGAATCTGAATGAAATATATATGAAATATATGACTTAAGCTAAAATATCCGGGGGATTTCAAAGAAATTTTCAGTAGCGTACACAGGAGTGGCGCAAAATTTGTGTAAGAGAGTAGATTTTTATGACACTCTAATTATCTATTCAGAATATAAAAAGATAATTACTTTATCATTATAAAAATCTGCTCTCCAACACAAATTTTGCGCACCTCCTGTCTACGCTACTGACAAAGCAGCTTAATGGGTAAATTTCGAAAAAACTGGACCATTTCAAATTTTTACCTTAAAATGAACAATCATTATAAAGAATTAAGACTTAATTATGCATGGACAATGACAAATATACGGAAGCCGAGAAGGGACATCCAAACTTTCTTTTTTGTTGACTTTTTTTCTTTTTTTGCCGACTTTTTTTCTTTTTTTGCTGACTTTTTTTCTTTTTTATCGACTTTTTTTCTTTTTTTTGCTGACTTTTTTTCTTTTTTTGCCGACTTTTTTTCTTTTTTTGATTTGAGGACTTTTTTCTTTTTTTGTCGACTTTTTTTCTTTTTTTGAAAACTTTTTTTCTTTTTTTGCCGGACTTTTTTTCTTTCTTTAAATTAAAGCAACTTTTTTTCTTTTTTTGAAAACTATTTT
The DNA here is from genome assembly GCF_902728285.1 of Clytia hemisphaerica. Classification (NCBI taxonomy): domain Eukaryota; kingdom Metazoa; phylum Cnidaria; class Hydrozoa; order Leptothecata; family Clytiidae; genus Clytia; species Clytia hemisphaerica. Next base: position 1,190,077 of record NW_027103721.1, on the reverse strand, counting down.
TCTTTTTTTGAAAACTATTTTTCTTTTTTTCGCGGACTTTTTTTCTTTTTTTCAAAAAACCCCCAGGTTTAAAAATGGTATGGTTTGTTGTGTTTTAGAATTAGTGCCTAAATCTCGAGATAATTCATATCTATGTAAGGTGTATATATACTGAAAAAATGCTGACTCAGCTGAAAATATCGATAATTTTCAATACTTAAACCAAAATATCTGTCGAGATCTAGACATCGAAAGTCAAAAACAAACAATACCAATTATGGATACTAATAAATTAGAGCTATCCAGCCGCCTGCTGTGAGGAAGATTTTTCCTAAAAAAAATTCTCCCAGCAAAATGCTGACGTCATCGAAAAACGCCAAAAACTTCCATTTCCGTTAGTAGCCTCAGATATTTGATTTTAAGACCTCGAAAAAAACATTAGTTAAGGGGGGACTCTTGATAAGTTCTATTGATTAACTAAAGATTGATTCTCTCAAAAACTGCAGGCAGGAGATTCGAAGGGCAATTTTTTCTTGTCAATTCTTTTTTGTCAATATTCTACACTTTATTAGGAGCATAATATCAAAAATTTGCCCTCATCAACTAAAAGAAAGCAGTCTCGAAAAGAGAAAAGTTAAATTAAAAAAAAAATTTTTTTGAAAAAAAGAAAAAGGTCCGCAAAAAAAGAAAAAAAAGTTTTCAGAAAAAGAAAAAAAGTTGACAAAAAAAGAAAAAAAGTTGACAAAAAAAGAAAAAAAGTCACCAAAAAAAGATAAAAAGTCGGCAAAAAAAGAAAAAAAGTCCATAAAAAAGAAAAAAAGTCCACAAAAAAGAAAAAAAATATTTCTTAATTCTAATCTTAATTGCTGAGCATCAAGCTGATGAGTGAAAACATATACCCTAGTTTTTCATTTGACCCAAACGGGGATTGAACTAAAGACTTTGCGCAACATAGCTGGATGCTCTACCGATTCAAAGGTAAATTAAAGTTTGTCTCAAAAGTATGTGGAAACTGAGTTGGCTATGTTATTACTTTCTACAGGTAACCCAATGTTGTAGAATTTTCTAACGCCCATAAACACCCCCACCACAATTTCAACCCGAAAATTCTTCCAAACCGCAGAAAGGCTATCGTAATACTTTTGCTAACCGTTTACACGTTTTTTATAAGAACATCCAAAAATTTTTGAAGCATTCAGATGTTCTTAATTTTTTGAGTTTTAAGTTTAGAAATATTTTCAAAAATCATTCTGACAGCTGGATAGCCCTGATTTAGTGGTATCCAAAATTGGTATTGTTCTTTAACTTTCGTAGATCTCGAAATATTTTGTTTGTTAAATATTGAAAATTATCGTTATTTTTTGCTCAGTCAGCAGTCTTTCAGCATGTTTACCACCTTAGATATGAATTATCTTGAAATCTAGACACTAAAACATAACAAACCGTACCATTTCTAAACCCAAGGTTTTTTTGGTTTTTTTGAAGAAAAAAAATAGAAAAAGTTCGCCAAAAAAGAAAAAAAGTTCGCAAAAAAAGAAAAAAGTCGGTAAGAAAAAGAAGAAAAAAAATCGGCAAAAAAAAGGTTTCGATGTCCCTTCTTGGCCTCCGTTCTATGTCTCGCTGTATTTGTGTTTTTCAATAATTAACGAGAGATATCATTTAAAGAAGAAACATACCCAAACCCGAGGAACATTATAGCACCAGAGCTGAATGTGGCAAGCATTCCAATAATATTCATCACCAGTGCACCAATTCGTAAGCAAGTATTGTTTTCATTGGCACCAGCACCAATACAAAGTGATCCAGCGATGATCGCAAAGATCTCTGAGGAAAGGAATAAGATATTAACTCTATCTTCACACCTTGTGTCACAAACCATATTGGACACCCCAGCCCCACTGGAAAGTTTGATAAAAATATCATCCCCGGTCGAAAATTACCCTGAAACTTTATCCCCACTGTAAAATTGATTTTATCTGTATCCCCATTCGAAAGGTCAACCGGGGCTATGAGACAGGAGTGTTTCTTCATAATTCCTCCATTTACACCAATTTTTGCCATTAAATCTTTTATTACTGCTCAGTTTCAATAAATAACGATTTTTACAGCTGCCAAAAATTTTGATTGCGTATTTTATTCAAAAAAGTTGCCCTAAAAAGGTAGATTATAAGAAAGCTTTCCAACGAGCTCAAACATGATCTACTTTGATTTAACCAAAGCCGAGAAAATTGCAGCATTTGAAGTTGACGTGACGTGGGTTTAGAAAAATCCTTAAATTTCAGTTTCCCACAGTATTAAAGGATTTAAAATATATTCACTTTAAGTGTACACCCTTTCTCCCACTATATGGAAACCATGTCCTCATAATTAGATTATGTTTTCACATAGAAAAAAAGAAAAAAAGAGTGCACACTAAAAGCAAAATGGACTTTATTAGAGGAAGAAAAGGAAAAAAAGGTAATTTTTAACGTTGATACTTTACTAATGATCTTTTGAACCGAATGAATAGCGACCTCGGAATACCGTATATAGCAAACGGCAAGTATGACTAATGATCTTTTCTGCACCGACCTTTATAATAATATAATAATATACCCTGGACCGAGTTTCTCAATCCCGCCCATAAAAAATCTTTGATCGGAGTTTTTTGAAAAGTGGAACCCTAATGGCGGCACTACTCAATCGCGGTATAAATGCATCGAGACCATTAGATCTACTTTTCCTTGAAAACTATTGATGATATAGCACCGTTAGACGTTATATTTTAACAATGCAACGGCTTCTTTACAGGTACCAATTCAACAAAAACTTCAATCAAAGATATGGTGGATATAGCTTGGTCTAGAAAGCACCTCTCCCTTTGATAAAAATAGGCTTAAGGTCTGCGGTCAATCGGGAAAGTTTTTCATCAAACACACGTTTTTTCTTTTATAAAGAACCTTAACTTGGCTCCCAGCCTGGAGTTACTTATTTTGCCAAAGTTTTTCAGGCTAAAAAGTTCCTTATCAAGTTCCCTATTTACTTATCTGCTAAGTTTGGACTGATTTGATGCTGTGTTAAACAAACAATTGACTACAAGACAAAGGAAAGACGTCTATTGAGTGTTGTTCCATCAATATTTTGATAATATTTTGAATTTTTTGCGTAGGTTTTTGTGAACCGGTGCAAGTTCAAGTTTAACTCTTACTGCTCCTTAACCCTATTCGGACTAGGGGGGGGGGGCTTTTTCTGTTCGGAGGTCAAACTATTGGTAATAGTTCATGAAATAATAGAGCATTTGCCGTGAAATTTTCTGTAAATTCTTAACTTTTATTTAGCTTCAAAAAAAAAAAAATTGACACCTAAATATTTTCACACCTGAGCCGAGGGGTTAAATCACTTCGAAAAAAGCGTACATTTTGAATTTTTCTGATTTTTGATTTTTTTTGATTTTTTGATTTTTTGTGTTATTTTTTTCTTGATTTTTTTTGTCTGTTTTTTTGATTTTTTTGTTTTTTTGTTTTTTTGTTTTTTTTTTTTTTTTTTTTTGTGATTTTTTTGATTTTTTTTGATTTTTTTGTTTTTTTTGTGTTTTTTTGTGTTTTTTTGATTTTTTTTTTTTTTTTTTTTTTTGATTTTTTTTTTTTTGTGATGTTGTTTTTTGATTTTTATTTTTTTTTTGTTTTTTCCTTTTTTTTTTTGCTTTTTTTTGTGATTTTTTTTGATTTTTTGATTTTTTTTGTGTGATTTTTGATTTTTTTCGTGATTTTTTTGTGATTTTTCTAAGAAGTGTACGAGATTTTTTCGAGTAATTTACCCCTCGCCTTGAGCATGATGACATTTCTGACAGTAAGGTGTCACAAAAATTGACACTTTTCTAATACAAATTTATTTTAGATGTCAAATATATCATTTAAACCGTAAAATATTGAATATTTAGGATAAAATAAGCATTTTAAACTCAGACAATTTTTTTCTAAAGCCTTTGTTAGAATACAATAGCTTTTATAAGAACAAAGAAAATTTTCGGTTTTTGCTCACTTTGGGCATTATGAGTGACGTCATCAAAAAGATTTTTTGTCAAAATTTACCTTACGTGACAAGAATCTTGTGTGCCAAATTTCATCCAAAAAGACCCACTAGATCAAAAGTTAAGGGGTGGTACAGGAAAAGCCCCCCCCCCCTAGTTCTGAACCGCCCCTAAAAGCCTAGTTTGAATAGGGTTAACTTGTTACCTTATTCTCAGCCTAATTAACAATTCCTTATTTTTCGGACGATTATCAGCCTCAAGTTCTTCATAAATGTGTTCCTTATAAAAACACGTGTAGAAACATCTGAAAACAGAAACCCGCGAAAAGTTTCACGTTGATAAAAAAGTTGCTACAGTATATGGCCCCCAAAACGGAGACGGCCCCCAAAACGGAGGTTTTCATTAAAATGAAGATTCTGACTTGTAGATTTATCAGAATTAAACGATTTTTGTTTATTTTGAAAGAATGATGGTTATACTTAAAAACGAGCATGTTTTTGCTGGTTTGAGACAGATTCAAAATAACATATTTGCGTCTAAAGGAAATATTTTAACACCAAAATTAGATAAAAATTGCATATAACTCACTCTAGCTCTTTGGATATTGAAAATAAGTTATGAAAACGGGTTAGGAAAATTTACACCTAATGCCGTTCAGAAATGCAAATACATCGTGACTTTAGAGGCTGGGTAAAAGATAAAGCATCTTGAAGGTCAACCAGTATTTGGAGCCCTAGAATCAGCATGACAAAACCGAAATTCTAATATGAGAAAAAGCAAAAAATCTTTGAATTCTTTCTATCACCTTGAGTTGATAGTTTATAACAAAAAATTAACATTATATATAAAATTTTCGCTGATCAGCAAAACAGCAAATTCTGTCATTTTTTTGCAAAATTATGAGAAAAAATATCTTTAAAGCTTAATATTTTCAGTTTCAGTTAAGCTTTTTTTCTAAAATTTCACAGTTATTCCATACATAATGGAACTTTTCAAAAGAGATTTGTTTTCAAAAACTTGATTAAGACGTGTTAAATCAAAATTGTCATTTTGAAAATTTCTAAATTTTCATTTGGACTTTGCAATATCGAAAATCTTGAAATATTTCATAAAAATCATAAAATTTTACATCCATCGGCTCGTAAATTTAAGGGAAAACACAAATATGTTCATAGTTTTTCCTTCTATTACACTGGGCTTAATAATTTGGATTTTAACTACACCTCCGTTTTGGGGGCCCCAAACTGCATTTTGACAACCAGGGGTATACTGTAAAAATTTTATCAAATAAATCTATGCCCAAAACCCGCTAAATCATATTTCAAAACTATGGTCAAAATTTTGTATTCATATCTTAAACATATCTCGAGAAATCGCTAAAATTTCAAACCTCCGTTTTGGGGGCCACTAGAAAAAAGCTACCTATCTTTAAGCGATTGAAAAATATTGTTGAAATTGAAAATTTTGAAAAAGAACTTCCAGGAAATAAAGAAGAGATGCTAAAGGTTTTCATGCAGTAAAAATTTTTGTAAAATCTCTTTTCCTCTAGATTTGAGAGAAATTTCAAATTTGATCGCCGTTTTGGGGGCCACATACTGTAGTGGTTCCACTTCAAAAGATTAATAGAAATCGTAAACAAATCGATTTCTGAAACAAAAAATGTTTTGAAAAATCATCGACATTTTCTAGTTAATTAAACTGCAGTTTGTTTTTGTTTCAGTTTGATGAAAAATGTTTCAAGTCGTTCTAGACCTTTAGAAATGGTTTGGGAAAAGTTCACTTATCCGTTTTCATCAAAAAACTATAATTGCCACCGCAACGAAAGAGTGAGGAGGCACACATAGATATTGGGCAGTAATCTCAATCTGTTGCGTTTGTTTGTAATTTGTGGGGAGGTACTAAGGTTGTGAGCTGACGGGGGGTGCCGCCCGACTTTGGAACTTTGGACTCGTACCGGGATTAAAAAGGAGAAAACAAAGGTCAATTTTGAGAATTTTACGACCCTTAGCGGGACAAATTTGACCAATTTTGACTAAATTTCGATCTTTCAGTTGGTAAAAAGTTGAAATTTTGCTATTTTTTCGACCCTTAGTGGGACTGAAATTTAACTTTCTGATTTTTCCAACCCTTAGCGGGACTTTGGAAATCCAAAAAAAGGTTCCCTTAAGGGCGGCACATACCATACCCTCCATTTGCCTAAGTACGCTCCCCCCCGGGTAATTTGCTTTCCGGTCTCAAATTAGTGTCCGCGATGTTTGTTATCCGTGAAGCGATGGCGCTTATAGCTTGACAGTAGCTTTTCCCTTTTGGCATGCGCGGTAGACGGTTTTTTTGTTTTCCTTTTCGGAGTTTTTTGTCGAACATTGATTTGTGGATGAATTTGTCAAACAGACGTAAGGTCTTTTTCATGAAAAGAAGCTGTCGTGAAAGCTGCATTAACCTTTTTGAAAAAAAATTGAAATGTAAGCACTAAATTTGCTGACAGGACAGTCAAATTATACAATCGGTCTCCTGTGCCTTAGACATTCAGATTGACATTATGGTCTGATTGCAAACATGAGTATGGGGACGTGCCACTGGTTAAGGGTCCCTTTGTTTGGCTCTGAAGATATCTGACACGGTCCCAAATATTTATTTTATGTCAGCTTTTTATCCTGTACAAACCAGGGCACAATAACCGTTGTGAAATATAAGTTAAAGGCGCTTAAAAATATTATTAACTCGTTGTCACGATTTATTTAAGAACGTCTGCTTAGTCGCACTGACAATTAATTTCAATAATTTTCAAAGAATAGTATATGGCTAAAAAATAAAACACTACTTACTACATATTTCAATTTCTATTTACTATTTACCCAGCCTAGGTTTACAAACCTCTTGCCCAATTTGATGTCTGCCAGTTGGTAAGAAGGGGAAGGCTCTCGTGGATGAAGAATAGAAAAAAACAAATTCTTGTCTTTCTCTGATCGGGGTATTAGTAGAGGGCATTTTGTAAAATCGCTCAAATGTTTTGATCAAAGCACTTGTTATACATTTTTGGAAAGCTAAGGGGTAAGGGAATCGAAATTACGATGTTTCCAATTTTTTTTCGGACACTTTGGTGTGATTTTCGGACAAATATGACGGTCTCAGGCAAAAATCATAGGGTTAAAAATTAATGAAAATTTTAGTTCGAGAAAACGGAGACCTGTTGTAAATTTTTGGAACGCTCTCAAAAAATGAAGATTAGAGATATATTGCAAGTATAGGTGATTTCAGTACCTAACTCGAGATATTGAGCTTCAAAAAGCGCAAAAACTGGACAAAATAGCTGTTTCTGGCTAAAAAACACGGTTTCCATTCATCGAATTGTGGTTAGTTTCTTGAATATGCTGGAGGTACATCTTGAGGAGGCATAAATTTTTGTTCTTCTTGTCTTGGTTGTTGCTGATAATCATTACCATATGTGACTTGACCACCACTAGCTGATGGCATTGCTGCTTGACTGTATTGCTGTGGCTGACCAGTGTGAGATTGCGGTTGCGAGTATGCTTGGTGTGAGTAGGCTTGATTGCTGGAAACCACGACTGGGCCACCATAAGACTGTTGGGTAGGAGCCATTACGATGTTACCTGTATATAAATTTATTCCATTGATCATTAACTTACAATAACAAACTCCTATACTAGATAGTAGGGTTGAGGGACCACTTTTTTAGAAATCTTAGTGTGAAGAATCTAAAACATTTTGGAACTTGTTATATGACATCGAAAGATTCAGAAAAGTTTTAGTGTAAAAGTATAATGATAATCAAGCAAAGAAAATCTCTTAGCTTTTTGCTATGTCAATAATCGCTCAAAATAGCCACATTCTATATTATTCCAAGACCATACATTAGTTTTGTCAACCTAAAGAGCAGATCGATTTCGGTATAAGGGGATAACGCACATTTAAAAAAGCCTTGTTTTATCTCTGTCCCTGACATTAAAATTTGATATGAATTTTAAATGCTGCTGCATTTATCGTTCACGATTAAAAACTTTTAATTATCAAAAGGGTCTGTAAAACATTGGTGAATGACGATTTAAAAAAATGAGAAACATTGTTTTCATTGTAAAGTTATGAGAAGTTTCTTCTCTAAGATTATAAATAGTACTTTTTCATTTGAAATACCGCGCTACACCGCGGGGTGTCTCACTTTCTAACTGATATTTTCAGATAGCAAGTCCGTATGTCTGATTATGGAAAAAATTCCAAGTCAATCGAAACAATATTTGTCAAAATATTTACATCCGAAATTTTTAAAGAGAAATCATGAAAGCTTCTCAAATTCATAACACACGCTGATAAAAATAGATTTCATTTAAAAGGAAAGCTTTTGGGGTATCTTCTACAAATATTATTTTGATGAAAAGCGGGAACATCATAGCAAAATATGTGCAAACGTACTGCATGAATACTTTGTCTGCTTCATTTTTCTTATAAAAACAGAACACTCAAGGGGACAGAGATGGATTTCTATTATCAACAGTTTACAATAGAAAATACAAAGAAGCAATCCGCTAAAGGAATTCTCGTCCTTCATCCAGCTCCGCTATAACATATCCCTGGTAGAAAGGTGGTTGCTGAAAAAATTTTGTACCAAGAGTCACCCCTTTTTGAGTTTACCGATGGCTTTTGGCGCTATCAGAACCATTAAAAAGCTAAGGGACGTGGTTCGAGTTTGTTTGGTGAAGTTCCCATCGACAAAATAATAATAAAACACGGTACCTTGGGATTGCGTTGAGTTACCATTACGGCGACAACAGCAACCACAGCCAGCATAAACAGAAGCAATCAACATCAATACAAAAACAATAACATTTAAGAGAGCTACAGCAAGTGAGATGTAACTGCCTTCTTTAGTGTCGTCAAAATGGCGGCCGCAACTACTTCTGCTGCAAACCCATCGTCCATCATAATTTGTGTAACATCGTCTACGATCGCATCCCATTCCCAGTCTAAGAGGACAAATCTTACAAATAACTTTCGAAATGTAATAGTAGATTCATGTTAGCAATATCTATAATTGCACATTCTCATATCGGTGATGACGTCAATGCTGCCCTAATTATACCCAAATTTTTGTATTTCCTCCTGCATTGTAGCTTCTATTGACCTAAATCTAGTAAAGATGTTTGAGCCATGTTTCTCTCAAAATTTCATTTAAATTGAACCAGACGGGTCCTGTTTATTTGCATACTTTGCCCTCTTCGAAATACATAAAACCTGCGGACGTAATATGTAGGATATTTATTTGCAAAGGTAGGTAGTCTGAAGTAGTCTTTGCGTTTCTTAATAAGAAAATTTCTTAATAAAAATAAAAACCTTACCCGAATCCGACAAACATCAAAAGACAAGAACTTAGGGTAGCGAGCATTCCAATGATATTCATCACCAGTGCACCAATTCGTAAGCAAGTATTGTTTTCATTGGCACCAGCACCAATACAAAGTGATCCAGCGATGATCACAAATACTCCTAAGGAAAAAACATCGATGATAAAGACAAACCCAAAGTTCCTATGCAGTCCTATCTTATTTACAATTCCTTTTTCTCAACCTTATCCTAATTTTAAAGACCCAAAAGACATCCTTGAGAATGTCATGTAACCTTGCCATTCATTTGCCCTGGATACCCCTTCTGGGGATAATAGAGACCCAACGCGATCACATAAATTGCTAAAATTGGTTTCTCACTCAAAAAATATCGATGATCACGCCATCATATAAAATTTGGAATCACGCCATCACCGTATCACGTAAACCATCGCGCAGAATTGACGTTATAATTTTTGACATGAAACAAATCCCCAGGGTTTTGGCGTAGATTTTGACGTCAAAAAATTAGAAGTTGCAAATTTCTTAGTTTTTCCCTCCCCTTGTTTATTACACTGCTTCCTGTGTATAACGTTTTAAGACATAAATTTGATATTTTTGAATCACTGAATCTGTCCTCTTTTAAGAAATACCAAACTTGCTTAGATTTGTAAGTTTGTAAAAAAGTTTGAAGCGATAATGTAAAGGTTACTTTTTTATATGTTTTTGATAATTTGACAAACTTTAAGAGAGCAGGAACGATACAAAATTAATACCTTTCAACTTCCCACCCCTCTAGAAAGAAAGTCCAGCCCTTTTTTCCATCGACTTTTTTGTCCTAAAGATAGGCACTGTCACTCTGACGAAAAAAAAAAAGGCTGATAAATTCTGACGTTAATAGTGAGGCCTGTTAGCATATAAGAACGTAAAAATACTTCAGATGGTAATTAAAGCATGAAATTTGGCACAGGTGATCCTTAGAGGGTCTAAAACTTAGTTTTAAACAGTAACACCGAATTTTCCTACCTGGCCACCTGCCAGATGACGTCATCAGGTGGCTGGACAAAAAATTATTCTTTTGAAAATATTCAAAATTTGATGGTTTCCCCTATTATTATCAGGCTTTCGGATTTTGTATTCTCAAGGTGGGGGTGTTTTCCCCGCCTTGCATACTTTTGATCTAGAAAGGTATGGGACTTTTTGAATTTGCACAAAGGCCTCCTAAAAAAGGAGTTCATAGAAAAAAAACGTGATGCGTCACATAAAGGTTTCCCGTATCGCGGACCACTGAAAAGTCCTATTCAATAAAATAGCAATTAAGTTGACGAATGGGATTTTCAATCTGTTTTGATTTCTAAAAGCCAAAAAGAATATCTTTAACATATTTGCCGTTTTTAATATACTAATAAAATCGAGGCTCTAAATCAAGCAGAAATGCAGTAAATCTTTTTCAAGAAAAAAGAACGTATTTCTGATGACGTCAAGCAAGTTTTTGCAAAATTTTATTAAAAATTTTCAAAATCTATCCATTGATACCTAAACCCTGTCATAGTTTGCAAGTCATATTGATTGCCTAGATCTAAAAGTTATGCAAACCAGTTAAATTTGGGTTTTACAGGGTTTTTTTTAGCTGATTTTATGATTAGGCCCTCACAAAAAAGTCATAAAACCTGCTCTGGTCGGTTGTATAACTTGTAACATTGGTATACATGCTGCTATCTAGGATTATATTACAAGTCAAAACTTTCAGAGTGTTAAAAAAAAAAAAAAAATTTTCAGTGGCTTCTTAGCAAACGAGTCCAGCCCTGGTTGGAAAACACCCCCCCCCTGATAACATATGGTCAGCAGACGGAGCATGAACTGATGATAAAAATGAGGTATAAAACATGCCTTGAAATTTCCTATCACAAGTTATGAGGTGAAGTTTTTTGATGACGTAATCACAGCCTTTCAAGGCAAACTTTAATAAAAAACCTCGTAATTTTGGAACAAAATTGACCAAATTTTGTTTTCAAATGAATTCATATCAAACTCATTTCTTTTCTGATTCTTGATTTTTCAAATGACGAGAAGCTTTACATTCTACAGCGTATAGTATGATAATAAACTTGGATTTGACAGCAATCAAGGCAGCTCCTTCCCTTTCGGACACCAGTGTACAACAAGCTAATTTTTTTGGATGATGTTTTAAGCCCTTCTTATGTCGTTTTAGCCCGATATTTCGTTCTCCCCCAAGCATCAGAGGAACTTCATTTTGACATGGATTCATGTATTATAAAACTCCAATTGGTTTTAATAGTTTCCGTTCTTACGGATTTTAGTTTGCTGGAAAGGCTTGTGATGATGACGTCATCACAAAACTTCCAACCTTCGTAACTTTTGATAGGAAGATTTTCAAGGCATGTTTTATACCTCAATTTTCATCAGTATTTCATGTTCTTTCCGCTGAAATCATCAGATTTTGAATATTTTCAAAAAATTATTTTTTGCCCAGCCACCTGATGACGTCATCTGGCAGGTGGCCAGGTGGGAAAATTTGTTACTGTTTAAAATTAAGTTTTAGACCCTCTAAGGATCATCTGTGCCAAATTTCATGCTTTTGTCACCATCTGAAGTATTTTTGTGCTAACAGACCTCACTATAATGACAAAAATGATGACAGAGATTTAAGTATATTTAGACAACTTTCCCACCCATCGCAAGTGAAAGAGGATACAAAATGCTAAAAAATGATATATAAAAAAGTACAGGTTGTAATCCAATTTTAATAGATTTTTTTGCCTTGAAGTTATATCTTTTTTCAAACGTCAATGTCACGTTTCAATGGAAGCGCAATTTCGACACATATCTACTCATTCTCTTTAGCATTTTTTACCTCCAAAACAAATAAAACTTACTGGTTATCATTGGGAGTTTTTGATGTCCAAAAATGAATCACCATTAATAAAAACAAAGTTTAGATAAATAAAGGCTCCCATCGAAAACTGAATTTCGAAGGGAGGAAAGTGAGGAAAGTCTGTAGTGAAAACTGAAGCAAACAAAGCATTCCATTTCTTTCCATACATACATACCCCTTACAACCTCAATGTAATAAATTTTATAACTTTCTGTTTCTCAAAGTCTTTTCAAAATATGAATAAGATCACAATATTTTAGGTTTAAGTTTTAGAAAATGTTTTCTTCTCAAAACCAAACTCACAAATGAATTCAATGTTTTGATTGCAACATTTTCGAATCTTTCGAATGCGTGACACAATTTGACTGGCAGAAAATAGAACTCGCGCGAAAAACAATGCAACGACTTCATTTTTGAGATGACAAAAAGTGCAACATCAATTCTGCCCGTAAAAGGGACCTCGTACAATTCAACAAAACTCACTGATTTCAATATCAAGTTGTTGACAAAAATTTTTTGAGAGCTATTGTTTAACGTACCTGACCATAGGCCACTAGCAGTGTACGAAGTCCAATAATCAATTGCCGATATCATGGCAATGCCAAAAATGAAAGTAACAATTCCATTCATTAGAATCCATATTCCTACGAAAAATAATTACGAGTTTTTGCGAAATATCAATATCCAAGTACCTACAAGTTTTTTAATGACCCTAAAATGAGCTGCCAGTAAGTCAGTTAATGCTTAATTTTTGTGAAATATCAATTTGAATAAAAGGGTAACGTCAGAAAAAAAGATAAATCCCAGGACATTTACATACCAAAACTACGAGTTAAACGTATAATACATAAGTCAACTTTTTCAAGTCATTAACCAGATAAAAGCAAAAAGATCTACGATATTACGAAAAAAGCAAACAACAGGGTGTTCTCTATGGCGTCCGTCAGTAACGTAAATAAAGCCTAGGATACACTAGGATCAGGTTGATAAATACCTAGTTTCTTAGTTGCCGGAGCTTTGGCAGCAAAACGATTGTAAGGTTGTTGTGCAACAATGATAGGGACTGGTTGTGCTCCTCCAGCAGCAACGACCATTGTTGTGTTTTGATGTTGTACTCCATGGTGCATGGGAACACTTTGTGTTTCACTAGTGTCAAATCTATGGTAGGACATGGCTTTTTTCTAACACTTAAAGAAAATCAGAATTCTACATACTTCTCAAGATAAATCAACAGCATTGCGGGTCTCGTTTTCAAATGAATAGTAATTACTTTCAATGACATTTACACATGAATATGTTTTTCAGTTTTTAATTTTAATATTGAACCCTAAACACTTGCAAACATTAATTAGCAACTGCTATATATTCTTGATTACAATTTCAAAGACAGACAAAAGCTCATTTATAGGTTTTTGGAAGTTTTCACTACAGTGAAAATGTTTTCTCATTGATATTAAACTGAAGTACCTTATGATCTAGTAATCTAAACCCGAAAAACATATTTTTTATCAGTTAATCTTTTTCAATTATCTTCCAAATAAAATCTTCCTACAAAATCCTCCAAAATGCGCAAACGAACCAAAAATAAAATTTATCTCGTCTATGCAACCTTGAACCATTCCAATTACATTTACAGTAAGCTGTCTGAATTAATGTGAAAAGGGAAAAAATGTTGACTCTGGTGTCCAATTACTATAAACAAACCACTTAAGAAAAGCGTAGCCGTTAACAAAAGAACCATAACTCGTTACTAGTCCTTTACTAAGCTATTTTGTATCATTCTGATAGGGCATGCATCGGTAACTTAAGTAAAAAGTATAAGTTGAATTAGCTTGATATTGAGAAAAAATATTTTTATTTAATTTGAAACTTTTCCATAAATTTTCACGTTTTTGCCTTGTACAGATGAAAAAATATCGTCGATTTTAAATTTTGGGTTAATCCTTGACAAGAGCTAATAATAATTTTTTTCAACCCAGAAGACATTTTCTAAAGAAAATCTTTTCTTTTCTAGTTTATGTGAAAGATGAAACAAATTTTTACAATCGTTGCATCCCTAATTTATAAATGTTAAACATAAAATAGAATATCTTAAATTTCAAGCACTTAATCAAGTACAAACCCCCTTCTCGCATTCCCAGTGGGACCCCCTCTCACTGGGGGGGATTGAATAAAATATCGTTCCAAGTAAAAATGTACTCCATTTTTTGTTCCCGCTGAAGGTAATCAAATAAACAAATCCTCACAGCAAAATGCTATGCTATTTTTTAATCATTACTGAATTTGCTGAAATAAACAATAGAATTCAAATTGCCAGCTTTAAAAATATGGGAATAACAATCTCCATCGGGTTTCAATCCATTATTTTTAACCCCTACTGGCTGAAAAGTTCCTACCTTGTCTGTGGGAAGTAGGTGTGTATTACAATCATGGTCGTAATAATTGAGAAAAAAGTGAAATTCCTACGAAATCTTATAACCACAAACGATTTGGAAGCGCTCTAAATTAGGTTGGAAGGGTAGAGTTTTACCTTTGAGTTTTATCGCTAGACTTAAGACTTATTACCTTAAGATCTGAGGAACTAAAAGTCCAAAAATGGTGCAATAGGGCTCAGAATATAGCATAGAAGTCTATAAACCCCTTCCGAATTGAAATACTCGAATAAATTTTTCAATTAGCCCAAAAGTGAACTCCAAATTTCGAAAAAAGAGGTAATAAGCTAAATTCTCAATATATTTTTACCGTGATTGTAGATTTACATACATTATTATATTAGGTCATTATTCATTCTAATAATCATTTTTCTGATTTTTAAATATGGCTTCTACAACAAAATAATAGAAGCGACTAAACCCCGAGAAGACACAAGTATCACGCGCAGGGCGCGCATGGCCTATATAGAGCACGGAGGCTGCCCAACCTGGTAAACAAAAGTGACCCCCATACCTGGTCGGTGGTTTACCCTCCAAGGATGAGTGGGGCTCATTTGGAGGATTTGCGATCATAACAGTTAGACTAACTCGTGAGGTCTGGTTACCCATTATATACTACATATGTCACTTTATGAATTTGCTCAAGTTAAGGAAATGTTCAGCGTCTTGGCAACCTTGTGGTTAGTGTGTTGGGTTGTATCACTGATAAGCTTACTTTGCTGGTTCGAACCGGGGTTAGGTCGAGATTTTCAGAAAATAATCTAAGTCCATTGCGTCTTCTCGGGATTTAGCTGCAATTCAAAATAATTTCTTTCGTAAAAGTACTACAAAGAAAGACTTCAAATGACCCATGGACGGAATAACATTCGTTAGTTTCTTGAATATTCTGGTGGGGCTTCTTGAGGAGGCATAACTTTTTGTTCATCTTGTCTTGGTTGTTGCTGATAATCATTACCATATTTGACTTGACCACCACTAGCTGTTGGCATCGCTGCTTGGCTGTATTGCTGTGACTGAGCAGTGTAAGGTTGCGGTTGAGAAAATGCTTGGTGTTGTGAGAACGCTTGCTGTTGGGAGTACGTTTGGTTGCTGGATACCACAACTGGGCCACCATAAGCTTGTTGAGTAGGGGCCATCATAACAGCACCTGTATAAAAATAGTTGATGCATAATTCAAGTCAAAAACCTTAAAACTATGTTTTTATCTCATAAAAGAGCGTTTTATGGTGTTACAAGGTATAAAAAGCGCAAAATTTTCTTCATCGCTTAGCTATGGCAGTCGAAAAATTTCCCCCAATTTCTTCCCCTCACTTCAACGGAACACGCCGGGACCTATATTAGCGTTGCATCACCGCTGCAGAAGAGTTTGAAATTCTATGCGGTGGAATTTTGCTTGTTGTAAGGCTTTTTGGATATCGGAATATGATGTGGCAAACACCAGCATTGGTGTGTGAATACAAGTTCAAATTTCATAATGGGGTAACCCGGGCTTCTTCCATTTTAAGAAAAGTATTTTTGTTAAAATTTTAACATATGATAAAAATTTCAATTCGTTTCTAGAAAAGAGGTTTCTGATAAGATCCAACACCCTACCTTGATATGGATACGGGTTGCCTTGGCAACAACAACCACACCCAGTGTAAACCGATGCAACCAACATCAGTATGAAAGCGATCGAATTCATAACGGCTACTGCAAGTGAGAGGTAGCTAGCATTTTTAGCATCTCCCCAAAAACAATCGTTGTAGCAAACCCATCTGCCATCATATCCTGTGTAACATCGTGTATGATCACAGTTGATACCAACTCTGGAGTACAAATTATAATCGAATCACGAAAAGTTGATTAAGCCTTTCGATTTTATCTCAGACAATGTCATGTCTTTGCGGAGAGATGGCCGAGTGGTCTAAGGCGTCATTGCCATTACTCAGGGGCTCTAGGTTCGAATCCTCTCCCCTTCCCAAGTTCTGTTCAGTTCATAGATAGCCAAGCCAACAGGCAGTGGACCCCGTGAAAACAATCGTAAGACTGTCTAGATGTCCAAGATTACTGAGCTATGCGTAAAATATCGACAATATAATATTAGATAGCGAGTTTATGAATGTGTACTTTTAAGGAAGGCCGAGTGATCGAAGAGATTTGGATTAACTCGCATTTTTGACCCGCCAAATCGAGGACGCTAAAAGTACTTATTTACCGTCGTCCTCTGCCATTCAGGATGTAGTCAAATCAGAAGCTAACTGTCTCCGTCGCAGAAAAACACACATCCATAAACTCGCTGATGTTAAAATTAACGGTCTTGGATTTTTTTTTCTCGGGATTAATTGACGAAAAAG
This sequence comes from Clytia hemisphaerica, assembly GCF_902728285.1. Lineage (NCBI taxonomy): Eukaryota > Metazoa > Cnidaria > Hydrozoa > Leptothecata > Clytiidae > Clytia > Clytia hemisphaerica. The sequence goes on along the minus strand of NW_027103721.1, from coordinate 1,173,089 downwards.
ACACGGACTTCTTAACCCTTTGAGTGCCAGGGTCCTTTTTTCTAAGTTTTTTTTAAAAAATCGCTAGTTCAAACTTTAAGGGCTTATATCTCCTGATCTAAAAGGAATTAGAAGCTCGTATATAGCTCGTTGGATAGCTTAGAGTCTCTTCTTTCTTTTGGGCGCCTTCGGCGCCGCTTGATTTAGGAAGGGCGTGGTGGGCGGCGGCCAAGGGGGGGGGGTAGGTTAGGGAATTAAAGCAGTCAGGCCCGCTGCGCGGACCTGACTGAACTGATGAAAAGGTGCCCAGTGGTAAAATTTCAAATCAATTCACTAGAAGACAGAATAAAGTAAAACAGGGCCAAATTTGGAGGTTCTTGGATCACTCGTTGACCAAAAATAGTCAAAAAACGGTCAGAATCTCAAAAAAGTGAATTTTTGTCAATTTTTTGCATTTTTTTGACTTTTTTGCTTAAAATTTCGCTGGAAAGACTCACTTTTGAATTTTTTTTTGCTTGACCATAAAGGACAATCTAATTCCTACGAGTTCGACCAAAAATAACGATTTCTAACTCAAACTGGGCATTACAGGAGGGCTTCGCCCTCCTATATAGCCCATGTCGTATATATACGACATCGGCACTTAAAGGGTTAAAAAAAAGCAGTTTATCTTGATTTCTTCTGGTTGCAAGACCACCGATATTAAAAAGACTTACGCGAACCCAATGAACATCATCACACCAGAGCTGAATGTGGCAAGCATTCCAATAATATTCATCACCAGTGCACCAACTCTTAAACAAGTATTGTTTTCATTGGCACCAGCACCAATACAAAGTGTTCCAGCGATGATCACAAATACTCCTGAGGAAGGAAAATACTGAATATGTCTTGTTTTCCCTTTATTATAATACACATATGCACGTATCAATCGAATTGGCAGGGGGCACTGACCCTGATGCCCGACGGGGACGTGCCACTGGAATTTGAAAAGTTGACCCTGTCAGATATGAATGTTTGGTAAATTAGGGACCCTTTCGGAAGGAAAAGCGAAAAGAAATTCTCATTTTCACCTTGAAAAGTAGCAAAAATGACGAAATGCTGAGAAATTGTTGAAAAACTTGCCTTGCCAATTTCCACCCTGAAAATTGTCCAAACTAACCAAAAGACGACCCTGTCAAGTACAAATGTTGAGAATCATTAAATTTAGGATTTTATTCGGCCTGGTGTAGTAGGAGTCCCTTCCCCCAGTGCTTGGTATGATGGCATAATGGATGGTTTTACGTGGCATGATGGCGTGAATTTCCGAACAATATGGCATGACATCTGAAAAGAAATTTGCATGATTGCGTGAATTTTGAATCCCTTTGGGGGGATTCGTCTAGCATACCTGTCCATATACCACTAGCAATGAAGGAAGTCCAATAATCAAGTGTTGCTGCTATCATGACAACTCCAAGAACAAGAGTGATCATGCCATTCAATAGAATCCAATAACCTTGGAATATAATAGAATATAATGTTCATTAAAAGAAAAAAACAACAAAGTCTTATTTTAATTGAGCAAAAGCTTTTGGAATAAAAATCATCTTCAGTGCTCTATATACGCAAGTCTTGTATAGAAAAATGTAAGTTAGTTTAAAAGCTTCACATTTTTACTGCACATTTTGGAGTGCAATTTATACCCATTGAATTTGAAATGACCATTCGCTCCGTAACTTTTAAGTTTTCAAATATTCTTTTGATTCTAAATTCTAAATCTTGACTCTTGCAGCGCTCCTAGATCCTGACCGGTCGGTAGATAATCAAAAAAGATGAGTGGTCTCAAAATGCTATGAGTGGCACTTAATGGGTAACAGGCTCGGTGGAACAACCGTAAAAGTGGGGAGCTTGAGATAAGATTTGCTAGGAATTTGAGAAGAAAAAATCTCATTTGATCAAAATTAGGGAGGCTGAAGTCTTCCCGGCTTCCCCGCTTCCGCCGGGCCTGGGTTATCAACTGAAAAGAAAATTTATCCAGATACATATATAAAGTGGGGATCTTTTATTCCTTATGAAAGTCCAAGAGTGCTGAAAGACTAAAATCTCAGATAATTGTGGCATAGTGGTTTTCTATCAGTTAAACACTCCGTCAATCTGACCTTCTGATAAATAATTTTCCTTACCCAGGAGTTTTGTCTTGTTTTTGATAGGCTTGCTGGAAAATTCTAGATTCTAGACCGGCTATTTCATAGTAAGCCCAGTATTGATTAGCATTGATATAGGCGTCGAACCAAATCTTTCTACCAGCAAATCGTAATTTTTTTGTGTCTTATTACATGGCCCCCGTCACCATGCGCCCCCCCCCTCAACATTTTGCTAAGTAATTTTCTTTACTTTAAAAAATCTTATATCTACCGTTTAGAGGGGTGAAATAAGGGTGAAAAGTCGAAAATTTTCTTCGTCACCCAATCATGGTGGGCGACAGATTCAATTGGCCTCCTCAATTCGATTCGCACGCCGGAGGCCATGTATTATTTCGTTTGCCGGGCCTAGATAAGACCACGAGAAAATTAATTAAAAAAAAATAAATTTCGTGTATATTATAGACATTGAATATATAAAATCATACCTATTTTTCTAGTTGCAGGAGCTTTGGCAGCAAAACGATTGTAAGGTTGTTGTGCAACAATTATAGGAGCTGGTTGTGCTCCTCCAGCAGCAACGACCATTGTTGTGTTTTGATGTTGAAAACCTTGTTGCATGTTTGAGTTTTGTGTTTCACTGTCAAATCTCTCATATGACATTATTTTCTATTTTAACTTTTTTATTTTAATCGTATCTAAAAAGAAAGAGATAATTATTGAGTAACATTTAAAATTATACCCTAAACAGTGGAATATATTCTAAAACCCTATCAAAGTTTACGAAACTATAATAAAAATACGAAAATACCTCCAAAATTTGAAAAAATGGTCATTGGTCATGGTTCTATTTGTTTTTCTCCTAAAAGGGACTATATCTAGTGTAGACTAGTAAACTAGTTGTTGAAAACAGACCCATTTACAAAAAATTCAAGCTCCAAAAAAAAAAGAATCAAAGATGTGAGGTTGTGTGTCTTTTCTGAATTTCAACGACTAGAAGCTTCTTCCCTCAAAAAACGTTGTTTAATTTTACAACCTTTTTTAGGTTTTTGAGAATCCATCCAACTTTTTTGACATTAGACATGGGAACATATAAATAAATGAGTAATTCCAAAAACACAATAAACAGAAAGAAAAATAAATGCAATCCCGCAAGGGTCAGATATACAGAAATCTGTATGTCTCTCCTTACGATTTTAGGTGAAGAAAAAAAGGCCTTGGAAGTAGCTTCTAAAGTCTGTCCAGATATAATTGGCAGTGGAAACAAGAATGCCTGTAACTTTTGACAGTCAAATATAATTATGGAAATTTTTTTTGCTTGTTTTAGAGAATCAAGAGCGCTATATTTCAATGTATTTTTGGTTGAAAAATTCGCGATTTTTAGCGGTTAAATTTGCGATTGCAAAAATTGAGCTTTTTTTCTACTTATGCTATAACGTTCATTTTTACACCAGTAGTAGTTCAACCTTAGGTTAAGAAGTTTGTTAAATTTCAAGGCAAACAGAAAAGTCCTTCGGAAGATATGGGACCCGAAATACCCCTTGGTAGCACTTTTCTGTGAAATATCAAATCTCCAACTTATTACTAAAAACGGGGGTAGTGATATGATTGATAAAACAGTTTTTTGATCATAAAACATTTTACGATCTCTTTAATGACCTCATAGCCAAACTGTGTTTAGTGTTTTGGGAATTAGCAAAGTTCTTTAATGACTTAAAAATAACAAAGGCAATATAAGTTCATGCTTATCTTTTCAATAAAAACAATTATACTGTGACTTCGTTGCGAAATAATCAATAATACCAATAATCGTCAGCCGTGCAAAATTACTCGAATCTGATTGGTTTAGAGGAGTGCAATTAATCGTTAATTGCACTATTACCACTTTTTGCACTCTTCGGCGGGGGGACACTTTTGTCCCCTTATTCTTTTCTCTCCCAAGTCCTGTGTCAGAGACTTTTTTTTACTATATAATAAAAAACAAAGAAATTTTACGTTACAATAGCTTCTTTTAATTGAAAACAAAGAAAAATTACACTGCAATGTTTTCTTTTTAAACAAAAGAAAAAAAGGAGGTTTTCGAATGTTTACAAAAATATAAAAGTTAGAAAAAGATTCTTTTTCAAAACTATTTACTGTCGATTACCTCGGAATCGTATGTTTTGTCGTGCAATTAACGATTAATCACTCGTAACAAAGGAGAAAATACCGTAATTTGCACTCGTCCTTCGGACTCGTGCAAATTACTATTTTCTCCTTTGTTACTCGTGATTAATCGTTAATTGCACTCCAAACCATACGATTACTAGTACTAATACCAATGCACCAACACTTAACATTTTCCAACTTTTAATTGCACTGTTAAAAAAAGATAACACAACCCCCGTTTTTAGTAATAAGTTGGAGATTTGATATTTCACATAAAAGTGCTACCAAGGGTATTTCGGGTCCCATATCTTCCGAAGGACTTTTCTGTTTGCCTTGAAATTTTACAAACTTCTTAACCTAAGGTTGAACTACCACTGGTGTAAAAATGCAGGCTATAGCATAAGTAGAAAAAATGCTCAATTTTTGCAATCGCAAATTTAACCGTTAAGAATCGCGAATTTTTCAACAAAAAATACATTGAAATATAGCGCTCTTGATTCTCTAAAACAAGCAAAAAAAATTTCCATAATTATATTTGACTGTCAAAAGTTACAGGCATTCTTGTTTCCACTGCCAATTATATCTGGACAGACTTTAGTGTTTACATTATTTGATTGACAGTTTTATTATAAGGTTATAAGTAATAACCGACTAGTTTACTAGTCTATATCTAGTGGCATGCTATGCTACCACCTCAAGCAAAGCACTTATCAGTGGCCCCCGGGTTACTAAGGTCCAGGCCTGGTTCAAATCTAAAGTTTCAGTTTAAAGTTTTATTGGCTCATAAAAGTTTGTTAAAGTAGGTATCGTTTTTATTCAATGAAATGAGTTATCGAAATCATAAGAGTATCCAAAATTACCATATATAACAAATCTAAAAATATATATAGTACCTAATAATGCAAGTGATTTATAAATATACGGAAGGAATTTGATATTATTTTGATTATAATGCTAATTAATCATTTGTTGTCGATTTTGTCTTTTATTTTATGGTGCTTAAGAATTTCTTCAAGAATAAGCTGGTGGTGCGTCTTGAGGAGGCATAACTTTTTGTTCTTGTTGTCTTGGTTGTTGCTGATAATCATTACCATATGTGACTTGACCACCACTAGATGTTGGCATTGCTGCTTGACTGTATTGCTGTGGTGGATAATATTGTGGTTGGTTTGGATTGTATGCTGGTTGTTGAGAGTAGGGTGCCGAAGTTTGAGGGTAGGAAGCTGATGTAGGTGGTGGGTAGGGGTGCACTTGCTGGTAGTTACTTGATGCTACCCCGACACCTCCATATCCGGGTTGAGCTGGTGAATTGACTAGTATTCCTGTTTATGAAAATGATAGAAAAATAAACCGGTAAGAACCGATCTTTTACTAACTGTATTCGCCTTCGCCCTTCACCAAGTAGTTTCTTTTGACGATTTTGAATAAATATATATTCTTGAATCTATTACAAATATTTAAACCTCGAAAATTTCCTCTTTTCACTTCTTTTCTCGTCTAGAATATTTTTGTCGTCTTTTTAGTTTTTTTTCCTGTTGCACTTTTTTGTCAAATCATTTGTCTTACAATTTCTTCACCATAGTTCATCTTTTATGTATACAAGCATTTCTCTTCTCTAATATTTAGAATACTCCTTATTCATCGCTTTGAGTTTCATATTTCACTTCTAAACTATTGTATTATGATCCGTTTTGGAAAGAGCAGGGGAGACGGTTTCCATGAAAAATCAGAAATCAAAAACTAAATAAGCACTTTTTTATAAGAACAATTTTATACTTTGCACATTCGTTTGTTATAGCTAATACCCTGTAAAAGTGTCTCTACTTTTGCATACTGTATTCATGATATGCACCATTGCAATGTCTTCTGACATTACATCACAGACCCAACAGCTGATTGGTTGTAAGTGACATAATATCGGTTAATACGGAATGCAATGGTGCATATTATTATAGTCATTATATAATTGGATAATGTTGAATGAGATCGGCAAGCATGCTAGCGCCCCCTTCTAACAGACCCGGTGGGATTTTTTCAGCCAGTGGGAGTAAAAATAACGGACTGAAACTCGATGGGGATTGATATTCCCGTATATTTTAAGACTGGGGAATTAAATTTCATTTTTTTCAATTCAGAAAATTCAACGGGGATAGGAAAAAAGTATAATATTTAGCAGTGAAGATTGGTTTATTTGATTATTTTTCAAGGGGGGCGTACGGGGTATGAATCCGAAAAAGGGGGATAAAAACTTTATAATACCAAAATTTCGAAGCAAAATTTCATGGATTTCCGATACCGAAACAATTTCAGAATTCCAAAATACCAAAGGAATTTTGCCCGATTTCCGAAATTCCGAAGAAAAAAGGGTCGATTTCCGCAATTCCAAAATACCGTACGCCCACTTTTCAGCGGGGACAAAAATTGAAGTAAAATTTTCTACCGGAGACGATATTTTGGCCAATTTTCCCCGTGGAAAGGATCCCAGCGGGTCTGTGAGAAGGGGGTATGTTGTATCCATTTCTATATGTTAAATATACACCTGTCTCGCTCGCAGCTCTGGCGGTGGAAGTTTTTTCCACATCAGGGATAGAAATTTATATCGATTCCCCCAAATAGGAATAGAAATTTTATTATTCCAAGCTAAAGAAATCCAGTAGGGAAAGTTTTGAATAAAAGTCAATTTCCCAGTGTGGTTGAAATCGTGCGATATTTTTCCAGTAGAGGGCTGAGTTTTGGCAAAACTTCCAGTTGGGTGAGAGTCTCAACAAAGTCTGTGTCTTAATATACTAATGCTAAGTTGAGTTTACAACTGATCAATCTGCGGTGGCGAAGTCCTCGTGCAAAATAACATGAAACAGCAAACGTTGGTTTTCACAAGATACTGAATTTCTATTAGAGAGCAATCACTATCATAAAAGGAATAAAAATAAAAGAAACGATCGCATTCGTCATTGACGAGTACCTTCTAAAGTCTCTGTTAGTTTGGGCTTGTACCCGGTCAAAATTGATTGGCGGGTTGGGCGTAAACGCCACCGAAAACTGAGACAAATATGTTTAGATAAACTTTACCTTGACTTTCTTGCGGGTTACAACAACCACCTCTGCCCAATTTAAATGCCGCCAACAAAGACAAAATAAATGCTTTGATGTTGAGTATAGAAACAGCAAGGGAAAGAATGGAACCAAGTCTTCGGTCGTATGAATTGCAATCATCATAACAAATATAATTGTTAAAGTAATCCCAGTAACAATGTTGATTGTAGCTGATACCAGTACTAAAAATTCAAAGAGATAGCGATTGTAGCGTTGGTCCATGAATCCCTAGCAATGGGACTTTATCCCCTTTTAAAAAAGCACTTAAAATTAACAGGTCGAACTAAATTTGATTATTTATAGTCTCGAATGCAGGACGACTTATAATATAAAAGAGATAGAAAATAAAAAATATTGATAACCCCGAATAAACGCTTTGGGCATTTAGGCGTTTGGGCGTTTTTTATTCTTTTGGTTTTTACGAGAGGCATTTTTTTGAAGGGGGCGCTTAAAATAAGGGGGTATTTATTCGAAGTAATACGGTATATATTTTGGTCAAATTTTCTAGTGGGGAGTTGGTCCCAACGGGTCTGTGACACAAGGTGTTCTTTTTCAAATTCCAAACTAGTTTTTCTTGGCATTTCGGATAATCGAAGATGAGTTTTTATAAGGTTCTTTAATAGTTGGTCATTTGAAATAATAAAAATCACGCGTTCTTCAGAAAAAGTGACAAAATTGCTTTATTACTGGTTAACGACCATCCAAATCAAATAAGAGCTTTTAAAAACTCCATCTCGTCTCGATAATCCAAGGGCCGGTGTGCTTCCACTTAAAAAAAACACACTTGAAAACATCACTCATCTCATTTTTACAACCCAGCTCAATGTTACATTAAACGCACACCGTTTTCGACTATAATGGCTTATCTTTTACTTGATATTCATGATATGCACCATTGCAATGTCTTCAACGGGCCCAACAGCTGATTGGTTGTATGTGACGTATTGACTGATTTTACATCACATCACTTACAACCAATCAGCTGTTGGGTCCGTTATGTAATGTCAGAAGACATTGTAATGGTGCATATCATGAATAGACCTTATCAGGATTTTTGATTTTTCTAAAAAATCGATGCATTGTGGGATTGTTTCGAGTGTATTACAGTAGAATTCCCTCAAGGAATTCCTATGAGATTTCTATTGTAATACACTCAAAACAATCCCACAATGTATCGCTTTTTTAGAACTAGCCATAACTTTCATTAAGGTGATGCTGCAGCAAAACGAACACATAGAGTTGAATTTGCGTTCAAAAGGAATGATCTTAGCCCTACAGTAATTTTTGTTAAGAGTGACCTCTCATCTGAGACAAAATTCTTTCAAATGCTAAGAAATGTGTCAAGGGAGTGATTTACAGTCTACTTAGAGTGACATCCGTGCCTTGTCTTACATGTTTTTCAAAGAACAATTTCATAAAAATACGAGGCTGAAATTTGGCCAAAACCTAAGAACAAATTAAGAAGAATCTGAGCCTCAAATTTCAGAAATTACTGAGAAGTACAGGTTTTCATTTTCATTAATACTGACATTTAAGCCTGAAAAACTCAAATAAAATTAAGAGCAGCCCAGCCCGAATCATATGACTTACTGGTTTTTCCTACAAAAAGCGTATATCTGAAGATACTGCTCTTCATATGTTATTTTACTAATGTACACGTTTAGCAACATATCTGTTCGAATACTATGAGTAGAGTAATTTTTTTAACCTATGAAGAGCGTATAAAAAGGGAATTTCCCAGAAAAAGGAATTTCCTTAGATTCATTAACTCTCCAGGGATAAGAGAAAGACAAAATGAGATTTCAAAATGAGTAATCAGATCAAAATAACTCCGGAAAAGTCTTTTTGATGATAAAACAATAGAGAGACCGTAAGATAAGAATGCTACCGTTAAGCAGAACTAAAATACTGAAATACGTGCAAACGCAAACGCAAAATTATAAGATGTTTGTCCAACTTCCTTATGTGTGAAGCTATGAATGCCATCCTAGGTCGCTTTAGGCTCCCTGCGGTGGCAAAAATCAAAAACTCCGTTAAGGTCTTTTGAGAACTGACCTTCCCGATAAAAGAAACCAAATTGACTTACGCGAAACCAATGAAGCACATAATACAGCATGAAATGGTGAAAATGATAGCGAAAATACACATGACCAAAGCACCTGTCTTTAAACCTCTTGAATTCTCATCAGCTCCCGATCTCATACACAGCACTCCAGCAATGATCACGAAAATACCTGTAGAAAGTGAATTTATTGTTGGCTAATTATATTTCTGGTTCGTGTTATGAAGATTTTCTATCATCGCTTTGATTAAAGTCGAATCGCTTATGAAAAGTTTACTTTAATGTGGTTTAATGGGATAAACTTTTGCGGGGATTAAATTTCCCAGATCTCGCGGATTTAGGTATGTCATCCGCGAAAATAAATCCCATTGGAAATTTTGAAGAGCCTCATCCGCGAAATATTTCTAAACAAAACTCAGAATATGTCAAATAAATACTATTTGAATGGTTACTTGCATCAAATAAGCACAAATGGACTTTCGTGATATTATCATGATAGCGCTATCAGAATCATATAAAATGAAAACTAAGAGAATAGGTTCAAGCTTGAAGGAAGTTATCATAGAAACCAGTAAAGTTGAAAATGAGGACCTACCTGACCATATGCCAGCACCGGAGATAGAAGTCCAATACTCTGGAGCTGCAGCTGCCATTACAATGCCAATAATAATGGTGATCAAACCATTGACCAATAAAATGTTTCCTGGAACAAGAAGACAAACATTTTGAAGTTTTTGCCCAAAACCTTTGGAAACATTTTCCATGTATAAAGCAATTTTTAGTTCTTCGTGAGCCGTTAGAACTATTGAGAACAATTGACTAATATTCAAGCTTCTTCTTGTCTTATGGCCGGTATCCACTTTTGCACAAAATAGGCGACAGTTTTTATCACAACCTTTTTTGCCTAAAGAAAAGATTACGTCATAAAAAAGTTTCGCACGAACAAAAAAAAGTTGAAGGAAGTTCAACTTTTTTCAACCGTTCAACAATTTTGACCAATGGAATTGCTTCATTTTTCAACCAACCAATGACCTTACAAAAACGTTAAAAGTTTTTGCTCTTCTCGCGTGAAAGTGGAGACCGGCCTTTACCAAAATCTGTTAGTTGGAGAAGTTATAGCATGTGTAAGTATCAAAATCGGGATAAATTTCGACGTTTAGGTTATAGGTTGAAATAGTATGAATTAAGTACTTAGTTCATTGGAACAAATTGAAAATTGTTTCTGGGGACTTACATTTCAAAAAAGATACTTTAACGCTAAAGGATTTTAAATGCTCTATTAAATGAACCTTTAGGAGGCGAAAGACGTATATATACGTTTTGAAAAGGTCATTTTACCGATACACAGTCTTTTGTTCATAACTCCTGACCACTTGAGATTCAGAGAAAAAAAATCTGCTATTTTTTGTAGCTGAGAGAAAGAGCTTTCCAACGATACCAAAGTTGATACCTGAATCGTTTGTCCTGGTCGAGAAATTGCCTTTGAAAGAATAAATTTCCAGAAAAAAATGATGAACTTTTTGGCCTTTTTCAAAAAAGTTATAGCGGCTTTGAAAGGTTAAGATGCTTAGAAACTGGAATTTTAAGATAAAAAAATTCCTACCGTATTTTCTGACGATAATTGCTGGCGATGAGTACATTTGATAAGGCAAAACGTAGGAAGCAGGCGTGGCCTGTGGTGGCGGAAGGGCGCCGCTAACTTGTGCTGGTTGTTCAGGAAGGTACATTGTTCCCTGTGCCTTTTGGTTTTGCTGAGCCATTTATGTGTATTTGTGTTTTTTATCTTTTTAGTTATTATATGTGATTTTCTCTGTAAAAGAATAGGAAATCTCATACATTTAATTGCAAAAAGTTATCGATTTCATGATTAATCATAATATTTTCACCCTTTAATTGTCAAGCTTTTTAAAAAAGGTTTGGCGCTTATTTGCCAGTTTTTGGAGCAATTTAACTTAATTTCACGAAAAAAAAACATGTATCAACCAAAAATTTCCATTTTGATTCGAAGATAGAATAATGATTATTCTCAGTTTCAAAAAGTTTTGACTATTATTATGTTTTCATTTCAATAATTTCATTAGAAATCTTGGGAAAAGTTATAAATTTTCTGCAAAGAAATCGAAAAAGAAACATAAACAAGTAAGCAGACAGAAAACCAGACAAAAAAAACTGACGGATAGAATTTGGAAATCTATGCTTTTTATGTCACATTCCGGTGTCACAAGCCTGGTGGGACTCCCTACCCACTTTAAGAAATTGGCCAAAATTACGGTCCAATGGGTGAGAAAAGTACCAGACCAACTGGGAATTTGACTTTTATTTCATTTTCAATATAATGTACACCGAAACCATCCCCACTGGATCTTGTGAGGTGAAAACAACAGATTTTTCTATATCCCGTTTGGATTAAAATAGAAATGTTTATCGAAACTGTGAGAAAAGATTCCACCTGGGCTGCGAGAAAAGGATGTTGTTAGTGTTAGCGTGAAGGCGTTTTGGATACATATAAAAATTACATTTCAATAAAAATTTAAGAGTAAGATTAAGCCATTGTCAATTTTCAGGTATTAAGAATATTTGTCAAAACCACCGATTAAACGAATTGGGAATTAAGTTGAACGTTCCCGGCCAATCATTGAAGTTGAGTATTCCTCGATTAGAAAACAACAGATTTGATTCCAAGATAGTTTAGAAGATATGGTGTCGCTTCATTGTGACTCATTGGTCAATTTAATTCATTAAATTCCTCTTTCATTCAAGCATGTCTTGAATATGCTGGTGGTGCGTCTTGAGGAGGTATAACTTTTTGTTCTTCTTGTCTTGGTTGTTGCTGATAATCATTACCATACGTGACTTGACCACCACTAGCTGTTGGCATTGCTGCTTGACTGTATTGCTGTGGTGGATAATATTGTGGCTGGTTTGGATTGTACGCTGGTTGTTGTGAGGGTGCTGATCCTTGAGGGTATGGAGCTGATGTAGGTGGCTGATACCCTGAATTCGGTGGATAACCTGATGGCTGTTGCTGGTAGTTACTGGTTGCCACTACGGTGCCACCGTACCCTGGATATCGAGGGCCGGCAACGACAATACCTTGAAAGGCCATAAAGAGAGGATTAACTTTTTGATAAATTCAAAAAAATATACAAAGATGAAAGGCGTTTTGAAAGGCGTTTCTCTTTATAGAATCGTTTTTGCGAATTGTGCTAAACAAAGACGTTAATAGGAATGCACCTAAAATCACGAGTTATGCTCTTTCATTGTTCTTTGCATATTGCACTAAAGTAAATATAGTCAACCGTTGCAAAACCAAAGGAGACTCACAACCGCCATTCGTCATTTGCTCTACCATTAAGCTGTAGGCCTACATAAAACTCCTCATAAAACTAGGTTTATTCAAATCGAGAATACACAGGTTGCAAAATTATATCGGTGCAGTCAGAACATGTGATTACTCGAAAAAGTTCACGTGAGTTTATTCCCATGTTACTTATGCTTTCCAACCAACAGTTGATAACTTTGTTAGTGTCTATAGATTCGAACCAATCAGAAATAAATGTCACGTAACACATAACACATAAAAATTTTGATTAAAAGCGTGATTTGTCTTCAGACTTTAATTTTGCAAACTGTTTATTAAAATTACATACCTTGCGTTTCTCTATTACCATGGCAGCATACACCACGTCCGCAATAAATTGCTGCAACCAGAGACAGAATGAAGGTGATGAAATTCAACAAAGATACAACCATGGAGAGAATTGCACCAACGGTAGAATCGTCTTGTAAACAGTAGTTATCACATACCCAATTTCCATTATAATCATAGTAGCAATTACTATAATCATCACAAGAAATGCCAACACTGAAATGAAAATTTCAAACAGGTGAATAATATACACGCTTTTTTTAATCAAGGTTAGACGAAGTGATGATGTCAGAGTGCTCGATGGATATAACCAGAGCTATATAATTATCAAGAAAAGTTATCATTCGATTCATCAAACAAAATTACAAATTTTTTTTCTAAATGACTACAACAAGAAATAAATTTTTTTATACGAAACATAACCTAAATTTAACATGTAATATACATCTCAAGCAAAAATATAGTGTTTTTGTGAAAGTCATGATCATTATCCAGGATAATTGGCCATTCACAGGTAAAATACTCTTAAAATGCCTTAAAATTGGCTTTCTTAGGTTCGGTTGAAAAGTCTTTGATGAAAAATATGATTAAAAACGCTTACATAAATGCTGTATTTGATATTGTACCGTAAAATTATAAGACCACGTTCAAAAAAGGGATCTGCGGTAAGCAATTCTCCATTTATCAATATGTAATATTATGGTTTTCATTGTAGACAAACATATGGACCAAGAAACTTACATAAATCCAATCAGATTCATGATGCCAGAAGCGAAAGTGAAAATCATTGCAAAAATCAACATAATCAGAGCACCGATTCTCATTCCACGTGCTTCTGCATTTCCACCAGCGCTCATGGTAAGTGATGCAGCAATGATAACAAAGATAGCGGACCATATGCCACCGCCGGATACTGAGGTCCAGAATCTCGATGCCACCGCAACCATGACAATACCTTGGAGAAGAGTGATGATCCCAACAATAAGAAGGGCAATACCTGGTGAAAAAATCAAAATTGTATGTTAATGCATTTGTCTCGAAAATGTCAGAAAGATTCGACGAAAAAGTGCAGAATTTGCAGCTCGACCTCGCGCTGAACCACTGGCGCTTTGCAAAGTCAGGGCTGCATTTAAAATAGTTAAAACACATGCGTAACTTGAATTTTGACCGACCACAAAGCTTAAAATTATCTGTCAGCGCTGTCTAGTGTTTTGTTTTAGTTAAAATGTTGAAGTCTTGTACTAGATTTAGTTCTACTAGTAAAGGAGTTCAAATGTCAAAATGATTAAGATTATCCTTTGACAAATCATTTTCCTCGTATCAAATTTGCCGTCAAGCTGACCCTCATAGAACAATTATCAGGGGTTCCTAAGTAAAAGTAAGTTTGCGACCGCAGTCAAGGGCGACCCAAAGGCTCCCTTTTCGTATGGCTGTCTACCCGAAGGTAAGGGGAGGGCGCCACTCCACTCCAATTCACCACTTACCCTTGATCCGTCTCTTTACTTGCTGAGCATCAAGCAGAGAGGCATCAAGTACCATTTTGGGAATCTTTGGTATGACCCGGCTGAAGATCGAACCCACAACCTTGCGCACCGTAGCTGGATGCTCTACCTTCATGCTACGGTCGCTTCATGCTACGGTCGCTAGGGGTTCCTAACTTACCAAGTTTTCTCACTGCCGTTGCTTTAGGTGCGAAATGGTTATGAGGAGGGGCGATGGTGGATGTGGGTTGTGGACCCGCTACAATTGTTGTTGTGTTGTTATGTTGTTGGTATCCACCTTGGGGTGGTGGTGGCTGCTGGTGCACATGCGGCCCACTCGGAACTTGTTGGTAAGACATTTTCTGAATTATCTATAAAAAAAGGTTATCGTTCTACACATGCAATTTGTGCTTTACTAAGCTATTACTTGATGTCAATCGATACTTCGATTATCAGTCGGATTGAGAGAGAGTAATACTGGTTGGTATTGTGATGGTTTCGATCACAGACTTGTACCGCAATGGACTGTATTAGAATCCCAAGAGCTTCTTTATTTTTACTCATATAAAAGAAAAATGCTTAAATCAGGTAATTTATTTGCCGTTCGATAAGGACATGCCGTCGAGGCTCGAAACATTGACCAAACGGGGACTCTTCTTTGAAACCCAAAGCCAAATTTGTGCAAAAGGGACGCTGAAAGCACCCCTCTAGGGCGATTTAATACACGCAGCATAAAAAAGAGCATCAATGAAACTCCTCCATCAAATATATCCACCGAAGGAAAGCCGGAAAGCGCCGCCTTATTAATTTCGCTTAGCGAAAGTATTACGATAGCCTTTCTGCGGCGGCGGGGGAGAATTTTTTTGGGGCGAAGATTATGGCGTTGGCGTTTGACCCGGGCGTTCTCTGGTTAGTTGGTTCGGTATACTATGAAGATAATCATAAGTCGCGTTTTTTTTTGCTCGAATATTAATTCCACAAATTTAAGCATATAACTGTTTGTTTTTTTATTTATTTTCTTATAAGCATATACTTTATAAGAATCAAATCAATAACTCTGATAGAAGGTGATATACCTTTCGGTAATTAGTCTTACAAAGTAACAAAGGATGGCGAAAATATGGAGCATATTTATTTTTCTATAACATATACTTATAAAGAATCACTCCATAACTCTTGATAGACGGTGATATACCTTTCGGTAATTAGTTCTTAACAAAGTAAACAACGGGACAGCAAACAATATGAGCATATTTATTTTTTTATAGCATATACTTTATAAGAATCAAATCAATAACTCTTGATAGAAGGTGATATACCTTTCGGTAATTAGTTCTTACAAAGTAAACAAAGGATGGCGAACAATATGAGCATATTTATTTTTCTTATAAGCATATACTTTATACGAAGAATCAACCAATAACTCTTGATAGACGGTGATATACCTTTCGGTAATTAGTTCTTACAAAGTAAACAAGGGACAGCAAACAATATGAGCATATTTATTTTTCTTATAAGCATATACTTTATAAGAATCAACTCAATAACTCTTGATAGACGGTGATATACCTTTCGGTAATTAGTTCTTACAAAGTAAACAAGGGACAGCAAACAATATGAGCATATTTAATTTTTCTTATAAGCATAACTTATAAGAATCAACTCAATAACTCATGATAGACGGGGATATATCTTTCGGTAATTACTTCTTACAAAGTGGAAACAAGGATGGCGACCAATATGAGCATATTTATTTTTCTTATAAGCATATACTTTATAAGAATCAACTCAATAACTCTTGATAGACGGTGATATATCTTTCGGTAATTACTTCTTACAAAGTAAACAAAGGATGGCGAACAATATGAGCATATTTATTTTTCTTATAAGCATATACTTTATAAGAATCAACTCAATAACTCTTGATAGACGGTGATATACCTTTCGGTAATTAGTTCTTACAAAGTAAACAAGGGACAGTAAACAATATGAGCATTTTTACTTTTCTTGTAAGCATATACTTTATAAGAATCAAATAAATAACTATTGATAGACGGTGAGATACCTTTCGGTAATTAGTTCTTACAAAGTAAACAAGGGACGGCGCACAATGTGAGCATATTTATTTTTTATAAGCATATACTTTGTAAGAGTTCTTAAAAATTAAACGGCAATTGTTCTTAAATTGGTCTTATTTTTTTAGTGTGATTTTAAGTCTCCTTGTTCTTGTAAAATTGTTTCATCAAGGCTCGATGTAAAGTAGATTTCAGATTAGCTTTAATCTCTACTTCTTCTTTTTCCCATGCAGTTCAAATTCTAGGCGAAATTTTCGACTTCAAGTCGTCTTGTTGCTATTATGAAAGTTTTAAAAAGGAGTAGGTACGACACACCGGGTATAGCAATACGGAGACCGCCGTACTAATTAATTCAAAACATCCTCAAAATTCTTAATAATTTATCGGTAAAACTGCTTCGTTGTATATCCTTGAAAATAAGCCAGCACAACAGATTTATCTTACAACCTTAGACATCATGAAATGACAACAAACTCTCAGCACAAACTTTCAGCAGGGAATTTTTTAATTGACCAAACCATGTCATGTCAAATTATAATCGATTCGATCTTACTACTTAATTGAATACACGGAAACCATTTACTATCTATCTAGCTATGTAAAGCTCTTAATTACAACATAATAAATCAAACACAAGCTTTAGATGTGATCTTTCTGGCAAATTCAAAAATGCGGTGAAGGAGGAAACTGCGAGCGTTAGAAAAATGAAACCTCAGGCCCGGCGAAAGCGGGAAGACGGGGGAGACTTCAGCCTCCTCAATTTTTGAGCAAATGAGAGTTTTTTCTCCAATTCCTGGTGAGTTTTATCTAATTTTGAGTCTACAGCTCGGTTATTCCACCGGTCCTGAACCTTTATGCTAACTTTTCCAGTGGACAGCCCCCCCCCCATGTAGCATATTTCAGGCTCCTAAAAACAAGTCATCAGTAAAGACAACGATTGATAGAAATTAGAAATAAAGAAAGAAATATGAAATATAAAATTGAAAGATGACAGAAAATGGCCAAAGCAAAGCCACGAAAAAAGGTTCCAGTTTGCAGGTATATATATTTCCAGTTTGCAGGGGTATATATATTCTCCATACAACTTAAACATGTGAGCTATCGACAAAATTCAAAAAATTCCTCATTCAAACATCCACATTATAGCGTTCAATAAAACAAATGAAGGCTGCTACTGATTTATAATATCTAGACAACGAGCAATATGAAAAACATGCTTTCCTAAGCAAATTTATTTCAAAACAAAATCCAAGATTATAATAAACTAGAGAGAGAGAAAGAGGAGAAAGTTCAATATAAATGCACAGTCCTCTACTACTAAGATGAAAGTTATTTTGTTTAGCTAAGCAAAAAAAACTAAAAAATTGTAAAAACAACATTACTATTTCGTAATAGCAAACATTGCATCGGAGATCACATGCTTCTTTGGTGGTATCGTATTACAAGGTCTGCGTGCAAAAATGTAATACGGGAATGTAACATCAATAATGCATGTTATGAGATAATATTGAGCAAAACTTCATAATTTCCAAGAAAATGACTTCCATTAGTTGTTCTTTTTTCACTTCTCTTTTCTAGTGATAAAGGTTTATATGTTTATATCAATACTGGTTTTCACCATTTTTCTATGAATAGTTTATTCAAACCTCGTGATATTTTATCAATTCATATTATCATTTTATAGAGGGAATGATGTTATGCTTAACTAAGCAAGGGAAATCTAAAAACGCTTACAGCATAGGAATATCGCGTGCAAAAGAAAATTTGGGATTTCCAATATATATATAACATATTTCGCAACAGGTCAGGATTACAAGTTTTTTTATAAGAACAAATAACGTAAGAGAATAAGGTTCCAATTGCAAAAAGATTAAGAACAAGTGAAGAAAATTTTAAGGCTTTACACGTTTTTTTTATTAGAACTCAGTTTATAAGAACATTGAGGCTGAAATTCGTCGAAAAATTAAGAACATCGTAAGAATATGCCCAGCCTCAGTTTGGAAAAAAATGACAAGAAACTTTTTTCAAGCAGTTTTAACCGAACTTAGGGATGGATCTTCCAATATCGAGAGTCAAATATTGTCCAAATTTTACCAGTCTTAAGTGCTCTTTATTTTGCATAATACTGTCGATTTAGAGAAGTCTGGAAAATGTAAGAACGTATTTAAGAACATTTTAGGCTGAAAATTTCTTAAAAAAATAAGCACATCCAGGCTCAGCCAAATTTTAGGTGTTCTAATATAAAAAGCGTGTATGGACCAATGAAGTATAAGCCCGAAAGGCTAGAATCGAATCTCCTTGGTGAGATTTGAAGCCAACAAATCCTACCAAAGTTGCGCGGCCTTGAGCGGCTCGCCTGGTTTTTACACAAATGACAGATTGAAACTATAATTTAACGCTAAATTTCGAAAAAAATATCAATTGCTAGATTCAATCTGTCGTCAAAAATACGGCGCATTTTTTAAGGCTTCACTTTTACTTGCCTGAGAAAGGTCAGAGATTACTCTAGCCCTTCGGGCTTTAAACTCAATGGTATAGAGTCTAAAATACCCAATTGCCTAGTGAGTTACACAAAATTACTCACAAAATGGTAAAATTAAGAATATTTTAAGGCCATGCTTAGGCTCGAAGACTTCAAGAAATTTGTATGTTCCAATAAAAAACTTCAAGTCAAATTCATCGTTGTCGTCATAGAGGTTACCTGAGGGCCTGAGGTAGAAGAATGTCGCGTGTGTCTCGGCGTGTGTGTCGACTGGACTCTTAAAAAGGTCGAAAAAGACTAGTAGTAAAAGAGTAACCCTTTAGTGATCCAGAATTGGGTAAAAAAGGGATGGTTTGGGTTAGAAATAAGATTTCTGACTTGAGTTCTGAGTATCAGAGTCTGATGAGATTCCCTCTCCATTGGGAGGTTCGATCAGAAAACCGTTCTTGATTAAAAAAATATCCTGAAACATGACAACTGAACCCGCATCGTCATTGAAAATTCAGAATTTTCACCTGTAGATAAGGGTCTTTCATCAGTAGATATATTTAAATATGCGGAAAAGTAGGAAAGCATGAGAGCTTGCAATATTTTTTAAATCTTGAGTGTCCGCATTTTGAAAACTTTTTTATGAGGACTAGACTAGGAAATGGCCGGGGAAAATATTGTCCGCTAATGAGAGGTGTTCGCCTTTTAGAGAATCAATTAGAGAAGATTTTACTGTAACCATGGTCAATAGTAGGGGCTTTAGGCTCTCAAGAGGAAGAGAAAACGATGGGAAAAGAGAAGAAAACAACAAAATTTAGTTTCTAAATTTGTTTCCTCTTTTGTGTGGAACGGTAAATTTCGCTCCGATAAATTTTGGGATTGAAATTTTCATTTATTCCACAATAAGTATGTAAGGAAGTGTATTCATCTAGGGGCTGTCAACGGTGCCCGGAGCGAGGGAGTCTTTCCTCTTTTCTATTTGCGCTAGACCTGGACGGTTGAATAACGAGGTAAAGCAGCACACTTACTCTCAGCTCTCAGAAACTTACCGCCCAGATCGGATTTCATTCCACAATAGAAAGTTATAATAGTCAGTATAACAAATATGTCAAGTTATCCCGCCACGCCGAAACATTAAGTGTGTGTGCTCATTTTAAAGAACCGCCCTCCAGAATGATGAAATCCTACTTGTGACGTTGAAGACAATTCGAGAAATTTGATCTGAACTAAAATCATGAGGCACCCTACAAGCCAATAGCAACGGAAAAATATTTCAAAATGGCTATTTCATCAGATTTTTCTTACATTTCGATCCAACAGTACACCCTTTTTTTTATAAGAATGTAAATCCTTTTCATCATGGATATTATTAACTTTTTGGTCGAAATCATTCTGAAATATTCTTGCAGTATACTTAGATTAAGATGAAAACAAAGCCTAAATCTAGCATGCAATATATACCTCAAGCAAGAATTTCGGATTTTTGTGAAATTTCTTAGCATTGCTTGGGAGTAAATGGCTATTTACAGGTAAAAGGCTATAGAGAAAAGACATTCTTAGCTTCAGTTGCCTAATTCCATGATGGCAATATTCTTACGAGATTCTTAATTTTTTGGCTATCTTTATCATGGACATTATTATAAAGTGTATTCTTATAAAAAAAGCTTCTACTTGATACTATTGAACAATGTCACCCGTTCATACCTATTATGACCTGATTCCTTGTGAAGAAGGGATTGTTCGTGCTACTTCAAAACTTAAAAACAGTGCACCAGGTGAATCCGGTATCTCCACGTACGAATGGATGAGCTTGCTGACAAATAATATATACTAAATCAAATCAGAGGGGATGCGTGCAGCCTAAATGATACCTTGATTATCTTGCGAAATATTATTAACCGTATATGGAACACTGAAACCATACCAGATGAATGGAATATGGGTCGATCGAGATAAACTCCTTTCATCACTAGATTTTTACTGGATGTCACTTTACACTATACATTGACAGCTGGCACGTGACATTACCGAACGCTTTATGACCCCCTTTAATTTCATATCAGGTTACGGGACTATGGGTCAAATATTTTGCAATCTACAGTACAGTTCATTTTGAACTTACTTAACAGAGCAAAGAACTTAAATATTCCCAAGATATATATTTTCTATGTCAAAATTTTAGAACAAGAGGTTGTCCACCGATGTTTGAAATATCAAGCAGAGATCATCTTCCATGCGTTGTCTTTTGTCACTGTTCAAAATTCAAAGTCTAACTTGTCCTTCTTGAGGTCTCAGAGGGTTGGGTGAAATGCTTTGGAAAAACATTGCATTTTAGTATTTCAACCATGCAGAAGCACAGAATAATACGGGTAAGGTAAGGGAATGGAACCCAAGGTAGCATATAACTGCAAATATGTTAAACACTCAATAAAGACCACATGTATTTTCCCCAATTTTATACTATCTTTTTTTGTCAACAATTGACAGTTTAAAGCACCGTGTTGTCAAGAAAAATAAATACTAACGTACTAAGTACAATTTTTTTAGCTAACAATAAATAAAATACAATTTCATTTTTTACCTAAAATCATAAAGCCCACAAGCCAGCATGAGCCAACAAAATAAAATGAAAAGTTTTAAAAAACAGGAAAAGGCGGCAAGAAAATCTAAAAAACTTTAGAATAGTCAGAACGCAAGCCCTTTTGGGATGCTGTCAAACATACAAATGAAAAGCGTTTCAGTGTCATTGAGTATAAAGCCCGAAAGACTAGAGAGGAATCTTTTTTCAATCAAGAAAAAACCTTTTTTAGAATGACGGATTAGAAGTAACGCTTTCTTTGGTTTTAGCGTGGCATATATTTTGAAATTTCACGATTGATATTACTTTTAGTTTAGCGTTGGGCCACGCGTTTTAGATGTGAAATAAGTGGCTTCAATTTCCCATTTATGAGTTTCAGCTCTAGCTCCTTTCGGGCTTTAAACTCGATGCTTTCAAGTTGTTTTTATCGATTTTCATAACAAGGGCATGAATGAAAGAAGAAGTCTAAAATCTACAAGTTATTTTACGAGAACGTTCAGAACAGTTTTGAAGCCTGTGGATGATCTTAACTTTTTGGGTTTCAATTTGCTTTAAAGTGTTCTCCTTTTTAGCATTTGTTAGTACTTTGGTACAATTTCCTTAGAAATTGCACGTTTATATAGTCTACAAAGCTTTGATTGTTTTTAGATTTTAATTTTTTCTAGCTTCAAAACCTTAATGTTCTTGCATAAAAAAACACGTGTAATAGGGTGATGAAGTGACCCAAAAAAATATTAAGAAAGTAAAAAACTACTGAAAAGTCTTAAAGTAAAAGGGAAAAAATATCCTGGCAGTGTCAACAGGAATGAAGTTGACGTGATTTCAGGGCATTGGAAGAATAACGATTCCCTCGTTCTACGTTGATAGCGTCTATAAGGCATACCTGACACCATTATTATACCAAGAATTTAAATTTAGTCTTTTACTCTATCATATTAGTCATATCCTTTTTCGGCTAATTCCTTAGCCATTGCATCCTCTCTTCGATTGAACTTTGGAACACACAACAAGATTCCCAGAGCTGCAATGAAGGATGCAACGGATGCTACGATACCATAAACCTGCCGGTGATGAAAGACAAGACTGCCCATGATTGGGCCCATAATGAGAGCGATTCGAGTAACAGATGCATAAAAACCTTGAATGAAACCTTGCGATTCTGGTCTGCAGATTTTCGATAACATTGCTTTTGATGCGACCAAGTTGAACGGGATTGAAGTGAATACCAACAAACAGATAAAGATAAAAACGATGACACGATCGTTGATAGATTTTGGGACACCTTCGTAGATTAAGAGTCCAGTAGAACCCATGGTTAGGATGCAAGACAGAATCAACATGTAACTATCACGAACGGCGCATTTGGAGCATACGTAATATAGCAACACAAATATAATGATAAGCTCCACTCCACCCACCATGTAAACCATACCAGCCCACTTAGGTGCCCAATGATATTCAAATTCAGTCACGAACGGTAAAAGAATTTCAAATTCGGTTTGAGCCAACCATAAGACACAATCAACATAGAATAGTAAAAGGAATTCAATACCGAATAATTCCTTAAGTGCACTTTTGATGCTTCGTTTATCTTCAGAACCATTTTGATCTAGATCCTCAGCTTCGTCAATTTCCACAGCTTTGTCTTCACTTTCAACCAGTTTTGATGTTTCATCAGAATCCTTATAATAAAAAGACTTGGCTTCAGGATCGGTATGCTCAAAACTACACATTCTGCTGATTGATCTTTCATCATTATCGGTAAGATCATCCTCGTCCACCATAGAAGCCTTCTCTGTCATCTCTTTGGAGACATTGAAGACAAAACATAAGGTCAACATCTCATACAGTAGCCAACAAAACGCCATAATGACTCCAGGTAACGTGGCGTAATCGAGTCTCCATCGCCAGACGTAGTACGTTTTTTTACCAATAAAGAAAGCAATTGCCGGTCCAACAACTAAGCCAAGAACCCGACCAAGTTCCATGATGGACAGAATACCAGTACGGTAAGATTTAGGATACGCATAAGTGATCTCACCCATTGCACAGGCTAAGAATCCATCACCAAGACCAGCCAAGAATCTCCCAGATAACGGTAGATAATAAGAGAAGGGAATCGCATAAATAATATTCCCTGTAATCTGCAAAAAATTCAAAACAATGAATAATTCACGTGTCCGTTTGGTTTTATCGTATATACGACCAACTATGGGTAGAGAAATCATACCAGCGAAGGGGTAGGCAGCCACCACCAGACCCATGTATACATTACTGACATCAAATGTCTTCATGTATAGAAGACACGAAGGTAGAATCACTGAATATTCAACACCAATGAAGAACATACGGATTGCAAAGGCCAGAACCAACAATCTTCTTTTTAACAGGAATAATGGATCAGATTCCATTTTCAGGATGAGTTTTTCCTTTAACTCCATCTTTTTATATTGCTGTTCTTTTCATGCCTATAGATAGAAGAAATTATTAGAAATATAAAGAAATTTAAAAATAGCCTGGATTTCTAGAGCTGTAAACAATGTTTTATTGTTTCGGGTTTCCACTGTTTACACCGCCGGGTCTTTCTAAAATGTTTATGAACCAAGGTTTAACATGTTGTAGCTGCACAAAATGTTGGAACTGGCATGGAGGTAATAAGAAATAGATGGAGAATTAACCCCTTTTATTTCATTGTACCTAATCATCGGAAGCAAACGGCTCCTTGGTTGCAATGGGAAAAAATGATCAATTTTGTGTGCACTCATGGGAATATTTAAGTTCATAAAAAACTGAATAAAAAGATGTTGGATTTTTAACAACTCTATTGTGAGATAATAGCTTTGTTGATCAAAATAAGAAAAAGCTTGCCGTAACAAGCACAAAATCCTATATTTCTAAGGGCCCCCTCTCATAAAATCATCGATAAATTTAAAAAAGAATTCTATATTACGATTAGGTAACCTTTTAATTAAGCATCCATCAGAATTTGAAAGCCTCCCTTTTAGACGTAAAGATTTATAATCAAGAAATTTTCAAGGAAAATGTGCTGAAACTCTCAAAATTAGCACAGTGTTCGCCCAAAAATAAATTGATATGAAATCATAGAACTATTGTAACCTTACTTTGAGAAAATTATTTTTGTATCGCGTTTGAACAAGAACTTTTTGCATAATATGTTTATTTCAATCATGATATGACATTCTCACTTCTGTTCTTATAAATTTACATTTCGGATTTTTTCGCTTCCAATTTAGATTTATAAAAGATTTCAACGACCATTTAGGTCATTACCGAGACGTTTTCTCTTCATCTATATCTTTATTACCTTCATGGCAAAAGTACACATTTTCCACTGTCTGATTTTGGAATGAAAATCTATTTAGGAAAATCTGGCGGTGAACTAGAAACACCAAATGAAAAAACAGTTTACAACCCTGATCCTCAAAGAAGAAAAAATGAAATTCTGAAATGACAATATAAAATAGAAATATGTGAAAAAAATTGTTATATATATGTATCAAAACGATTTGAATAATCACAGTTTGCGAATAGAAACTGTGATTACAAATCCCGTTAAATTCACCCTGGCAAAAAGTGTACTGTAAATCACAACATGTATTACTTTCCTTGGTACAAGATCTTATAACAAAATTCTGCTTTACAGTAAATGTTATGTGAATAAAGAGCAGTGATTTTTCAAAATATTACACTCGATTTGTAATGAATTCAACATTGTTATTAACACGGTTGTTAATCAAAATTATATAATTAAAATTGTGACGATTACATATTTTGTCTGGTACTCATGGGAATAGATTATGTTAGCTGTTGTTAACCCTTTAAGTCTTTAAGGCGGGCGTATGAGGGTCCTGGACACTGAAATACCGACAGTTTTTTACAAAATCACCGCAATACCGACACATTGCTTGCAGTTTGTTTGAAATACGATCACGCGATCGTGCAAACTTGAGTGACTGTATAAGAAAATAAGGCTTCGGTGGCCAAAATGTTTAGAACATTTTAAGGCTTTAAGGAAAATGGGCAAAAATACTCATAACATGGGGGGATTTAAAAACATATTGAGAACATTTTTAGGCTTAAAACTCAAAAAGTTAAGAACATCCCAAGGCTTCAAAAAATGTTGGATGTTCTTATTTAAAAAAACATGTATCGTGTAGTTCTTTATTGCTTCAATATTTTCAAGTAAGACCTTCAAGCAACAGTGTAAATACACCCAAAGATGCATGATAATAACTTACTTTTGTTATTTGAAACATTCAGAATTTCAATTTTCATTTTAGTGGGAAATCAAACGAAAATTTGAACAGATTGAGCAATTTAGTTCCACTGTTAAGGACGGGAAAAAGGGCTATTTCTCCAGAAAAACAGAATTAAAAAGAGAGCCAGTTCGGTGTTTCGGAATTAACATCAAAAAGAAAATTGACTCCCTCATTTTCACAAATCAAATCCTTCGGTTGTCAACAAAAGATTCACTAATGTGTGCAGGCAACTGCCACGTTTTAAAACTATTACAAAGGTGATTAAATCCCTTGAGTCTTTAAATGTTACTTTTATAAAAGGAGTATACACCTATGGACTCCTCAGGGACTCAATTACCATACCAATTTTTTGAAAGCGCGGTAATGTGACGTAATGCTTGTGACGTTATTAATGAAAATGCCTATTCAACCTCAAATGTTCTACTCCATGAAGAGAATGAGCCTAAACTACTGTACAGTCTATAAAATATATTGTAAAAACCATGTATAATAAATAAATCAGACCTGCCTTTCATTTTGCTTTTAAGTCGAATTTTCTTAAGGATTTTCGAGACTAAAATCATCAATATATTCAAAATAATATAAGTATAGAAATTTTCACACAAGAATTCTTCACACAAACTCTTACTAGAAAAAAGTCAAAGTTGGTCTCAAAACTTCTGCTTCCCTGATGCTATAGATATATCCCCAAAAATCTATTTTAAAGTAAAAATATATATCTTTTTATTGCAATCTTTCATGTTAGCTAGTCTTTTTACCCCCTAAAATTAAATTTATTTTCAAATTTTTCAATTTAAAAAGTAATGATAAAAACTAAAAGAATAAAAAAAGTCTTATTATTCAACATTGCTAGTTCCAGCTTGAATATTTTTTTGATTTTTAGGGAGTCACAAATTTTACCTTTTTTAAGGAAAGAATTAAAAATAATTCTGTGATTGGAAAAACTTTGCCTTTCTTTTTCTAATTTTAAAGAAAAGGATAATAATGAAAATCTGAGGAAAGTTTATACACTCAGTAAATTTTAGATCCGGACCGTCTTTTAAAAACCTTCTTTCAATTTTCCCCCTCTTTTAAAACATTTAACTTTGACGTGAAAAGTTTCCATAAACCAGACTCTCGGAAAAAAATCGAACACTCTTAACCGTATGCCTTTTAAGCTAAACTTCAATATTCGAAAACAGTCTAAATCTCTACACACTCAAATCATAACAAAAGTCTATCATGGATTGAACTACAATATTGAACTACAATACTAAACATAATCAGTCCAATCTTTGTATTTTGATTTTAATAAAACTTTTTTTACAATAATACTTCTTGCCTGTGAGTGGCATTTATATAAAAAGTTAAACTATTAAAAAAGACTTTTATTAAAAAAATACATTTCAAATGTTGACTCAGTTAAACTGATGTTTCTACAAATACACGCTAAACTGTTCTATTACATCACGTTCCTTTACTTTCTCTGTAAGCTTTAGGTGAGAATTTACAAATGCACTCAAAGAGGCCCCCAGCAAACCTTCTATTCATGCAATCACGCAGATTTTGTCTCCAAATTCACCCAATTTCTGTTAACGTAAAGTTTTCCAATTCAGGCATTCGCGCATTTTTTTCGACTTTCACGCATTCACGCAAAAAGTCCATTCACACACTCACGCAAACCGCCGGGGTCCCTTTAAAAGCACTACTGAATAACGTGGTAAACTGTTTTTATTTTTTTATCTAATGAAGAAGGGTCCGAATTCGCATCCATCCTAAGGCTTGGTTCTTCCAGTGACCCGAGCCATCGCTTGGGGCGATAAGCGATGCGAGAAGTGGCGACAATACGAAGTCTATTTGTACGAGAGGCTCGAACCCGCAACCTCGCTTATACTCAAGTAAACCCTTGACTCTGGATATCGCAGTAAATGCAGCCCACAGCAGTGACTCTGATCACGATATCACTCAATTCTTTGTCTCCAATCACGATTACTCAAACCAGCAAAAAACTTAGATAAACATGCATCTCTTTGAAAGAAGTCCAAATAGTCGAGTCTCGGCTCAAAAGCCTTTCAAATCAGGATTACGTTTTGACCTCTGATCACACAATCACGAAGAAATAATCTTCAAATCACATAATCACGCCTCGTAAATAGTATCGAAAAAAGTAAGTAGTTCCCTGCGGAAGATTCTAACAATAATGGTAACGGATATAGGTATGTGAGCGTAGTTAGACTAATTGTTATATACATACTAAGGGTGCTGGAACCCCTGCATCCCTGGTTATGGTTCAGAATCAATAAATGCTTTGTTTCGTATGACATCTATTGACAAAAGATTTGAATCTTACTTTTGATCTTATTTAATAGAGCCAGTCTGGTAAGACACCTTCAAAAGTTTAGGGAACTCCCAACTGATGAAAAAATGAGCAGAAAGATCGTCCCCCGGGTACAAAACTTCGTTGCAAAAGCTCATTGGACTATTGTTCGCTTGGACCACTTGGCTATTAAGTTATTTTGAGAATCACAACAGGATTGTTTAACAGCAATGAAATTCATAGCTATACATCTTTCTCCTTCCCTGTGCGCATCTCAATTCACACCCCTGTCTCACAGCCCCGGTGAAAACAGCGGGGATAAAAATTTTGATTTAAATCTCAATGGGGATAAAATTATACTGTTCCTAGGTTAAAAAAATCTAGTGGGGATAGTTTTGGAGTGCAATTTCTAAACAATGAATTTCGAATGGGGATGAAATCAAAGTCAATTTCTCAGTGGGGATGAAATGCTAGGGTATTTTACCAACCGGGGACGAAATTTCTGCTAAATTTTCCAGTAGGCTGGGGCCCCAGCGGGTCTGTGGCACAGGGGTGCTATTTCTATATCATATTTTATCCACACTGGCTAACAATTTTTCTCTGGAGTCAGTGATACAGGGCCGTGGTAAGGTTAAAAAACAAAGAACAATAGCAGACTGTGGCGAATCTAAAAATAGACATTGATTTTTCTGTTTGACCGAAATTCAATCCCATCACCCTTTCCGTTTAATACGCTTGCACGCAAATTACACTCAATTACAAAAAAAAGTTATAACTTTCACGACGTTTAAATTAAAACGAAAAGGATTGTGGGATCGAGTTTCGGTCAAATGAGAGAAGTAATAAATGTGTAGTAAATGACGTTTGCATAACGAAGCGCTATTAAAACCTTTGTAAGGATTTTTAAAGAACATTCCTGCCAACAAGGCTCCCGCAAGGCTACATGTCCGTCACAATGCCATCCCAACCGATATTAAAATCAATCTCAATTACATTACTACAAGGCAAAGATATGATTTGTGTTTTGACCTCGCCGTTCCATATTCCAGCCAGTAAAATACCAGACACTCATCTATAAATTTCAACATTCAAGAATTATCATCCAATCAATATAAGACCTTCTGCTTTTTCACTTGAAAAATCCCACTGAATAATAAAACTTTTTCCTATTTTTCTTTCTAATGTCCAAGAAATTTACGTAGATAATGATAACATTATGACAATATGGCTACTGGGAAATAGTGTGTGTTTATCAACTCTAACAAAACGAAAAATCTGATGAAAAAAAAGTTTTTCAAAGAATAAAATTTTACGATATGAAATTTTCTTAAAAATAAAGATTGTCATCATCATTTCTTCAGTACTCTCATTTGTGAAATTTTAAATCAAAATTTCATAACTTGATGATGGGATTATAAACAAAAACAACTGACTTTACCATATTCAATCTTATTTAAAATTTTTGGTCCTCTGTGTAAGCAAAATCATTTCTTCGCGCAGTTCCCCTTTTCCCAATCGACCCATTTTTTGAGTACTAGGGTTGCAAGCTGACGGGTATATGTCGCCCAATTCGGTCCCTTACCAGGACGAAAAAAGAGGCAAAAAGGTAAGACTTCGTGAATTTTACGACCCTGGTTGGGACTAAGTTGTAATGATTTGACCAAACTTTGATCTTTTTTAGGAGCAAAAAATTGAATTTTCGATTTACAGATTTCATAACCCTGACAGGAACTTCTAGGCCCGGGGGGGGCAGCTGGGCAAAAGGACCGACGGGTATGTGCGGGCACTAAGGGTGTCTTTTTCAAGGCACCTCAAATGCACTGTAAGGGTCGGAAAAACTAGAGATGCACTGTAAGGGTAGAAATTTCAGAAAATTCTTGAAAAATCTAGATATTTTGACCAAAAATGCTAGAATTTTGACCATTTTTTGCACGAAAGGGATCGAAAATTTGGGGGAAAATGCACTCTAAGGGTATGATTTTCACTGATTTTTGCTGCACTGTAAGGGTACAATTTTAAAAGCCAATTTTTGGCCCGCACATACCGTCAGTCCGCAAACCCAGTGCCCCCCCCGGGCTTCTAGGTTTCAAAAGAACACCCTTAAGGGCGGCACATACACCCTCGGCCATCCAGTCATAGTTGTCTAGTAAATTTTGTCAAAAATTAATTAAGAAATAAAATGGTAGGCCGATGAAAAAGTATTGTAGTCCATTCTGTTCCATCAAAAAAAATCAAATTTCTACACTATACAGCTTAATTGAAAAGATAAAGAAATGAAAAAATCTGAAACACCGCGAGGAAAAAAAAATCGAATATTGCCATCTATGAATCGTCTACGATTTCAATAATTTTTTCATAAAGAAGAACTATATGAAAATTTTTGCACTTTATTATATCATTAACAAACTAAACATTATATAGAACATAGAATGGAAATGAAAAGATAGATATTGAAAAAAATTATAGAAAAAAAGAAGAAAGAAATTTTCACAAAAGTAGCAAAGTATTAACATCTAGGCGAAAAAAAATCAGGATAGAATATTGAAAGCTCGTATGTGAAATATTATGCTTCTTTTTCTGTTTTTATCTTGTTGCTTGGGAATAAGCTTTAACTCCATCTAAACCACCCCTGCTAGTTTCATTCGATTTCAGTCAAAACAACGCCTTTTTAACGCCCTTGACGTCTATAAACTACGTTTGGGTAGGCGCACTGAAACAAAATTGGGCGGGTTTCATGGGACACCCGATTCTGTCAAAATACGTTGACCAAAAATCTCTTAAAACAGGAATTTTTCGAAAATTCTTTGTTTTTTGGTGGCAACTCCGAAACTCCAACAAAATCCTTGCTAAGTTGTATTTTTTCCGGACAAAAATAGCCTAATCGACAGTGTTACTTAATCCAAAGTCAAAATTCCGGGCGAATTTCGCCATTCCGGGCGAAAAAAGGGAACCTGCCAAGCGTGAAACCTTCCCCCTATATGCAAGTGATAAGGGTTTCTTTTCCATACCTTAGAAGTGTTACAAAAAGCCAAATAGATCATTAAAATGATTCCAAAACATCACGAGAATATATAATATTACTTTACAATGTACAGCAATGTGCCCTCCCGGTTATTACCATAATGGCTTTATGACAACTCCTGAACTTG
This sequence comes from Clytia hemisphaerica, assembly GCF_902728285.1. Lineage (NCBI taxonomy): Eukaryota > Metazoa > Cnidaria > Hydrozoa > Leptothecata > Clytiidae > Clytia > Clytia hemisphaerica. The sequence continues at coordinate 1,141,706 of NW_027103721.1, read as the reverse complement.
GGCACAGGATGTACGGTAATATTACTTTACATGTTTAACGGATTTACAGCCCAGGGGTATAATCACTTACCTTTATATAACCCTGGACCAAGCAATATCTGCCATCTTTGATTGGAGTTTTTTTAGAATTGGTACCCAAAGAGAAGCCATTGCAATGCTAAAAATTAACGTCTAACGCCGCTACATCATCAAAAGAATTTGAGGGAAAGTAGACCTAGCTCTCTCGATGCATTTACGCCGCTATCGAGTAGTGCCGACATTAGGGTACCAATTTTCAAAAAACTCCGATCAAAGATTTTGCTTGGCTGGGATTGAGAAGCTTTGTCCAGGGTTATATAAAGGTCAGTGGGTATAATGTATACTGCACAAACTTATAACGTAAAACTAGGAAACCAAGACTAAATCTACCTTAAAAGGTTATCCTTTAAATTCTACACCAAAAACTTCTAACTAATTTAAATAAACGCTTTATTCTCATGAAAAATTTGTTGATTATTCAATCACCAAAAAAAAGCATATCACAAAGTCCAAATAGAAAGAAAGTCTCGGCAGGTAAAAATTATCGAGTTTTATTTCAGCTTATTTTAGCACCTGCTTAGGAAATTGATATTATATTTTTAGCATAAGATTACGTATTTTCAAATGTATCAGTTTTTTACGGAAGCTTGTTAGTGCCATCTTTTTAACATTAGATAATAAACAAGTTTTCTTGAAATGAAATATTATATCTCGCGATAAATCTTTAATTGTAAATTTATCTCCAGATATAACTCAAATAATTATTATAAATTTATTTAACATTATATCTCGAGATAAATTTATCTTTGGGTATTTATCTCGACATAAAATTATCCCTGGATATTTATCTCGAGATAAAATTATCCCTGAATATTTATCTCGAGATAAAATTATCCCTGAATATTTATCTCGAGATATATTTATCTTTGGATATTTATCTCGAGATATATTTATCTTTGGGTATTTATCTCGAGATAAATTTATCCCTGGATATTTAAGTCGAAATAAATTTATCCCCGGATATTTATCTCGAGATAAAATTATCCCTGGATATTTATCTAGAGATAAATTCATCCCTGGATATTTATCTAGAGATATTTATCCCTGGATAATATCTTAAAACTTATAATAAACTTATAAATCTTAGACCGCACTTAGACTATGGGGATATCATCATATACGAGACGACCATCCTGGAAAGTCGACTTTAGAAGCTTGAATCTATCCAATATAAAATGCTATAAGTAACAGGCTGCTTCTAAGATTTACAGTAATACCTGACATTGATGATATGGATGAATTGCAAAAAAAATAGTACAATGTCCTGTCTGCAACTATCAAATTTGGCTATTTTTAGATCTACTCATTGAAGATGACATTTTGAATTTCGTCATTTTGTGGTGAGCACTGCTTTTGGGGTTTGGAAGCTTATTGGAGGGTGGCGCTTTATATCAAACTTCATATTTTTAGATGCCGTGCTTATAAGTTTAATGGAGGAAATGCGGTAATGATAGAAAATAGTAGCGCTGTGCTGTGACCAGACCTCTAGAAATTTCTTTGCTTATGCTTATGCCATCGCATCATCAGTACATACAAGAATGGTAAAAATCACAAATTTTCATCTAAAATGTTGAAAAATTGCTTAATTATCTACTTTTTATCTCTTTTTTATTTAGTTTTTGGACTCTAACTGGTATCAGCAAACAGACCATATTGGAAATTGCCCAATTTTTAGGTGAGTTGCATTCCAGAGGAAAAGTTAAGGTTCATATATTAGCAAATATTGGCAAATCTCAGTGAAAAATTGATCATTTTCATCATTATTCATGATGTTTTGGACATGATTTATGAGAAGTTTGATGCATACTGGCTCTCTAACAATGTGGAAAGACTTTGGCCATGAATCGTCAGCTGATCGAGTGTTTATAATGCATATAACTATGGCTAACTTCTCTTCTAGACGCACAAAACCAAAAAACTGTTTTTCAAGATTGATGGACAACTTTTTGAGAGCAAACTATTAATATATTTGAATTCAGTATACTACTTGTGTGTAAATTTGAGTAAGATTGGTGCATTTCTCATGATTTTATGCTGTAAAAATGATCACATTTTGGACTTCGCGATTTTTCTCAATGATCATATTGGTGGTCGTCCCTTTTGGATTTTCAAACCTTTACAATGAAACTTTCAAACACACAGCCATTATATACGTTTCATAATAATTATGTTCCTTTTGTTCAAGTCAAAATCAACTGTTTTTTTTTATTTCCAAAATGTATATCTGCCATTTTTATGGATGGGAATACTTTAAAAGGTACAAGGCGTCTCAAAGGAGATTGTAGTATATTTGCTTAGGTATTCAATTAAATTGTTACAAACGTTCCTTTCTGTGTTTCAATTAAGGACTTTTTGATTCCTTTTTCACTAGAAATCGAAAGAAAATAAACGGTCCTTTGAGAGCATCTAATGAGGTCGTTTTCGTTCCTGTCGAAATTATTGTCATTTATAAGAAAATCTTTGAATAAGCGTATTTTACCTAACGTTACTCCGTTTATTTTAGATGAGCATTTTACTGACCAAAAAGGGGACGAATTAGGACTGTTTTGATATACGTTCTTCAATAAAACTGTATTACATCTCTTTACACCCTGGATATTATCAGAGTCTCATTTTAAAAGCTTGATTGCTTGAGAAAATTAGGGGGCTTTAGTGGGCTTTGTAGTTCCCATTTATCTATAAGAAATTTCTCATCAAGTACCTCCGTTTAAAGAGCTGAGATTAGTAATTTTAGCTGCATTTTTTGAAGCTTCAAGGGGGTGTCTATATTGAGAGAGTCTTTTCGTTCTTACGATTTCATTTTCAAGAAAGACTGGGGGTACAAACGACCGACTCGTTTACTGGATAGAGATTGGTTAAAATGTAAATTTTGTTAAATTATGCTAATTCGAATTCAGAATTTATAAGTGATAGGATGTCCCCGGATTTTCTTTGTTTTGAATACAAATCGGGGTGCTTTTGCTACTTTTTACAAGTTTATGCAATTTTCTTTTCGAATGAGTGAATTCGGTCGAGATTGGTTTTATTTGTATATTGTGCGTGGAAAAGGAATGCCAAAGAAACTCTTGTCAAAGAAAATTTGGAAAGATGCTGTAGGAGCTGCTTCTAAACCAAAACGCTTGAGTTTGGTTCCAGATAGAGATGGGTTATTTAATTGTCCTGTAAAGAATTGTGACAGTGAATCGTACCAAACAAAACGAGGTTGCAGGAAGCATGTTTATCAGAGGCATGGGTGGTATTATTTTTTTGACGAAAAGCCAAATGTAGAGGATGTTTTACCAAAGCAGGTTGTGACATCTACAACCCTAAAAAGAACGAAACGCAGTAGGACTACGGACATACCATCTTTCAATCGAGACTGTTCATTTGACATTTCTTTTAAATCCTGGCTGTGTAGTGCCGTCGGTGGCTCTAAAAGCTATAAACAGTCAAGCCAAGTTAGTTGCAGAGTTTTAAATTTTTAAAATTTTGCTGTCAAGATTGCTACCCTGAGTGGGACATACCACTAACCATCGTAGATTATTGTGTCGGTTCAATTTCTTCTATCTCAGACTTTATCGAATACTTAAAAAAGGATTGGTGTGTTGGCTATGCTGGTTTAATAGGATATATGAACTCCTTGTCGCATGTTCTAGATTTTAGGAGAATGAACAGCACAGCACTTAACGAAACCTATGTGGTATCAGAGATTTATATTGACCGTGTTAAGAAAACGCTGGCTCGAAAAATGCGATGTGAGTGGAACATTTTGCTTAGTGTTGATTATTTGTCTAAGATAGATTGCTGGGCAAGCCTAGAAGATATGCAATCAGTTATTCCTCACCATGCCGAAAGATTTACTCAAATTTTACTTAGTACCTCAACTAAGGACTTTCGTCCATCGTCACACGATCTGTCATTTTGTACTGGGTTTCTCACTGCAGTTTTGTTCCTTATGGTAAAAGCTACCAGACCTATGACATTTCAATATCTGACAGTAGAAATGATAGAGAATGTTGACCAAAATGGAATGATCGACCAAACAGTTTTCAAGACTATGGAAAAATACGGATTCGACACTTTAATTTTTACAAAACAAGTTCTGGATATTGTAAATGGATACATTAAATGTATTAGACCAAGGATGAATCCAACATGTGACTATCTTCTAGTGACAAGAAACGGAACGCAACTTTCACGCCTTAGTGACGTTTTTGGAAGGTTAGTTTTTCAAGCTATTGGAAAGTATATCAATCCGACTAGATATCGACAGATCATTGAAACGGAAAGTGCAGCAAAATTAACAGTAGAAGAACAACATGTTCTCTCACAAGACCAAAAACATACTTCATTTGTTGCGCGAGTCCACTATCAAAAACTTCAATCTAGAGATATTGCATCAAAAGGAAAAAAAGTAATGGAAAAATTAACAGACGAGACTCCATCAATAAACGCTCTCTCTAAAATTACAGAAACATTGGATATATCGACGCTCCCAACGCCCATTTTCAATATTGAACACAAGACTCAAATTAAAGTTAAAGGACAACGCCAGAAAAAAGTTGCATTTTCTTCAGCAGAAGATAATTTTTGCCACCGCAGGAAGCCTAAAGCTTCCGAGGATGGCATTCATAGCTTCACTCGTGAGGGAAAGTTGGGAAAACATCTCATAATTTTGCGCGCGCGTTTCAGTATTTTAGCTCCGCTTAGCGGAACATTATCAATTAACGGTTATTTGATTTCCCGGAATGAAGAGCGATAAGCCGTGTTTTACAGGATAGCTCTTTTTTAGCTTGCGCGGCGGACGTTTGTTTCTTCCTATCGTGTCGGAGCTTTCAAACAATGTCAATTGAATTATCTGGTATTTCTTCTATTGACTATGTTTCAAACGATCAGCCGATGGCTCTGGCTTTAGGTATAAGGTAATGTCAGCGATAAAAAAGGAAAGTTGGTGGACCTGATGTGATGGTGGCAGACATCTTGAATTTCTCCCTGTTTCTTTAAATCTGTTTTATTCCAGTTATTAGCACAGTCCAGTAGTCCAATCGCACTACTTTTCTATAAACCCAACAATCCAGTGTGAGTTTGCTGAAAGGAAAACTAAACAATTTGAATCCTTTTTAGACATTGAGATTGATTTATATTTTCCAGCGAAACAGAACACAGACTGACAGAACAACAGTCTGACAGTTATTTATATAGTTTTTTCCATCATCGTTCTAACACTATTGATACAGAACAGCACACAGCTGACAATTAAAAGAATTTTTGAAACTGAACTAAAGTATAAAACAAGGCGCCCTATAAAAGGGAAATTCCATAAAGGAAAGTTTGCATTTTGCAAAAATCTATATATACAGTAGTTGACACTCTCTAATTCAAATTTCAAGGGATTCTCATCGAATACCACAGCATATTGAATATGAGAAAGTCTCCCAAATCCCTAAAGTAAATATTGAATTATAGAGTAACACGGGAAGAAGAAGGCGAAGCGAAGGTTGATTATTGCGATTGGTTTTTGAACGTCGAATCAGTACAATAACCGAAGATCTTGCTGAAAATTTATATAAGTTTTTTGGAAGAAATCTTTGATATTTGCAATATTTGAGGAGTCAAATTTTGAGTTTCTAATTTGAACGCAACAAAATCGAACATTTGAATTTCAAAATATCTGGCATTTTTTTTGTTACTAGAAATCAAATAAGAGAGTGGTTTTTCAAAACCTTTAAAGTGACTTCAAATTTTTATCCAAAACGGGCTTATCAAATAGTAGAACGTCAAATTAGACAGTGTCAACTGTAATTACATTTTTTGCTTTTTGCTCCTAAAATAATTTGAAGATTTTTCACAGTATGGCAGAGGAAGACTTTGCGATTAATCTAGACACTGCATTGAATGTTGCACATTTCCGAAATTCAAGCAGGACAACTGGCAGTCGTACCTATTCTTGCGCTGTTGATTGCTTTCTTGAAATATGTTACCGCTTGCTTCTTCCAGAAATGAAAGCTAAAGTATCATATGAAAAATCAAGTGATTTTTTTAAGCTGCTTCAATTAAGTGGATCAATGGAAATTTCACTTGAAGATTACGATATGAAAAGTAATGCTTTTCGACTGCTGGATGAAATTAGGGAACCGGTATGGTCTAAGATTATTGAAAATTGTGGTACCTTTGTGAGAAGAAATAGCGACGCAGAGTTTCAAGAGATTTTTGGAAGTAATATTTTCAAAGAATTATCAGAAGAAGAGAGACATGTTTTTGAAACAAGTTTTGTAATTCAGGGTACTTGTTGCCACCACAGGAAGCCTAAAGCTTCCGAGGATGGCATTCATAGCTTCGCGCATAAGAAAGTTGGGCAAACATCTCATAATTTTGCGCGCGTTTTTCAGTATTTTAGTTCCGGTTAAATGGTGTACCGGTAACATTCTTAGCTTGACTGTATTTCTATTGTTTTATCATCATTAAAACACGTTTTCGGATTTGTTTTGATCTGATTACCCATTTTCAAAGCTCTATATGTCTTTTTTATTACCTCAGGGAGTTGAATTAAGGGAAATTCCCTTTTTGTTGGAAATTCCCTATTTAAACCACAAGTAGTTATTAACCAAACCATATAAACAAACCATTATATACCATTATTTTGGTAATAAAAGAGATGACAAAAAAAAACAGGTAAATAACTTAACTTATCTCTATAAGAAGATATCTATGAGATGGACACAAATTGCTAATATTTGTAGACTAAATTTTGCTTCAGATAAGATGCCAGTCTAACAAAAGTAACGGCTATCAGTAACATTTCTTTCCAAATTCAACAACTTACTTGATCGTTCTTCTGCGGTGGCACTTTAATGAAAATTATGGCTAGTTTAAAACTAGGAATTCAAAAATATGGTTGTGCGTGGTCAAAAATTTTGACTGATCCTGAATTCAAATTTCATTCTTCAAGGCAGGGGGCAACATTATGTCGTAGGGCCCAAACTTGTAAATTGACTTGACTTAAGAAAGCTTCAATTGTGTTTTTTTTTATTATATTATTGGAAATATATCAGAACATACAGAAAATATCAAACTGAAGCCCCTTCACTTTTAGATGATTTTATTCAAATAATGTTTACAGGCAGACGGAAACGGTTTTTCTCAAAGGGTTGTAATGAGTTCACGGACAACGAAAACATAAATTCTGTTTTATTTTGAATTTTTCTTTTTCTTTTTCTTTGAAAATATATCGTCAATTTCGATCGTCACTTCGATTGTTCTCTTTGAAATTTTTCGTTTGACCAGTGTTTCGTCTTTACCGTGACACCTTTCATCGTCAGACGAAATGACAATCACCTCAGGTTCTGAGATTAAAGAAAACACACATTGAAAATAGTGAAATTTTGGGCGAAATTTAGAGTAGAAACATCAAATAGAAATACTACAATGACTAAGTCGCATCAGGGATGGATGTGTGAAGTTGCTCAGCATTACCTTTTTTCTTTGCTCCGTATAGCTTCTCCATAGTGTACTGACTAAAACAAGTGCAATTTTTGTTGAGCATCTCATCTTCCTTTTGACTTTTAAGATCCGACATCTTTACCAAAGTTTTCAAAATTTCTAGAGAGCGTCCCACTGTTAAACTGTAACAAAACATTATGTTCCAAATTTCAAAAGGATCGATTTATTAAGTATATCGCAAAAATACTTGGATATCGAGTCAAAAAAAAGTTTTTTACAAACCCGGAGGGGGGATCTTAATTTCGGAGTTCTTTTTTTCGAAATTGAAGACCACAGCGTAGACCGTTAGACCATACAGAAGACCGTTGATTTTATGAGAGTTTCTATGGGGAGACCTTTAGACCGTCAATATTCGAGATTCTAATTTTATAGAATAGGTAAAAAAGCATCAAATTCATAAAGTTCTAATTCAAATTCGATTTATTCTACTTTGAAAATGAAGAACAGTATGTAGACCAGTAGACCAGGAGTAGCCCGGTGGATTTATAGGAGTTTCTATGGGGAGACCTTCAGACCGTCAATTTGTGAGATTCTAAAGCCATACAGAAAGAAAAAAGCATCAAAATTTTCAAAGTTCTAAGTCAAATCTGATTGATTCTGTTTTGAAAATGAAGACCATTCTGTAGACCCTTAGACCATAAGAAGACCGAAGTTTATATGAGAGTTTCTATAGAGTAGCCCATTAGACCGGTATAAAATCATGGTAGCTAAAGTGAAACATCTGAAAAATATCGTCCGAAAATGTCAGAGTTTTTCTTTTGAGGGTAAAATATTTCAATAAAGTGAAGACCATTCTGTAGACCCTTAGACCATAAGAAGACCGAAGTTTATATGAGAGTTTCTATAGAGTAGCCCATTAGACCGGTATAAAATCATGGTAGCTAAAGTGAAACATCTGAAAAATATCGTCCGAAAATGTCAGAGTTTTTCTTTTGAGGGTAAAAATATTTCAATAAAGTGAAGACCATTCTGTAGACCCTTAGACCATAAGAAGACCGAAGTTTATATGAGAGTTTCTATAGAGTAGCCCATTAGACCGGTATAAAATCATGGTAGCTAAAGTGAAACATTTGAAAAATATCGTCCGAAAATGTCAGAGTTTTTCTTTTGAGGGTAAAAATATTTCAATAAAGTGAAGACCATTCTGTAGACCCTTAGACCATAAGAAGACCGCTGTTTATATGAGAGTTTCTATAGAGTAGCCCATTAGACCGGTATAAAATCATGGTAGCTAAAGTGAAACATCTGAAAAATATCGTCCGAAAATGTCAGAGTTTTCTTTTGAGGGTAAAAATATTTCAATAAAGTGAAGACCATTCTGTAGACCCTTAGACCATAAGAAGACCGAAGTTTATATGAGAGTTTCTATAGAGTAGCCCATTAGACCGGTATAAAATCATGGTAGCTAAAGTGAAACATCTGAAAAATATCGTCCGAAAATGTCAGAGTTTTTCTTTTGAGGGTAAAAATATTTCAATAAAGTGAAGACCATTCTGTAGACCCTTAGACCATAAGAAGACCGAAGTTATATGAGAGTTTCTATAGAGTAGCCCATTAGACCGGTAAAATCATGGAAACTGAAAGAGAAAATCTGAAAAAAATCGTCCGAAAATGCCAAGTTTCGCTTTTAAATTCAACATATGTTTTCTAAATGAAGACCATACTGTAGACCCTTAGACCATAAGAAGACCGAAGTTTATATGAGAGTTTCTATAGAGTAGCCCATTAGACCGGTATAAAATCATGGTAGCTAAAGTGAAACATCTGAAAAATATCGTCCGAAAATGTCAGAGTTTTTCTTTTGAGGGTAAAAATATTTCAATAAAGTGAAGACCATTCTGTAGACCCTTAGACCATAAGAAGACCGAAGTTTATATGAGAGTTTCTATAGAGTAGCCCATTAGACCGGTAAAATCATGGAAACTGAAAGAGAAAATCTGAAAAAAATCGTCCGAAAATGCCAAGTTTCGCTTTTAAAATTCAACATATGTTTTCTAAATGAAGACCATACTGTAGACCCCTTAGACCATAAGAAGACCGAAGTTTATATGAGAGTTTCTATAGAGTAGCCCATTAGACCGGTATAAAATCATGGTAGCTAAAGTGAAACATCTGAAAAATATCGTCCGAAAATGTCAGAGTTTTTCTTTTGAGGGTAAAAATATTTCAATAAAGTGAAGACCATTCTGTAGACCCTTAGACCATAAGAAGACCGAAGTTTATATGAGAGTTTCTATAGAGTAGCCCATTAGACCGGTAAAATCATGGAAACTGAAAGAGAAAATCTGAAAAAAATCGTCCGAAAATGCCAAGTTTCGCTTTTAAAATTCAACATATGTTTTCTAAATGAAGACCATACTGTAGACCCTTAGACCATAAGAAGACCGAAGTTTATATGAGAGTTTCTATAGAGTAGCCCATTAGACCGGTATAAAATCATGGTAGCTAAAGTGAAACATCTGAAAAATATCGTCCGAAAATGTCAGAGTTTTTCTTTTGAGGGTAAAAATATTTCAATAAAGTGAAGACCATTCTGTAGACCCTTAGACCATAAGAAGACCGAAGTTTATATGAGAGTTTCTATAGAAGAGACCGTTAGACCGCTAAATTTTGAGAATCAAAGTGAAAACAAGTAAAAATGTATCAAAAGCTCAAATTCCCGCTTAAAATTAAAATGCCCCGGTAGGTAATTTTAAGACTGTTCTATAGACCGTTAGACCAGAAGAAGACCGTTGATTTTATAAGAGTTTCTATGGAGTAGGCCGTTAGACCTCCAATTTGGAAAAGGAAGGTCAAAAATGTTCATTAACGGCTCAAAAATGTTTAAGAATTTCAAAGTGTGATGTAAAATTCGAAATGCCAGGTGCAAAACTTGAAGACAGTTCTATAGACCGTTAGACCAGAAAAAGACCATAGAATTTATAAGAGTTTCTATGGAGTAGGCCGTTAGACCGTCCTATTAGGGAAATCAAAGATTAAAATATTTTTCAAATTCTTCAGTCTGCGCTTTGGCTTCATGTGAAATTTATGGTGGAAATGTTGAAGAAAGTTAGCTCAGATTTATTGATCAACACGAATTTTAATTTGTATTTCTCCTTAAAAAAGCAGAAAGTTACAAGATTTACCAAAATGATGGAGTTGAAATGCGAATGTCGATTTTTTCCCGAATAGCCTTGACTTGCTCAATGCAAGATGGATAACGTTTGTAGAAAGCCCTGGTGTCAAAGGTAGCACGTGGTTTGTTTAAGACTAAGAAAGCAGCATCATCTCTTGGCTTTGCCACTGTTGGTGGACGTGGAGTTGTTAATGATTTGACATTTTTCATGGATCTGGAAGATTGAACAGGCCACGGGCCCGTTGAGCTTTTTATAGCCCAATTTCTGAACAAAAACTTTCTGACCAAACGCCAATACTCGACAAGATTGACTTCTTCGATTTTAACCTTCTTGGAGATTTGAGCTCATCCTGTTTGATGGGACTTTCCACAACTGAAAAGGGAAAAAACCACGTGTCAAAACCCAAGACCACAAGCAGTTTTGCTTCACTTATCACGACCAAGATAGAGAAACATAGATTTGCCATTCATAGACTGAATCATGTAAAATAACAAAAAGCTAAAAAACTTATCGTCGTTTGACTCTGTTCCGTTGTTAGTTGGACGATTCTTCTTTCGTCAATTGAAAACGCTGAAAAAAGAAAAAGCAACACACGGTTCATTGTCACAATTCCTCATGGTCTTAAAAAATGCGCAAAGGGAACATAGATAGAATGTCTAATAAATCATCATGAATCATCTTACTGTTTTCTGCAGAGACATGATCGATAAGGTCATTCAGCAACTCTCGGATGGTAGTATCTTCTTCATCGTCGCTTGGAAGAAACAGTGTTCGTGATCTTTTCTTTGGTGGCTCGATATCGGAGAGTTCGGCCTCTGTCGATGATATGATGCCAAGCAACTCGTCGATATTGAGCGCTGTAAACGAGAGAAAAAGAAATGTTTTGATATATTGAATTTGAAACGACAGTTGACATAAATCCAAGCTGAAAATTAAATGAAAGCTTACCGTCAGACTCGGAAAGATGGTTTGGCTGTTCAATGTCACTCGTCCTGCTCATTGATGTCGAATCTGTATGATAGAAAGATTTTTATCTTTTCAATACCATGCACTTAGAAAGGATGTAAGTCAAAGTTGTCAGTAAATCCTAAATAATTTAGCTTTAAATAGCAAGAAGTTCTGTGTGGAGAGTTAGTAAGGAAGTAGTACCCACCGCTTTCTAAAACCTCATCAACATCCTCATCTACACGAAAGACTTCCAGCTCTTTGTTGACGAGTCGACCACCAAGGGACAGAGTCATCTGCTTCAACGACACAATCTCGGATTCGATTCAGTTCTTCTTTTCTACCTCATCCTCAAGAATAGTCGATTCGCAACGCACATTCTGTGGTAGGGGTAGGACAATTCACTCTGATCGATAACGTCGAGTTGTTGTTTATCATGTCAATTAAATACTTCAAACAATGCATTGCGTTTTTGCGAATCCACTCAGGTGCTTCTGGGCATAGTACCTCCAGCTCACGTGTTTTGACATCGGCAATTCTTCTGAGTACAGACTTTCTATCCTTCTTTGGAAATTTGGGAACATGGTTGCAGGTATGAACACCCCAGCATTCATTTCTTGTATTTTGGATCCTCAAATTTCACTGATTGTGGAAATCTTCCTCCTTGGAATAAACCTTTACCATGTCTGCAGGTGTCATATCCTTGGTCCATTCATCAATTATCAAAGCTTCGTTCAGACTTTATCATTGACAAACCAAAAACACGCCTCTTTGGTAATTGTGGCAATCTTTTGCTCAGGAATAAGACCGAAAAACATGTTCATCACTGATGTCTTTCCACTGTCAATATCTCCGACCAAAACCAATCTCTTGCTTTTATGGGGCACTTGAAACAATAACATGCACATATATATTTTGTGAGCCAATTTCGCTTGGTCTTCTAGTGTAGGACACCAACGTTCAATGGCTGAAGCAAGATAACCACCATGACACGTGGTTCGGTGCGGATCAAAATCGTGGTAACTACGCGGTGTAATTACACCATAATCTTCAGGAGAAAATGGACAATCGACAAATGCTCTACTTGAAAGTTTCAAGTATGTGTTGTTCTTCACTTCGATGAAGTCGTAATCCACTTTGATTTTCGGAAACAACTGAAAATAAAACATAATCAAGATCATTGTGGCATACTAAGATCTTCTTGAATTGGAAAAATCTTAAAGTTCTCATTTGATCTCGGACTCACTTTGTAATTTTGACGGTCCAACGGTCTCCTGCATACAAGGTCTCTTAAAAACGACGGTCTATCATATGGTCTAATGGCCTACTAAGCGGCCTCCTTCGATTGCAGAAAAATCTTTCAAAATTATAAAGTTCTCGTTTGTAATTTCTCAGAACCACTTTGCAAAATCGACGGCCTAACGGTCTTTTCAATGACGGCCTATCATACGGTCTAATGGCCTACTAGGCGGCCTTGTTCGATTTCAGAAAAATATTGCAAATATATAAAGTTCTCGTTCGAATTTCTCAGATTCCCTTTGTAATATTGACGGTTTAACGGTCTTTTGAGTACAAAGTCTCATAAAAATGACGGCCTATCATACGGTCTAATGGCCTACTAGGCGGCCTTCTTCGATTTCAGAAAAATATTGCAAATATATAAAGTTTTCGTTCGAATTTCTCAGATTCCTTTTGCATTATTTACGGTCTAACGGTATTTTGAGTACAAAGTCTCATAAAAATGACGGCCTATCATACGGTCTAATGGCCTACTAGGCGGCCTTCTTCGATTTCAGAAAAATATTGCAAATATATAAAGTTCTCGTTCGAATTTCTCAGATTCCCTTTGTAATATTGACGGTCTAACGGTCTTTTGAGTACAAAGTCTCATAAAAATGACGGCCTATCATACGGTCTAATGGCCTACTAGGCGGCCTTCTTCGATTTCAGAAAAATATTGCAAATATATAAAGTTTTCGTTCGAATTTCTCAGATTCCTTTTGCAATATTGACGGTCTAACGGTCTTTTGAGTACAAAGTCTCATAAAAATGACGGCCTATCATACGGTCTAATGGCCTACTAGGCGGCCTTCTTCGATTTCAGAAAAATATTGCAAATATATAAAGTTTTCGTTCGAATTTCTCAGATTCCTTTTGCAATATTGACGGTCTAACGGTCTTTTGAGTACAAAGTCTCATAAAAATGACGGCCTATCATACGGTCTAATGGCCTACTAGGCGGCATTCTTCGATTTCATAAAAAATATTGCAAATATATAAAGTTTTCGTTCGAATTTCTCAGATTCCCTTTGTAATATTAACGGTCTAACGGTCTTTTGAATACAAAGTCTCATAAAAATGACGGCCTATCATACGGTCTAATGGCCTTCTAGGCGGCCTTCTTCGATTTCAGAAAAATATTGCAAATATATAAAGTTTTCGTTCGAATTTCTCAGATTCCCTTTGCAATATTGACGGTCTAACGGTCTTTTGAGTACAAAGTCTCATAAAAATGACGGCCTATCATACGGTCTAATGGCCTACTAGGCGGCCTTCTTCGATTTCAGAAAAATATTGCAATATATAAAGTTTTCGTTCGAATTTCTCAGATTCCTTTTGCAATATTTACGGTCTAACGGTCTTTTGAGTACAAAGTCTCATAAAAATGACGGCCTATCATACGGTCTAATGGCCTACTAGGCGGCCTTCTTCGATTTCAGAAAAATATTGCAAATATATAAAGTTTTCGTTCGAATTTCTCAGATTCCTTTTGCAATATTGACGGTCTAACGGTCTTTTGAGTACAAAATCTCATAAAAATGACGGCCTATCATACGGTCTAATGGCCTACTAGGCGGCCTTCTTCGATTTCAGAAAAATATTGCAAATATATAAAGTTCTCGTTCGAATTTCTCAGATTCCCTTTGTAATATTGACGGTTTAACGGTCTTTTGAGTACAAAGTCTCATAAAAATGACGGCCTATCATACGGTCTAATGGCCTACTAGGCGGCCTTCTTCGATTTCAGAAAAATATTGCAAATATATAAAGTTTTCGTTCGAATTTCTCAGATTCCCTTTGTAATATTGACGGTTTAACGGTCTTTTGAGTACAAAGTCTCATAAAAATGACGGCCTATCATACGGTCTAATGGCCTACTAGGCGGCCTTCTTCGATTTCAGAAAAACATTGCAAATATAGAAAGTTTTCGTTCGAATTTCTCAGATTCCTTTTGCAATATTTACGGTCTAACGGTCTTTTGAGTACAAAGTCTCATAAAAATGACGGCCTATCATACGGTCTAATGGCCTACTAGGCGGCCTTCTTCGATTTCAGAAAAATATTGCAAATATATAAAGTTCTCGTTCGAATTTCTCAGATTCCTTTTGCAATATTGACGGTATAACGGTCTTTTGAGTACAAAGTCTCATAAAAATGACGGCCTATCATACGGTCTAATGGCCTACTAGGCGGCCTTCTTCGATTTCAGAAAAATATTGCAAATATATAAAGTTTTCGTTCGAATTTCTCAGATTCCCCTTGTAATATTGACGGTGTAACGGTCTTTTGAGTACAAAGGCTCATAAAAATGACGGGCTATCGTACGGTCTAATGGCCTACTAGGCGGCCTTCTTCGATTTCAGAAAAATATTGCAAATATATAAAGTTCTCGTTCCAATTTCTAAGATTCCCTTTATAATATTGACGGCCTAATGGTCTTTTCAATACAAAGTCTCATAAAAACGACGGGCTATCATACGGGCTATTGGCCTACTAAGCGGCCTTCCTCGTTTTGCACAAACCTTTCAAAATACCATATTTCTTTGCCATTTGTATTTCTTAGAGGCACTTCAGAAAATGAAACTTTAAAAAATTCTTTCAATAAAAAGTTTCCTAATGTTTACGGTCTTTCATAAGGTTTAATGATGTACCACACAGTCCTACGACGTACAAGTCTAAACTCTTACCTCAGTATGTACGTTCGACATATTTTTCTTCAATTGTGATTCATTTGCAAGGACTAGTTCTTTTAATGAAGGGTTCAACTGCAATTTATAAAGATACGCTCCAACATCAAGAAATAATTCGAAAGTAAATCGAGCTGCAAAAGAAATTAGAAAGGTTTAAAACAGAATGTGAGAGTAATTTAAAAATACGGTTGAGCTAGGAAAAATATAGTACCAACTATATTAAATAATTTTATGCCCCATTTCACGTTTAGGATTGGTACAGTTCCAAAAATATTTTCATTTTTTTCTCCAACTGAAAAAATACACGCAACGGAACATAAGTTCAAATATTTTGATGCTCAAAGGCGAAAGTTACCATTTTGTTTTTTGCGTAGATGTTGCCACGATACAATCTGTGATCGAGTTGGTTCATCACTTTTGCAATTTTATCAGCCGCTTTTGATATTGAAGTTTTAGGTGGTTCCACTGCTGGCCTTGCTATCTCGTCGGTCGAGTCGTTCATGTGAAGTAGGCCATCCTCGTATAGGTATCGACTTGCGTTTGAAAAGGAAGCCATGATTCTCGAGTCAGCACAAAATAAACGGCATGGTTTTTGTTCATTGCTTTCACAACGAGCGGTTGCTTCTTCGTCGGACATTGCAGGATTTGCCGCTTTAAAACAGTGCAACATGCTATCTGTAATCAAATCCTTAATACATTTCTGGTTGTGGTCCTGAGAAAAAAAGAACAGCTTGTTGAAAATGTTGAAGTGTTGTAGTGTAAATTTAAGATAGATAAAATAAAAAAAATTGATAACAAGAGCCGCAAAGATGCGGATAAATATTTCCTTTACAAATGTTAAAATACACGTTTTTTTTTATTAGAACCCAGTTTATAAGAACATTTAGGCTGAAATTTGTCGAAAAATTAAAAACATCGTAAGAACATGCCCAGCCTCAGTTTGGAAAAAAATGACAAGAAACTACAATTTTTTTTCTTTTCAAGCAGTTTTAACCATTGAGTTTCAAGCCCGAAGGGCTAGAGGTCAATCTCTAACCTTTCTCAGGCAAGAAAAATTGAAGCCTTAAAATATGCGCCGTATTTTTGATGACGGATTGAATCTAGCAATTCCTCTGTTTTTGAGTGATATATTTTTCGAAATTAAGCGGTAAATTTTAGTTTCAATCTGTCATTTGTGTAAAAACCAGGCGGGTCGCTCAAGGCCGCGCAACTTTGGTAGGATTTGTTGGCTTCAAATCCTACCAAAGAGATTGACCTCTAGCCCTTCGGTCTTGAAACTCAATGGTTTTAACCCAACTTAGGCATGGATTTTCTAAAATCGAGAGTCAAATTTTGTCCAAATTGTACCAATGTTATATGCTCTTTATTTTGCATGATTTTGTCGATTTAGAGTAGTCTAAAAAACTAAGAACGCATTTAAGAACATTTAAGGCTGAAAATTGCTAAAAAAATAAGCACATCCAGGCTCAGCCAAATTTTAAGTGTTCTAATAAAAAAAAAAACGTGTAATAATTTATGTCCTTAAAAGATTTCAAAGTGCTTTAAATCTCAGATAACATCAAGCAACTTGTGTTAAGAATTCCAAAATTCCATTTATGTTATTGCCAGTATTTACAGGATTATTCATAAGATGACTGTAGGTTCAAAGCTACGGATCACGCTACGGATCACGCTGGGTCACGGAATATATCCAAGCTGAACCCGACTGAGAACAACAATGCAGTCAGATGCAGTAATAAAATTGGCTGGAACTTTAATTTTCGTTAGGTGCGCACCGCCAAGTAGAGTGTTGTTGAACATATCAAAAGACCTGATTATATAATTATTATTTTAAGCGCTGATTTCCAGAAATATTATATAGCCAAAAAGGGCAAATATTTAAAATGAAAGAATGACAAAAAGGAGAATATTTTACTTCAAGAAAACCAAAGAAAATTTTATATATATTTTCAAAATAAGATGAAATATTTTGCATTATACTTTGATATATAAAATATTGTAAAAAATGTAAAAATTTTAAGTAACTTTTGGAGTTTTTTGAAATAATGTACGTGCTAAAAAGTAAAAATCTTTCAAAACAGGGAAACAATTTCAATTTCATATTTTCCGACAAAATGCAAAAAAGAAAATCTAATTTTTATATACTAGGAAACATACAATGTATACAATGTATAGCAATGTGCCCTCCCGGTTATTACCATAATGGCTTTATGGCAACTCCTGAACTTGGGCACAGGATGTACGGATATACTAGGCCCGGGGGGGGGGTACTTAGGCAAATGGAGGGTACGGTATGTGCCGCCCTTAAGGGTACCTTTTTTGGACTTCCAAGGTCCCGCTAAGGGTCGGAAAAATCAGAAAATCAAATTTCAGTCCCACTAAGGGTCGAAAAATTGGAAAATTTCAACTTTTTACCCCCTGAAAGATCGAAATTTGGTCAAAATTGGTCAAATTTGTCCCGCTAAGGGTCGCAAAATTCCCAAAATTTTCCTTTGTTTTCTCCTTTTTAGTCCCGGTAAGGGTCCAAAGTTCGAAAGTCGGGCGGCACCCCCCCGTCAGCTCGCAACCCTAGTACCCCCCCCGGGATACTAGGAAACATTTCATAATCTGAAAGAATGTCGATAGGAAAAAATTCCCCTAACAGACAGAAGCCATTTTATGATTTCCAAAAGCATGCTGCAAGAGCAAAAAATGTCACATACTTGGAAACAATCAAAATTTCCAAAAAAATGTCAGAAAAGAAAACAAAATGTCATGCCAGGAAATCACTTGAGTTTTCTTCATTTTTTAAATGCATGTGGAAGAAAATGTGACGTTCACGACAAAAGTTTTGCACGTTTTGAATGCAAGTGTAAGAAAATCTCCAATGCAAATTTATCACTAAAGTTTCCACGTTTTAAATGTACATACCATCAATTGCTTTAATAAATGTACATACCGTCAATTGCTTTAACTTGGGACGATTGGTTGAAACTTTTGCAAATGGGATATCTGGTCTGTATTTTCACTAACTTGTTAAATCTCTTTGACAATAAATTTGTTTTGATAACTCCACCAAGTTTATCAATCATACTTCCTTTCATAACATGTCACGATAACTTTCACTGATAGCGCCGATTGGAGAATTAGAGAACGCCCGCTGCGTAACCGCCTATTGCCGATGGGATTTACAATAACGCGTGTTTAAAATGCCGCAAGTTACGTCAAACAAATCAAATGCCTTTGAAGGTTCGTGAAATGGTGGCTAAATTGCTGTCCCATGTTTTGTCAGATAGTCCCAAGTTGGAGCAGTTGACGGTAAGAAAATCTCCAAATTCACGACAAAAGTTTCCACGTTTAAAACACAAGTTGCAAAAGAATCTCCAAGTTCAAGAAAAATTTCAATTGTACATGTGAGGTGATTTCAAATTATTTACATCCATATTCAATGCAATAAACCTTTTAAGAAGTATAACATAACATTCTATAACATAACATTCTTCATATTGGGGCCATGGTGTTCCGGATCCGGTTATCAGCTTTAAGATTTGAAATTTATAACCGCAACGAATTTTCACTAACTGTCACTAACCCCCTAGCAGTTGATTCATTGTTGTAGATAAAAAAACCAAGGGAAATTCAATCATTAACCAGTCAATTTTGCTCCATGTTTAAATTTTTAGCTAAAATCAGTTCATCAAACCATTCCCATTGTTGCATTGTCGGCATTGCATTTGTTGGGTGCGCAAACTTTTTTCATATTGCAAGTATCTATGTAATTTTTCAGGTATAACATGGTCAGATTTATTCACAGTCACTTGCCTTCGTACTATTTATGTAAATATACAAACAAAATTGAAGTTAGTTTGTTGTGAAAGTTGATAAAATGTCCTGTTTTTCCAAGACCAAGAGATTGTATCATCTCTCTCCAGCTCATTCCAGCCAAACCAACAGAATGTAAACGAAACATCAAATCCAGAAAGGAATATTAAGAAAAGTTCACTATCGACTATTGCTTGTGACAATCGTACAAAAATCATGATCCAATTCAACTCATCAAAGCATAACCAAAGCAAAGAAAAGTACCGAAGGACCAAAAGCTGTTGTCTATTTTCTGCCATCTTTGTTTTGACAGTTAGAAACAAAGCAGTATGGTCCAATCAACAATACGCTTCTGAAACGACCGACTTTGCCCGATCGACAAGGAGAATAGAGCGCCGTACGGATATTTACCACAGACGTTTCTCGAAGAAATAACGTCTTCCGCCTCGAAAAAAGAACAACCTACTGTTATTACCACCGGAGCTTGATTTAAAAAGAGACTCATGTACAAACTCACGAAATTGACCAAAACCGAGCGTTAGACTTGAAGAAGGAGAAGGAGGAGGAGAAGGAGAAAAATTACCGTTTTAACAAATATTTCCTATAGATAGGAAATATTTAAATAGCGTCTAATTTTGAGACATCTCTATGTGATTGAACCTCGAATATATCTTACACCAGCTGGCACACAACGTTGTTTCCACGTTTTTATAACGTTCACAACTTCCATACAACGTTAGATGAACGTTGAAACAACGTTGTGTGCCAACTGGGACTTGATTCAACTAGAAATCATAATCAACTCAGAACAACATCAACCATTAATTTAGAAAATTAAGACAAACCACTCATACCTTGACCGTCTGTTTCAAGTAGGCCAACACAATAGCGTCAACTTCATCACCTTCAGACTTTGGACGATGACACTTTAGGGATTTGATGTCAAACTCGATGTCAGCCGTATGATGGAACTTCTGATAAATTTGGTGCGGCTGTAACAGGGACTTTAAATGGACAATAAAATAAGTCACCGAGACACGAAACGGAATTGGTTCCCCAAGCTCACACTCTTTTAGATTTTTGTCTTTCGGATTTGATTCTGTGCCAGATATGCACGAGATGAAAAACTTAATGTCCATGTTTGCCAGTGCGTTGTCTAGACGGTATCTGATGTCTGTAACAAGGAGTCTGTTGCTCTCCGTGAACATCACCCTGCATGCTGTCACGGTGTCACTTTTCTTTATCTAGAAAGAAAGTGATAGCCCATATTGAAAACTTTTCTGATTAATTTTACTTTCAAATATTTTATTTGGTAACGGACGAAAAAAAAGCTACAAACAGAGGAGGCTACGGCGTTAGAATATCCCTCCATATGAATAAAGTACATAAAAATAAAAAATTCAAATTAAAAATAGATAACTAAATTTATTCCACTTACCAGAGGCATGATGTTGCATTTCAAAGACCGAATAATCTTTGAATCATTGAGCTGTCTTGCCGGTCGTAAAGACATTTTAAAATTTGAGACACACACTCAAAGTGAGAGAAAAACGTTCCACTATGTACAAATCAACAATCTTGTTGAGTGATTCTTGCGGAACAGAAAAAAAATACTACCGTGCAAAATGTTGTTTTGATTTGGATATCTTCGTTCCGTTGAATAAAAGCATGCTAATTAGTTTTTAGTGACTACATTGTTAAAGTTTTCTTTCCGAAAAAAACAAATTCTGTCTGGAGAAGCTGACATATTATTAAAATAATCAATTTTGCAGTACAGTAAACGACCCTGCCGGTGCACCCGACAGTCGGGTGCTGTCGGGTGTTTTGTCGGGTGCTGAAATTTTTAAATTTGCAAAAACACCCGACAATAGCGCACCCAACAGTCGGGTGCTAAAATTCCTAACTTTATTACATGTCGGGTGCTGTTTTAAAAGCGCCCAAGATAAAAAAGTCCGAAAAATGGTGATTTCGATGACGTCAGCATTATTAATGACAGTAAAAAATTAAAACGTCGACCAGCTCATCATGTAGCCCTGATCATCATAGGCTTTCAGCAGAAAAAAATATTATATGGTTTAGTAGTATGTTTAAGTAGCACCCGACAAAAGTGCACCCGACTGTCGGGTGTTTAAATTTCTAACTTCAAACACCCGGCAACAGCACCAGACTGTCGGGTGCACCGCCAGGGTCGTTACAGTAAACACGGCTAGCAAAAAATAATTAATTTGGTTGAATGGCAAACAAAAGTTGCTTCAATATACGGTATCTTTAAACAGAAAGGCAAGCAAGGAGAATATACTCGAAGACCAAATGTAAAAAATGAGAAGTAATTTGTAGCACAATAAATTTTAAAATTGACTGAAGACCAACCAAACAACAATGAACAATCAACATAAAAGGGGTTGCGGAACGACCGTTCCGTTTTCGCAAAGCGAAGAAATTTCGACACTAACAAATTATTTTTATAAGTCAAACTTTTATTGATAATGTTTTCCAACTCAACTCTTTCTTTTTTATAAGAATTTTATAAGAACAATACGAGGCTCAAAAATTAAATACGCCGGGTTTTGAGCAATTCAAAAACAATTTCAGGCTCAAAGTGCAAAAAAGGACAGCCAAACCTTTAAAAAATTTACTGGTTCTTATAAAAAATAGTGCAAGTGACAAAAAAGAACACACATGTTTCTTGTGCAATGGCTGAATGACCAACAACAAAGATATTACATTAGGCTTTAGGCTGGTATTTTATCTGAATAAATTGAAAGACTTTTATCCCATCTTTTTGTGAGTTTTTGAAACAATTACTTAGCTCTCTATAAAACTTTTAAAAAGACAAATTTATAAACAATTCAAAAATTATAATATACATTTCCCTTCAAAATTTAAAAGAAAATAGTGCGTAGTTTGATCTTGAGCTTTTCAGCCATTAGAACCTAGTATACAATCTCTCAAAATGTGCTACCTCTTTATGATATCATTCACTCCAAATGTAGTATCAATTTTCCGAAAAGGAATCAGCAGCCTAGCAATAATTTCCAGTAACTTATCAAGACTAGTGAGATTTTTTGCATGATGAAATTTTGTCTTTTTGTGAGTCTATTTTTGCGATATATACTGTATTGTGTGTTCGGCAAAAAGATGTTCCCAATGTTTTATTTATAAAATCAATCCAAACTAGTCCAAACTAATTTTTTCAAGAACCTTGCCTTGCAGAATAAAATTCAAAAACTTCTATAATTCATATAAGTTAAAGTAATGCCATTACTATTTATTAGGCGGTAATAATAACAAGCTTTATCTACAATCTCACGTCAAAGAGTTTATGAAAATATAAGTTGATTCGCCAGTAAAAAAAGCTTTTTTGTGAAAGATATCTTGTTTGAAAATATATTCGAGCTAGCATCAAAAGTAACATATAGGTACTTTTATCATTTAAGTTGTCTTTTGGGCTGAAGTCATCAATCATGCTTTTGTTATCACTTTATCGTACAAATATAAATCGGTATTATTCTAATTGATGATGATCAAGCTCCAATGTTAAACAAAAATCTTTTGAGAGTCAGCAAGCGATAATGGAATCAACAATCAATCTTATTAAGCCAAATCAAAATGATTCCATTTTATCGAAATATTGAAGAAATCTTCAATGACGAAAAAAGAAACTATTAATTATCATTTTGATTCTGCTTTCCAGTACAGTCTTCTCTTTCGTCTCGTAAACATTGCACGGAATAACATGGAACTGGCACAATTTATATTCAGCAGGACCATATTTTATTATTCTCCATCAATCACAATATCTGTTCATAGTCATAATGCTATGTATATTTTGGTTTTATGCTGCTTCTTTGTTGTGCACGTTCACCCACCAAAACTCTGAAACACTGCTGATTCAGCCAGTCGGCCGATCGGTAGTTAAAAGTCACCCATCACATCAATCAAGCTCCTTCACCTGAACCCTGAAGACAGAAGAGATGAAAATAATTATAGTTAGAGTAAAATGAAATAAGCACACGACCCATATGAATAAAAATAAGCCTGTGGAAAGAAAACATGGCCATATGATATCCATGAAACACATGGCCGAGAAAAAAACATTTTGTTTTGTGAAATGAATTCCAATTTAATACAAAAAAGTCAACACAAAGAAAAAGTACTAATGTAACATTCCAAAGGTAGTTGAAACTATAAAGATGAAAAAAAAATGAAGATTTACCTTTCAATGGGCCATAATCAGTCCAAAAGTTAATGCATGCACCTCAAAAACCGAAGAGATTCGTTGGTTTTCAGGGCCATCTTTGTTGTTCTGCGATTCTGCGATTCTGCGTGGTCCTCTCTATCTTTTGTTTTGATAGGCACTTCTATATTGTTAATAAAAGAGTGCGAGACCTATAAATACGTCGTATTTTAGTTCCGTGATTTTCCGTAGATGGCATCGCCACCTTTTTCCTCTACCTGGAGCATCTTTTCAACCATTCTGTATCTCCTGACAACTTTCTTTAAGCTTTCTTGGTTGCCTGATTTGATTTCATCCACTGTTACTTTTTCAGCATCAATCTCCTCACATTCTCCTAGATGCTCTGTACTTTCTTCCTCCTTACTGCAAAATCTACAAGTCCCTTTGTCGCCATAATTTGCTTTTGCCTTGATCATATTCAAGCGTACTCTCAGGAGTAGATTGGCATCTGCTTGAGTGTTGACGTTGAGATAGGTCTTCTCCTCAAAGTTTGTCAGGAATCTCAATTTCTTTTTCGTCTTTATTTCTCTTCTCACTTCTTCTTGAATCTCCTTTCTTGTTGCCTCCTTTACTTGTCTTTTCCAATTTGATTTGGGTAATCCTCTCAGCTCCCCTGGTATTTTTAGTTTCTCAGCTATCCTCCATGTTGCACTGTACCAGCTTTCTTCATCATACTTTCTTGTCATTTGGCTTTCAACAATAGTCTTTGCCAGGCGTTCTTTGCCGTTCACTATGTTGTGAAGAACCATCAGCCTCTTGTAATTTATCGTGGCCTTTATTGGCCAGATACCTGTCTCTGCTAGAACTCCCCAGCTGGGTGTTGTAACTGGAAGTC
The DNA here is from genome assembly GCF_902728285.1 of Clytia hemisphaerica. Classification (NCBI taxonomy): domain Eukaryota; kingdom Metazoa; phylum Cnidaria; class Hydrozoa; order Leptothecata; family Clytiidae; genus Clytia; species Clytia hemisphaerica. Next base: position 1,117,244 of record NW_027103721.1, on the reverse strand, counting down.
CAAGAAACTTTTTGATGTTGGAGGTGTGTATGGACTCAAGACTCCCAGTCTGTCTTTGTGAGTGCTGGCCATAGCTCTACGTCTCCGAAGATTGAGTTTGTTCCTGTTTCCGTATACAGGAACAACTTTGTTGCCAATTCCATTGAGATTGCTTTTTGGCCGTGGCAGTTTATGACTCCTGCTATCTTTCCTGCTCTCTGTTCTATTTCCTGGAGTTGTCTCGAGAAGTTGCCTTTTTGATTCAGCCAGGTTCCTAGATATTTGTATTCTTGACATTCCCTCACCATCCCTTCTCTCAGTTCAAAAGACAGCTCTTCTTCATTCTTTTTCTTCCCTATGTGGAGTATTTTCGTCTTTGAGGTTGAGAAGGTGAATTTTTTTGTCTCCTCCATCTCCTTTAGTGCTTTTAAAGTGTTCTCTGCTGCCAGTTTTGAGCCTGCCCCAGCAATGTCATCTACATAAGCTAGCGCATTTACTTGTAGACCTGGTGCCATTGATGTTACTATACCGGGACCAACTTTGTTCACCATCATTGTTGATGCACAGCACAGTTGTGGCCCCAAAACTGTTCCTTGCTTCACAATCTCCCCTATCTCTATCTCCTGTGTGGAACCCACTGGGGTGTCAATGATGATTTGGCATTTCTTGTTAAGTTTGAACACTTGTCTGGCTTCAGCTTCTCTCACTCCTGCATCTTTCAAGTCCTTGATGCAGTCTTTGAGCCAAAGTCGGTCGAAACACTTCTTTGCGTCTGCAAAGACAATGTACGTTTCTCTATGCTTTGCCATCTGCTGTATGCTCAGTATGGCCATCAAGTTGTCCAAGGTTCCTCTTCCCTTCTGCCCACCGTTCTGGTTTATGTCAATTTTCATTGTTTGGTTCATTCTTTCTAGGAGCACTTTTTCCCATACTTTACTGACCACGTTTGTAATAAAGATTCCTCTCCTATTGTTCATTTCCAGTGTGGATCCTTTCTTGTGGATGCTCTTTATTTTGACTTGTTGCCACGCTTGGGGTATCTCCTCTCCATTTGATATTTGGTTAAAAATGATCCTGAGGTGCTCTTCGATTTCAGTGCCCCCTCCTATGAGCATTTCGTTTCTCCACTGTTCTCTATCTGGTGCTTTTCTTTTTTTCAGCTTTTCGATTATTCTATTTATGGTCATTGTGGTGATTTCCATTGGTTTCTGCTTTGTTGCCGTCTTTATGATTTCCTCAAAATTTTCTGCAATCAACCTTTCCTGCTGTTTTCCCCTCTCTGTGGTGTATTCCTTTGGTGTTAGCAGTTCCTCATAAAACTCTTTGTACACTTTCAAAACTTCTTGCTTATCGTCTTTACGGTTTCCCTCTTTGTCTTTGATTGATGTTGTTTGTGGTTCTCTCCTTCTTTGGGTGATCTTTTTATGTATCTCCCAAAATTTTGCTTGGTCAATACCACCATTCTTCTTTTTCATTTCTTGCACAGCTCTTACTACTGTGTTGTTGATCCTTCTTCCTTCCGCTTCTAGAATCTCCTCCTTAACTTTCTGTATTTCTTCAGTTAGGTTTTTATCTTCTCCCTGTTGGTTTTGTATCTTTCTCAGATTTTTGTATTTTTGGTTTAGCAGCCGCTCCTCCTTTGACTGGCCATTCCGAGGTGTTACTTTTTTTCCTGCATTTTCATATGCCTGCGCAACCATTTCTGACCATTGCTCATATCGCCTACTCATTCCTTCCTTAGCGTTATTGAGTACCTCTTTGAATTTTTTGTCTTTCAGCATTTCTTCAAATCTCTTCATTTCTGCTGGCCCATGACGTGTGTATTGCTGTTTCTTTTTGCCACATTCACCAATGGTCCAATTGCATTCCACCATAATGGCAGTGTGGTCGCTATATATCTGTCTTATTTCTCCGTTTTGTTTCTTCAGTCTGCAGGGTGTCCATATCTTAGCTTCGTCTATTTGCATTGATATTATGCTGTTTTCTGCTCTTTCGCATGTCATAACATAGTCAAGTCTTGATTTACATTCTCCTTCAATCCTTGTCCACTTGCCCTGGCATTTGTCTGTTTCGTTGGTTATTGTGAAATTTAGTCTCTCAACCATCTCTTTTTGTATCTTTCCTCCTACACTTTCACCCTCGCTTTCGATTTTCGAGTTTGTATCTCCTACTACCATGGTTTGGAAGTCTCCTATGATCCCAAGTTCTACTTCTTTCTCTATTTCCTTGAATGCCTCTTCTAGTTTGTTTCTTCCTATGTTTTCTTTTGGGATGTAGACTGCTCCAATCTTGATTTTGTGTCTTTTGTTATTTAAAGTAATCCATAGGCTTTCGAGGTTCCCTTTTGTCATTGAAACCTTCTTTGTGATTGGCTCTAAATGTTCCTTTACTGCTATCAGGACCCCACCTCCATTTGATGTTCTATCGTTTCGATAAGGCTTGTACCCCTTGATTTCAAATTTTTCACTCTCATCTAGCCATGTTTCAATAAGGATGATCATATCTGGCCTCCTTTCATCTACAATGCTCAACACGCTCGACATCTTTGATTTGACCCCTCTGATGTTGTTGTAATAATGTTTTGAAAATGAAACGCAGAAAAAAAGACTAGGCCCAGACATCTGCAAGAAGCGGGAAAAAAGCAAAGAAGATAAAGCTTTGACACTCTTACTATTAATTGTACAAAAGTTGCAATTTTAATCAAAAGTCTTACTTTATAATACTTTTGATATCAATCATATTCTATTGCAATAAATATTTTTACAAAACAGATACTTTTAATAGTGCTACAGAAAATTGATCCCATCCAACACGAAGCAAAGTCGATATGTCACCCTACGATTTTTTTTGAAATTTTCGTACATATAACATATACAAATTTTTTACGCCACACGCCCAGATCTAGAGAAAGGATGCTACACTCCCTATTCGGGCGCTTCGCGCCCTCAAAACGGTCGTTCCGCAATCAAGGATCGAAGCCAAGAAAAACAGGACAAATTATAGTAAATTGTAATGATGATAACAGAAAGTAATGACTCAATAAAAATTCCAAAAAACAGCCAAAGCAGTTTCTCAGAATTGCGATTCAGCCAAATTCGGAGAGAAAAAAAGAGAATAACCATTTTGATGATAAACTGAAACCATGACAACGAATCTGTAGAACCAATCAGTGTCAAGATAACTCTATCGCCGTGACGTCAAACAGGATAGGGAGCATAATGGCATCACTTTCGCTTTGCAATAAATTCAAATATAACAATTTACTATAACGGAGGTAATTTGTTTCATCATTTCCCGGGACGTTCTTCACGTTTGTTATCTCCTTAATATTGACGTCACGGGTCACGGAGGGTTGACTCGTTCTTCGTATCATTCTGACGTATACGTCAAATTTGATATGACGGAGGTAATTTATATCAAATTTCCCCCATTGTCCTTCATATTTTATCCCCTAAATATTTTGGTGTCGCGCGACTCGGGGATACGAAACGTTTTTCCCCTGTCCCTGCCTTATAGAGAGTCGAAAGGATAGATAGTTAAAGGTACGCACAAAAAGGTACGATAGCAAAACTGCTTCGCTGGTATACATCCTCTACACTAAAAACCAATTGTTCCAAATTTACGGAAGCGACGGATAGAAATGTATGAGAAAGTGCAGCCTGATGGATCGACATGATGTTTTCGGTACCGTAGAAAACGCACATCAATTTTTCCTTGGCGCTCCCCTGGTATATAGAATTTAAAGGTACATGCACACGATAGCAAAACTGCTTCGCTCATGTATATTCGCTTCGCAATAAAGGTACATGCACACGATAGCAAAACTGCTTCGCTCATGTATATTCGCTTCGCAAAAAATGAATTTGTTATTTTGTTCGCTGACAATATTGACACTCCCAGCAGCAATGGTAAGATCAGCTGCACAATGACCAAAATTTGTACGTGAACTTAAATTGGCAGTGAATCTGGAATGTAGTGGCAAAGACCAATTTTTATTCAGAAATTTTATTTAAAAAATTTCAGGAAATTGATTGAATTTTATATTTTTGGTATATAATGAAAACTTTTATCTACTGTAATTAGGATGTTTTTTTATGCAAACATGCTACCCTAGTTGAGCACTCTCGGGTCCCCCGCTAATTAATTTCTAGATGAATTTTCCGCACCGGGCATTCTTAATTCAACCCCCACCCCCGCTTATTAATTTTTAGAAAAATATTTTTTACTTTTTTACTTTCTTACCTATTTCTGCCCTGATCCTTCTGTACTAGGCTGCTTGTCAAAAATTTTCCACCCAGGACATTTTTATTCCAACCCCCCCCAACTTATTAAGTTTTGAGATTTTTCCCACCCACCCCGCTTATTCCAATTCCCTTTCTATTAGGTACCCGAGAGTAGTGATTGATTTTGTTATCAAATAATTTAATTTTTAAAGAATGTAACATTTTCAGATATTTCAAATCCTCAATGGGGTCACACATTTTTATTTGGCCTGCAGACTCTTATTAAGAGAACGAGAAACCTTCAATTTTGGTCAACCAATTTTTGGACCTACCCCGGTGGGGTGGAGGTCCTATAAATTAACCTGTGTTCGTTCGTTCGTTCGTTCGTTCGTTCGTTCGTCCGTTCGTTCGTCCGTTCGTCCGTTCGTCTGTTACCAACTTTTCTCAGGATTGAATCATAGGAATCTTTTGATTTTTGGTACAAAGGTGCAAAATGGTATTGCCCAAAATGTGACGGAGCCCGATTTTCGAAAAAAAAAATTTGGGCCAAAAAACGGCTAAAAAACGGGTTTTCTGGACTTTGTGAAAAATTGGATCATTAATTTTTTCTAAATTTTTGTATGAGAGTAGGGTACCATCATAGGTAAAAGATGACTCAAGCAGATTTTTGCAAAAAAATTTTGTTGGCTCAAAAAACGCATGTTTATCTATAGTCGCGCGGCTGAGGTCGAAAAACGTTTCATTCCGTGATACATATTTTAGATTCCAAAAAAAACAACGGAAACTCGCGAATTAGTATGTGTAGATTACAAAATCAAAAAGTTTCCACGATATTATCGTGCAAGTAACGAGTAATTGGCGATTTTTTGCGTTTCCAGGCAAAATTGCAAGGCCTGGAAATTCATGATTTTTAGGGGGTCTTCAAATTAAAAAAAGACCTATATCACACGATAGAGCTCTTCAAACTGAGCAAAAAAGTGTATTACACCAAAGTCCCAACTTCTCTAGATCAAAAGTTATGGGCCTATTTGTGGTAAAAAACTGAAGGAAAACAGGGAATTTCCCCACAATCTGCATTAATTTATGCAAAATTAAACACCTTTTTGACCACAAATAGGCCCATAACTTTTGATCTAGAGAAGTTGGGACTTTAGTGTAATACACTTTTTTGCTCAGTTTGAAGAGCTCTATCGTGTGATATAGGTCTTTTTTTAATTTGAAGACCCCCCAAAAATCATGAATTTCCAGGCCTTGCAGTTTTGCCTGGAAACGCAAAAAATCGCCATTTACTCGTTACTTGCACGATAATATCGTGGAAACTTTTTGATTTTGGAATCTACATATACTAATTCGAGAGTTTCCATCGAAAAAAGTGGAATCTAAGAGGTGTATCACGAAAATCATTTTCTAGCCACTTTTTTCGACCTCAGCCGCGCGACTACTATAAGAATCACTATTAATAAGCATACATCAATGTTCTTAGTCAAATTACTCAATTTTTTTATGAGATAGATGTTTTTTTTTGCTCATGAGGGCTTACTTTTGAAGTATATGTGTGTTTAGAAATGAAATTTTGGCTGCTTGGCGTTTTTTATAGAAAAACTGGCCAAATTCGATATTTTTCTATAAGCACATTATCAATGACTTAGGTATTACCTTTTCTCGAGATTGGCTCTTTCATTCTTTATGATTTTTTGCACAAAGATGCATAACTATAAACCCTCGAATGTGACGGAGCCCGATTTTCGAAAAAAAATGTTTTTGGGTAAATTTGGGCTAAAAAACGGCTAAGAAACGGGTTTTTTGGACTTACTTTGTGAAATATCGGATCATTGTTTTTTTCAGATTTTTTGCATGAAAGTAGGTAAAAGATGGCTCAAGCAGATTTTTGTAAAAAAAAAAATTTTCAGCTCCAAAAACGCATCTTTATCTTTAAGAATCACTATTAATAAGCATACATCAATGTTCTTAGTCAAATTACTCAATTTTTTTATGAGATAGATGTTTTTTTTTGCTCATGAGGGCTTACTTTTGAAGTATATGTGTGTTTAGAAATGAAATTTTGGCTGCTTGGCGTTTTTTATAGAAAAACTGGCCAAATTCGATATTTTTCTATAAGCACATTATCAATGACTTAGGTATTACCTTTTCTCGAGATTGGCTCTTTCATTCTTTATGATTTTTTGCACAAAGATGCATAACTATAAACCCTCGAATGTGACGGAGCCCGATTTTCGAAAAAAAATGTTTTTGGGTAAATTTGGGCTAAAAAACGGCTAAGAAACGGGTTTTTTGGACTTACTTTGTGAAATATCGGATCATTGTTTTTTTCAGATTTTTTGCATGAAAGTAGGTAAAAGATGGCTCAAGCAGATTTTTGTAAAAAAAAAAATTTTCAGCTCCAAAAACGCATCTTTATCTTTAAGAATCACTATTAATAAGCATACATCAATGTTCTTAGCCAAATTAATCAATTTTTGATGAGATAGATTTTTTTTTGCTCACGAAGTCTTGAATATGAAAGAATATTTCAAATCAAATTTCGGTTTCTAAACGTTTTTTATAAGAAACAAACGACTAATTTTAATAGATTGTCACTATTTGGTGTTCTGAATGATTGTTTAATGGTCACTCTCACGTAGATATCAATTATATATGTGTTAAATGCATAACCAGGTACTCTTAGGTTCCAAATAAACGGGCCCCCCCCGCTTGTTAATTTTTCGAAAATTTTCCAACCCCCCCGGACCTTATTAGGACCCCCCCGTTTATTAATCTCTAAGAATATTTTCAGCTGTCAAAGAGAAGGCCCCTTATTTTGCTCTAAATAGCCTGATTTTAGCCTATTTTTACCTTATTTTTGGGTTTCAGAAGTACAATTTCCAACCCCCCCGGCAATTAGGTCCCCCCCGTTTATTAAAATCTAGAAAATTTTCCAACCCCCCCGTTTATTCGAACCCCCCCGTTTATTTGGAACCTAAGAGTAGGTCCATAAAAGTATCACTTGTTTCCCTTAATTCAGACATTTAATTTTGAGATTTTAATTTTTTAGACTGAAATAAAGATTAATTTCAAAAGCATTAGAAAAATATTGTAGTCCAAAATAACAGTGCTGACATTCTGCTGAATGTATTTTACTTTATTTTGAGGTGGTACTTCTGTTGAAAGGGCTTAGCTATCTAGAAATTAGTTCAAACATATTTTAGCTGAATTTTATTGATTCATTATAATTTTGTGTACCTTATTGGAACTAATTTTCGCGGGAACTAATTTTCGCGGTCGAAAAAAAATATCCTAAAAATTGCATCTCGCGGGTTTTAATTTTCGCGGTTTTTTCCATTCTGGAATTTTCGCGAGTTTTAATTTTCGCGGTTTTGCCCTTTTTTGTACAAATTTCTTTCATTTTCCTAGGGATTTTTCAAATTTTTTGATAAAATTGGAAAAATTTGTATTTCGCAGGAATTAATTTTCGCGGTTTTCAACTCTCAAAATCTTTCGCGGGATCAAATTTTCGCGATTTTGACGAAAAACCGCGAAAAACGCTAAAATTAAAACCCGCGAAAATTAGTTCCAATAAGGTACAATTTTTTTTAAATGTTCACAGGATAAATTTCCATGCTGTAGAATTTAATCAAATTAATTTGATAAAAGTTTACACAATTTGTTCAGTCTTCAATTTTCACAAGGCAATAAATTACAGTATTTCAATGAATGACCAAATCATGTGTGTGCATTATCTTTTTCAACCTCAATTTCTCCTGCAATGACAATGAAACCTGTTTAATACCACATTTCAGCAACATTTCACAATTTTAATTTAGAGAATTCTCAGTTTTTCTGAATTTTTGGCCAATTTCTTTTTTAAACCAGTTTAAACAACCTAATTTCTTCAGCAAAATTTTTGAATACCTCAAAATTTTAACTTTTTTAATTGAGCAAAAGATTTTAGTATTTTAAATCTGTACTGACAAAAATGGGCAAAAGAAATTTTCTTATGAGGCATTCTGGTATTTTTGTTCACCTGGTACTTTTTATTGCGAAGCGAATGTACATGAGCGAAGCAGTTTTGCTATCGTGTGTGCGTACCTTTAACTTTCCATTCTTTCAACCATCTATAAGGCAGGAGATGGGAAAAACGTTTAGTATCTCCGAGTCGCGCGACAATGAATATTAAGGGGATAAAACATTAAGGATATTCCCCGAAATGATAGACAAAATTATCTCCACCACATTAAATTTGACGTATTCGAATTTGAAACTCCGTGTAAGACTACATGGCTCGTATTCAATCGAGCTCCGAGCGAGAGAACAGTAGAGTGGCTTTTTTGAGACGGACAACGTTATTTTTAAAGAGACGTCACAGGAAAACATCTCTGCGGTGCTCTATTCTCCTTGCAGATCGGGGAACGTCGCCCGGTTTGGAAGGGTATTGATGATTAGACCATACTGGTTTCTAGCCGTCAAACATTAAAGATGGCGTCAACAAATGGACAACAAATACTGCTCCTCAGTTATTTTTCTTCAATTTTCATGCTTCAAGAGTCGAATTGGATCATGTTTTTTGTCTGATTGGCACAAGAAATGGTGGATGATAAAGTTTTGTTATTATCCCTCCCTGGATTTGATGTTTTGTTTCAATTCTGTTGGTTTGGAATGAGAAATGCATTTTCTTGAAAAAACAGGACATGTTTGCCAATTTTGACAACAAACTAACTTGAATTTTGCCTGTACATGTAAATAAATTGTAACAGGGCAAGTGACTGATTATTTTTGGAGAAATCTGACCATGTTGTGCCTGAAATTGAAACACTTGCAGCTTTAAAAAGTCTGGAGTTCCTTGCCTTGATTCATTTTGTTGTTTGGGAAAATTTGAACCTGGAGCAAAATTAACTATAGATTGAATTTTACTTGGTGCTTCTTCTACAACAATGACACTCGACTGGTAATTGAAACCTCTTTGAAGGGGAAATTATATACGGTCTCGGCTTATTTCCAACTTTTGAAGCTGACAACCACAGCCAGACGGCCTGCTGATGAATAATATTAAATGTCAACCTCTGAAAAAGTAAGCTAATCGTAAAGACATTGAATATGGATGTAAAAAATTGGAAATCACCTTACATAACTTTTTAAATTAAAGACTTTCATTGAACTTCGAAATTATCTTCCGTTTTGATTAAAATGTGGAAAACGTGTCGTGAAATATGAAATTATCTTCGGAATGGGTTTAGAATATGGAAAACTTTTGTAGCGAACCATGAACTTTTCATTTGCATGCGTTCAAAATTTGGAAAACTTTTGTCAAGAAAACATGCAGCTTGCTGGAAAAATTTTTTTTTGCTATTTTTGATAACTTAAGATCATTGAAATAGAACTTTAAAGATAACTTTTATGTACACAAACAGTATGAAGTAATCTCTATGTATTAAGTACTAATGCACAAACTTTTGATTACAACTGACAACTGGGTGAGAATATCTACTGTAAGAAAACGACATTTGATAGCTTGAACGGTCAAATTGATTTTCTTTATGATGGTTCATATTTATAGTAGTACTTTAATGCGATAAACTTTTGCGGGAATTAAATTTCGTGGTCGGGCCAATCCCCAAAATTGGAACATTTCGCGGATGGCACTATTGTGTGACAATATTCTTACAATTTTTTTGCCTGTACTGTCAAATCACATTGGTCGTTTAAATGTGTATTATTAGCACTTCTTTAATGCCAGTAAACATTCAAAAAGTATTTATTTAACATTTTTTGAGTTTTGTTTAGAAATATTTTGCTGATAAGGCCCTTCCAAATTTTCTATGGGATATAATTTTGCGAACTTTTGGGGATGACACCCAAATCCGTGAAATCCGCTAAATTTAATCTCCACAAAAGTTTATCGCATTTAATTATATATTTTTGCGACCGGGTCAGAAAAAGGTTTTGCCACTGGACCGGTTTCCGGTAACACTACACTTTTTTAATTTTCGTCTGAGCTTAGAATTTTTTTTGTGATATGCATCTAAAACATGGAAAACCTTTGTTGTCAACTATATATAATATTGTCTTCCACGTTTAAAATGTGAAAAACTTTTGTTGATTACAATTGCAATTTTTTTACGTACTAATTGAAAATAAGGAAATAATTCCTGGTACAGTATGAAATTTTTTTTTTTACTTTTTTGATATCTTTTTTGAAAATAGGCCACCATCACTAATAACTGGTTTTTGCGCTGGTTTGCGTCGTTTTTAGGTTAAAAAATCAATTGATCGTTTGGTCGGCAGATAAAACGTCAGAAAAATTGGATTTTCAAACTATGTGTTGGGCAGAAATTAAATCCAACGGAAATTTTGAATAAATAGCTACTGTATAGACCTTTTTATAAATTACGTCACGAACATCACTTGCCTCGTTTTGAAATTATTGCCGTGGTTTTTAACTCCCAGCGGATTTTAATAAAACTACTTCCTATTTCTTTCTATTTATAAAAAAATAATTTAATGTCTCAAAGGACATAATCACCATGGTAATTGTTTGAATATGAGGCAAGTGATGTTCGTGACGTAATTTATGAAAAGGTCTATTGCAGTGTTCAGATTGCAATCTGTTGAACTTAAGTATAAATATAATATGAAATTGCTTCTTTCTTTGAAAGTTTTTTTCCTTTTAAAAATTTTTAGTTATTCCGTTTTTTTGAAAATATGAAATTTTCCTATTATTTGGAACTAAATGTTTTGCTTGCAACTTGCGAATCGAGGTTGCTCTGGATCGCTTCGCAACTTTTATACATATACGGCTTGTTGCCCCGCAGGGGCTTTTGTTGCTTCACGTAGCGGACTTGCTCGCCAGAAAAATATTCATGATTCATGTTGTTTCTTCAGATTTTTTTCGTGATATTTTTTTTAACTTTCGTGCATTTTACACAGAGCACTTCTGAAAGCGAGAAATCGAAAGTCCCGTTTGCACTGCCAGTCTACACAGTTTAAAGGTTTCACAAACAACAAACAGCTCACAAGATTTTTGCTTGGTTAGTATCTTTTTAACGTAGTTGCTCAAAACTAAAACTGGATTTAGTTGAGGGACATTGTTTGCTACTGAATGAATAACTATCAAACTACTGATATTGGATCAAACCTTACACGATTGTCGTCAGAAACCCTACTGAACCCAGTACCCTATATATGGATATTGCATGCGCCGAAAGTAATTTTTCAAAGAGTAATCCTGCGCCAAAACGTGCTAAAAACTGATGATACCAACATTGAGTTTCTTACAGAAGATTTAGTGAGTGAGACATGCCAATGAGAATATACTATGACTAACATGGAACTGATTAATTCTCGTGGACATTTGAAGCACAGTGTTACAGCAAAAAAATGGTTGAGCATGGGGAGCAGCGAAGCATCGAGCAGAAAAATGTAAACAGAAGCGGAACAAAAGCCGAAAAAACGATGGATTATGGAGTATATATTTGATGCTATTTTGTGAATAATTTTTTACGCCAATATTGAAGTTTTAGCAAACTTTGAAAATGATGTTTATGCCATGATGAATGATTAATGCCATGCAAAGTAATGTTCGATAAAAATCAAGAAACAAAAATTTGTTCAATTTATTGTAAAAGCTTTTCGACTATCGTCATCGTCAGTACAGTACAAAATACATAAGCGTATGAAAAAGTATCTACAATTTATAAAGCACGATGTTTATGCCACTGTGCCAGAACGGTACTTTGATGTCTATGTACGCCAAAGATTTTCAGCTTAGTTACCTGAATTCCAGACTGGGACAAAACATTTCATTTCAAGCTTCTAAGAAAAGCTTATTATTACACACACTATTGGAGTAATTTCAATTTGAATTGTTTTGTCACATATTATGAACAGACTCAAACACTGAACACTCTCTCTACTAACACTAATACCACCACTGCACACTGTACCGTGTTGATGTTAAACGTAGGAGCGTACTTTGCTCAAATCAAAACTGAACAAACTTTTTGACTTTTTAGAACCAGACGTCCAATAAAATACAAACACAATGTTGTACCCACCTGTGAAGTGAAAAGTTTTTAACCATGTTGACGGTGGTTACAACAGGACACAGTGTCTGAAATAACAGTCATTTCGTTGAAGAATCTCCGCTTTCTTGCTTGCCAGGGAAGTGGAAGTGGATTACAGCGATAGAAAAAAATTGTGTACAGTGGCGGATTAGATGTTATTTTAATATTTTCATGGTGACCAATTTTTGCTGAAGGCCCCTTTTCAGATTTTCTTAGGATTTTATTTTATGGTCTTTTGTAAATAAGAACAAAGGCTGTGAAATCCGACAAATTTAATCCCTGAAAATTAATACCTTTATTAAAATTATCTGATTCAACTGCCAATTTTGAGAGCAAAGTTTTTTTTTTATAAGGAACCTTAACTTCGCTCTGAGCCTGGAGTTCCTTATTTTTACAGAGAATTTCAGTCTCAAAGTTCCTTACTACATAGGAAATTTTGAACTTTTTGCCCCTTGAAAGATCAAAATTTGGTCAAATTAGTCCCAATAAGGTACATTATTTTCAAATTCACTTATTCTCAGCCTGAGCAGTTCCTTAACAATTCCTTATTTTTTGAACCATTTTCAGCCTCGAGTTCCTTATAAACGTGTTCCTTATAAAAAAAAAAAAACGTGTATCAAATTTATATCTTTAGTAACCATGAAGAAATTTTATTCAAGCTAACTGAAAACTTTTTGCAGAAACACGTATAAACATTGTTAAAGTTTTTCAGATAATTTTCAGTAACCTTTGATACAAATAGATTATATCTACAGTATGCCACCAGTCCAAAGTTACTTACTTTTTAAATTTCAAATCAAATGAATGCATTCAATTTCATTTTGGAATTCACCTTTAATCTGCATTATGTTTTCTTTATGGGAGGGAAGCACTTTCAGTTTCACAGTACACATTCTTATGTTTGGGTTTTCCAAATATTTTTATCTGGTGATTGAAGAAAATCAACTTTGATATCATTCTAGTTCTTAACATGTTGCGAAACCTGTACAGTAATGGTTTTATTCAGGTCACTTTGCATCAGAAAGTGTAGATTAACACTTTCGTTATGTATGGATCTTATTGAGGAAATTTTAACCGCATCGGCTCGTGGTTTTAACTTTAAACAGCTCTAGTAACATTGAGCACTTTCTATGAAGACTCATTTCACCAATTTACAGTCTGATTATGATTCCCTTGCTCTCTTCATGGCTAAATTCCTCTGGGCTAATATCTGCTATCAGCGGGGCATTCATAGCGACAGCTAATTGCTAGTCATAGACCTAGATAGACCTTCTAGTAGTAGGTACACCTAATATGAAAATTGGCAATTGGTAATATTTCTACTGATTTTATGTATAGTGAGCAAAATTAATAACTTTTCAGAACTTTTCCCAATTTGGGTAGAAAAAAGGAGTGATACAAAAACCAGACCTTAAAGCTTGTTTCAATTTTTTTTAGATGAAATATATTTACCAGAACCCTTGTTTTGTTGGCACAAAAATCTAATTTAAATATTATACAATTTTCCAAGACAATAATCATTTTATTATAGGTGTTCCTAGATAGAATATTTTAATCCAAAAAGCTTGTCTCTCCCTAGTCAGACTATGAATGAAATCAGACAAAAATTCAGAAGATACAAAAACATTCAATAATTTTCAAATTGAGGTCTAACATTTTATTAACGTCTTTTTAAAGTTTGTAACTAAATTGCTAATTACTGTAACGTGCTAAAGCACCGGGCTCAACTTCAGAATACGTGTGAAAGTGAAAGGCCTATTGTAAACACTTTTTTTAAAAGGGTAATGGGCACTAGGGATAAGAGAAGGCCGATTGTAAACCCGGGGTGAATGACGGTCGGAATAAGAGAAGGCTAAGTCGTGAACCCATACTCTTATAGGTGCGAAAAAATTTCAAATTTTAATAAACACGGGGGGGGGGGACCTAATTTCCGGGAGGGTTGGAAATTATACTTCTGAAAACCCCAAAACAGGGTAAATATAGGCAAAAAATCAGTTTATTAACATCTTTTTAAGGTTTGTAACGTCATTTTTGTAATTAAATTGCTAATTACTCTTGATAAAATAAATTCACAAACAACTTATAAAAACAGTTTTTTGTTAAAAGTGTCAAGGAACTCAAAACTAAAGTCCTATCTTCAAATCTCATAACAAATTTTTTGACTATGGTCAGAGCCCTTAAATTTTCTCGCCTTATTGAAAAAAATGCCGTGCGCGCTCAGTTCTAACTATCTCTGAACCATGTATGCAACCTTGGGAACAACATAATTTTGAAAATCGAGCAAACAAATGCGATTATTTTTGAGAAAGCGTGTTTTGATGATGCTATTTACGACGCTGAATTTATTTTCTAAACCTGCACATAACCAGCCTAGCAAAACCTTTAAGCAAAAATTCAAAATTTGCAATGTACAGGTCTCGGGAATCGATTTCATGTCGTAAATAGCCCTTTGTTTGCCCTACCGAAAACTCAACCTTAGAGACAGCATACATTTCACCATAATTTTAGAAGTCCAACAAATAAATGCGTTTTTCTCAAACGCGTATTTTGTCCTATACGCAACCTTGGTGACAATGTAAATCTATCCCTTACGGAAGTTCCACGCGTTTTAAATCCATTGAATTTCTTATTGAAAGTTCATTTTGATTGCAATTTAAATGTAGTGAAACCTGGACCCAAACGAAAATTTAAAACGAATATAAATCGCATTGCTAGAATAAATTATAAATACATTTTCAATGAGCGGCGTCAAAATTAAAATGCACTTTGAATGACGGACAAGATTTCAAATGAATTGAAAATCCATATTTAAAATGCCTTTTAAATATTCGAAATATTTCTTATAAGAACGATTTTTCATAAGAACCTGATACTTAATTGAGAATTGTAATGCATTATTTTTCTTTTCTTTGTAAGAATACCACTACCAGTATTCGGGTTCTATAGGGGTTTTATCGAGGCATTTTCTGGTTATTTTTTAGGCTTATTGATGCTTGTAAGGGGTATGCATTGTTGAGTTGTATTTTTGAGCTTGTATTCGATGGGTTATTGGCTAATATTCACTCAGATTAACTGCGTTTTGAGATACAGGATACAAGTCTATCGTTTGGGTTGCTGTTGCGATTTTTTATTTAAGAATGAACAGAAGTTAAAGTTAAAATTTACAACAAAAATTCTAATAAAAAATTAAGAATAAGATGGCGTCTTCGTCTTTTGTTTGGTATCGTGATTTTGATCATCCTTCAATTGTGTGTCAGTATTCCGTCGGTATATTATGGTTTTACCTAAAAGTTAGAAAGCAAATAAATGTTATTGGATAAATTTTGGAAATAACATTGGAGTTGTTATAAATTTAAGCCAAGAAGAGACTCTTCCTTTTAACGTCATTTCTGAACATAGCTCATACACGTTTTTTTTTTTTATAAGGAACACGTTTATAAGGAACTCGAGGCTGAAAATGGTTCAAAAAATAAGGAATTGTTAAGGAACTGCTCAGGCTGAGAATAAGTGGATTTGAAAATAATGTACCTTATTTGGACTTATTTGACCAAATTTTGATCTTTCAAGGAGCAAAAAGTTCAAAATTTCCTATGTAGTAAGGAACTCGATAAGGAACTTTGAGACTGAAATTCTCTGTAAAAATAAGGAACTCCAGGCTCAGAGCAAAGTTAAGGTTCCTTATTAAAGAAAAACGTGTAACACGACTGACTCTGACTGACAAAACTGAGAACTCGGTTTGTTAAAAAAAGACTTTTAAAAATGAATTTTGTGTTGCAATTGCTCGTAATTTAATCAAACTAAACCGCCTTTTCACAAAAAAATTTAGCTAGCTAATTTGCTACAATTATCAATGGAGCAGAAGAATTTAGCAAAACAACTTAGCTAGCTAATTTGCTACAATTATCAATGGAGTAGAGCAATTTACCCCAATTATTCGACAAAAAATATATGTATTTTAAACGTATTAAAAGATTTTGAACGTAAAACGTAAAAGAATTGTCACAAATTTTTACAATTTTGGTTAAGTTTCTTCTGCATTGAGGAATAAATCAAACATCAAAAACGATATTTTCTTTACAATGAAAATTTCTCAACTTACAAATCCATGGAAATACTATGATACGTGACAAAAATAACATAAAAAACCATTCTGCATATTTAGTCCTTTCATCTTACTTTAGGAGAATGCGTTCTTGTCACTCAAAGCTAAATATTCTGATATCTTTACGCGTAGAGTTTCTAAAAGAAACGTAAGAGTTTCAGCGAAATGGCTGTTAGTCTCGTTTTTACAAGTTAGACAGAAAATTAGACCCTAGATTTTCACTTTTCAGTCAGACAAAAAACTTATGACTTGATTTACACTATTTCCGAAAGCTTATCTGAATCAGAAAAAAAGTTGCGCCATTATCGCGAATGGCTAAACCAAAATTTTAGAAGTCCAACAAATAAATGCGTTTTTCTCAAACTATACGCAACCTTGGTGACAATGTACACTCAACCATAATTTTTGAATTTCAGCATTCTTGAACGAGCGTTGTCAAAAAGATCTTGACAACACATTTTATAATGCTTTTATTGTTATCATATAAACAACCTATACGCAACCTTGGTGACAATGTACACTCAACCATAATTTTTGAATTTCAGTATTCTTGAACAAGAGCGTTGTCAAAAAGATCTTGACAACACATTTTATAATGCTTTTATTGTTATCATATAAACAACCTATACGCAACCTTGGTGACAATGTACACTCAACCATAATTTTTGAATTTCAGCATTCTCGAACAAGAGCGTTGTCAAAAAGATCTTGACAACACATTTTATAATGCTTTTATTGTTATCATATAAACATTGAGGTGTTCAATTTTATTGTTCTTTGACGCTGAAACATATTCTATCGAACGCGATTGGCCATAATTACTTCACTATTTTGTTATGCTAATGAAGTTTATTGTTATGCCCTTTTGCAAATTATATGACTATAAACTCTGGAACTCAGATTTTTTCAATCATCTTATCTTGAATTTTTTTGAGAAGACTTGAGAAGACGTTTCATTTGGAATCAGAATCAAATCGGTAAGCAGTATTTCATTCCTATCTCGTGCAGCCTATTTGCCCTAACACACCCCTGTCTCAATCACCCGGCGATCGAAATAAAAATACTAATAAAAGTGATCTAATTGTGAGCTAATTTTGAAGATTCTATTGTAATACAGTGTGTGCCAAAGTGAAAAGGAACCATGTTTTAAATTTATCACCTTCAACAATATATATATTTTTAGCTTTTTTACACTTTCAGTATCACTATGAAGTTCACTATGATATTGGCCACCATCTTGGCTTTATGTTTGGTTGTAAATGGCGGAAAGTCAATGAAAGAACGATTCTTGAAAAAAATCTGGTATGTATCATTAATTTTAAAAGATACTGTGCGTGTAATGAAATTAAGGAAGGTAAGCATATTAAGTCTAACTCGTCAGTGTCAAAAGAACCAGTTCGAATTCCCTTTCCCGATTTCTGTTCAGTTGATACCATTGAGGAGCTTAAGAGCTCTGTCCATTGAGTTTAAAGCCCGAAGGGGCTAGAGGAGAATCTCTTGGATGGGAAATGAAGCCACTTATTCTCCATCGATTTTTCACACAATCGTCGGATTGGAAAAAAATCTATCGCTAGATTTCAAAAAATGTAGTACTCGATAACAAAGAAATCCGCTAAAAAAAATTCATAATCATCTTGATTGCGGCCCGTTCTAGACGGCTCTTTTTCGTGCCTGAGAAAGGTTAAGGATTCGGCTCTAGCCTCTCGGGCTCTAAACTCAATGGCTTTGTCCATAGTGAATTTTGTATGCCATGTATTAAATATAAATTTCTGCTAGACGTAGCCAACAATAATATGGCATGTTATACATTTTCTGTCAGGCGGCCGACTCTTCTTGAATCTGAAAATTTAAAAATCGCAATGAAAAGAATCGATGAAAAAAGAAAATGAAGACTTTTGCGAGTAAGAGTATTTCAACTTTGAGGACGTTATTCTCGGTGAAATTTCGAAAAACTTTTAAGATATGCAGAAAATTTTTGTGAAAGCTTCTTTAATTCAAAATCATCAAAATAGCGGTTTTTTCCCATTTTTTTCATCAGAATTTCTCAGACAAAAGCTGTCATAAATTGTGATGTACGCTTTTTTTATAAGAATATACTAATAAAATTGGCCGAAAAATTAAGAATGTCCAAGAATATTTCCATCGTGAAATTTGCTTCGCTAACCATGAATTTCTATTTTGATCTTTTTTGTGAGCCTATCTCTCTTACTTTATCGGGGAAAAAATGTCGGGGGAAAGTGACGAAAATTTTGAAGGGGTGACGAAATCTTCCTCCCGACAAATTTTTCCCCGATATTTCATCACCTGACCAAAACTTCTACCCAATTTTTTTATCCCCGACCGAGACTTTTGCCCGAAATTTTATACCCCAACCAAAAATTCAAATACAAATTTTTTACGCCTTTATTAACCGAAATTAATGCTTTAAACGTCGAATTACAAGATCTATTTTCAAGCTAGTGAAGGAAACCAATTCATTTGGACAATTTAGTCGGGTGGAAGCGACTAAATTGTAAATTTGGTCGGGGAAAAGTGACGAATTTAAAATTTTGGTCTGGGGAAAGTGACGAAAATGTTTCAAGGTGACGAAATTTTTCCCCGACGAAAAAAAAAACCCGGCTAAATAAAATTCCGACTTTTTTTCCCCCGATAAGGTAATTGCTACTAAAATTTTAAGGTTTTGACACCTTGAAATAGTATTATTTCTGTAAACTGCAATAGATCCTCTTTGGTATTATATTATTGAGGTGTGGCTTGTAAGTTGGCAAAGAAGCAAAGAATAACTTAAGAATATTTTAAGATGATTTTTCCTAAAAAGTTAAGAATATTAATGATAAAATGGGAAAACATCATTCTTATAAAAAGTGTGTACATCAATTTAGAAAAAATTTTGTGACCTCATCCAAAAATGGATGACGTCATACCATAATTTCTAACTGCCGGAAAATTTGGTGAAAAAGATGGTCTACAAAACATGATCTCAGAATCGAATGGCTTGAGATATTTAGGTTTTGTTTTTAGATTCTAAAGCTGAGTGTCCACTGGAAAAAATAGTTCATCGCGAATTTGTCTGTCGCAAATTTTTTTTTCACGAACTTTTTTTTGAGACATCCCTGTCTGGAATTAAAAACCTTTTGTTTTTATTTGCGACAAACGAAAAAAATAAATGATGGAAAATTTCCTATCGCTTATTCTTTTTCGTTCTTTCGCAAAAAAGGACGATAGTTTTATAATTCCAGACATATGTCAAGTTTTATTATTTGCGACCAGGTGTTTACAATGAACAAATTTTTTTCAGTAGCTAAACAGCTTAAAAGTTAATGAGCTACTCTTTTAAATAAATTCAAGCTTTTTATTTTGAAAAAAGATTTTATTTTTACAATTAAAGCTGAGTATGTATCAGTTTGAGGTCGTTGTTGTTATTTTTGGCCCGCGCAGTTTGATTATCGGCCCGACAGTGCATTTGGGCCTGACGCGAAGCTGAGACGGGTTAAGGTCAGCAGTGTATCAGCAGTGCCAAACACGAAAGTTAATAGGCCTTTTCATAAATTACGTCAGGAACAACACTTGACTCGTTTTCAAAATAATGCTATGACAACTAATTCCCTCACGGATTTTTTTAGAGGTGCCCTCTTTTCATAAAAGTATGAATTAAGGTCTCAAGGGAGAAAATCACCTTGGTAATCGTTTCAAAACGAGGCAAGTGTTGTTCGTGACGTAATTTATGAAAAGGCCTATTGGCTTGCTAAATCAGTTTATCAAATAACGCTCCGTTAAGCCATGTGTCCACTCCGGATAATTTTCAACGGATCGGTACGGTTCGGAATGGTTTCTATTGTTCTGGGGATTATCTTCAACCCATTTGCTTCATATTTGTTTCACTTGAACGGTTCAAATGTTCACGTGTTTTTGGTCCAAACGGATAGAAAAAAAGTTGGATTTTTTCAACTTTTTTTGCGATCCGTGCCGGATAGAAACGGTTCTATTGATTTCAAACAATAGAACATCTGTAGAAGTTTAAACTTATTAAATTTTCTTTGTATAAATATTGTAAACAGAAAGAATCTGGTTGAGAAAATTTGAAGTGGATATTGCAAAACTGTCCGGATCAGTTTTCCAAAATATTCCGATCCAAACCGATCCGTTCAAAATGTGGATACAAGGCTTAACAAAGAGGGGCTTAAAAATTTGCCTCCTTTTTTATGTAGATCCTATTAATTTTTTTATTAGAAGATGACAGTGCTCATATCACATTGATAAATTTCCCTAAATTGGATTTATCTCATTTATAGGGCCGCTACAGTAATTAAAAAAATAAGACAATTGTTTTTAAATCCCTCTTTATTAAGGAAGATAATGAAAAAATTGGATTTATTTTTCAATAAAAATTAATAGGACATATATCAAAAATAAAGGAGGCAACTTTTTTTATCTTTCGTGCGTCATTTAAAAAAAACGCATCAAATTTGGACCACCCGGTAGTGGTACTGGGAGCTGTTTGAAAGTACGTTATCGGGGTAAAGCAATGTGTCCACTCCGGAAATTTTGCAAGGGATCGGTACAGATTGGAACGTTTTCTATTGTTCTAAGGATTATCTTCGACCCAGTTACCACATATTTTTTTCACGTGAACGGTTCAATTGTTCACGTGTTTGGATCAAAACGGATCGAAAAAAATTGGATTTTTCAACTTTTTTCGCGATCCAGGCCGGATCAAAACGGTTCTTTTATTTTGAAATAAAAGAAGCATCTGAAGAAGATTAAAATAATTCGATTTCTCAAAATTTCTCAGAATTTCTTTTGTATGAAAGTTGTAAACAGAAAAAATCTACTTTAAAAAAATCCGAAGTGGAATTTGCAAAACGGCTCAGATCGTTTTTCTTCTTCTTTCAAATCCGTACCGATCCGTTGTAAACTTTCCGGAGTGGACACATGGCTTTTATCTTCAAATCTCGTAAATAATTTTTTGACTATGGTCAGAGCCCTTAAGATTGAGCGGCAACGAAGCTGGCTTCAAAGAGACAAAAGAAAATGGATGATCAGTAGTTATATGTTCATGTTTTAAACAATAGACTAACGTTACGCTCGTTTCTGTCTTTCGTTTAGTGATATAAAAACTGCAAACGCTTTGCAACGTCAACACATTTTTGACACGACAGTCAGACCTCCTTTTTAACCCGTCAATTTATCTTTAACCTTTACACCACCGAAACTTTTTTTGAAAATCTCGATATTATTGAAATTTATTTTTGCCAAGTCTGAAACTTCAATCGTAGATTGTGGCTCTAAAAATCAATTCCAGTCAAAAGTTATGGTACCGTTGGAAAGCTGTGGGTCTCAGCTTTCGAAAAAAAACAATGCAAATGTGCTGAAAATGAAGTGGTTTTGAGCTATGACCAGTTAATGGAGGGCCG
Organism: Clytia hemisphaerica; assembly: GCF_902728285.1. Classification (NCBI taxonomy): domain Eukaryota; kingdom Metazoa; phylum Cnidaria; class Hydrozoa; order Leptothecata; family Clytiidae; genus Clytia; species Clytia hemisphaerica. Next base: position 1,095,469 of record NW_027103721.1, on the reverse strand, counting down.
GTAAAACGGCTTTTCTGACACGTAAATATACGTAGTTGGCGTGGTAAAGTTTAAAGACTCATGCTGATTGAGTATTGATATTTTTCGAATCTAAATTTCCACGTCTCACTTTATTGGTTATTTTTTGCGATGCGATGTATGACTACGGTGAAGCTTTCGAATTGAAAAAATGTATTGTGCATGTATTTTATGTATTTCTCTTGACAGCAGAGTGACATGATATAAAGCAATTCCTCGTTGGAAAGAAATTATATATGGACAGGAAAAATTAATTTTTCTTTTATTTTCCATATTTTCATTCCTATTTTTTCCTAGGAATTTTTGGAAATTCTCGACAAAATTGCATTTCGCGGAACTAATTTTTGCGCTTAACATCTCCCAAAAACGCGAAATTTAGTTCCCGCATATATTAGTTCCCTTGCTAATTTTAAGCTTTCTTCGAGGTGCTACAACTTTCGATCCAATGCAGATCATCAAAAACAAGCCAACCGCGCCAATTTATCTGGAATAGAGACTTTAGTTGTGTTGCTCTGCTATTATTACACCCCCGTCTTTGTGACCCAGTGGCCACCCCAGTGAAAAATATTTCCAAAAATAGCCCATTTTTTCACCCCACTAGATAAATCACTCACCCCACTGGAATTTTGTAGCTGAAAATGACCCCATTGAAAATAACTATGAATCTTCACAAGCCCCAGTCAAAATGTTCTGATTTTGACATACCCCAGTAGAATTTTCACATCAAAAGGCCCCCAATAGGATTACCCCGGCTCTGTATGGAAACCATGCTGTGAAAGTGAAATACACAAAAAAGCTCAAAGTAGTGAAACTGTGTAGTGTATAACACTTGGTTGTTATTCCAGTCAAGCTTCTCAAAAAAATGGATCGGTCGCTGTCCATCGGTAAAAATATAACTAAAGTATCAATGTCCATCAGTAATTTAATCATAAAAATTCGTAAATTAGTATATGAACAGTGGTGCGACCAGAGGCAAGCAGGGGACAAAAGTTCCCAAGTTTGACCCTCTCTAACACGAGCGAAGCGAACAAGGCGCAAATCTTTCAACAACTTTTGCGATTTTACTAGAAAACCAATTTTTTTTAAGCTGCAAAATTTGAGAAAAAAGGGAGTGATTTTAGCCAAGCAAGAGAGTCGAAAATCTTTGAAATTAGGTTTATTGAATCTCCTTTACTATCAGAGGAACGTCCTTAGATACACCCCTGTCTCAGTGCCCCGGTTGAACTTTTTCCCTCAGTGGGGATGAAAATTTCTATCGAAATGCCAATGGGGATAGAAAATCTATTGCTTCCAGCTCAACAAGCTGGATGCTGATTGGACCTACCTGATAATGAAAGTTACCAAATGAGAAAAAACATAGAAATCATTAATGGAAAAGATCCTGAAAAACGAGCGAACGAACGAACGAGTAAACGAATGAAAGAGCGAGCGAAAGAATAGAGCAAGTAATCATGAATGAAGTATAGTAAGTCTCGAGAAATTGACGAAAATCCGTTTTTCCGGCACGACAATCGGATGGTCCGGTAATTTTTAGAAAATATTTGGAACTGCTATCAACAATATCTTATGTGAAAAAAAAACTAAGAAATGTAAGGAGAAAGTCCAATAAAAATCTGCAAAAACGGCGATTTTCGGCATATTTCCGGCGTTTTCGGCCGGACAAGAATTTTTCACAAAAATTGGACTCGGCCATGTTTTGGGCATTGCTAATACGCATCTACAAAAAATCAGAAAAAACTAATGATAAAATCTCGAGAAAATGCCAAAAAACCGGCTTTTCCGGCATATTTCCGGCATTTTCAGCCGGAAAAAAATGTTTTTCGAAAATCGGACTTCCTCACATTTTAGGTATTGACATTTTGCATCAATGTGCAAAATTTTATGAAAAAATTTAAAGTACAGCTCGAGAAATTCAAGAAATACCGTTTTTCCGGCGAAAATCGGCTGTTCCGGCAATTTTTAGAAAGTTCCGGCTTCAAAAATCAGTTTTATTGACAATTGAACCATGCTTCATGGTGGGCATTGCTACGAATAATGTTTTCGTGTGAAAAAGGTGCGATGAAAATCTGCAAAAACGACGATTCCCGGCATGTTTCCAGCATTTTCGGCCGGAAAAGACTTTTTATCAAAAATCGAACTCTGTCATGTTTTGGGCATTGCTAATACGCATCTTTTGTGCAAAAATTAGAAAAAACTAATGATGAAATCTCGAGAAAATGCCAAAAAACCGGTTTTTCCGGCTTTTTTATTTAGTTTAGTTTCGAGAGAGGATTTCGAAAACATATTACTTTTCTTGCAATTGGTAACAAGATAAAAATGTCTGCTTAAAGCATCAACTAAGATTAAGGTCAGATAAGGTTATTGCATCAAAAACATTAAAAAATGAGGTATTTCTATTAAAAATGATGTATTTTTTTAATTAAAAATTTTTTTATCCCCGACCAAATCTTTTATCCGAAATTTTATACCCCAACCAAAATTCAAATCCAAATTTTCTCCGCCTTTATTAACCGAAATTAGTGCTCTATTCAACGTCGAATTAAAAGTTGTATTTTCAAGCTAGTGAAGGAAACCAATTCATTTGGACAATTTAGTCGGGTGGAAGTGTTAATACGTTCGCTTCCGAGTTATTTTCAGAAATCGAAAAAAATCGACCCTTTGAAATTTCTTCGAAAGTTTGACTTTTAGAGGCTCTTGTGGGCTTAATCTTGCTTCAAACACCATCAAATTGTATACCATTCGACGTAGATTCCAAAAATGCAATAGAAAGGAAAGCAAAAGTTCCTGAATCAAAATCTATGGCCCTCTGAAGTTACCTCGGTATTTTGACCCCTCTACTACGAGTATACTCGTAGTTGGCAGAGAATGGGTTAAACTCAACAGAACTTTGCCTCATTGACAAAATTGTAACAAATTGAAGCTTTTTACCAGTACTAAGTATATTCTCAGCAAATTAGACAAAACTAAGAGATCTAGACTCTAGAATTATTTAACTTCCAAAAATTTCAAAAATTTATTAAAAAGAAGTTGAAAAATATATTCACTTTCAGTAGCCTCAGCAAATCTCTGTATTGGGGGGAGGGGGGCTGAAGTCTAGTGACACCGTGAAGGCCAAGCATGGTTTGGCCCGAGGGGGAAAATTTTGAAAATTTGAGCTCTAGATTGCTTGAAAATGCACTCAATCGTGACAATTATGACAAATTAAAAAAGAAAACTTTGCATTTTGCAAAAAAATCATTTTTTTTTATTATTGGGGGGCATAGCTCCCCCCCGTGCCCCCAAGTTGCTACGGCACTACAATATATAAAATGAGAATAAAGACTTTGAAAGGCGGTATTCAGTAATAATCATCATGGTTTCAAATAGACCTTTTCGCCTTTGCGTCCGCCATATTGAATTGTATGCAAAAATTATGGTGGCGGAATTGCCGTGGTGAAATTCCCTTAGATTAGAAAGTATGCAAAACATATGCAAAAAGAAAGTATGAATTAAAAACTTACATGCATAATTTGCATTATATTAAAGTGTAATCTTGTAGAAGAAAGATTAAATTTGCTTCTCTTGAAAACTAAAAACAATTATATTCACTCATCTCTTAGAACAAGCACTTCAAAAGACCATAACATTATTTAGACAGAAACTCAAACTGAAAAATCACCCGCGAAGGTAAAAAACAATCCTTATTCGGCTGACGGCAAATTATTCTCCTGGGAATAGAGCCGCCAAATGATCAAATCAAAACATTGAGAAGTGTGACTCATTAAGTTATGCTTTCAGTTTTGCGTGTTTTGAAAGTTTGATGTGTGTACTCCGTCTTTGTGGAATTTTTTTATGGCCGGAAAACAGAATAGGCTATGTCTTTAAGAACAAATTCCTAAAAGGCTTTGTTGTTCTGTAAATATTTCCTTTTGGATTAAGAAATTCCATCTTTTATTGTTCTAATGATTATAATATTTATTTATAAGATGCTTTGTTGTCTTTTTAATCTTTGTGTAAACTTGCATATGTTTTGCATACATTCCAACTAAATCCAACCACGGCATTTTCGTTCCTGTATTTTTGCATACAATTCAATATGGCGGACGCAAAGGCGAAAAGGTCTATTACAAAGTGTCCCGAAAAAGAGCACTGTGTCAGACTACCACTTCTATAAGTACAAAAAACTGTGTTTGTATCACAAGATCTAAATAATGCTCTTTAAGACAATCTTTAAATTTGTCGTTCGACTAAAGATATTCCAAAAAATATTTTCGGTTTATTCTGCTACCCCATTCAAAATGATTTTTGAATGTTATAGGCCTTATAGGTTTTTGCTTTTGTGTTTCATTGATGCATGATTGTGACTCTAGAATTATTTAACTTCCAAAAATTTAAAAAATTTATTATAAAGAAGTTGAAAAATATATTCGCTTTCAGTAGCTTCAGCAATTCTCTGTGATGGCAAAAGAAGGGTTTCAGACTACATTTTGTAATTCAGTACCTTTCCATTAAGACAAATGAATAGCACAAAAGATAACAACCTTCTCTACTTCATACAAAAATTTGCTTAAAAATTTTCCTCACCCCGGTGAAAATCAAGGAGAAATTGGTCACCCTACTCAATTTTTACAAAATATCTTGCAGCCCAGTAATTTTCAAATTTTAATAATAATTTTCAACCCACCCCACTAGGTTTTCAACACCCACTGGGGCACAGAGGCAGGGGTGTATTATTACATCTTTTGAACTATATGTAAAATTTTCGTGACATGGTCACTTTCGTGACAATTTTACTGACATGGTCATGAAATATTGATCGGTATCGGTATTTGATTGAAAAAATGATCGGTATAATTCTTTTATTTGTTTTTGAAAAAAAAATTTCAAGATAAAAGTATAAGTATTTGCTTTTTCATGATGAATTTTTTTGTTTTTGAGGTAAAAAGATACAGTTTTATTTCTTATCAAACATGGTCAAAAAAGTATGCAATTTTGATTATATCAAATCATAGTACATATGAGAAATGAATCACGTGAACCTATACGGGTTGAATACTCGACTTCCAAGGAAAACAAAAGTACCTAAAAGAACTTCAGATGTCACAGAGGCGAAATAACTTGAACACTTTACCAGCCTTTACCATCATGTACTATGGTACTATATGCTTCAAACAATTTTCTTTTTTTGGGAGGAGGCTACAGGTGTAATTTTTAATACTAATGAAGACACGAATCTTTCTTTCCTTTCCATATTTACTTTTTTCGGTATATTCATAGCGGACTTTCAATTGTGATTAATTGATCAGTGACTTTTTATTTTGTTTCTTTTTTCAAGCCCTTGATGCTTGAAATACTTAAACATGTAAATTATTTCTGTCGGCTCCAGTAAAGAGAAAATACTAATTGATTTGATTATGAACTTATACAAATAAGGTTGCTTATTATTTTCTTATTCTCATTCGGGAGATTTAACAGCAGGCTTGTAATAATTTTACTAATTAGATTAGAAATGTAAATTAATCATTATTTATTGCGTGAAATATTTTCTATGTTTGAGAATCTCAAAATTTGAATGTAAAACCTTTCACTATTCTTTTAAGAAGGGTTGTGATCAAACAATTATTTTTTTTTCAAGAGGGATAATAATTGGCTTCAAGTATGGCTCCTATTTAAGGTAAGCCAAAAACTTATTATTGATGTGAAAAGAGGGTCTTTTTGATCTCTCTACAATTAAATACAAAAACTAGGCTTGTTCATTGAGAATCCACAAAATTATCATAAGGTTTCAAGGGGGGGGGGTTTACGTGATTTGACGAAAAAAAAGATGGGAAAACGGTATTTTAAAATCAGACGGTGACGGTATTTGGCCTTATTTTTTGTCATTATGCCGGTATTTGAACCTGTATAAACCGGTGTGACGGTGTTATTATTGTTTTCAATTTTCGGGATTCCGGGATTCAGCAAAGATTTTGACGGGAAAGCGGTATTTCGAACCCCTACAACCCCCCTTTCTAACTCAACCATCTTTATTCCTTTCTGAAATTTTAACATTTTTTGAGCGCTCTGCTGGTTTGTTTTGATTTATCTCTGCGACTGCGCGATATATGATAATTATGGCAAATTCAGTTCCGTAATATAAGTTTATGCATAGTTATGTTGAATAACTGAAAACAAAAACAAAAGTCAACACATATGTCGATATTTCGTTCTCTTTCAGAACATTTTTAAATGCTTAAAAATCAATGATGCGAAATTGTCGCAAGTGAGAAATAAAAAATCTAATGAACAAAGGAAAGAATTCTATACAGTAAGGAATAAAACAAAGAAAATGTTAAAAAGATTTAATAAAAATAATGGTGCGTAGCGATAATATTTACAACATTAAAAACAGCACAATAAGATTGATAAAAGCCTTGGGGAACAATCGTCAAAAGAAAAAAAAATTATTAATTAATTAATATTAAAAACATCAGCGCATACAACAAAGGATTTGAATCGATGTCAATGTCAGTCTTTCTCTTTCTTATAGAGATGTTCTGGAGTTTTTATAAGATACTTCACTAATTGGTCATTTAAAGTAATAGAGATGACGCGTTCGTTAGAAAAAGCAACAAAATTGTTTTATTACAGACTAATGACCAACCAAATCAAGAAAGAGCTTGTAAAAACTCCAGCTTGTCCCTTCTCATATGTACTATGACCAAATTTAGAGCACAAAGAAGTAATCAAATGGTTTATCACTGAAATTAATGGAAAATCACTGAGGAAATACAAAGGAGTGCAATCTTCGTAAAAAGATAATAAAAATCAATTAAAAGTCACTCCATCGTATTTCTTCGACGTGGTTTAAAAGCGACTCATGATAATTTTCAGTGTTCTCAGCTTTTGATCAACTGAAGAGGTCTGAACAGAAGTAAAAATGAGTGTTATAACTTTGATGCAGATTATTTCAATACTTTTTGTCTTTCATAGCTCAAAGGTCCGCTCAAAGGGCTTCGTATCGAGATATGCCGATGTTCAAGAAGTGCCATTAGTGGGAGGATCACCGGCAGAAAATTTTGCACGATTCAAAAAACGATTCCGGTTCTTCTATAGCGATTTTGCCCAAGAAACCAATTATACCGTTTATAAAGTCCAACTTGATACAGAGAAAGTCGTTCTAGCTGATCCTGTTGCTTTATCTTGGTTGTGGAATAATCAGAGATTGATTTCCAAAGCAGAACCAGGCCCTTTCAAGTTAAATTCACTTCGCTATGTTCCCGCTTCATTGGCTTCGAACGGAAGAATGCATGAAAGATTAAGACGAAACTACTATAAGATCTATAGACATGCTTACAAAAAATATGGCTTGGAATGGGCTTTTAATGACTTGAAACAAAAATTTGCTGCATCCTTTCCCGTCAAAGGTGTTAAAGTTCCAGTTGAACGAATTCTAGATGACATTTCTATTGGTAATTTTGCTCACTTTATGTATGGCAAGGACTGGACAGAATTTAAAGTATATGATCAATATGCAAAGGTTTTATCAATTGTATTCCCACCCACCGATCAAGATGATGCTATCATTAACAAAATGTTTGAGGAGGTCTCGGACACACCTCTTATAAAAGACGAGTTAAATTCTGTCTTTGGACGCGGAAAATGTAAAGAGGAGGCGACTTCAGAAGCCTTGTTTTCGGTGATGTGTGTGGGTGTTCCAGGCTTACGTAAAGCTATGAATTCGATTGTTCCACTTTTGGTACAGCTCAAGCCCAAGGACCGAAATCGCATCAATGAAGAAGCAAACACATTTTTCGATGCAACAAATTCCAAAAGTATCGATGAAAAATTGAAAAATGCTAAAACCATCGAGAAGTTTGTTTTGGAAATGCTCAGATATGTCGGTGGTGCTCTTGGTTATGTTACGTACGAAGCAAACCAAGATTTCATCATCCCTTCTTACAATGGCTACTACAGAATCTACAAAGGTCAAACCCTAATCCTCCATCATTTTGCAGCTCAACGAAATCCGGATACATTCCGATTCCCAGATGAATTCACTCTTACTGGTAATGAAGAATACCTCAAAGAAAACTTCTTTGCGTTTACTGGTCCGTATAATATGAAAGCTACATACAGTAATCGAAAATGTCCAGGTCAAGATCTCGCCATGAATCTGGTGAAAATGTACGTCATCCACCTTGCAAGATGCGACATCGTTCCTGATTCCGATTTATCATTCAATCAGTTAAACGGATATCGGACTGAATCTACTGACGCTCCCTTGACGGTTAAATCATTTGTTTGCAAAAAATAACTCCCTCGGACTCGGCATAAACCATGGGTAATATTTTCCCTTATAAACACTGTTAGCAAACAATTTTGGGATTGCTTTTGTTAGCATTTTTAATATTTTTTTAGAGTGTTTTGGAACGAAAAAAAAAGACTTTGTATTCTCTGGGTGTTACTAAAACCGACCCTTAGAGGGACTGAAATCGAAAAAAAAATTGATTTTTCTTGAACTTTGTGACCCTTATTGGGAATTTTTTGTGCTTTTTTGCTTGAAAATTAGGCTTTTCAAGGTCGAGAAATCTAACTAAAGTGAGTATCTTTTAACATCATATATTTTACTGGTGTATCATTTATATCGCTACTTCGTTAATTTTCTTTAATAATTAGTAATGCGACATTCTTACAAAAAGAAAATACTTCATCAGATAAGTTTGGTTTTTGGGTTTTTTAAACAAAGTACAACAAAGGTCGATTGTATAGCATTACATTTCACTTTTCATTATGTCCTTTAAAACACCCCTGTCTCTGTGCCCCAGTGGGTGTCGAAAACCCAGTGGAGTGGGAAAAATTTGAAAATTACTGGGTTGCAAGATATTTTGTAAAAATTGAGTGGGATGACCAATTTCTCCTTGATTTTTTTAACTGGGTTGAGAAAAGTTTTCAAGCATTTTTTTGTATGAAGTAGAATAGGTTGTTAACTTTTGTGCTATTCATTTTTCAATGTCTTAATTTTTGAAATTTTTGGAAGCTAAATAATTCTAGAGTCTAGATCTCTTAGTTTTGTCTAATTTGCTGAGAATATACTTAGTACTGGTAAAAAGCTCCAATGTGTTACAATTTTGTCAATGAGGCTGAAGTCTGTTAGTTTAATACATTCGCTGCCAAGCTATTTTCAAAAATCGAAAGTTTGACTCTCAGAGTTTCCTGTTAGCTTATTTTTACTTCAAATGCCTTCAAACTGTATCTTTGATGCAATAAAAAAGTAAAAAAATTCTGTATCAAAAGTTATGCCCATTTGAAGTAGGTATGGCCATTTCAAGGTATTTTGGCCCCTCTAATACTCGTAGTAGGCATAATGATAATAATAAAATTTTACGACCGCCTACGTCATGAAATGGTGCATAGGTCGTGCCTTTTCTAGCTGCCCACTAGTAGATTTCAGCTGTGCACAAAATAGACAATCACTCTCGGGTACCTAATAAGCGTCCCTCCCCGAAAGAATATTTCAAACGTCCAGTTTTTCAGCAGTGCTGCAAAGGTTTTCAAGAATCATCAATGCCATTACTGACCGCAATTAAACTGCGGATTAAATATCCGCAAAACTAAGTACACGAAGTGTAATCCGTGTCTCTATATCTTACACGAAGTGTAATCCGTGCTTCTATACTTGCACGAAGTGTAATCCGTGCTTATGCTTGCACAAAGTGTAATCCACACCACATATTATATCTTGCACGAAGTGTAATCCGTGCTTTATCTTACACGATAGGCCAGCGTCCGAGGTTCAGAAAAGGCCCTAAAAATGGTTTCGTAGGGCACCCCTTACACCAGGGCAAATTTTTGATATTATGCTACTAATAGGGTGTAGAATTGACAAAAAAAATTTGCCCTTCGAATCTCCTGCAGTTTTCGAGTGAATGGATTTTTAGTTAATCGATAGAACTTATCAACTTATCTTCGAAGTCTGAAAATCAAATATCTGATGGTACCAACTTATTCAGCTTGAAAAGTAGATAAAGAAAATGGGGTTATTTTTTAAGTTTCGACCACCTGGTGCCGAGAAATGTCATTTTTAAGGCGAAAAATCGACGTTTTGGGCGTTTTCCGATGACGTCAGCATTTTCCTTGAAGCATTTTCAGAAAAAATCATTCCCACAGCTGGATAGCCCTGAATTAGTAGTATCCAAAAATGGTATCGTTTGTTAACTTTCTATGTCTAAATCTCGAGATAATTCATTTTTAAGGTGGGTAAATATGCTGAAAAACTGTTTACTCAGCAAAAAATATCGATAATTTCCAATATTTAAACCAAAATATCTCGAGATAAAAATTTCTGAAGTGCTCATTTTCGGAATTTAGCAGAAATACCACCTGTCACTATTTTGTCAATAACTTTTTTTGCCCAAGATGTAAAATGTGACTCTACCCCTCATTCGAAAGCTGATAAAACGGTATATAGAAACGTTTTATCGGAATTTTTTCTAGGTTGACTCCAAATTCTACAGGACTATTTTGAGCTTGCAAAAAAATAATTGTCAATAATTGCGGTCAGTAATCGCATTGATGATTCTTGAAAACCTTTGCAATACTGCTGAAAAACTGGACGTTTGAAATATTCTTTCGGGGAGGGACGCTTATTAGGTACCCGAGAGTAATTGTCTATATTTTGTCGACAGCTGAAGTCTACTAGTAGGCAGCTAGAAAAGACACGAGCTATGCACCATTCATAACACAGAAGCGGTTGAATCAGTCCCAATGCTACCCTAAATTCTGGTCGACCGACATTTTCCTGAACTGGCTAAATTATTATCGTCCCCTTTCAACATTCCTTTACTTAACCATCTACATTTTTGGTCTTTAAGAATTCTTTAAAATTTTATCATCAAGATCTTATTGATAGAAAAATTAATTTTCAGTGACCACAAACATCATTACTTTTATGATGGAAGGACTGATAAGGTGAACCCAAGATTTGTATAATCACAGTTGAAGAAGATACAAAAAATACCTCATTTTTTAATAAAAATACCTTATTTTTTAATGTTTTTGATGCGATAACCTTAATCTGATGTTTTAAACCAGAGATTTTTATCTTGTTACCAATAGCAAGAAAAGAAATATGTTTTCGAAACCCTTTCTCGAAACTAAAAAAAATAGAATGATTCAAGGTCGAGTAGTAAAGGAGACATAGTGAACCTAATTTCAAAAACTTTCGACTCTCTTGTTTGGCTAAAATCACTCCCATTTTTCTCAAATATTGCAGCTTTAAAAAATTTAAAATAGAAATAAAGCGTTTTTCCCATTGAGAGACAAAATTTTGATATTTTTGGGACCCTAAGAGAGACTTTTTCCTAAATTTTGGTCTATCTTCCCAAAATTTTGGTCTATTTTTTCCAAATTTTAGTTGATTTTCACCAAATTTTGGTCGAAATTTTTGGAAATTGCGACCCTTTGAGAGGAAAACTTTTGATTTTCGTAGTTATAGGACACTTTTAGAGACTAACCTATGAATTTGTACCCCTTTGAGAGACTTTTGAGGTATGAAAAAGGGTACCCTTATGGCTCGCACATACCCAGCACCCATTTTGCCTAAGTATCCCTCGGGGCTCTAAAGATGGCTTTTAAGCAAAAACAGCTTTGGCAGTTTAGGTGAAAACATATTAGTTCAGAGTTATGGCTAGTAACATTTTAGCCGAGATTTGCTTGCCAATAAATTGTCATTGTTTAATTTTGTGCAACGCATACTTTACCTATTAGCAGTGCAATAGGACTGTTGGTTTTCTAGTAAGATCGCAAAAATTGTTGAAAGATTTGCGCCTTATTCGCTTCGCTCGCGTTAGAGAGGGTCAAAGTTGGGAACTTTAGTCCCCTCCTTGCCTCTGGTCGCACCGTTGTTCATATACTAATTTACGAGTTTTTATGACTAATTTACTGATAGACATTGATACTTTGATTATATTTTTTACCGATGGACAGCGACCGATCCATTTTTTTGAGAAGCTTGACTGGAATAACGAAGTGTTATACAGTTTCACTACTTTGAGCTTTTTTGTGTATTTCACTTTCACAGCATGGTTTCCATGGGAGAAGGGGAAATCTTATTGGGGACCTTTTTGATGTGAAAATTCTACTGGGGTACGTCAAAATCAAAACATTTTGAGTGGGGTATGTGAAGATTCTTAGTTATTTTCAATGGGGTCATTTTCAGCTACAAAGTTCCAGTGGGGTGAGTGATTTATCTTGTGGGGTGAAAAAATGGGCTATTTATGAAAATGTTTTTTACTGGGGTGGCCAGTGGGGTAGACTACGGTCATATCTCCTGCGCTCAAGCGGAACGAAGGAGATATGACGTAGCCTACCAGTGGGGTGGATCCCACTGGGTCACAAAGACGGGGGTGTTTTTAAAACATATTATCTGCCAAAATAACACAAAAAGTGTAAAAATTCATTAAATATTGATTGAATTGAACACCTGAAACTCTATCATAATGGATCCTGTAATTTTCTCTACAAAAAAAGAGTTTAATTATACAATAAAAGAATGCATGTAAAAATCTAAATCAATTCATAACGAAAAGTGTTGAAAAAGAAGTCGAAAATTTTGTTAACACAATTTTTCTTTGTTGCCCCGCAACGAACGAAGTGAGTGAGGAGGCATTCATAGTTTCACGCATAGATATTGGACTGGAATCTCGAAATTTTGTTGTTTTTGTGTTTTGTCGCGCAAGCCTCACCGTAGTTAGTCTTTTCCGTAAATGTTCGGTAAATTATACAGCGGTAAATGTTATATACATCTTATATTACATAATAAGCAATCTATATATTAATACGCTTAAACGTGTGTGTTTACAACATTTTGTAAAAAGTTTTCGAAAATCTAACAAAGCTCTACAAAGCCTTCTCTTTATGGCGTTGAACCATCATCTTTTTGCACCTTATGCAGATTTCCTACCACTGGACTAACTTTGAGACGCCAAGTTGCTATTTTCTATACAGGTGCTTGGGAGCTGGATGGGTTAAAATCAACCTTCTTCCAAAATATAATTTTTCATTCTGCAGATGCTTTTTAAAACTTTCTGTTTACAATTTTGAGGAGGTGACAAAATCTTTCCCCGACGAAATTTATATCTCCGACATTTTATCACCCGACCAAAGCTTTTACCCGATTTTTTTATCCCCGACCAAAACCTTTCCTCGATTTTTTTCCATTATTAACCAAAATTCAAATCCAAATATTTTACGCCTTTATTAACCGAAATTAGTGCTTTAAACGTCGAATTACAAGACCTATTTTCGAGGTAGTGAAGGAACCCATTTCATTTGGACAATTTAGTCTGGTGGAAGTGACTAAATTGTAAATTTGGTCGGGGAAAAGTGACGAATTTGAAATTTTGGTCGGGTGAAAGCGACGAAAATGCCTCTAGGTGACGAAATTTTTCCCCGACGAAAAAAAAACCTCGACTAAATAAAACTCTAACATTCTTTTCCCCGATAAGGTTGCGACGCTGCGCATACGGCTAATATTCTTTGAAAACTCAACCTCTGGTACTCAGGGTACGTTCTACCATAAGTCGAATCTTCTGCCTTCGTCGCCTTATCGAAGAATCAGAGCTCTGTGAATTAGGCATTTCCTTGTTTTTGCAGATATTTCTCAAAGGCATTTGACTCTGTCGACAGAAAATAAATCTTTGAAATTCTGGAACTCTATGGTATTCCCCCAAATACTATCCGGCATCAAAGTTCTTTACACCAACTCATATTCGAAAATACTTGCTACCGAAGACGAGACCTCCCCTTTCGAAATTCTGGCAGGAATACTTCAGGGTGCTACTCTTGCCCCATTTTTGTTTATCATTGTTGTCGATTATATTTTACGTGTTCCAGTTGATCCTTTAACAGATAAGAGTATTCAGATAACAAGAAATGCTACATTTCTCACAGATATCTATGGAAGCCCCCAACAACCATCCGTATAGGTAGAAAACTATCCTTTCCAGACGTTATCTCCCGACATACTGGATTGTGTAAGAAAGACCTGAATACAGCAATGCGGGACAAGGATGTCTGGAGGGAAATAGTGAATGCCTTGCTCTCGACTGCGGTGGAACCATGATGATGATGATGATGACTAACTACTCTTACTTCACACACAAAATTGTGAATTTTAAATTTGTCACAGCCCACCCCACTGGGTTTTTAACACCCACTGGGGCACAGAGACAGGGGGTGTAATATGAGTTTCTCCGACTAAATCTGAGTCTACGGAAGTGCGAAAAAAGAATCAAAGGAACTTTTATCGGTCAAACCTTTGGATAAAGGGATTTTCACAGATCTGAATAAAATAGTCCCAGCTGGCACACAACGTTGTTTTAACGTTCATATAACGTTATATGGACGTTGTGAACGTTAGATGAACGTTGAACAACGTTGTGTGTCAGCTGGGGTCATAGCATTGATTTTCATTTGATAATCGGTATTTTCAAAGTGAAAAAAAGATAATGAATAAGAAATAATGTTAGAAAAATCTTACATTATAAACGATTAAAATTATGAGCCGATTACTTAAAATAGTAAAAAATATTGCGAGCCTAAAGGAAAGTCTGCCACCTTTTCTAAACTTAGGTCTTGGAAAAGCTTATAGTGGTGTGATTAAAAATTACAATCGAATTATCATTTGGCTATCTCAATCACTCCTGACCACTTGCTAATACCGATTTAGCTAATAATACACCACACCCCTGTCTCAGTGACCCGATGAGCAAAACGAGCGAAAAAAAAGCATTTTAAAATTATCTAAGTAAAATTGGTCCTGGGGTTAAACTGCTTTAAGGCGCATAAAGTATGATTTTTAAGATTGAGGCGTTTAAAAAAAATCTCTTTTGGTGCCTCTTGTTTTTCGGCACCCCTCCAAAAAAGCTCCGCTGGAGGGGGGTGGGGCATGGCCCCGCGCCCCCCCCCCCCCCTGCCAAACGCCACTGTTTCCACCCTCTGGCACCAAGAATCGAGGTCGCGCATGGCAGTCTCCAGGTCACTTTAATGAAACCCAGTTTCCCTGCTAACTGCGTCAGTAAAAGTTAACTTTCTCGATCTTGGGTTTCCAAAGTAAGAGAGAGGAGATGACTTCTGTGGACGCACGAAGACTAATTTAACCAGTAGAGTAGGTAACCATCTAGTCTGTGAAATAAACGTCTTTTAAATAAAAAAAAAATGAAAATACTCATTTGGATTATACCCAAAAGCATCAAAATCGTCCTTGTAGAAAAGGAAAATATCAATCAACAGCTTCACTGGTATTTTCTCGTAAGCTTCTTTAAGCATATCAATAGTTCGTTGTTTATAATCTCGTTCTATTGAAAAAGTCAAATCAGTGTTTATGCGCTTGAATATCTTGTTCGAATCTGAACTCAAATGTTCAAATCTTCCAATAAAATCAAACTTGTATTTACATATTTGACATAATGAAGTTTGCGGCGCCCAATGATCGTCGGCGTTAAGTCCGCCCTTCGTTAAAAATGTTAAAAACATTTCGAAACTGATATCGAAATATTTTTGATCGCCAATGGTTCGTGTAGGATGATTGAATGGACTTTTGCCATTTAAACGTAAAATAATTGGCCCGTAATAGCCAAGATAACTAGCGACGCCACCATAAGGATCCGGGTCCATGAACTTGTTCCTGTACACTGAGAAAAGTCGATCAAACGGATGGCGTGAAAACATGAACGAGAAATAATGGTTTTGTATGTATCGGATTCGTCCTGTTTTGTTTTTGATGTCTTCCATGTAAGGCATACGATGACTGTAGAGCTGTAAGGAGATAAAAATACAATTAAATACACCTTTTCGACCGTAGCGGCCAATTGCCGCGTGGGCATTGTTTTGTCCGCTTTGGATCGAGTTTAGTGGGATAAAAGTGGCAGCGCCTGACTGCACGACTACGGTCGAAAAGGTGTTTTGTTGAAATTTCAAAAACCATTCCTTCTAGGAGTGCATTCATCGAAAACATGCCAGGGTAATTAGACCGATTTACCTAGAGTGGTTTCTACATGATAGCAATGAAATAATAGCAATACATGCCCAGTAGTGTAGACAGGGGGCGCAAAATTTGTGTAGGAGAGCAGACTTTTATGACACAGTAGTTATCTATTCATATTTTAAAAAGATAACTACTGTGTCATAAAAATCTGCTCTTCTACACAAATTTTGTGCCCCTCTTGGCTACACTACCGATGCCTATAGTCCGGGGTCCACTTAAAGCTATTTTTATTGACTGGATGGCGCGATTAAGTGGCCTAGTAGTATATGGTAATATGCTTTTGCTTAGTGCGGACTGTTTTACGGTCCGCCAAATTTTCGTTGTTTTTGGAAAGTAAAAAAAGAATGAAGCAAGGCTTTTATTTGAAAATAACGTATTGCAAATCTGTTAATCACGCCTCTAGTCTAAGCCATAGATTCATAAAGCCCGAAGGGCTAGATGGAGTGCATTAAGCTCTTCCAAGCAAAAAAAATTGAATATCACAAAAAGTATTGCTGTTATTGTTTTCGAAAACCCACGAAGCTTCTGATTGGTCAAGCGCTGAAATTTTATTGTAATGTCACGTGACTTAGATAGGACTTTCTACCTAACCTTGGCACACGTTTCAGCAAAAGCACGATATCTAGCCCTTCGGGCTTTAAAAATCTATGGTCTATGTATGCCTAAAGCGAAAGGACTTTAATAAATTAGAATAAATTAAAATAAAGAATATACTCGTGGGTGGTGTAATAATGCTTCTCAGACCTTATCCCCACGGTAACCTCTGCTCAACGAAAGATTGAGTGAAAGTGAGAGATTTCATCTCAGCTTGAAAAAGACTGAAAGAATTCATTGCGTTGGAGACATTGGCAAAACATAAGAATTTGAAACATAAATGTTTAATTTTGAGAAACAATGCAAGATGACAGGCGGTAATGGTTAATTGATTTTAATTATCCTCA
Organism: Clytia hemisphaerica; assembly: GCF_902728285.1. Taxonomy (NCBI): domain Eukaryota; kingdom Metazoa; phylum Cnidaria; class Hydrozoa; order Leptothecata; family Clytiidae; genus Clytia; species Clytia hemisphaerica. The sequence continues at coordinate 1,078,504 of NW_027103721.1, read as the reverse complement.
GTACCTGTACTTACTAATTAATCAAATCGTTGTAGATATTTTATAAGAACAAGCTATTTAAGACGCGCAATAGGGCTTTGATTGCCTTATTATAACTAACAGCAGGTTACAAACATTTTAAGGCTTTGCTGACTACGAAAATTCCTGATGTCTTATGGAATGACACAAGAATACACCACAAAACGGTGAAAATAAGAGCAGGTTAAGAACATTTTTAGGCTCAAAATGTTAAGAACATTCAAAGACCCCTTCCCACTGGAAAAATTTGCTAAAATATTGTCCCCGTTGGAAATAATCAGATAAGCAAATCCCCACTGCTAAATAATGTGCTAATTTTCCATCCCCGCTGATTTTTATGACTAGAAGACAATGTAATTCAAATCCCAAGCAAGAAAAAACATCGGAATATCAATCCCATCGACTTTTGGTCCGATATCTTTACACCCCCACTGGCTGATAAAATCCTACCGGGTCTGTGAGATGGGGTGTATTAAAAGAATGTATACTCACAGTGTCCAAGGAGGTATTGACCGGATGAGTGTTGACAATACCCAATGTATACAAAACAACTTTCTTCCATGTTGTACAAGCTACTTTTGGTATACGGCAATATACAAATTTCTTTTTATCATTGTATATGAAGCTATCTCCAAATTTTAAGTCTTTTCTTTTCGTCTTATATTGGTTTTGTTTGCGTCGGTGTTGACAGAAATCATTAAGATGTGACAAACGTTGCGATTGTTCAACTTCATTGCCAGGTTTTGTTAAAGGTGTTGGCTGCTTGTAAGACGATAATGACTAAGAAAAGTAAGTTTGAAACGTTTTTTGTACCTTTTTAAGGGCTTATAATGATTGTAAAAAGATCACTTATCAAATTATTTCGAGCACCTCTGTCTCAATCTGGTTAACCCTTTCCGGACGCATGATTTCAAGGCTATATGACGCAAACAAAAATTTGATTTGCAATAAAATGCAATAGAAAGTGATTGATAAAAGATATCACAATAAGTAATACCTCGTTTTTTTCACATGTAATAGGGGTTTTGAAATACCAAAAAAAAATTTTTAAATATGGCTGACACCTGGTCACGTGACCGAAAAATCGGCAGATTTCTTTTCGGAAAGGCAAAATTTTTGACTTTGAATCAAAAAATAGAGTTAAAGGCATTTGCTTTACGCCTTGAACTTTGAATATGATTTAGAGAATTGAATTCCTGGCTGGGTAAAAAAAATTTCATGTCAAAAGCTTTCCAAGAATCTGAGTAAAGTGATTCTTGTCCAAATTTTTGAGCAATTTTTCCCTTACAGATTTAGCCTCAGTAAATTTACAACAAACATTGAAAATTTATAATTCTAGTTGTAAACAAGATATCGAAAAGCGGTTTTTTGCAGGTTACGAGAAATTTATCTCAAAATCATTATTCAAAACCATGTTATTGTATTTTGGCGCGAAAACTGTTAAAAACTTTTACAAAGCTATGGGCCACCCGGTGGCCCGTGCGTCATATAGGAACACGATTCATGGGCCACCCAGTGGCCCGTGCGTCCGGAAAGGCTTAAATTCAATTACTCTTGAAATCAGCCTCGGTATGTCAGAAGATTTCAATGAAATCCAGAATGAAATCCGATTAAAAAAAAGGTGAAATTAGTATTCTTTTCTTAGTTTATGACGTTTATGCTGGTTATGTTGTTTTGGTAACCCTTAGATAGACTTTGGGAGGGTGAAAAAAAACGACACGTATACAGTGCTCATTTTTGGCTAAGTCACCCCCCCCCAAAAAAAAAGGTTTGTTATCCATTCATAATTTGGTTTCAACCTTTATGGTTTCAAACACATTCAAAACTTACGCAATCTCGTACTTAGAGACACCCCTTCTCACATGCCCGGTGGGATTTTATCAGTCAGTGGTGATAGAAATAACGGACTGAAACTCAAAATGGGGATTGATATTCCCATATTTTTATAACTGGGGATTTCAAATCTCTTGTTTTCAAGTCAGAAAAATCAGTGGGGATGGAAAAACTAGTAAATATTTTGCAGTGAGGATTGCTTAATTTGATAATCCTCAGTGGGGATAAAAATTGGAGGATGTTTTGGCCAACTTTTCCAGTGGGAAGGGATCCCAGTGGGTCTTTGAGAAGGGGTTGTTTAGAGAAACTTGTACAACTTTTTGATATAAGTATCATAAAATGAGCGAACTGAGGGTATTAAGGTTACTTACGTATTCTTTCATTGAGATGTCGAAAACTGTTGTCCAACATCCTTGAAAAGAAAAACATAAAAATACTGGTATGTGGTAAGTAGAGCATCCTATATCGGATCGGAATTTTATTATACACGATTAGTATCCCCTATATCAAAACATATTAGAGCAGGGGGTTTATGTGTGTGGCCTAAAATTTAAGATGAAGCCAGTGGATGACTAACCCAGCTGGAACACAACGTTGTTTCAACGTTCATCTAACGTTATATGGACGTTGTGAGCATTATATAAACGTTGAAACAACGTTGTTTGCCAGCTGGGAAACTTTAACAAAAACTGTATTATTATTATTATCATCCTCTCAAAACTATACATGCACTGAAATATTCATTTGAAAGTTGCATTTAGTCTAAAGTGACCTTATATCCGGGGGAGGCACTCAATCTGACCATATTTTGTCTGAAAATGGTAAAAAATATTTGTGAAAATGCACAGTAAGGGTAGATTTTTCGCTCAAATTTCCTCCAATTTTGCAAAATTTTCTCTGCACCATAAGGGTCCGATTTGAAAGGCCTAATTTTGGGGCCGCACGTATGATCTTTTTGAATCAAGTGCCCCCTCCTGGGCCTAATACCATGTGGAAACTTGTAACTGAATACAATATCTAGCTGTGTAGGATATTTCCTATATGTTGTGCTATCCCCTCCTCCGAGGGGGGGGGGGGGGCGGTGGCGGTGGCGGTTAAGGGTATATTTTTCAAAATAGCAGAAATGCACTGTAAGGGTGGACTTTTGATTAATGCACTGTATGGGTGGAAATTTGAGCAAATCTAGCTTGATTTTTTTGCTCTAAAATTGTTTAAAATTTGCACTGTAAGGGTATGAATTTCACCGATTTTTTTCTGAACTGTAAGGGTGCGATTCTAAAAGCTAATTTTTTCGCCGCACATACCGTCAGTTGGTAAACCCACTCCCCCCGAGTTTTCACTGGATTGAAAGTGATAGTTACCACCAGACTCCGAAAGAGAGTGCTAGATTCTTCATCCATATGACGGCGCTAGTTTCAATTTCAAGTACCTTTTTTTTTCTTAGGCAAAGCTTGAAGATTCGCCTCTACATACCTTCACCTTGAAACTCGATAGTTTAAAACGTGCTTAAAGCCATGTTCAGAACGTTACGGTTCCGTTCCGTTCCGTGTTCCGAAACGGTTCCGAAACAAGTGTGAACGTCAAAATTCGAAACGTCAAAAAAGAAGACGTTACAAAGCAAAACAGGTCGGAACGGTTTCGCTCCACTTTTTTTATCGGAACGGAACTACTCCGTTTTCTTGCTCCAAAACGTTACGAAACCAATATGAACACACTCGATCCGTAACGAAAATCATAATCATACCGGAGTGAAACGGAACGTGAACATGGTCTAAAGCTAACCTACCTTTGCCAACTGAATTATTACATTGTAACCAACTTTGTAGAATATAAACGAAGACCAGTGCAAATGAAAAAATCAAAAGTGTTTTCCAACCTGTCCTCATAATTACTCAAAAAAAGCAATTTCATCGAATGAATCCGAAAAAAACTGTGGTATCGTTTGTTAGAAAATTCTAAGATCCGTGTTATCAATATTATAGCTTTTTTAGCGTTAAAATTTCATCTCTAATATATGCAGAAATACAATTCGATTGGATAAATGCGAGAAATTTGCAGAATCATCAGTTAGAAGTTTCCATAAGATTCGTGAAATCAAGAAGTTGCCATTTTAATACCATCAAGACATACACAGAAATGTTACATACAAGAAAACAAACTTTACCAATTACTACGAAAACAAAACTGTTATTTTCAAAGTAAATAGACATCATAAGAAATGGCCTGTACCTGGCATCTCTAAGGTCGATTTATTTGAAAGTTTTGACCTGTGAAAAACCACCTACTGCTTGATTCAATAAATAGCAACTTCATTTAAATGAACTTGTTCGAATGCTAGAAAGCTCTCTCATCCACTGTAAAGATTTCAAGGATTTGCAAAAAATAACACAGACACTAAACTGTGGTTAATAGTAACAAAGCTAACAGTGTCATTCTTTCAGAGTTTGGTACAGTTAGAAAAAAGGAAAACTAACATCTTCATTATATGAAAAGATGAAAAGAAAATAGAGGATGCTGCAGATTAAGTTCGGAGCAATTAAATGACCAATCCGCTTATGACAATCACTTTGGATAGATGTTTTTGACGGTATGTCGTTAAACGTTTTTATTATAAGAACATCCAAAATTTTTAAAGCTTTTGGATGTTCTTAACGTTTTGAGTTTTAGGTCACAAAATATTCTTACCATGTTCTTATTTTCGGTGAGTATTTTTGTCCATTTTCCAAAGAAAATAGGTAGTTTTATGGTCCGTAAAGCCTTCAAATGTTATTTTGTTCTTGATATATTAGCAAGTTTCTTTGCAACTAAGCTGATAGTATACATCTTATTAAAGTCAATACAAGAAAGCCTAAGCGGCGTTAAGGCCCATCAGTGTTGGTAGTGTCAACATACTTTCCACTGCAGTGTCGCCATACAACTTAATTTACAGAAGCGAATTTTTTCGATATATAGGGAAGCTCGAATCGGGCGAGCAATTAATAATGAATTAATTGAATTAATGTTTCGAAAAAAATATTTCTTACTGTTAAAAAGGAGAGATTTGACCACATTACTCGGAGTTATTAATTATATGTGGTTTTTTTCTTACGCATGCGCACATAATAGTAAGTCAGATGACTCGGTTTTTAGCCTGGATTCGTCAATTGATAATTGCGCGTACAGGCCCCGACAAAGTCAAATCTTTTCAACCAGTTGCGTTTTAAAGGCCCATTCCGCTGCGCGCGGGGCCAATTATACTGTTAGCTTAGATCCTTGGCTAGAAACAGAGGGATATAAAACTGGCGAGACCCAAAGGCCGCTCCAAAACAATTGGTAGTCCAAACGTTTTTATTCATAGCTCTTGAAGGAGAAAAGAAATAATTGAAAGTAATACACTTTCGACCGTAACCGCCAATTGCCGCGCGGGCATTTTTACTACCCTAAAAACGTCCCAGCCTTTTTTTCGCACCTAAAGACAAAAGGACAAAGTGTAAAAAAGGATTGGATCGAGTCTAGGGGAGTAAATCAAATAATAAAGTGGCACGCGCCTGAACGCGCGACTACGGTCGTAAAGTTATATTGGTATCAAGGTGGCTGATATTCAAAGTAAACGGATATGAATCAGTGCAAATAGCTGTGCTCAGTGGAGTACCTCAAGGTAGTGTCCTAGGGTCTACACCTTAAAGCAATGCGTTGCAAGGGTTTATAAGTCAGATATAGAAGTATACGATAACTTTAAAGTAAAACATATAAATCAATATCTACATAAATTCAAAATATTCGTTTCCTTTATACCCAAAAGCATCGAAATCATCTTTATAAAGTAAGAAAACTTTGACCAACAACCTTTTTGGTATTTTCTGATATGTCTTTTTGAGCATGTCCACTGTTCTATTTTTATATTCCTTTTCTATAGAAAACTTGAGGTCAGTGTTTATCTCTTTAAATATTTCATTTGCGTCGTCATTCAAGTGTTCATATCTTCCCATAAAATCAAATTCGTATTTACATATTTGACATAATGAAGTCTGTGGTTGCCAATGTTCATCTGTGTCATACCCACCCATTGTTAAAAACGTTAAAAACTCTTCAAAAGTAATGTTAGGGTATGGGACACCATTTATAATTCTTTTAGGATGTGTCTTTTGATTTTTACCAAGAACTTGCAAGATAGTATTGGTGCTTCGTGAACAACATAATGAGGAATACCTCCATAAGAGTTTGGGTTCATGAATTTGTCCTTGTAAGCTGAGAAAAGTCGATCAAACGGATGGCGTGTGAACATAAATGAGAAATAATGGTTTTGTATGTATCGGATTCGATTTGTGTCATTTTTGAAGTCCTTCATGTACGGCATACGGTATTTGTAAAGCTAAAACATTAATCAACAATTTATATATTTTTATAGGATCCATGCATCTGTTGTATGCTAACTTCTATACAATTTAACGGGGGAATCACAGATCTGTAAAACCCAAAGGGCTAGATAGGCAACTTTAAGCTTTCTCCAGCAAAAAAAAGTTAAGGAAAAATTTGACTTTTTAAAGTTCGTGCCGATGAATAAGTTCATTTTTTCAATAAGAGCATTTTAATTGTTTTCGGTACGAAAAAAAGCTATTTCGAACCTCTCAAACCAGTGAAATTGCTTATTGTCACGTGATTTCTTTGGTAGGAAATTCTACCAAAACTTGCGTCACTTTTCGATAAACGCGGTGGATCTAGCCATTCGGGTTTTACAGATCTGTGGGGGAACTGCATAAATCTGTAAAGATTTTCCTCCAGGAAAGACGTTGAAAAAATTGATTTGCTGTCATCATTCAATTGACTTTGGAATTCAAGAACTCTTTTCCATTACTTTTGCTTTTGTAAAACTTCCCAGCTGGCACACAACGTTGTTTCAACGTTAATCGCACGATGGGTTATTTTTTTTCTTATTTGGCACGCCCTCAAAGAGAGCAATTAATCGTTAATTGCATCCTGTAGAGAGCAATTAATCGTTAATCACACTCTCCAATGCCGCGCCAATGTTTACAAAATTGATTTTAATGTTTTTTCTTACATTTTTTTTGCATCGAACGTTTTAATTGCATTCGAAATTCATTTTGTGAGAAAGAAAATCAATAAACAACAATAAAAGAAAGACATAAAGAGAAGAGAAAAATATAAAACTCTCAGTGTAATTTTTGTAATTTACTTTCCTAACTTGGAAAAAGTAGTGAAAGCCATTGTGCGATTAGCTTGTAATCACATAATAACTCGTACAATTCGAAAATTGCACTCGTGATTTTTTTTGTTATGAATTTTCCTCGTCCTTTCGGACTCGGAAAATTAATAACAAAAAAATCACTCGTGCAATTATATTCGAATTGCACTCGTTATCATGTGATTACATATACTAATTGCTCCCGAAGGGAGCCTATGTTGCTTCACGAGGCCGTGCTGGGGATCGAGCTGGCGAAAAATTGTTCAAGAACGGGACGATGTAACCTAGTGACCGCAGCATCTAAAAGATTGCCGTGGTGAGCTTTTAAGCAAGCTCGACCGCGCGATCAGATATTTTGCGTTTTTGGCGCTCCAAAGTCATAGCTTGGAATACAACAAAAATCAACGAAGCAACCAGGCAACTTGGGACCAGTTGGTTTCAGAAAGTAGAAGGTATAATCCCATAGACTGTTTTGCAACTTTGATAGTAAGTATAATACTATTTTATCAAAAGTAATGTTTCAGATAGGATGTATGATTGAAAATTATTTTAAAGAATTTCCTTTTGCTTTATATTCTTGTTGTATAATCAGGCTTCATCAGTTACTTTACTGTTACTTTTGGGTAATTATTATATCAAAAATTGGAAAAAACTTTGCATACCACCATTAACGAACCTTCTGTTTATCTCCAGGCGATGTCAATTGAATTCAATTGATCCAAATTTTCGTAATTGAACTATCAAATTTTATCAAACAGAATCAAACTATAATATATAGGTGTTTGGTTACTGAACCTGATCGAAGACGACCCTGTCGAACGAAAGAAATATTTCTATCCCCAGACAAACAAATTGCGCTGCCAGATAAATGAACCACGCGGCTGGATAAGTGAACGTGTTGTCACGAGTTAACGTTCGATCGACTAAGTTCCCATGAAAGCAGGCAGAATAGGGATGGTGAAATTGACGCCCATGTGTGATCGCCCAATTGTTTAAGTACGTCTCGCAGACCACGCGTTCAGTCCGGGGTAAGTCTCAAAAAGTAATGTTAAAATCCTCGGACACGCAACAAAAATAACCCTGGAGTCCGGGGAATCGGCAGGGTCGTTCGAACATAATTCAACTTTACCAGAATCTTTTAGTTTCGTGACTGTTCGATTTGGTTGCGGTAATCTAACACCTATCGTTTGATAAAATTTTAGATTAGATTGGTACCCGTGAAAAAGGGTAATTTGCATCATTTGAGGGAAACTTTACATTGCCTCCAAACTGCAGACCTTTCTTGGTCTGCACTTTGTCTAAGCTAAAATTTAAATTATATGTTTTTGACTTTTGAATTTTTACAATTTTATTACCAGAAAGCTCTACTATTTGGAGGCGATACCAGTTTCCTTCCAGTGATTTATAACTTTTTTCACAGTAATCAAACAGTCTGATTGACATCACCTGGATATTTATTACAAATTATCTATTGACAGTTTCTTCTTCTCTATTCCTATTTCAGCTTTATGGTTTTGCCTTCCAGCCTTCGTTCATTCACCATGACAAATACCATATTAACTATTAAAGTAGTTTTACACGTTGGATGTACCGTCAACTGCCAGATTGACATTATATGTTTTTATAAGGTCTGAATCGCTGCACAAAGGGACAAAGATAGCAATTGTTCAACCAATCATCAAACTTCATTTTAACATAACATTTTAATGACAAGAGAGTTTTGACTTCAAAATGTTGAACAAGAATTGGAATGAATTGTCTGCGTTTTTAATGGAGCTGTGCAATGTTTGTGCATTGGGACACCAAAACAGCTTGTGCATTGGGACACCAAAACAGCAACTATTTTAACCGAACCTCCACAGAATCATCTTTTTTGTACTGTCCAAGAAACATGGATCTGTTTGTTGTTGAAGAGGATGTGACGATAGAGAGAAAAAGCTGACCAGAAGGCAGTATGTCCCATGTTATCTCAAGTAATCCCATTTTAGAGCAGTTGACAGTCTATACACAAATTGACAATAACACTCCTTTTGTTGGAGAAATTCCTGAAGGATATTTCATGTTATGTTCCTGTTGTTTGGTTGTATTTTGAATCATTTTGGTTTTGGAATGCTTCTGTATCCACAGTATTCTTTACAAAACAATATTACATTACAATATAGACAACAACTTAGCTGAAAATTATATCATTGTCAAAATATACTCTTGGAAATTATAAATTCATGTTTTAATATGTTTGTTATTTTTATTTTTGTTATTGTTGTTTCAAAGAAAATGCTTTTGAGAAGAAAGTCATTCTATCTAAATATTTCCTGAAGATTATTCCAAGACCCTGCCTATAAAACATGAAAAGCTTTTTAATTTAAGCTTGATAAGGTATCTATTAAAGGGGCATGTTTAGTGCAAGCTGTGGCTGAGAAAAATTGAATACTTTGCAATATCACTGTATTTCTGACAAAAATAAACACGGCATTTCGCCTTTTCTGAATTTCGATCAATCACTGTCAAATGCCTGTCATCGGGAGCATCATAGCGAAAGCTAATTGCTAGTCTAACGTTAAATGGACGTTGTGAACGTTACATAAACGTTGAAACAACGTTGTGTGCCAGCTGGGTTATCGACCGCCGGAGGCGGTTTCTTTCATAGTGGTACGCTAATCTCGTTTTGCCTTGGCTCATTACTTCGTCTACCATTTACTTTCGATTTTTTTAACTAGATTACAAAGGTGTTTCTCTTTTTTTTCGCTGAATGTCTTTTATTCGGAATTGAATAATCGAGACATGAAAAATGACTATATTGTAATCTGTTTTCAATGAATAATCTAAAATGTACTGGAGATGGCATGTACGTTACATGTGCGTTAATAATGTGCGCGCGCTCATTCATGAGCGTGATGGAAGGCGGTCGTTTCAGTGTGGTTTAGATCCACACTGTGACCTAGTAATCTCAATTCATAAAAGAGCGCTCAGCCATGAAATATTGCAAATGACGTAGAAAAATATCGTGTACTCAAAACACGAATCCAATGAAATAGATCGAGACATAGTCCGTATAAAAAAAACGGTCTAGAAGCTTTTTGTTTCTTACTTGAACTTGTGCTAAGAAATTAGTTTGTTTTGCTCACTTTTTGATCATGTGATTAAATCTGAAACCAATCCCAAGAGGAGTTTACTTGGTAACGTCCTCAAAAACTGAGAAAATCGATTTTTTACATTTTGACATTAACAAAGGAAAAGCTAAAGTAAAGTTGGAACAATAAGCTTCCAGACTAGTGTTTTTTATAAGGACCATGATCCGATGATCGAGAGAGAGTGTCAACTAAAAATCTATACGTATACTCACAGTGTCCAGAGATGTATTGACAGGATGTGTGTTAACAATACCCAATGTATACAAAACAACCTTCTTCCATGTCGTACAAGCTACTTTTGGTATACGGCAATATACAAATTTCTTTTTATCATTGTATATGAAGCTATCTCCAAATTTCAAGGTTTTGTTGTTATGATTTTTCTCTCTTCGTCGACAGAATTCTCTTATATGTGTCAACCGTTGAATCTGGCCATCACCAGGAGATTGCTGAAAGAAAATGGTTACGTATACCAGAGGTTTTGCTTTGTTTTTGGTAGGTTGGTAAATAAAAATTAAATCTGGCAATTTTAGTCCAGCAAATTCTTAGCAAGCACAGTGTATTGATTAGCGTAAGTATGTACATGAGGCGGTGAACCGAACTTTACGAACGGCGAATTTTATATTTTTTTGTGGCTTGGACCGGCGAAATTCACCTTTCACCGGGCCTAAATAAGACCACTGGTATAAAGCTGGCACACCACTACACACCACTACACACCAATCTACCATGCTATCTCTAATTACACAACTGTGTCACACCCGATGGGACCCCAGCCCCATCCCCGGTAGGAAAATACCCTGGAATCAATGCCTTACTGGGAAGTAGACTTAAATTTCATCCCCAATCCAAATTAAATGTTAAAAAAATTGCATTCCAAAACAATCCCCACTGGGATTTCAATACGAATTTTTATCCCCACTGAGGAAAAGAGTTCCACCGGGGCTCTGAGATAGGGGTGTCTAATTTGACCTTTTTCTTAGAAGACAGATGAACGAACTTGGGAATGTACACTCAAAGTCATAATAGTTGAGAAAAAAGGGAAATTCCCACGAAATCTTACAACCACAAACGATTTGGAAGCGCTTTAAATTAGGTTGGACGGGTAGAGTTTTAACTCTGAGTATTAACGCTAGACTTAAGACTTAAGGACCTTAGGATGTCGTGAGGATAACTAAAAGTCCAATAGGGCTCAGAATATAGTCTGGAAGTCTATAAACCCCTCTCGAATTGAAATATTCGGAAAAATTTATCAATTTGCCTAAAAGTGACTTTTTCGCCCGAACTTTAAATTGCTGAAAACGAGGAATTAACCAAAAATTCCCAATATATTTCGACCCTGTCTATATTTTCTATTTAAGAGTAGCGTTATTTTTAATATCGATGGCGTAATATTTTCTACAGAAACAACCCAGTGTTTGCCAGTGACCAGCTGGCACACAACGTTGTTTCAACGTTCATCTAGCGTTAAATGGACGTTGTGAACGTTACATAAACGTTGAAACAACGTTGTCTGCCAGCTGGGATAGTGACAAACTTTAAATTCCCCTTCTCACAGACCCTTTAGGATTTTTTCAGCCAGTGGAGATAAAAATGACAGAGTGAAACTCGATGCGGATTGGTATTTCAATTTTTCTATGACTGGGAACTTCAATTCTTGTGTTTTCAAGTCAGAAAAATCAATGTGTAAGGGAAAAATGACATGATATTAGGCATCGAGGATTGGTTTATTTCATTATTCTCAATGGGGACAAAAAATGGAGGACAATTTTCCCCTGGCGACGACATTTTGGCCAATTCTTCCAGTGGGAAGGGATCCTACACGCTTTTTTTTTTACAAGAATGGTGTTTTTTCATTTCATCATGGATATTCTTAACATTTTGGCGAAAATCATCCAAAATATTCTTACGGTATTCTTAGGTTAAGATCGAAATTGGCAATCTACAGGTTAAAATGCATTAAAAATGGGCATTCTTAGGTTCAGTTGCTAAATTCCATGATGGTGACATTCTTACCATATTCTTAATTTTTTGGCCATTTTCATCATGGACATTCTTATAAAGTGTATTCTTATAAAAAAAAAGCGTGTAGTCGGTCTGTGAGAAAGCGGTGTCTTAAATTATTGAAAATTTTAAAATTTGCCACTACTGGCAAAAACCATTCCTGTAATAATATTTCGTCATGAATTTAAAATAGGATTTTGTATTCGAACAAGTTGAAAATCACCCTCAAATATTTCTTAAGAGACCTCCACCTTTCTTTGACTATTTAGCTCAAAGAAAGCTTTTCACCGGTGCAATATATTTTGATTAATCCTTCCATTTGGTAAGAGGATCCGTTTGTGATACAAGGATATATTATTTGATTCACATACGCAACGATACAAATTTCCTTTATACACCCATGTGTCATAGATCCGCTGGGACCCCAGCCCCACTGGAAGATTTGGCAAAAATATGTCCCCAGTGGGAAAATTTTAGCCCCATTGGAAAATTTAATTTGATTTTATTCCCATTCGAAATTCAATGTTGAAAAATAACATTCCAAAACTATCCTTACTCGAATTTTTGACTTTAGATCAAAAGAATTTCCATCCCAATGGGAATTTCAATAGGGATTTTTTATCCTCGCTGAGGAAATAGTTCCACCGGGGCTGTGAAACAGGGGTGTTTTTATAAAGAACCAGGCTAAGGTTTGAGGGCTGAAATAGCCAGTTTTTTTTTCACTATCTCGTAAAATAAAAACTTTGAGCAAAGAAACAATAGCAATTGAACCAACAAGTATAAATATGCCCAGCTGACACACAACGTTGTTTCAACGCCTATCTAACATTCACAACGTCCATATAACGTTAGATGAACGTTGAAACAACGTTGTGTGCCAGCTGGGTGGTGTAATAATAGGGTGGTCAAAACTAATCTTTCAGTCATTTCGAATATGTACTTTCATGGACTGGACAAATTATTTGAGACAAAGGGGATTTCCATGCGAAATTTTAAACACCACAAATGATTTTTAAGCGCATTAACTTACAGTTGGAAGGTAGAATTTTAACTTCAAGTTTTAAGACTTCGACCTTAGGATCTCAGGATTTAAAAGCTCAAACTAGCTCCAATAAGGCTTGTACTATAGCCTAGAAGTCACTGCACCTCTCATAAATCGAAATATTCAATGAAAGTAAGTTATAGTGCTAACATAGCAATTCTTGCCCGAACCTTAAATTCTGAAAAACGTTGAAATACACTAAAATCTCAATGTATTTTAACCATGATTGTACACGCTTTATTTTTATAAGAATGATGTAAATCCACTTCATGATAGATATTCTTAACCTTTTTTGGGAAAATCATCCTAAAGTATTCTTACAGCATCCCAGGGGGTGAAAATAGAAGGGACCCTTACACTGCTTTTTTCCGGTCAAGTGTCTGTAACCCCCATTGTTTGAGTTGATAATGTTATTGTTCTATAAACAGCCAATCAAAAGCCAAGAAGAAAATAAATAAGCCAATCAGCGAGCAGGGATAAATTTTTCAAAATGGTAGATTTCACTTTCGTTTTCAGTTAGGCGGCTTATGGATCTGAGCAAATCTGAGCACTATAAGAAAAATAAACAGATTTAGCAAAGAAGAAGCTGAGGAATCATGGGCGGATCTAGGATTTTGAGGGTACCATGCAAAAACTATACCTTTTTATCAGGTTTACATTAAAATTTTAGTCGGAATTAGTATGAAAAGTGTGTCCTTTGCTTTCTCTCATAAAAACCATTAATTTTCAGTACAGTAATTTAAACAAAATCGTTCTTTTCTCTGTATAATATAATAACAAGACCAAATAAAAGAGAAACCATATAAAATAAAATATTGCAAACAGCAAAAGAGCAAAAAAAATTTGAGAGTTTTATCTATTACTGTCCTTTGTATAACAAGAAAAGTGTGTAAAGAGGGCAGTATAGAGTGAGAAAGATCTTCTTTCAAATTTGTTTTTTTTTTAATATTTGAAGTCATAAAATATTTTCCATGAATTACATTTTAAAGATATTACATATATACCTACAAATATATTACAAACAATCCCACCAAATAGAAATTCTTGTTGATACAAAAAAATATTTTGTCTGTTTTGAAATTTATTTTGCAATCTTGAATTCCAAGAGTTCCATACAAAAAAATGTCATTTAACTGTAAATCCCATGTTGTAATTTGATCAGTGTCCATTAGGCTCAATCTCGCTGTCTCAGTCCACAGTGGGATTGAATTGTATGCAAAGTTTTACGACTACGCAAATGAAAATAATATAATACACATCCTGAATTCAAAACTAGGGGTGGAGAATTCATACCGTGATTGACTGATTGACTACAATAATCTTGAGGACCCTCATATTGTTTTTTGTATATGTAATTTTTTTATGAACTTCAGAATTCAGTTCTATAAAAACATCCATTATTGGCATTAATTTTCAAGCCAGCACATAAATAATGTCTTCTGCAACCTCATCCTTGAAGCATGACCTTTGATGTGTTGTGTACCCTTCGTGTATCCTATTTGCTATTAAACATCGAGCTGTCAGTAAAGTGTTCAACGAAGCCAAGACCAAAACCAAAACAAAGGTAAGTGAGCAACTATCAAAAGAAATCTCCTGATGGTCAACCTCCTGGTTGTTGTTGGGGTTTCGATTATGTACTACTTGCTCATTTTCTCCATAGCATTGTTCTTGAAACTGATAGAATTCCAGATAAAAAACCCAACGCTTCTTTCAACTCTTCTGGCAGTATGCTGATGTGAGTGTTATTGTTTTCCATTTCCAAATTATAAACATATAATTTCCATAAAATAATCTGATCTTGTTGTTTCACAACTAAAGAAGTCAGGTCGATATTTGATGACTCCCTGACCCTGACGAAGGAGTGATTTTCCAAATGAGGAACATACAAAAAACCAAATTTCTCTGCAGCCTCTCTGATGTGGTTGATTGAGAATTTTCTTATTTCAGAAACTGAATAATTATTTGCTGCCAATGAACCACCACTACAAACTAAACAGTTCTCAATTGTGTGGTTGTCAAACAAAACCATTGACTGAATTTGATAGTCTTTTTTGTGGTCCACTTTTCTCAATTTTTTCACACAATTACAGCACAAGTATTCAGGATCCTTGGACTTTTCATCATCAGCAATATCATAATCAAATAAAGTTTTAATTTTAATTTTAAATTCTGAGATGTGTTTAGCATTTCTATAGTTTGCTTGATATTTAATCTTTGATGCACAAAGTCTGCAAATCTTATCGAGTATTTCATAATGATTCTCCATCGATCCCAGAGATTCTAACACAATTCAAAAATTAAACGACCATGAAACAAACAACGACATTTTTTAAAGGATAAGCCACTTTCAAGGCTGCACCACGACATATTACTCTGCTTTCCAGCTAGATTCTGGTTTCTTGATCTAATTTTTGCTTTATTATTACACGTGATCGTGTTATAATAGAGTGGGGAAAAGATCGGGAGAAAATAAAAACCACGTGATAATCAAAATTAGAAGATACGCAACGTTGTCTGAAAACAGAAATAAAATGGCTGACAACATGACATTTGATAGTGACTTCAACTACCATGAGGTTTAAGCTAAGGTCTTTTGAGGTCTCAAAAAGGCAAAAATCCTTTGGTACCAATCGAAAGAGGAATAAATTTGGCATCTATATCTTAAAGGGTTTTAAAATTGGTGTTGATCTTGTTGAGATATTAAGCTCTAAAGGCACTTCAAAATTATCTCTGTTTTTAGCTAACCTTCGTTTACTACTTGTTCAATGAAGCATGACGAGTGAAAAGCTTTATGGCTTAGAGAACAAGAGTATATAAGAAGCTTGTGTGCAAAAAGACAGGATCTAAAAGCATGTATTTCTCGAGAAATCAACCGATATTTGAGGGAGGGAAATTTCAAAATTCATCAAATCGGCCGCCATTTTTAATTTGTTCGGGTTATAGACATAAGATACCATTGAAACCCGCGAAATAATAGCCAAAACAAAAGAAAATGTCACTTTAAATTTTGCGCAAGCGTCCCTTCTATTTTCACCCCCTGAGCATCCTAAATCAGACTAGATTTAATATTTAGTACATACGTCTCAAGCATAAAATGGCATTCTTAGCTTGAGTAGCAAAATTTCATGATGGTGATATTCTTAGCATATTTTTAATTTTTTGGCCATTTACACCATGGACATTCTTATAGAGTGTACATTCTTATAAAAAAAGCGTGTAGGCCTTACTGTGAAAATGATGAAAAATATTTTTGACTTACATTCTGTTTGTTGAAGAATATTATCCATCTACCTGAAAAAACAAAAAAGCTTTGTTCACATGTACAGTATGTATACGGCTTTTTAAGGGGTATCCGAGGTCCCCCGTAGACTAGTAAACTAGTCGTTGAAAACAGACCTATTATACAAAAATATCAAGCTCCAAATAGAAGTTGCGTCTATTTTCTGAATTTCAACGACTAGAAGCTACTTCCTTCAAAAAACGTTGTTTAATTTTGCAACTTTTTTTAGGTTTTTGAGAATCCATCCAATTTTTTTGGCTGAATAATATTTCATAGCAACATATTGAACATGGGAAAATATAAATAAATGAGCATTTCTAAAAACGCAATAAACAGAAAGAAAAATAAATGCAATCTCGCACGGGTCAGACATACAGAAATCTGTACGTCTCTCCTTACGATTTTAGGTGAAGAAAAAAAGGCGTTGGAAGTAGCTTCTAGTCGGTTATTTTCCTTTTCCCTCACGCGCGCTGAATATTTAATTAGTGTTTACATTATTTGATTGACAGTTTTATTATAAGGTTATAAGTAATAACCGACTAGTTTACTAGTCTAGGTCCCCCGCAAAGATCCAACCATGGTCTGCTGAGTCAGCATACTGACCTGACTAAACGATTAATCATCGTCTATTTTGAAAGCATTCTCTCACACACACGCACATGACTATTCTTTTAAACATTACTTTTTTCTTCAAAAACAACCGAAGATATCACCCTCACCCTTCCTGTTTTTATTTAATAGTCTTTTATATTGTAGCATTTAAAAGAAAGTTTAAATCAATAAGGAGGAGAGAGTTTTGTTTGTTTTGCAAATTCTTCCCCTCCCGTTTCATTTGTGAAAAGTTTCTTTGTTAAAATCTTTTGTTTAAAAATATTCGTTTAGAGAATTATACTAATTATGTGAATTCTTGATGATAGGCCCGATAAAATTTGAATCTCGATTTTTTATTTGTTATGATGACTCAGCATTTTATGGTCGGATCTTTGCGGGGGACATGGATATATAAAGACTTCATATGGCTTTAAAACAATACGTAAGCTTATGGAAACTCCCCACTCGTTAAGGTCTTAAGTAAAATTTTACGTCCATGTGAAAAAAGCTTAAGATAATAACAGTCTAAAACATTCGATCAGAGTCATATTTGGAATAGAAAAAAGTTAACATTATATAGAGGCATTTTGCGAGGGGAAAATTTAATTTACAAGATAACTTGGGGGAAATAACTTATTTGGTAGGTTAGAAAAATTTCTACTAACAAAATGCCCCTGACGAAAATTTCCTCCATTATGGCTTGGAATATAGTCTAGAAGCCGCCGAACCCCTTCAAAGTTGAGATATTCAATGGGGATTCAATCATAAGGAAAGTGGAAGTTCTACTGCAAAATAGCCGAACTTTAAACTCTAAAAGCCGTTAAATTACACTAAAATCTCAATATATTTTGAACATGATTGTAATACCTGTAAGGTGCCCCCTCGAAAGATACACGTTTTTTTTTTTATTAGAACACCTAAAATTTGGCTGAGCCTGGATGTGCTTATTTTTTTAGCAATTTTCAGCCTAAAATGTTCTAAAATGCGTTCTTAATTTTTCGGACTACTTTAAATCGACAACATTATGCAAAATAAAGAGCACTTAAAGTTGGTAAAATTTGGACGATATTGACTCTCGATTTTAGAAAATCCATCCCTAAGTGTGGTTAAAACTGCTTGAAAAGAGGAAAAAATTGTAGTTTCTTGTCATATTTTTCCAAACTGAGGCTGGGCATGTTCTTACGATGTTCTTAATTTTTCGACGAATTTCAGCCTAAATGTTCTTATAAACTGGGTTCTAATAAAGAAAAAAACGTGTATGAATAACTTTATACCTATGTCAAATTGTAACCAAACGAGGAAGAAAACCATCACCACAATTGAAGAAAATATTATCCTCCTCCTAGCTTTCATGATTCTGCTGTTAATTTGTTATCCTGAAAAAACAAATTTTGATTATAATACTAAACAAGAATCGCAAAATTGCGACTAAATATTTCCTTAAAAATGAAGGTCATTATTGACATTATATAAAAAAGCACACATAATAAAGTATACATATATATTTGTCCATAAAGAACTGGCATGTTGTTTGCTTTGATTTGGTGTTTAAAAATATGTACTTATCAGTCCTAAAAAAAATACAAATTTGAATATAATGAGGGCAATAAGTCTGTTTAAATGTTACTTTATTCACAAGATTTAAGGATTACTGAAAAAATACTACTGCAGATGAACTAAACTCAAAAACTAAAACTTTACAATAAATTTACATTACGACAAAGTAAAAATCTATCTTTAATAGCAACAAAGAAAAAAATGTGGCTCAAAGTTTTAAAGCATTTAAAAATAGCTTGTAAACAGTAGACCTTTTTTTAAAGAGGCAGCCATATTGAATAATTATGTACTCCAGCATAACAATGATACAACCATGCATATTTTAAAAATTCAGTAGGTATAGAGAATTCAAGATTTGAAAACAGACACTGCATTGGTTTACAAGACTAGACTAGAGAAAATCCACACGGTTGATTATCAAAAAAAGGTTCTCTTTTTTTTGGTAATCAATACACCGTTTAACAGGTGTCGGTTGCGCATGCGTATGAACAATTTTCTATTGTTTTGATTTTGGCAACCACAAGAAACTTCACTCTCCCCTGTAAAAAATGGTAGGTAAACATCCAGTTCTCATAAGAAAACCCAGCAGAGAAATGGTAGGTAAAGAACTCCTTTTAATCATAACTTCTTTTCCTCTTGATGAATTTTTGTGAAATTTTCAGGAGAGATATATAAAATTGTCATTAATATCATGTTCAAACATCAAAACATTCTCTTTAAAGGAAGGAAAAAAAATGGCAATGTTTACATTTCTCTAACCTTCCAGCCACAGTACTAAAGTGAGCATTTTTACCTACCGCTCTACGGTGGAGATGGCGAGACTGTTAAACGGTGTATTCCAACAAACAACAATCAATATACCGTAACAGGATCCCATGGTGTAAACATTCATTATCAACCAACAAAACCCACACCACCAAAATTGTAAAAATAAGTCAATATAATTTCTATCAACAATTTCTCGTAAAATGTTTTTTTTTCCAACATTCTGACTGTCTGATACCAATCATGGCTGGAGTCATCATGTGTAAGAGTGACTGTGTATAACAACAAAAGTTTATTGAAAATCATCCCACGGTCATGTTGAAGCTAAAGATTTATCTTGAAACCAAACAAAACTGACGCCAAGTCAAATCTGTCGCTTAAAGATTTCCATGAAAATTACAATCGAAACTTACAATAAAATGCTTTTTTCAACATTCTGGAGGTGTTCAAAGTTAGAGGTATCATATGTAGAGCCAATCAATACATGAAAAGTCATTTGCTATCCCATTTGCCATGAGATATACGTCAAGAAATCAAACAATAACCAACAAATCATGTCTCTTCACTTTCATGTCACATCGTGTTTATATGGGGTAACCAGAAAGTCAATCCACAAGAACAGCCATCTTCCTTTATTATGGAGTGTTCCAAAACTATTGGTAGGTTGTTTGGAAGTAAAGAAACCCACACAGTTTGATTTATTTTAAAGATTTAACTTGGTGAAAACAAACTGCATCTTTCTAGCAAAAACTCATGTTTCAACCTGCTACATAACAATTGCCAGTCGGGTCTGCTACTAAAATGTAATATTTTTATTATAACCGGGCTTGAGAATCCGTAAGGAACTTGTAACATATATTATATATATAGTTTATCAGTCGACTCGAATCATGATACATTACTTATACTTCACTGGGTGCATTTTTCGCTGTGAAATTAAAAACGGGCGTCAGTCAGGGCGTACGGAAGGCGTTTTGACACGGGAAATTAAGGAGAAAGCCCATTTTAATAAATATTTCCCTTTTGGAAAACGGGAAATATTTAATAAAACTTAATTCTAAGTCATTTTATTTCATGTCAGAGTGAAGAGAGTGAAGTGAAAAATGGTTATCTAAGCCTACAGATCTAAATGTGGTTTATAAAAATTGACGCATTTACTTGGCGATCTTATAGAATCCCTATTCATGTTTTATTGTTTCTTAAAAAACCTTTAAAACCACTAATTGAATCTAAGAAAAGTTTGAAAATCTCTCATGGATCAAAACACTACCCTCAACATAATCTCAGCAAAGGCTGAAACATCATCACACCCCAATTGCTCGACCGACAATACCAACAAATATGATACAATACAACAAAACATTCAAACAAACAATTATACAAAGAAAAAGAAAATGGAAAGATGAAGACAAAGCCTAGAGTCAGGTGTGGTACCAAGAGTAAGCACTCTCTGGCGCCCACGAGCCACCCGTCATCTTTACCAAAGAAGATTCGATCACTCATACCTAGTCTAATAGACAGCTCAAGACGAAGAGTAAGAGTTTTTCGCTCGAAACGAAGGAAGATAATAACGTAGCCTACTCAGACCTAGACTAAAGTCAACTTCTGACTGAACTTTGTTTTCTGATGATTTTGATGGCGCTGAGTCTAGTGGAGTAGACTAGAGTATATGGCCAGTTCAGATCGGCGAATAATTCTAAGTATGAAATTGTAGCAGCCAATTGAAAATCTCAAAAAGATGGCAACGCAGAAAGAAAAGTTTCGCCTTTAATTGTTTTGTAATTGTTTACTTCAAAGGTTTGTTTTTAAATAAGAGTGATATCGCTTGCTTACTCATCAATTTAAATTAACAAGTTTTTTACATTGAATTGACACGGATGTGGAGCAAGATTGGTAAAAAAGGAAAAGGAAAACATTTTTTTGCTTTTATAAGCATAAAATAACAATATAGGCAGACACTATCATGATATGAAATATGTGTCTGAAAATGAAAGGGGAATACTTATGTAAAAATCAAACCTTTATTTAAGCGAAGGTGAGGAAGAGCATAGGAATCTGTAGAGGATTTGAAACTTAATTCAAATTAAAAGGTTTTATTTTTACATTAGTATTAATCCCGTTTCATTTCAGACACATATAGGACAGTGTCTGCCTGATGTTATAAAAGTAAAAAATGTTTTTCTTTTCCTCTCTTTAACCAATCCTGCTCCATATCCGTATCGATCCAATGTGAAAAAGCTTGTAAATTTAAATTGATGAGAAAGCAAACGTTATCACTCTTATCTAAAAACAAAACCTTTAAGTAAACAATTACGGTAAAAAATGAAAAACAGTTTAATGAATTTCCGAGTTTATTGATGGTAGCAATCAGAAGAGAACTGGCATCCACATTATCATCAATCATTATAAAAAGATTAGAATGCAATGATATCGTTTGCCGAATAATTATTAAGTAATTGTCAGCTAATGCATTCCGTTGGTTATCTTATAAAAAATTACCCCAATTACAAATTACCAATTGACAAGAAACTCTTGTATGTATGAGAAAAAAACAGTAGAATATTCCAACATCTTATTTATTGCTCCTTATTTATTAAACAAAATGGCATTACCAAGGCTTGGCATGACAATAACACGTTTCAAAACAGGTATGCAACCTTCGGGAACGGGGGAGAATATGAAAAAACTGTTCTGGAGACTCCATTCAGCTGGAAATGGCCTAGGTTTTCTGGAAAATTGAAACAAAATTTACTCCATTGCTGTTTCCTGGAAAAATCCAAAAAGGTCTGTATCTGCTCTGTTCCTTGAATTAGCCAGCTGGAAATTCAGAGCTGTTCCGGGTCGATTTTTCGGAGCTGATTTTGGAGCAAGCACTTCTGAATGAGTGCCCTATTGTAGCAGGAACAGCTCAATTTAGTGGCAAATTGAAAAAAAAGAGTCGTTTCCCCTAGACTGGAGTCGTTTATAATGCGTGTAATACTAATAATACCAATACTACTAATAATAATAATACGGGATTTAGTTTGTATAAACAACTGGAAGAATCCGGTGTTCCAGCCTTAGATACAGGGGCTAGCTACGCAAAAACTTGCGTAGCGAGAAAACAATTTATCAATTTATAAACTCTCAAAACGAAATCAACTCAAATGAAAAGCTTTCAATACACAAATCAAATATTCTTTATTCTGAAGAATTATTTTGAGCAGGAAAAAATTATAATTGCAATATTGACACTTTTCTTTTGTTTGGACAAAGGTTTCTAGACGACTAAAATTGTTCCATTCATTACTTTTTGCTTTATTTTTTCTACTATGTATAAATTAGTCGTCTAGCTTGCTAGACTAGGGTTCCCCTACAGCTAGGTGCTGTTCTAGGAGTGATTTGTTCCGAGCTGTCTCAGTTTAAAAAATGGGGATAGTATGAAATATAAGCTATAATAGAGATTTCAAAATCACGCAAGAATTTCTACCATAACCTACACAGTTTAGGGAATTATATAGTTTGGATTGGGAATTCTTTACAAAATCATGAAAGTAGCTGGAAATAAAATAATAGTGTAAAACTAAACTATCTAGTAACCCGTAGACGGTTTTAGACCACGTTGAACTTATCCGATGAAGAGATTAATTTATTGTAATTGTAATTTCATTGTCTTTTAACGATTGTTGCACTCTTTCGCGTATTTCCGACGTACTTGCTCTATCGTCTTAAACCAGCCAGTGTAGTAACCCCCGTCATTTTCCACGAAGAAGTATTTACGTCATGCTTTGGCCGAGCGAAAAATTTACAAAATGCCACCTTCAGCTCTTCGGTCGAAACTCAAAAATACAAATATGAACAAAAAAGTTAAAGAAAACAACTAAAAACACTCCAATCTCTTCAAAAGAATTGAAGTACATGAAAAAGATAAACACAAAGGCCACACAGTATCGAAAAGTGAAATGCCAAAGCTGAAGAAGAGTTTACATTAGGCCACAGGGCCTTGGTATCATCACAAATTGATGTTCTTTATTTCTCACACTTAGCTTAGCTCATTTTAAGCATTATCAACCAATACGATCCTGCCAGGATTCGAACCTGGAATCTCTTGATTCGTAGTCAAGCGCCTTATCCGTTGGGCCACAGGACCTGCCTTTTCAACATCTCTTCGTTACTTAGACAACTTTAGACATTCGAAACTTCTTAAATACTTCATTGAACCGACCCTACTAGGACTCGAACCTAGAATCTTCTGATTCGAAGTCAGACGCCTTATCCATTAGGCCACAGGGCCTTGGTATCATCACAAATTGATGTTCTTTATTTCTCACACTTAGCTTAGCTCATTTTAAGCATTATCAACCAATACGATCCTGCCAGGATTCGAACCTGGAATCTCTTGATTCGTAGTCAAGCGCCTTATCCGTTGGGCCACAGGACCTGCCTTTTCAACATCTCTTCGTTACTTAGACAACTTTAGACATTCGAAACTTCTTAAATACTTCATTGAACCGACCCTACTAGGACTCGAACCTAGAATCTTCTGATTCGAAGTCAGACGCCTTATCCATTAGGCCACAGGGCCTTGGTATCATCACAAATTGATGTTCTTTATTTCTCACACTTAGCTTAGCTCATTTTAAGCATTATCAACCAATACGATCCTGCCAGGATTCGAACCTGGAATCTCTTGATTCGTAGTCAAGCGCCTTATCCGTTGGGCCACAGGACCTGCCTTTTCAACATCTCTTCGTTACTTAGACAACTTTAGACATTCGAAACTTCTTAAATACTTCATTGAACCGACCCTACTAGGACTCGAACCTAGAATCTTCTGATTCGAAGTCAGACGCCTTATCCATTAGGCCACAGGGCCTTGGTATCATCACAAATTGATGTTCTTTATTTCTCACACTTAGCTTAGCTCATTTTAAGCATTATCAACCAATACGATCCTGCCAGGATTCGAACCTGGAATCTCTTGATTCGTAGTCAAGCGCCTTATCCGTTGGGCCACAGGACCTGCCTTTTCAACATCTCTTCGTTACTTAGACAACTTTAGACATTCGAAACTTCTTAAATACTTCATTGAACCGACCCTACTAGGACTCGAACCTAGAATCTTCTGATTCGAAGTCAGACGCCTTATCCATTAGGCCACAGGGCCTTGGTATCATCACAAATTGATGTTCTTTATTTCTCACACTTAGCTTAGCTCATTTTAAGCATTATCAACCAATACGATCCTGCCAGGATTCGAACCTGGAATCTCTTGATTCGTAGTCAAGCGCCTTATCCGTTGGGCCACAGGACCTGCCTTTTCAACATCTCTTCGTTACTTAGACAACTTTAGACATTCGAAACTTCTTAAATACTTCATTGAACCGACCCTACTAGGACTCGAACCTAGAATCTTCTGATTCGAAGTCAGACGCCTTATCCATTAGGCCACAGGGCCTTGGTATCATCACAAATTGATTTTCTTTATTTCTCACACTTAGCTTAGCTCATTTTAAGCATTATCAACCAATACGATCCTGCCAGGATTCGAACCTGGAATCTCTTGATTCGTAGTCAAGCGCCTTATCCGTTGGGCCACAGGACCTGCCTTTTCAACATCTCTTCGTTACTTAGACAACTTTAGACATTCGAAACTTCTTAAATACTTCATTGAACCGACCCTACTAGGACTCGAACCTAGAATCTTCTGATTCGAAGTCAGACGCCTTATCCATTAGGCCACAGGGCCTTGGTATCATCACAAATTGATGTTCTTTATTTCTCACACTTAGCTTAGCTCATTTTAAGCATTATCAACCAATACGATCCTGCCAGGATTCGAACCTGGAATCTCTTGATTCGTAGTCAAGCGCCTTATCCGTTGGGCCACAGGACCTGCCTTTTCAACATCTCTTCGTTACTTAGACAACTTTAGACATTCGAAACTTCTTAAATACTTCATTGAACCGACCCTACTAGGACTCGAACCTAGAATCTTCTGATTCGAAGTCAGACGCCTTATCCATTAGGCCACAGGGCCTTGGTATCATCACAAATTGATTTTCTTTATTTCTCACACTTAGCTTAGCTCATTTTAAGCATTATCAACCAATACGATCCTGCCAGGATTCGAACCTGGAATCTCTTGATTCGTAGTCAAGCGCCTTATCCGTTGGGCCACAGGACCTGCCTTTTCAACATCTCTTCGTTACTTAGACAACTTTAGACATTCGAAACTTCTTAAATACTTCATTGAACCGACCCTACTAGGACTCGAACCTAGAATCTTCTGATTCGAAGTCAGACGCCTTATCCATTAGGCCACAGGGCCTTGGTATCATCACAAATTGATGTTCTTTATTTCTCACACTTAGCTTAGCTCATTTTAAGCATTATCAACCAATACGATCCTGCCAGGATTCGAACCTGGAATCTCTTGATTCGTAGTCAAGCGCCTTATCCGTTGGGCCACAGGACCTGCCTTTTCAACATCTCTTCGTTACTTAGACAACTTTAGACATTCGAAACTTCTTAAATACTTCATTGAACCGACCCTACTAGGACTCGAACCTAGAATCTTCTGATTCGAAGTCAGACGCCTTATCCATTAGGCCACAGGGCCTTGGTATCATCACAAATTGATGTTCTTTATTTCTCACACTTAGCTTAGCTCATTTTAAGCATTATCAACCAATACGATCCTGCCAGGATTCGAACCTGGAATCTCTTGATTCGTAGTCAAGCGCCTTATCCGTTGGGCCACAGGACCTGCCTTTTCAACATCTCTTCGTTACTTAGACAACTTTAGACATTCGAAACTTCTTAAATACTTCATTGAACCGACCCTACTAGGACTCGAACCTAGAATCTTCTGATTCGAAGTCAGACGCCTTATCCATTAGGCCACAGGGCCTTGGTATCATCACAAATTGATGTTCTTTATTTCTCACACTTAGCTTAGCTCATTTTAAGCATTATCAACCAATACGATCCTGCCAGGATTCGAACCTGGAATCTCTTGATTCGTAGTCAAGCGCCTTATCCGTTGGGCCACAGGACCTGCCTTTTCAACATCTCTTCGTTACTTAGACAACTTTAGACATTCGAAACTTCTTAAATACTTCATTGAACCGACCCTACTAGGACTCGAACCTAGAATCTTCTGATTCGAAGTCAGACGCCTTATCCATTAGGCCACAGGGCCTTGGTATCATCACAAATTGATGTTCTTTATTTCTCACACTTAGCTTAGCTCATTTTAAGCATTATCAACCAATACGATCCTGCCAGGATTCGAACCTGGAATCTCTTGATTCGTAGTCAAGCGCCTTATCCGTTGGGCCACAGGACCTGCCTTTTCAACATCTCTTCGTTACTTAGACAACTTTAGACATTCGAAACTTCTTAAATACTTCATTGAACCGACCCTACTAGGACTCGAACCTAGAATCTTCTGATTCGAAGTCAGACGCCTTATCCATTAGGCCACAGGGCCTTGGTATCATCACAAATTGATTTTCTTTATTTCTCACACTTAGCTTAGCTCATTTTAAGCATTATCAACCAATACGATCCTGCCAGGATTCGAACCTGGAATCTCTTGATTCGTAGTCAAGCGCCTTATCCGTTGGGCCACAGGACCTGCCTTTTCAACATCTCTTCGTTACTTAGACAACTTTAGACATTCGAAACTTCTTAAATACTTCATTGAACCGACCCTACTAGGACTCGAACCTAGAATCTTCTGATTCGAAGTCAGACGCCTTATCCATTAGGCCACAGGGCCTTGGTATCATCACAAATTGATGTTCTTTATTTCTCACACTTAGCTTAGCTCATTTTAAGCATTATCAACCAATACGATCCTGCCAGGATTCGAACCTGGAATCTCTTGATTCGTAGTCAAGCGCCTTATCCGTTGGGCCACAGGACCTGCCTTTTCAACATCTCTTCGTTACTTAGACAACTTTAGACATTCGAAACTTCTTAAATACTTCATTGAACCGACCCTACTAGGACTCGAACCTAGAATCTTCTGATTCGAAGTCAGACGCCTTATCCATTAGGCCACAGGGCCTTGGTATCATCACAAATTGATTTTCTTTATTTCTCACACTTAGCTTAGCTCATTTTAAGCATTATCAACCAATACGATCCTGCCAGGATTCGAACCTGGAATCTCTTGATTCGTAGTCAAGCGCCTTATCCGTTGGGCCACAGGACCTGCCTTTTCAACATCTCTTCGTTACTTAGACAACTTTAGACATTCGAAACTTCTTAAATACTTCATTGAACCGACCCTACTAGGACTCGAACCTAGAATCTTCTGATTCGAAGTCAGACGCCTTATCCATTAGGCCACAGGGCCTTGGTATCATCACAAATTGATTTTCTTTATTTCTCACACTTAGCTTAGCTCATTTTAAGCATTATCAACCAATACGATCCTGCCAGGATTCGAACCTGGAATCTCTTGATTCGTAGTCAAGCGCCTTATCCGTTGGGCCACAGGACCTGCCTTTTCAACATCTCTTCGTTACTTAGACAACTTTAGACATTCGAAACTTCTTAAATACTTCATTGAACCGACCCTACTAGGACTCGAACCTAGAATCTTCTGATTCGAAGTCAGACGCCTTATCCATTAGGCCACAGGGCCTTGGTATCATCACAAATTGATTTTCTTTATTTCTCACACTTAGCTTAGCTCATTTTAAGCATTATCAACCAATACGATCCTGCCAGGATTCGAACCTGGAATCTCTTGATTCGTAGTCAAGCGCCTTATCCGTTGGGCCACAGGACCTGCCTTTTCAACATCTCTTCGTTACTTAGACAACTTTAGACATTCGAAACTTCTTAAATACTTCATTGAACCGACCCTACTAGGACTCGAACCTAGAATCTTCTGATTCGAAGTCAGACGCCTTATCCATTAGGCCACAGGGCCTTGGTATCATCACAAATTGATTTTCTTTATTTCTCACACTTAGCTTAGCTCATTTTAAGCATTATCAACCAATACGATCCTGCCAGGATTCGAACCTGGAATCTCTTGATTCGTAGTCAAGCGCCTTATCCGTTGGGCCACAGGACCTGCCTTTTCAACATCTCTTCGTTACTTAGACAACTTTAGACATTCGAAACTTCTTAAATACTTCATTGAACCGACCCTACTAGGACTCGAACCTAGAATCTTCTGATTCGAAGTCAGACGCCTTATCCATTAGGCCACAGGGCCTTGGTATCATCACAAATTGATTTTCTT
The DNA here is from genome assembly GCF_902728285.1 of Clytia hemisphaerica. Lineage (NCBI taxonomy): Eukaryota > Metazoa > Cnidaria > Hydrozoa > Leptothecata > Clytiidae > Clytia > Clytia hemisphaerica. The sequence goes on along the minus strand of NW_027103721.1, from coordinate 1,049,854 downwards.
TATTTCTCACACTTAGCTTAGCTCATTTTAAGCATTATCAACCAATACGATCCTGCCAGGATTCGAACCTGGAATCTCTTGATTCGTAGTCAAGCGCCTTATCCGTTGGGCCACAGGACCTGCCTTTTCAACATCTCTTCGTTACTTAGACAACTTTAGACATTCGAAACTTCTTAAATACTTCATTGAACCGACCCTACTAGGACTCGAACCTAGAATCTTCTGATTCGAAGTCAGACGCCTTATCCATTAGGCCACAGGGCCTTGGTATCATCACAAATTGATTTTTTTATTTCTCACACTTAGCTTAGCTCATTTTAAGCATTATCAACCAATACGATCCTGCCAGGATTCGAACCTGGAATCTCTTGATTCGTAGTCAAGCGCCTTATCCGTTGGGCCACAGGACCTGCCTTTTCAACATCTCTTCGTTACTTAGACAACTTTAGACATTCGAAACTTCTTAAATACTTCATTGAACCGACCCTACTAGGACTCGAACCTAGAATCTTCTGATTCGAAGTCAGACGCCTTATCCATTAGGCCACAGGGCCTTGGTATCATCACAAATTGATTTTTTTATTTCTCACACTTAGCTTAGCTCATTTTAAGCATTATCAACCAATACGATCCTGCCAGGATTCGAACCTGGAATCTCTTGATTCGTAGTCAAGCGCCTTATCCGTTGGGCCACAGGACCTGCCTTTTCAACATCTCTTCGTTACTTAGACAACTTTAGACATTCGAAACTTCTTAAATACTTCATTGAACCGACCCTACTAGGACTCGAACCTAGAATCTTCTGATTCGAAGTCAGACGCCTTATCCATTAGGCCACAGGGCCTTGGTATCATCACAAATTGATTTTCTTTATTTCTCACACTTAGCTTAGCTCATTTTAAGCATTATCAACCAATACGATCCTGCCAGGATTCGAACCTGGAATCTCTTGATTCGTAGTCAAGCGCCTTATCCGTTGGGCCACAGGACCTGCCTTTTCAACATCTCTTCGTTACTTAGACAACTTTAGACATTCGAAACTTCTTAAATACTTCATTGAACCGACCCTACTAGGACTCGAACCTAGAATCTTCTGATTCGAAGTCAGACGCCTTATCCATTAGGCCACAGGGCCTTGGTATCATCACAAATTGATTTTCTTTATTTCTCACACTTAGCTTAGCTCATTTTAAGCATTATCAACCAATACGATCCTGCCAGGATTCGAACCTGGAATCTCTTGATTCGTAGTCAAGCGCCTTATCCGTTGGGCCACAGGACCTGCCTTTTCAACATCTCTTCGTTACTTAGACAACTTTAGACATTCGAAACTTCTTAAATACTTCATTGAACCGACCCTACTAGGACTCGAACCTAGAATCTTCTGATTCGAAGTCAGACGCCTTATCCATTAGGCCACAGGGCCTTGGTATCATCACAAATTGATTTTCTTTATTTCTCACACTTAGCTTAGCTCATTTTAAGCATTATCAACCAATACGATCCTGCCAGGATTCGAACCTGGAATCTCTTGATTCGTAGTCAAGCGCCTTATCCGTTGGGCCACAGGACCTGCCTTTTCAACATCTCTTCGTTACTTAGACAACTTTAGACATTCGAAACTTCTTAAATACTTCATTGAACCGACCCTACTAGGACTCGAACCTAGAATCTTCTGATTCGAAGTCAGACGCCTTATCCATTAGGCCACAGGGCCTTGGTATCATCACAAATTGATTTTCTTTATTTCTCACACTTAGCTTAGCTCATTTTAAGCATTATCAACCAATACGATCCTGCCAGGATTCGAACCTGGAATCTCTTGATTCGTAGTCAAGCGCCTTATCCGTTGGGCCACAGGACCTGCCTTTTCAACATCTCTTCGTTACTTAGACAACTTTAGACATTCGAAACTTCTTAAATACTTCATTGAACCGACCCTACTAGGACTCGAACCTAGAATCTTCTGATTCGAAGTCAGACGCCTTATCCATTAGGCCACAGGGCCTTGGTATCATCACAAATTGATTTTCTTTATTTCTCACACTTAGCTTAGCTCATTTTAAGCATTATCAACCAATACGATCCTGCCAGGATTCGAACCTGGAATCTCTTGATTCGTAGTCAAGCGCCTTATCCGTTGGGCCACAGGACCTGCCTTTTCAACATCTCTTCGTTACTTAGACAACTTTAGACATTCGAAACTTCTTAAATACTTCATTGAACCGACCCTACTAGGACTCGAACCTAGAATCTTCTGATTCGAAGTCAGACGCCTTATCCATTAGGCCACAGGGCCTTGGTATCATCACAAATTGATTTTTTTATTTCTCACACTTAGCTTAGCTCATTTTAAGCATTATCAACCAATACGATCCTGCCAGGATTCGAACCTGGAATCTCTTGATTCGTAGTCAAGCGCCTTATCCGTTGGGCCACAGGACCTGCCTTTTCAACATCTCTTCGTTACTTAGACAACTTTAGACATTCGAAACTTCTTAAATACTTCATTGAACCGACCCTACTAGGACTCGAACCTAGAATCTTCTGATTCGAAGTCAGACGCCTTATCCATTAGGCCACAGGGCCTTGGTATCATCACAAATTGATTTTCTTTATTTCTCACACTTAGCTTAGCTCATTTTAAGCATTATCAACCAATACGATCCTGCCAGGATTCGAACCTGGAATCTCTTGATTCGTAGTCAAGCGCCTTATCCGTTGGGCCACAGGACCTGCCTTTTCAACATCTCTTCGTTACTTAGACAACTTTAGACATTCGAAACTTCTTAAATACTTCATTGAACCGACCCTACTAGGACTCGAACCTAGAATCTTCTGATTCGAAGTCAGACGCCTTATCCATTAGGCCACAGGGCCTTGGTATCATCACAAATTGATTTTCTTTATTTCTCACACTTAGCTTAGCTCATTTTAAGCATTATCAACCAATACGATCCTGCCAGGATTCGAACCTGGAATCTCTTGATTCGTAGTCAAGCGCCTTATCCGTTGGGCCACAGGACCTGCCTTTTCAACATCTCTTCGTTACTTAGACAACTTTAGACATTCGAAACTTCTTAAATACTTCATTGAACCGACCCTACTAGGACTCGAACCTAGAATCTTCTGATTCGAAGTCAGACGCCTTATCCATTAGGCCACAGGGCCTTGGTATCATCACAAATTGATTTTCTTTATTTCTCACACTTAGCTTAGCTCATTTTAAGCATTATCAACCAATACGATCCTGCCAGGATTCGAACCTGGAATCTCTTGATTCGTAGTCAAGCGCCTTATCCGTTGGGCCACAGGACCTGCCTTTTCAACATCTCTTCGTTACTTAGACAACTTTAGACATTCGAAACTTCTTAAATACTTCATTGAACCGACCCTACTAGGACTCGAACCTAGAATCTTCTGATTCGAAGTCAGACGCCTTATCCATTAGGCCACAGGGCCTTGGTATCATCACAAATTGATTTTCTTTATTTCTCACACTTAGCTTAGCTCATTTTAAGCATTATCAACCAATACGATCCTGCCAGGATTCGAACCTGGAATCTCTTGATTCGTAGTCAAGCGCCTTATCCGTTGGGCCACAGGACCTGCCTTTTCAACATCTCTTCGTTACTTAGACAACTTTAGACATTCGAAACTTCTTAAATACTTCATTGAACCGACCCTACTAGGACTCGAACCTAGAATCTTCTGATTCGAAGTCAGACGCCTTATCCATTAGGCCACAGGGCCTTGGTATCATCACAAATTGATTTTCTTTATTTCTCACACTTAGCTTAGCTCATTTTAAGCATTATCAACCAATACGATCCTGCCAGGATTCGAACCTGGAATCTCTTGATTCGTAGTCAAGCGCCTTATCCGTTGGGCCACAGGACCTGCCTTTTCAACATCTCTTCGTTACTTAGACAACTTTAGACATTCGAAACTTCTTAAATACTTCATTGAACCGACCCTACTAGGACTCGAACCTAGAATCTTCTGATTCGAAGTCAGACGCCTTATCCATTAGGCCACAGGGCCTTGGTATCATCACAAATTGATTTTCTTTATTTCTCACACTTAGCTTAGCTCATTTTAAGCATTATCAACCAATACGATCCTGCCAGGATTCGAACCTGGAATCTCTTGATTCGTAGTCAAGCGCCTTATCCGTTGGGCCACAGGACCTGCCTTTTCAACATCTCTTCGTTACTTAGACAACTTTAGACATTCGAAACTTCTTAAATACTTCATTGAACCGACCCTACTAGGACTCGAACCTAGAATCTTCTGATTCGAAGTCAGACGCCTTATCCATTAGGCCACAGGGCCTTGGTATCATCACAAATTGATTTTCTTTATTTCTCACACTTAGCTTAGCTCATTTTAAGCATTATCAACCAATACGATCCTGCCAGGATTCGAACCTGGAATCTCTTGATTCGTAGTCAAGCGCCTTATCCGTTGGGCCACAGGACCTGCCTTTTCAACATCTCTTCGTTACTTAGACAACTTTAGACATTCGAAACTTCTTAAATACTTCATTGAACCGACCCTACTAGGACTCGAACCTAGAATCTTCTGATTCGAAGTCAGACGCCTTATCCATTAGGCCACAGGGCCTTGGTATCATCACAAATTGATTTTCTTTATTTCTCACACTTAGCTTAGCTCATTTTAAGCATTATCAACCAATACGATCCTGCCAGGATTCGAACCTGGAATCTCTTGATTCGTAGTCAAGCGCCTTATCCGTTGGGCCACAGGACCTGCCTTTTCAACATCTCTTCGTTACTTAGACAACTTTAGACATTCGAAACTTCTTAAATACTTCATTGAACCGACCCTACTAGGACTCGAACCTAGAATCTTCTGATTCGAAGTCAGACGCCTTATCCATTAGGCCACAGGGCCTTGGTATCATCACAAATTGATTTTCTTTATTTCTCACACTTAGCTTAGCTCATTTTAAGCATTATCAACCAATACGATCCTGCCAGGATTCGAACCTGGAATCTCTTGATTCGTAGTCAAGCGCCTTATCCGTTGGGCCACAGGACCTGCCTTTTCAACATCTCTTCGTTACTTAGACAACTTTAGACATTCGAAACTTCTTAAATACTTCATTGAACCGACCCTACTAGGACTCGAACCTAGAATCTTCTGATTCGAAGTCAGACGCCTTATCCATTAGGCCACAGGGCCTTGGTATCATCACAAATTGATTTTCTTTATTTCTCACACTTAGCTTAGCTCATTTTAAGCATTATCAACCAATACGATCCTGCCAGGATTCGAACCTGGAATCTCTTGATTCGTAGTCAAGCGCCTTATCCGTTGGGCCACAGGACCTGCCTTTTCAACATCTCTTCGTTACTTAGACAACTTTAGACATTCGAAACTTCTTAAATACTTCATTGAACCGACCCTACTAGGACTCGAACCTAGAATCTTCTGATTCGAAGTCAGACGCCTTATCCATTAGGCCACAGGGCCTTGGTATCATCACAAATTGATTTTTTATTTCTCACACTTAGCTTAGCTCATTTTAAGCATTATCAACCAATACGATCCTGCCAGGATTCGAACCTGGAATCTCTTGATTCGTAGTCAAGCGCCTTATCCGTTGGGCCACAGGACCTGCCTTTTCAACATCTCTTCGTTACTTAGACAACTTTAGACATTCGAAACTTCTTAAATACTTCATTGAACCGACCCTACTAGGACTCGAACCTAGAATCTTCTGATTCGAAGTCAGACGCCTTATCCATTAGGCCACAGGGCCTTGGTATCATCACAAATTGATTTTCTTTATTTCTCACACTTAGCTTAGCTCATTTTAAGCATTATCAACCAATACGATCCTGCCAGGATTCGAACCTGGAATCTCTTGATTCGTAGTCAAGCGCCTTATCCGTTGGGCCACAGGACCTGCCTTTTCAACATCTCTTCGTTACTTAGACAACTTTAGACATTCGAAACTTCTTAAATACTTCATTGAACCGACCCTACTAGGACTCGAACCTAGAATCTTCTGATTCGAAGTCAGACGCCTTATCCATTAGGCCACAGGGCCTTGGTATCATCACAAATTGATTTTCTTTATTTCTCACACTTAGCTTAGCTCATTTTAAGCATTATCAACCAATACGATCCTGCCAGGATTCGAACCTGGAATCTCTTGATTCGTAGTCAAGCGCCTTATCCGTTGGGCCACAGGACCTGCCTTTTCAACATCTCTTCGTTACTTAGACAACTTTAGACATTCGAAACTTCTTAAATACTTCATTGAACCGACCCTACTAGGACTCGAACCTAGAATCTTCTGATTCGAAGTCAGACGCCTTATCCATTAGGCCACAGGGCCTTGGTATCATCACAAATTGATTTTCTTTATTTCTCACACTTAGCTTAGCTCATTTTAAGCATTATCAACCAATACGATCCTGCCAGGATTCGAACCTGGAATCTCTTGATTCGTAGTCAAGCGCCTTATCCGTTGGGCCACAGGACCTGCCTTTTCAACATCTCTTCGTTACTTAGACAACTTTAGACATTCGAAACTTCTTAAATACTTCATTGAACCGACCCTACTAGGACTCGAACCTAGAATCTTCTGATTCGAAGTCAGACGCCTTATCCATTAGGCCACAGGGCCTTGGTATCATCACAAATTGATGTTCTTTATTTCTCACACTTAGCTTAGCTCATTTTAAGCATTATCAACCAATACGATCCTGCCAGGATTCGAACCTGGAATCTCTTGATTCGTAGTCAAGCGCCTTATCCGTTGGGCCACAGGACCTGCCTTTTCAACATCTCTTCGTTACTTAGACAACTTTAGACATTCGAAACTTCTTAAATACTTCATTGAACCGACCCTACTAGGACTCGAACCTAGAATCTTCTGATTCGAAGTCAGACGCCTTATCCATTAGGCCACAGGGCCTTGGTATCATCACAAATTGATTTTCTTTATTTCTCACACTTAGCTTAGCTCATTTTAAGCATTATCAACCAATACGATCCTGCCAGGATTCGAACCTGGAATCTCTTGATTCGTAGTCAAGCGCCTTATCCGTTGGGCCACAGGACCTGCCTTTTCTCATCTCTTCGTTACTTAGACAACTTTAGACATTCGAAACTTCTTAAATACTTCATTGAACCGACCCTACTAGGACTCGAACCTAGAATCTTCTGATTCGAAGTCAGACGCCTTATCCATTAGGCCACAGGGCCTCGGTATCATCACAAATTGATGTTCTTTATTTGTCACACTTAGCTTAGCTCATTTTAAGCATTATCAACCAATACGATCCTGCCAGGATTCGAACCTGGAATCTCTTGATTCGTAGTCAAGCGCCTTATCCGTTGGGCCACAGGACCTGCCTTTTCAACATCTCTTCGTTACTTAGACAACTTTAGACATTCGAAACTTCTTAAATACTTCATTGAACCGACCCTACTAGGACTCGAACCTAGAATCTTCTGATTCGAAGTCAGACGCCTTATCCATTAGGCCACAGGGCCTCGGTATCATCACAAATTGATGTTCTTTATTTGTCACACTTAGCTTAGCTCATTTTAAGCATTATCAACCAATACGATCCTGCCAGGATTCGAACCTGGAATCTCTTGATTCGTAGTCAAGCGCCTTATCCGTTGGGCCACAGGACCTGCCTTTTCAACATCTCTTCGTTACTTAGACAACTTTAGACATTCGAAACTTCTTAAATACTTCATTGAACCGACCCTACTAGGACTCGAACCTAGAATCTTCTGATTCGAAGTCAGACGCCTTATCCATTAGGCCACAGGGCCTTGGTATCATCACAAATTGATGTTCTTTATTTCTCACACTTAGCTTAGCTCATTTTAAGCATTATCAACCAATACGATCCTGCCAGGATTCGAACCTGGAATCTCTTGATTCGTAGTCAAGCGCCTTATCCGTTGGGCCACAGGACCTGCCTTTTCAACATCTCTTCGTTACTTAGACAACTTTAGACATTCGAAACTTCTTAAATACTTCATTGAACCGACCCTACTAGGACTCGAACCTAGAATCTTCTGATTCGAAGTCAGACGCCTTATCCATTAGGCCACAGGGCCTTGGTATCATCACAAATTGATGTTCTTTATTTCTCACACTTAGCTTAGCTCATTTTAAGCATTATCAACCAATACGATCCTGCCAGGATTCGAACCTGGAATCTCTTGATTCGTAGTCAAGCGCCTTATCCGTTGGGCCACAGGACCTGCCTTTTCAACATCTCTTCGTTACTTAGACAACTTTAGACATTCGAAACTTCTTAAATACTTCATTGAACCGACCCTACTAGGACTCGAACCTAGAATCTTCTGATTCGAAGTCAGACGCCTTATCCATTAGGCCACAGGGCCTTGGTATCATCACAAATTGATGTTCTTTATTTCTCACACTTAGCTTAGCTCATTTTAAGCATTATCAACCAATACGATCCTGCCAGGATTCGAACCTGGAATCTCTTGATTCGTAGTCAAGCGCCTTATCCGTTGGGCCACAGGACCTGCCTTTTCAACATCTCTTCGTTACTTAGACAACTTTAGACATTCGAAACTTCTTAAATACTTCATTGAACCGACCCTACTAGGACTCGAACCTAGAATCTTCTGATTCGAAGTCAGACGCCTTATCCATTAGGCCACAGGGCCTTGGTATCATCACAAATTGATGTTCTTTATTTCTCACACTTAGCTTAGCTCATTTTAAGCATTATCAACCAATACGATCCTGCCAGGATTCGAACCTGGAATCTCTTGATTCGTAGTCAAGCGCCTTATCCGTTGGGCCACAGGACCTGCCTTTTCAACATCTCTTCGTTACTTAGACAACTTTAGACATTCGAAACTTCTTAAATACTTCATTGAACCGACCCTACTAGGACTCGAACCTAGAATCTTCTGATTCGAAGTCAGACGCCTTATCCATTAGGCCACAGGGCCTTGGTATCATCACAAATTGATTTTCTTTATTTCTCACACTTAGCTTAGCTCATTTTAAGCATTATCAACCAATACGATCCTGCCAGGATTCGAACCTGGAATCTCTTGATTCGTAGTCAAGCGCCTTATCCGTTGGGCCACAGATCTGCCTTTTCACATCTCTTCGTTACTTAGACAACTTTAGACATTCGAAACTTCTTAAATACTTCATTGAACCGACCCTACTAGGACTCGAACCTAGAATCTTCTGATTCGAAGTCAGACGCCTTATCCATTAGGCCACAGGGCCTTGGTATCATCACAAATTGATGTTCTTTATTTCTCACACTTAGCTTAGCTCATTTTAAGCATTATCAACCAATACGATCCTGCCAGGATTCGAACCTGGAATCTCTTGATTCGTAGTCAAGCGCCTTATCCGTTGGGCCACAGGACCTGCCTTTCAACATCTCTTCGTTACTTAGACAACTTTAGACATTCGAAACTTCTTAAATACTTCATTGAACCGACCCTACTAGGACTCGAACCTAGAATCTTCTGATTCGAAGTCAGACGCTATCCATTAGGCCACAGGGCCTTGGTATCATCACAAATTGATGTTCTTTATTTCTCACACTTAGCTTAGCTCATTTTAAGCATTATCAACCAATACGATCCTGCCAGGATTCGAACCTGGAATCTCTTGATTCGTAGTCAAGCGCCTTATCCGTTGGGCCACAGGACCTGCCTTT